>NC_137869.1:38255038-38953730 GCF_963924005.1 Protomyctophum bolini
CAGTTTTCTTACCAAAAAATAAACAAATACCTGCCTTTTTTACGTACATAGTAAGCACTGTCTGTCTCATTTTGCACAGCTTGTACTTACCTATTACTAGGCTACCAGCTAATATGAGACTTATGAATGCTGACTTATGCAGAAGCCTGTAAAGCCACCGCCCACTCCAGAAAGTGTCCGCCACTCAGCTCCGGACTAACAGCGGAGCGCTAAGCGACCCCGCATTAAACCAGGAAATGTCGCATCACGACTTTTTCCTATGTCTTCTAAATCTCGGTATACAAATATAGCTAACTCGTCGAATCTCTTAGTTACATCAATGTTGTTCTTCTATTCTAAAATAGTTGGCTTGTGCCTATGTATTAACATTATAAAGATCGCTTTTGTCAATTTCACTGCCAGGGACTTCCCATTTTCAGTCTCTCTCTCTCTCTCACACACACACACACACACACACACACACACACACACACACACACACACCTAGACCAGTCACCCACGTTACGCACAAGAAGAAGAGCCAGCTCCCCCTTCACGCAACAGGCAGCCCAGAGCATAAAGGCAGAGCACGCCACGGGATGGTTATATATTTTATTAGGCTACATAAACGAAGGCTTGTTCAGGAACTCCATTATGGCTCTGCATCAATGTAATAAACACAATGCGCTGTGAGCCAACGTGAGCCACGATGTCATACGTTTTGCGGATTCACCGGTTTGCCTGTTTACACGGAAAGTGGATAAAACGGCGTTCTCAAAGATTTCCACTCTGGGAGGTGGTTTCACTTTGTTGCGTTTTAAACTACTGAATACACTGTTCTCGTCTAAAGGGACCACAGCAAACGATACTTTATTGTGCCGTTTTCTATGAACACCATTCTCGTGTAAAGACCGCCTCAGTGAGGTTGATGCATTTCACTGAAGTGAAGCCCATTCACATCAGGTAGAGGCTGTGTTGAAACCTTGCAAAGATCAAGTAATTCCTTCAAAGCAATATTTTGTTTTGTTAGAACATTTGCAGTACAAATTTAGTATACTGTATCTCACTATACCAGTTTCATCACACTACTAAACCATGGAAATAGAAGATGCATGCTGCCATGGCAACTACTTCCATTCCGCAATCGTCTGTATTATTTGTCCTCATTTTGACTCTTTTCACTTTTCATCGGATGTGTGCTAAGCCTAATGACAGCATACCTCTAACCTTGATAACAATATGCACCATGAAGAGAAAGGAATTGCTTAAATCTCCCACTGGATATTCTGTCTCACAGCTACAGGTGAATGTTAATAGAATTAGCATAGAAGTCAAAACAAAAGGCAAAGGGGGGGGAAAAAATGAAAAGATTGGTTCAAAATATGGCTCCCTAAGACAGTGTTTCTCAACCGCCGTTCCATGGACGTTTGACGTTCCCTGGAATACTTTTAACTAGACTATAGACTAGAGCTCTATATAAGTTTTGGTGACTGCACTTGCAGTTTGCTAGTCCCTGGCACATAAAAGGTTGATAAGCCCGGCCTCAGGGCACATCAGTGGTTCCTCGTTCTTTAGATGTTTGGGAGTAACCAAGTGTAATATTGCTTTACATTTCCATAGCATTTCATTCTTACAGCGTCAGTGACTGCCACCAGGTAGCTAATAGGGATTATAAATCCCACCTAAGTAGCCTACAGGCATCATTGGAACACCGTTTGACATCCAATATTGCTTATCGTCGGAGCAGGAACGTGAGTTTTGCCTTGTGTATGTTTGCAGCTTGCAAGAAGCTCTCAAATGAAATGTGGACGTAATTACATTTTATCTGATGCCCCACAGCGGGTCCTGCCCTCTGAGAAATTAATATCAGAGTGCCCACTGCACCCTGTCTCAATTACATTTATTTTCAAACACTTCACGCTGCCGTTCCTCCTGCTAATGTGCAATGTGGGAAGTGCATGATACTCTCTTGTCGTGCCCTGGAGAGACCAACAGGAGGGCTACTGTACTGTACTGTTGCCTAAATGCATTTGTTTGTTTGTTTGTTTGGGCGAGAACCTCTTTTTGTGTTTTAAACATTATGTTATAATTTAGCTATTGAAAAACAGCATATCTACAAGCTCACAGCGCACCACTCAGTGGCGCGCTATGAGCTTGTAGGTCTGCTATAAAAACGAACGTTTTTAACTCAAATCTTTGCTTCTGGGGGGTCCCTGGAACAACATATTTTTAGATGGGGTTCAGCGGCCTCTTACATAAACATTTTTGGGTTCCTTGACATGAAATATTGAGCACCACTGATATAGAAACATACATAGGTATTTCAGAATAATTTTTTTTAATTCAGGCCTAAACGGGTTAACAAAGGAAAGGAGAAGAAACTCAAGAAACAAAATACAAGAAAACTCTGCCAAGCTCTTCTTGCTCACCTGCATGCTTGTCCTGTTCTGTCTCACTATACTGTCCCCCCCAAACCGTTTATATACAGCACTTTGAATTTGCTGCGAGGTTTGCGGCATACAGTGCATGTGTACGGCATTCAGTGAACAATCTGTCAGCGTGTTCGGGAGGCTTCAAAGAAGGACTGTGTTGTTGTGCAGTCTTGTGTGGCTATAGAGAGAAAGTGTGCTGCTGGGTGGACCGAGGGAGCCTCAAGGGAACATTCCACTCACTGCCTCCCTGCTGTGACCACGTACTGTGCTGTACTAGTGTTGTTTTTGACAGCTAATTTTGATTTAGTTTATTAGTCATAGTCTTTTGATTGTGATTTACTTTTAGTCACAATTTAGTCTCCTTGAATGTTTTAGTGTTAGTCTAGTTTTTGCCAGCCTTGATGGCGTCGTAATGGTTGATTGTGAGCTTGTAGATTGGCTATTTTCAGCGTGCAACCGAGCATAAAATGACTTGTGTCTTTTAGTTCTACCTGATCTCTTCTCCACTAGACGCTCCCTAACATTTTAGTGTTGACGGAGATATTTAGTCACAGTTTTAGTGCATGGCATAGTTTTTATTTAGTTTTTATTCAGTTTTCGTCAGTCAGTGAAAAAAGGTAGTCGACGAAGGTTTTTCATCATAGTTTTAGTCAACGGAATCAACACTGTACTGTACTGTACTGTACTGTACTGTACTGTACTGTCAGTTCTGTGGAGAGGCAGACTGCTCTTCTCTGTACAGTACGTGTTGCGGTGTGTTCTCACAGTGTAACGTGGTGTATACGTCTATAACGCCACACACACACACACACACACACACACACACACACACACACACACACACACAGCTCCATGCAGTGTGTGGGCGGACTCTTGGCCCCGCGGTGACTCACAGGGCGCTGCAGACCCTCAGTGACCTGAACGCTCCTATATGTGGAGATGAGAATGAGCACATAATGAGCCTCATAAACTTGAAGGTTTGTTCGAGGAACTGCTTTGTTTACGTATAATCTGTTGGTGGGGTCGACAGAGTGCATGATGATGTGCTAAGAGTAAGGAACACAGCAGCTGCAATGAGACCGTATGGATGGCAGGTCGCGAGAGCGTGTGTGTGTGTGTGTGTGTATGTGGGGGGGGGGGGGTGCTGTTGCTTGCTCAGTTGCCTGGCTGCCATGACATCGGAAAATATGATGCATTCATATTCACGATTGTATACACTGGCAGCTGTTGATAGCTGTTAGCTTTAACACCACGGAAATAAATGAACGTAATATCTCTCATTAGTGTAAAATATAAATGATCTGCATTAATCAAAGACTTTTCCTGAACTGTTCAGGCACTAATGAGGCCATCAGTAATATTCCCTCATTATTCTCAGAAGTCATTCTCATATATAACACAGTTGTCTAACTAGTCATTAGCAGCAGCATTTGGTTGTATTGTTCAACTGCAAAAAGTTCTGGAGTATGTACAGCAGTGGTTCCCAAAGTGGGGTCCGGGGACCCCCTGGGGTCCTTGAGGGAGTTCCAGGGGGTCCCCAACTACATGATAGTTTTTGGAACCAAATGGACCCTTATGGGTCTGCAACTCAGAGAGTGTACAAATGGGCTCGTTAGGGTCCATTTGGTTCCATTTGTACACTCTCAGAGTTAAATCAACATTGATGTTACATCATAAATCGGGGTCCCAGAGATAGAGATGTCATTAAACGTGGGTCCGCGTAGAGTAGACTAATATGCATGTCAAACTGGTTGAGAATCACTGCTAGAGCCGTAAACATCTTCTCTTATTGGGGTCTCTGCTCTGGCATATCTTTTCAAATGGCCGTTGGCGGGCTAATGTGGGGGTCCTTGACATGAAGAAGTTTGGGAACCGGTGCTGTATAAGAGGCTGATGATGCAGCCCACACTGTGCAATGCAAAGGAATAATTGCGCTCTTATGAAATAATAATTTTCCACCCACACAGTGATTGTCAGCAGGGGACAATATAGCTGTGCCGGACTGTACCGGTGTACCTTTGACTCACTTCAACCTTTTCCAGTAAGAGCATAATATCCTGTGTGACATTTCCTTCCCTGTGTGTGTGCTCATGAGGACCAGGGACGTGCAGTGAGTGTTAGAGGGGCAGTGGCTGAAATCCCGTTACGAGGGCACTTTTGGACAAAAATAGCAGATCTACAAGCTCACAACACGTCGTGCTGCGACGCTTTGAGAGCTTGTAGATCAGCTGTTTTTGGGGCGGCACTCTTTAGCTATAGTGGAGATGCGGTGTAACGACATGGCTTTCTAAACCAATTTGTTCAGCGCAAAATACTGTGTTCACGTCGTTCAGGAGACTTCATTCTCCTGAATGCTGCCTTCCGGCATGGCATGGATAGGAGTGGCAATTTGCATTTCTTTCACCATGTAGTAAATGCTGCATTCGTGGTCTGGAGAGGGCATGCAGTTGTTTTACAGACGGGTAAAAGGGCAGGGGCTGAAGCTCCCTTTGATGTCTATGTGTGTGTACGTCCCTGATGAGGATGGAAACCCTTCTAAATAGTTTCAGAAAAATCTACAAGTGTCAGCATCAATGTCACTGAGGCATTGTGAGCTTGAAGATCTGCTACACATTTTGGATTGATTAAATTGTTCTACATCTTTTATTTATATTTCTGGCCACAATTGCCCTCAGAATGGGGATGCTTGATTTCATGTGGTTGAAACAAACAGCAGATTGGTTACTTAAGCCTCCGCCATAAAACCACAGTTTTGTAATGGTATTTGTGGAGTCTGTGTGTGTGTGGGCCTGTTTTTTTACTTGGCACTGTAAGAAAAATAAAAACCCATCTCCGAGCCAACCGGTTAATCCGCTCAAATAAAAAACTTGACACTCAATTTCCAGCGAGGCCGTCCAGAGATTCTTTGAAGGCTATACTGTCAGCGCTGCGGTCAACCCAATCTGCTGAAGGACACAGGGGTGGATGTTGACGTGGCCATTGCCACCATGTGACCCACTGTGTGGTCCGTAGAAAAGATGAATACGGAAGATGAAGGCTGTAAATAGTGAGGCCACGTGTAGCATATGGCCGCGTCCGATTCCATTATTAACGACACTGACAATGACAACTGATGTTAGAACTGTAGCTCAGACGTAGAGCGGCCGGATGGGAACCACAAGGTTCCCAGTTCGATCCCGGACAGTATAGTGTCGAAGTGTCCTTGAGCAAGACTCTGAACCCCTAATTGCTCCTGATGTGCAGATTGGTGCCTTGCATGGCTTCCTCCGCCATCGGTGTATGAATGTGTGTGTGTGTGTGCATGATATTGATATGTGTTTATTGACAATGTTAAGAACGTTTACATGTATACAGAAAAATGCACATAGTTATACATCACTATCAAAAGGATAAATGCAAGACAGCCGACGGCTTATTTCCATTGCAGTCCCTTACATGGGTAAAATGTAACACACAATCTAAGTAAAGCACTTTGGACAAAAGTGCCATGTGAATGATTTCACATTTATTTACCATTAAACTAAAACATGCAGTGAGTTAACCAGATGCAAAAAGCAACATTCTGCACAAATACGATTACATTCTGCAGTAGCAACTGCATACCGCAGCAGTTACTGCAAATTACACAGTTCATTTATTTATTTGATTCGTTTGAGTCTGAAGTAAAGCTTTGGCTCAAAACATCACTTCTTTGAGTGCATCACCCAATCGACCCCTGAGCCTCAACACTGGAGCACCCCAGGGATGCATGCTGAGCCCTGTCCTTTACTCGCTGTACACGTATGACTGCACAGCCACACATGACTCCCAACAGCATCATAAAGTACAAGGCCCAACAGCGACTGCACTGGCTCCGACGCCTGAAGAACTATACCGCATCCTCAGGTTGTGTTACAACAGCTCGTTATCTTCTTATCAGGCTGTGTTACTTAAAGGGGACTTTAGCACAAGCTGTTTTCTTACCGTATATGAAGACACTGAAGACACGGATTTACTGTCCATGTGGGTCAAACGCTAGAACTCCTATTCAATCGCGCAATAGTAGTTTGTTTTTGGTTTACATCTGTTCTAGATGATATGACAGCAACACTCTTGAAGGACCAGCGCCCGGCCTATATCTTTATTTATTTATTTATTTTAATTTTGTGGTCAATATACATTATCATCAACTTACGTTTGTAAAAAAAAAAAGGTTAGGAAAAAAATTCCCCTTGAATACATAAATATATAAATTGACCCAAAACGCAACAGAACGAGGTATATTTCCTTTGCTTACGGTAATGAAAGTATTCCATAAATGTCGCATTGGCCAGCGTCTGCCCAGCTGCAGCACAGTCGCAACACAAGGAAGTGAAGTTGATTGAATAGAATCCATTTTCAGGTACTGTAGGCCTATCGTCTGTATCTCGCTCAAATGTTCTCAAAAACTTTTTTGAGGACAATATTTAGCTGTAAATTACATTGTGTGTGTGTGTGTGTGTGTGTGTGTGTGTGAGACAGTGTGACTGTGTGTGTGTGTGTGTTTAAATGGCTGTCATGTTGGAAACAGCAGTAAATCAAGCTGGGCGCAGCAGGTGCTCCAAGGCTTTGATTAGACTATAGGTCTGTTATAGACCGGAGCTGGTCATTATCCAGAGAGAACGCACCGTTGATTTCGGCGATTGACCAATCGGAATCGAGCATTTATCCAAGCCGTGTAATAAATCTATATGTTGCACAGTGCACAGCGGCTGCGATGCTCATTGCTCGCACACCTTATTTACTATCTCAGTATAGATAGTGAGATAAATACACATGTGTATTTATTTTCTTGTAGAAAAGAGAACCCCCTTGGTTGTACGGCTGTACAGCCTGTAAATAAGATAAGAGAGAACCCTATATGGTTGTGCCTTTTGTGATACAAGCTTGTAAATATCTGGAAACCAATTACTTTTTACTGTGGGCTAAATAAGATAAGAGAGGTTTATTCGGAGGATGCATATTGTAATTTTGTCATTTTTGAGTATCCAACATCTATCACGGTGAATGGATCGGTACAATAGTGTTTCCAGCCATGGTGAGACCACTATACGTACGTGTGGTTATCAGGTGCTGTTCGACAGAGTCGAGAGAACGCAGTGTATGAGATGAGAGTGGTATCGTCGGGAAAGGGAACACCGTGTATGAGAGTAGTATCATCAGGAAAGAGAACACCGTGTATCAGAGTGTCATCAGGAAAGTCAACAGATCAAATTTAAGTCATGTATTTCTTGCTTACATCTTCTAACCCCCCCCCCCCCCCCCCTTTCCTTTTATTTGTTTCTTGGAAAAATAACACGATGGGAATTATGCACAAAAACGAATTTCACTCACTGTTTTACTTGTTAAAACTGTGAGATGATTCTGGTTCTTAAAGGACCACTTCACAACTTTTCAACCTATCTTCATATAATAGGTCCTCACTAATAATCATGATAAAATGGCACGATTTTTTCCTACTCAGTCTGTGTCTCATAGGAGGGCTGTGGGCAGTTCAGAAACCTGTCCACATCGTTAGGCAGATTTGTTTTTAAACTATTGTTTTACAAAAAATATATATATTTTCGTGAGAATGATGGTTTCCATTTTCACATTGCAACTTTTCAGGAATAGAAAGCCTGCAGTTTCTAATTAGCTTGGATTCCCCATCGATGATGTCACTGGTGGAGGGGTTTCTGAACTGCCCACAGCCCTCCCATGAGACACAGACTATTTTTTTAATCATGATTATTACTGGGGACCTATTATATAGGTTGAAAAGTGGTGAAGAGGTCCTTTAAAAAAGGGAGGGATCTATACAGTGTGCAGTCCTTCTTGTTTTTACTTTGTTAGTATTGACACGTGGGCTTCAATGGGTTTTTTGTGTGCAACTTAATTTGATAATGCTTCACATTTATTTCATTTTAATGTCCGTCTGGTCATTCAGGGCCAGCTATGGCACAGTTTTTTATTAATAGGGGTATTACAATAGAACAGTAAATAGTTTTCTGTTGTCCTCTCTCTCTCTCTCTCTCTCTCTCTCTCTCTCTCTGTTGTTCTCTCTCATGCACAATATACCACCCCGCTTTGTCTTGGCATAATTTTCCAATTCCTTCATTCGATGAGGAATCCAATGGAAGATTAAAATATATTGCATGGAAGCTCTGAGAAGGACAAAAAACACCACTCCTTCCTCACTCACATGTGCTTCTCCAGAGAGTGTTTTTTTAACCCATTTTTGTCGGGAACCCCTCTTGGTGTTTCAAGCATTCTGTTCCACTTTAGCTATTGAAAAATAGAAGATCTACAAGCCCTTGTAGGTCTGCTATTTTTGAAAAGTCGTGAAAATGTGGCGCAAATCTTTGAATACATATTTCAGAGCGGAGATTTTTAACTAAAAAATATTGGCTTCTGGGGGGTCCCTGAAACTACATATTTTGTGATGGGGGGGGGGGGGGTCCGTGGCCCAATAGAGATAATTCTGGGGGTCCTTGACATGAAAAAGGTTGAGGACCACTGACATAGAAACATGGGTTTTTCAGAAAAATGTTAGAAGCCTTTTTTTTTTAAATCAACCTCAGCCCAGAATGGGTTAAATCCTATTTTGGAAAAGAGAAGCACACACACACTCACAGGGTTGGCAAGGCAAGGGGGGAGCTTTATAAAGTCGGCGTACAAGAGCAATACAGCCCCATATCAGTCTTCACAGTTGCTGCATTTATCCTCTAATTCCTGATTATCCCATTCTGACCTGAGATCAGATTAATACGAGGTGTCCACTGGACACACACTGGTCTGATTAACCCATTCTGACCTGAGATCAGATTCTAAAAATGTTGGTCGTTCTTCGATTTTTCAAAAATAGCAGACCTACAAGCTCGTAGCGCGCCACTCGGTGGCGCGCTATGAGCTTGTAGATCTGCTATTTTTCAATAGCTAAAGCATAACATGATGCTAACATGGGTTCCCGTTCAGAATGGGTTATTCTGCAGTGAGCTGCTAGGTGTGCTCGGTTTTACAAGAGCATTGAAGACTGATTTCTTCCCCGGGGGTGCAGCAGCTGAATGCATTCCTTTTTTCTTTAAATTACAGCTTACATTTTTAATGGAAACTGCCCGGCGATTTTGTGCAGCAGAGGCGATTATCATTGGGAATAATGGATTTTAAGAACAAGTCACTCGCTCAAATACAGTGTATTTATTTCTTCACGTTGCTGGTCGTTGGACTGTATTATTGACACTTTTCTAGTATTGGAACAGAAGCTTGCCTCTTTTCATATTTCATAATATGACTTTTCAAACCTTTTCATGTCAAGGACCCCCAAGTCGACAATTATTACGCCGCGGATCCCCATTTGAAAACATATGCCAGTGACCCCCATAAGAGAAGATTTTACGGCTCTAGCAGTGATTCCGAAACATATTAATTTCAAGGACCCCCAGTTTGACATGCTTTAGTCTACGGACCCCCATTTAATGGCATTTCTATCTCTGAGACCCCAATTGATATTGTAAAACCACTGTTAATTTAACTGAGTGTGTGTACAAATGGAACCAAATGGACTCGTCAGGGTCCATTTGGTTCAATTTGTACACTCTCAGAGTTACAGACCCATAAGGGTCCATTTGGTTACAAACTATCATTTAGCTGGGGACCCCCTGGAACTCCCTCAAGGACCCCACTTTGGGAACCCATGGTGTAAAGCACATCTACAAGCTCACAATGCAACGGTACAGTGAGCTTGCAGATCTACCCGTTTGTTGAACGAGGTACTGTATCAGGCTTCAAGCTTTTTGCACAATGTGGTGCCCTTTTTAAATCTCAATGGACCTTTATAGTTTTCGTAAGGCCAGGATGAAACGTATTGATTATTTAAACATTTCAATGTCACTTTCAGTGTCATGTGAGTTTGAATGATTTCCCGAGTGAGAAAGCCTCACGTAGATTACAAAGATTATCATATCAGAATTAGGGCTGCACAATATATCGTTATCGTATCGATATCGAGGTATGAACATGCACAATATCAGTATCGCAAAAAGTCAACGGTATCGCGATATAGATATATCGCCGACATATCGATATATCGTCTATATCGACAATATATCGTCCACTTCTAAAGCCAGCCCTCTATTTTAGCCTGTGCCCCTCGGAAAATAAACCATCACTCGTTTGTCCCTCTGTCCTGTTGTAGCCTGGCTCCAGCCCTGCATCGCTAGCCAGGTCCATTAAGAAAATATGTTATGGCGATTCAGGTCTGGAGTCTCCCGACGATGGTGTCAGCTAGGGCTGCACGATATATCGTCATCGTATCGATATCGAGATATCTGCCATGTATATCGTGATATGAATTTTTGTCCATATCGTGCAGCCCTAATCAGAATAGTTTTTGAAGCAGAGGTCATGTTGACATTGTTCAAAGATAAGAGACGAAATGTGAGTAAATAATTGCTGTACTTTAGGAACATGAGTTTTTTCCACCATGTTCTTCTGTTTAGAGATCTCTGCAAGAGATGCCTTCATGCTAATGATTTAAAAAATAAATCACACCCGTGTGAAGTGAGAGGCGCTCTTATCATCGTACATCATCATACATCATCTCATTCCGGCCAATCAGAATTTGTGTCTCCACCTTCGTCATCAATGTTTGTGTTACGCAATGTTTGTGTTTACACAAACACTCAAAATTGTCCATTCATCGTCGATGTCATTTAATGTTTGTGCCGGGACAAAAATTGGGTTACATACACCAAAAGGTGGACATAGGAGGGCCTATATCGCCCCTCGAAAATAACGTTTTGAACGTCCAGTCTTTATGCACAGCTTAATCACCCAAAGCACGTATGCTCTTAAGCTCTCGTTAGAATAGTTTAGGTATTGGCCGGACAAACGGCAAAGGGAGAAGAGGCATAGACGGAATGGACAGGATTGGGCAGGAGGACAGTGGACACTAACAGGAAACCGACAGTAATACGTTTGAGTGGCGCAGCCTCTACTAATTATTCATTCCTCTAATTGAAGAAGTTAAGGGGGTTGTTGGATCAATAACTTCAGTGAGTCTCCCTCGCTCTCTGGCATGCATGGCTCTTGTAGTTAACCCATCTAGGACCACCTTCTAGAAAATGTCTTCTGAATCATGACTGTTTTCAGAAAAAAACTATTTTTCTAGATCAGTTGTTCTCAAAATATGTTGTACCTAACCAGGGACCCCCCAGAAGCAAACGTTCGCCGTGAAAGCATATATTCAAAGATCTGTGCCACATTTTCACGATTTTTTTCAACAATTTACAATTTAGGCATTTAGCAGACGCTCTTAATCCAGAGCTACACGGTAACACGGTAATACATCAAACACAAAAATAGCAGATCTACAAGCTCGTAGCGCAGCAGTCGGTGCCGCGCTACGAGTGTGCAGATCTGCTATTTTTCAACAGCTAAAGTTTTAAAATAATGGTTAAAAGTGGTGAAGCGCCATAAGCGACACACAGACGCGTTCCCGTCCTAAATGGATTAAGACCAGACGGACGTATATGGATGGGTCTTTTATCAACACCGGGGTACGCACTGTGTTTACAACACATCCCTTATCTCTCTCCCCAACTCCCATCGCTCCTCCATCAGGAATCCAATTATGTTCCCGATATTAACCCCCTTTGGAGAATTAACCCCTCCTCGAAACCTCGGCCTCTTTGAGTAAATAAAAGTGGGGCAAGGAACCTGCGGGGCTGCCAGTTTTAGATGAGGGGATTAATAATTGATGTTTCGTGTTGGCCTCTCTCTCTCTCTCTCTCTCTCGCTCCTCTGTGCACTGACCACCTGCCCACCCGGAGCGCTGCTAAATAAGTTCCTACACTGGCTGAGCACAACGCAGCAGTCCATTGATCCTCCCCCGGCCTGCAGAAAGGCCTCTCCCGGTCTCCCCTCAGGTGGGCATCAGAAGGTGGAGGAGAAAAGGGTTATGAAAGGAACGACGCACATGGACGGAATACATTTTATACTGTACAAAGATTGACACGCGCACGGCCACACACACACGTACGTGCACTGCACACGCACACGCACACACACACACACACACCAGTCTCACACCACAGTGGACCAAAGAGCTCACCTGCCCTCGAGATATAGTATAGAGATAGAGAGCGCGGCGTGCGCAAACACGTCCATGTGTGCACGCATGCAGCATGCGAGAGAGAGTGAGATGCAGGGGGTATACTGTATATACAGTATATGAGCATAACGCCGTTTCTGCATGCAGCACTGGCCCCGGTCAATAGGAATACGCTTTGTCCTTGATGCAGGGATTAAATTATAGGTTTTCGCAAGAGACAATGTTCATCATTCAATTGTCTCATGTTTTATTCTGCCAATAAAAAAAATGACATTCAGTCAATCAGTCAATCAATCAATCTGTAAATCAATCAACACAAACTGCCGGAGCAGGGTCGGGTGCAATCCATCTCCCGTCAGGGGAGAGAGTACTGAGGAGTTTGTGATGGTGGAGAGAGAGAGATCCTTCTATACCATAAAAGCCTCCAGCCACAGCTGGAGAGAAGCAGTCATTCATTACACACACACACACGCACCACACACGCACACGCACACGCACACGCGCACAAGGACACACACACACACACACACACACACACACACACACACACACACTCACACACACTCACACACGCGCACAAGGACACACTTGCTCGCCCCCTCTCTCTCTCTCTCTCTCACAAGCTCCACTGTTGTTCTTGCCCCCTCGAAGCAAAGATCCAGTTCCAGTGGACTCTAACTTAATGTGATTTCATTCATCACCCAGAATTAGATTTTGTGTTGCTGCTTAATAATTTACATCTCCGGAAAAAGCACTCTAAAGATTTCATCTGGGTTCCTAACAACACTACAGATGATGATGATGACTGGAGGAACCCACGGCTCGCGGTGGCTGTGATTTCCCATCGCGAACAGCACGAGCAAATGGGGGTGAAAATGAGTCGTGTTGTGACACAGTGTGAGCATGTATATCTGCTCTTTTCACCTACAGTATGTTCACCAGTTTCCACAGAATGTTTGCTGTTTAATACAGTATACTGTATGACATGCCCAGATTCCCTGAAGTATAGTATAGTATAGGGTTTATGTGGTTATTATAGGGACAGGCCGAAAGATGAATATCTCCCTCTTGGGGATAAAAAACAGATAACACGTCATCAGAATATCGGGACCAGTCACGAAGAATATTGGGACCAGTATCATCATTATTGTGCCTATACCAACAGTGTCTGAGCAACCTGTCAAAAGCCTGTGCAGATATTGTACAATGCAAGCCTCATGGATAAAGATCAAGTGCAGCAATTAAGGCAGGACATCTCCAATGGTCTGGAGAACAACATCAACAAGACCCTACTGCCTGGGAAGCTCAAACTTTGGTGCCTGTGGTTTGGCCTTCTCCCCCGGGTAATGTGGCCACTCACCGTCTATGAGGTCCCAGTAGGAGAAGATGGAGCGAAGCATTACTTCATACGTGAAGAAATGAATACACTGTAGGTGTCCCCACGATGTCTAAGCAACATCGCCCTCCACAGCAACTGGAACTGGAACTACCTCTCACAAGTCTGACGGAGGAGGACAAGTGCCCTAAAGTAAGACTTCAGATGACATTGAAGGACTCCAAAGACCAGACAATCAGCAAGGCTGCACTCTCCCCCCCCCCCCCCTCCCCCCCCATACTAAAGGGGCGGAAATGGACTCCTGGCCCAGCTTCTATTGCCTTGCCTTGAACTTACTGTACAAACAGTAACGGGGCCTACAAGAATTATCTACAGTGTAGATGCAGCCAGCTACTTAAACGTGGCCTTAGTGCAAACACAGGAACCATTCAATTATGCTATGATGACTGTGTTCAAATAATAAATTACTAAATGCTAATGGACGGGAGATTAGTCTATTATATGTGTGGCATTTAATTTTAATTGGTTCATTATTCCCCGAAATTACATTTTTAAACTCTCCTTACTGCCACAGCTGGGCTTTGCTGCTGTATCAAGGGGATGAGGGGTAGACGCACGCACGCACGTCCTCTGCCTCTCTCTCTCTCTCTCTCTCTCTCTCTCTCTCTCTCTCTCTCTCTCTCTCTTTCTCTCTCTCTTTGTACTTACCAGATGGAACTCATTAGCATACCAGAGAGGACTATCACTAAAAACACAACCTAAATTGAATATTTTTTGGACAGCAACAATGAGTTGCATGCACTTTTAAAATTAGGTGGTCGGCACAGAGGGAATCTATGAATTGAGTTCCCCATCACTGTGTAACAAAGTAGTGCTTATACTGTTGGGGTGACCAGATGTCCCTCTTTGCGTGGGACAGTCCCACTTCCAAGACTTTTTAGGCGTCCCACAAATTGAGACCCTGTCCCACATTGTGACTGGCAGACAATTGCATCAGTGTTCAAATGCCCTAATAGTTAGTCCCCTAATAGAGTTGGCCTTCTGTTGTAAAGCTATCTCATTGTCTCTTCCGGCAAGTTTTTAAGCCTGTTAAAATAGCATAAAAATAAAGCATGATTTTAAAACAAAATGTGAGACACCAGAGGAGTCTCACACACCCTGTACTCCAGTATCGCTTGTGTGGGACAAGTGGGATGGGGGGACCCCGTCCTCCCATCCCACTTGTCCCACACAAGCGGTACTTCTGTCCTTCAAAGGAACAGTTTGGATCTTGTCACCCTATATATTGTATATATTATAATAAATAACATACCAAGCAACATCAGTGACTTCCTCCTGGGGGATCCCGAGACGTTCCAAGGCTAGTGAGTCGATGTGTTTCCTCCAACTGCGCCTTGGTCTGCCCCGGGGTCTCCTCCCAGTGGGACGTGCCTCGAGGACCTCCCTAGGGAGACGCCCGAGAGGCATCCTAACCAGATGCCCAAACCACCTAAGCTGGCTCCTGCAGGAGCAGCGGTTCTACTCCGAGTCTCTCTCGTGTGACTGGACTCTACCCCATCTCCAAGGGAGATGCCAGCCACCCGTCGAAGAAAACTCATTTCGGCGGCTTGTATTTGCGACCTTATTCTTTCAGTCATGACCCACACTTCATGAACATAGGTGAGAGTAGGAACGAATATTGCTCGGTAGACAGTATTATTTATTTTAGTAGTATTTTCAAAAGAGCTTTTGTAAACTTTGTAAACGAGTACTTTTTGTACCCCACATTGAAGTATTGTAAGTAAAACATTTGAGTACCTTTTCCATCACTGTAGATGACACAGGTTTTCATCAGGACTGACCTAGCTTCTTATCAGCCATGACATGCTCTCTAGAAGATGTTTATTCTTCGGTTCGTGGCACTGGTGTGCAACCAAGCGTAATGGGACTTTAAAGACACACACCGGGCCGCGTCCTTCACAAAACATATCTTCCCGTGTGTGTGTGTGTGTGTGTGTGTGTGCAGGCGTGCGTGCACAGTGCACACACACGCCTGCAGCAAGACAAGTGTCTTGCTGCTCACTCACTCGGATCGTGCACACCTTCCATCCGTCGGCTCCATTGGTGTATAGTGACATGCTTCACATCTCTCGAATCTTGATGTTTTGCTTCCAATTTGTATACAACAGTATTGTAGTTTGCTTGCTCACATGCTTGCCTGCCAGACAGTGCACCTGCCTGCCTGCCATTCACCATCATCGCCGTTCAATTCCCAGCCATTTTAAACATTGTTAAACCTCACCTTATCTTACCGCGTGTCTGTGTTCTGCGTTTGGTTTTCGTTCTGAACTTCATATAACAGCGTCAATAACGCAGGGATTTCTGAGGGGGGATTTCACTGGGCTCAGACTTGTGAGCGCGCTGATCCCTGATGCCAAGGTGTCTTATCTGACGTGTGTGTGTGTGTGTGTGTGTGTGTGTGCGCGTGTGCGTGTGCACAGTGTTTGTGTTGGTATGCGTACTACTTGATAGTGTATAGATTGTTTGATGCTGTTATGTGCACAGTGTTTGTGTTGGTATGCGTACTACTTGATATTGTATAGATTGTTTGAGGCCGTTATGTGCACAGTGTTTGTGTTGGTATGCGTACTACTTGATATTGTATAGATTGTTTGAGGCCGTTATGTGCACAGTGTTTGTGTTGGTATGCGTACTACTTGATAGTGTATAGATTGTTTGATGCTGTGATGTGTTCAGTGTTCGTCAACGTTACATAACGCCATTGTCGGTATATAAAACTAACGTGTTTTCCAAAGGACCTAATGTAGTCACACTCAGCTCTTGTTAATACGTTTCCTTGGTTTGTTTTATTTATGTAACCTTTATTTAACCAGTAAAAGCCACATTGAGACTAAAGTCTCTTTTACAAGTGTGAACTGGCCAAGAGAAGAGGCAAATGATATGTTACACAGCTCTACCAGTAACAACAAATACGCGACGATAACGGGGATGGAATCGGTTCGAATCCCCGCTCCTCCTGTCAAGACACTGTTTGTTTCCCCTGTTTGTAGTTAATAGTTATATATATAAGAAATCTCAAAGTCTGCTTGACGTCAAAAGGATAGGCACAATAGGCCATTGGCTTCAGCCTAAACCTTTTTGGTCTATACAATGTTTTTATTATTTTTTAATATAATGAATACATGTAATGTTCATTCTATGACCAAAATGAAACTAAACTGAAAAACTGAGACACAAGGTGTCCTCACTTCAGGAAACAGGAAAGTCTAATAACGTGACCAATAAAGGCCAATATAAAAACTAAGCAACGTAATTTGGTTAAATAAAGCCCACAGACATTATACTTAATCACTTTTATTTAATAATAAATGCAATAATATGAAGAAAATGCTATATCTACAGTATACAAGGTCACAACACATTTACACAAGTGTTGTGAGCGTGTAGATCTGTATAATCCTTTGCTACTTTCGTGTGGCACTGCATAGTACGATGATGAAGTGGGACATTAATAATTTATGAAACGACTTGAAATATGGAGCTGCAAGGTTTCACACGGTGTGCGTGATGGGATTCTTTTTCCAGCATCAGTTGTGTATTTGTGTTTGTTTATACTTGCATGCGTGCTTGAGTCCCTGTGGTCCCGCAGTGGATCACTAGACAACGAGGTAGTTAACCCCAACAAAAAATGCACACACACACACACACACACACACACACACACACACACACACCCCCTCGATCCTCCCCTTCTCTTTCCTTCATGCTCATCCCTCATCCATGGCGTCTGCCCAGACTGTAGCAGAGATTATGTCTGCCTGTCAGCCTCTGCTCTGACAGGTTGGTGCACATTGATTTATTTACCCTCCATCTCCTTCTCCCTGCACTCGTGGAAAAATATAGCGTGATTGGCACATATCCCCGGCTCTGATTGTTGGTGCTGCACGGGGGTTTTACTACTCATGGTTTTGATACACAGGCACAAAAAGCCCTGCTGACAACCAGTTCTGGTTGTCAGGGGGGCTGCGTGCTGGTGCTTGTAGGTGTGGCGAGCAGTCAGCTCGCCTCTTTATCGGCAAACGCAGACGTTCTCTCTTGTCTCCCAAAATGTCTCCCTTGGGAAGATGGCATGAATCGCCGAGTCATATTAGCAGAGTGGGGCGGCGGGCGGGGTGGCGGTTAGACCCGTTTCTCTATCGTAAAACTCTAAGGAATTCTCACAGGCGCGCCAGGAATGTAAAACATCGTCGTCCTCGTGTGTCTTCTTGAGATTTGTATGTTAATTTGTTTGCATGAATGGAGGAGGGATCCCTTAAAGAGAGACTGGTGAGGTTTGGATGAAGAACAATCTTTTAATTGCTGTTGTGCTTGCTTAGAGCTATGAAATTGTGTTTTTTCCCAGTACGCAACTAAACCGTGTACTGCAGGTGCCAAAGCGAAGACATTTTCTTCCAGTGATTCTCAACCCGTGAGACGACGGGGCCCACTGGTGTATTGGTAGTGGGCCCCCCAAATAATTGACAAAACATTACCATTTTGATGATGGTATAAAAAATATCTTTTAAAAACATTTGTGGATTTTATTCTTTTTAAGGGGCGGCAGTGGCTCAGGGGTAGAGTGTCCTTCATGTCCTTCATAACCTTCGTGTTATGTGAAATGTTACACGATCCTTTTGACTCTCTCTTCCTCTATTCTTCCTGTAACTGCAATGTCGAGAGCTTGCACACAAATATTTCCACACACTCTTTTACACAATGTGTTGTGAGAGAAACAAAGACTGCCGAAGCAGACAACCTGCAACATTCTTGTTGGTTCAAGGCTCAAAGATACTCAATTGAAAAAAAGGAATGCCAGCACTCAATGAATGTTCAAACATGTACATAGGCTACTAAAGATAGACCTTTAAGAGCCTGGAAAGTTAGTTAACCTAACAGACATTAATTAGCTACCAATAATGAACACTACATATTTGCAAAAACACTCAAAAAACATTAAATATTAAATATGGAAAGGAGACCATTCGTAACACTCCAGAAAGGTTGTCCGTCTAACAGGACGTGTCTGTTGATTCATACATAACTTGAATAAACAATAGAAACACATTAAAAAAACACAAATACATTGCATGGATGCACCTAGGACGTATCCTCAGTGATGTATCCCAAGGTCATCAAGGATTTGAGTCTCCCAACATCATACTCAGGTGACCCAGCAGGGGTGATCAAGTGTGGCTGATTAAGACACAACACTTAAAGAAAGCAGCTCAATAAAAGCTCCTCATTAAGACCTTTTGGAGACTCTGTCTGGAGTGTATGAATCCAACGCGCCTACCTCGGGAGTAACATTTTGTCCCTATCACCCCCTCTTTTTAAGGGATTGACGACCTCTATCCCCTGAAACATCTTGACAGGTGCTGGCGGGATGACCCACAGCATTGAAATGCCTCGCTATACAGATGATTCCTCATCATTGTTCCGGATGCAAACTCTTATGTTCTGAAAACCTGGTTTTGATTTCCCTGATAAGTTTCCCCCGCGTAACATAGGCCGCAAGGGCATTTCAAAAGATATACCACATATTTTGTTTTACATGAAATCCTGCCTTTAACTGCATATTTATTACCAGAGTGTGAATGTAGAAATGACTCACTCTTGGCTATTAGCGGAGATATGGGATGGATGCCCGTAAATATCAGACACAAAGGTATGGTGAGACTTTGGAATAGACTTGTTAATATGTCCGATGACGGACTAACCAAAAAGATCTTTAACTGGGACATTTCTAACGGTTACCCCTTGGCCAATGAAGTAAAGTCTTTATTTTGTATGAATAATTCATTATTTATTTATTTAAATAGACTATGCTGTAATATTCATGAAATACAGAACTATATGTTCCTTGGGTATAAGGAGAGTTGGGCTGTTGATTTATGGTACAAACCAAAACTAAGAACATATCGTTCTTAGTTTCATCATAATTATGGCCCTGAACCTTATGTTACACAACATATATCCAAAAGTCAGATATTTTTGTGCACACCTGCATTCTGGGACCTTACCATTAGCTCATTGGTACTCCTGAGGAGGACAGAGTGTGTGACAGGGATAATTACCAGAGGGAAGAGTAGACAGGACGTGCTTAGGAGGACTATATAAGTCTGCTCTGACAAGTGTGTCCCTGCAAGTACCAACTGTCATTAAGACATGTGAATCCCTTGACTCCTTCTCAAAGGGCACCTACGGACGGCTGCAATTCGAAACTGGGCCCCGTAAAAATCTGAAGCCCCACCCACCCCCTTTTCCCCTCACTGTATATGTTTATCCCCCCCTTTTTACCTCCTTTATGATGATTTCCTGTTTTTGGCTATATAGACAGGGCTGCACACAACTTTTTTTGGTCTAGTACTCAGAGGAGCACCTGGAGGAGTTACTTGGTGCTCCTAAAATGCGGCGACCCGTCTCGCCGGATGGATAAAAGAGGGATGCATGAATAACTTTTTATTGGATAAGTGGGGAGTCAATGGAGGGTATTGCAACTCTAGATTCATCCCATTATACAAAAAAATCTAGAGTTGCAAATTGCAGCTATAGGTCCATGTGTATTCCAGCCCTATATGCATATTCTAATACAAACTTCTTAATACTTCCTAAGGATAATATGAGCATCAAAGCAATATTTAGATACTTTTTTAAATTTAAATAGCCGATCTACTAGCTCACAACGTGTTGCGGAGGCGACACGTAAGCTTGCAGATCAGCTATTGCCTATGTACGGCGAAGCATACGTCAGGCTTCCCTCTTGTTTTTAGCCGAGGCGATGTACACACAGTCAACACAGAGTCAAGACAGTCGGACACACATGGCTCCTCGGTGCAAAATAAACAGTGTACACTACCCGACTTTACGATAATAAGGGACAGTATGTCGGGACACGCTGTTGTCATGTTGATAAGCTTCATAATGTGCAGCAGGGCCAGTCCGTGAGAGACGGCATCGCACACGAGCAAGTTGCATCGCACACGAGCAACTTGCTCCAGCACCCGGAAAACCAGCAGTGAGCAGCATGGAATCCTCCCCTCGTTTGACTAAGGACGTGCTGTGATTAGCCACAATGGCCAGTGCACTTGTGCAAGACGTGCTGTGATTGGCCAGTAGTAGCTACTTTGAGTGGCAGTCAGTGGGAAATGCTCTCGCCACAGAATTTACTAGTATTCTGGCCATGATAATCATTCTGTGAGGCCCCAGCTGTTGGTACGCAGAAGCGCTTCCCGGCGCTTGATTGACAGCGCATTATGAATTTTGACGGTGCATGCGCACTGGCGCACCACTTATGTGCAGCCTATAGAAGTGTATATTTGTACATCTCTAAATGTTATGATGAATTGAAAAACGGTGGACCCTCTAAACAAGTGTAATGCTTTATGGTGTCGTCCACTCACACAGTTAACAGTTTTTGCTTGAAATGTACTGTAATTCTGCAAACTGTAAATAAATACTTCAATCAATCAATCAATCAAAAGTTCTTGGCCCTCTTGTGGGCAAACATAGGTTTGTCTCTAAAAACATGACCAATGCTTCGATCACTGGACAAGATGTGACAATGTTTCTCTATATGCTCTGTCTAATCTCTCTACAGAGAGGTGACAAAGTGGTTGCACATTCAATCCTATCGGATACTTTGAATACCGGCGGTTTAGGGGTTTTAACAACTCTTTTCTGTCCAACTGTCTGGCTCTCCGTAAAGGCTCATTTAAAATGCATGCACTGTAACCTTTAGAAGCAAACCCGGAGCACAGCTCAGCTGCCTGTTCTGCAACAGCACTATTAGAATGAACTGCATATTCTTTCGATTCTCACTAATGACTGTATGGTGGCCTGAGCCCTTTGTGAGGCCTGGCGGGTGATAACTGGAAAAGTCCAGAAAACTGTTGCGATCTGTTTATTTCCTGTAAACTCTAGTCTCAGCTAAAGCAGCTAAAGATTTCTTGGTTGGGCACATTAGTGTATATTAACTCAACTTTATTTATATATCACATTTATCATGACCAGGTCAACCAAAGTGCTGTACAGGTTAAAAGAAAACAAAAGAGCAAACAATGCAATATAAACAAACATCAAAACATTCAAACTTAAGCAGGCATTTGAAGTAAGAAACATAATCAATACAATGTAGACAGATTTTTAGCAGGCAATCCAAAACAGCACAAACAAAGCAGACATTTGCGCAAATGAAGGGAGCAGGGCTACCTCAAGTGACACTAAAGGCTAAAGGGAATAGACGCCTTAACAGACATTTGCGCAAATGAAGGGAGCAGGGCTACCTTAAAGGCTAAGGAGAATAGACACCTTAACAGACATTTGCGCAAATGAAGGGAGCAGTGCTACCTTAAGTGACACTAAAGGCTAAGGAGAATAGACGCCTTAAAGGAGAATTCCATGCTAGAATGCTTTCTTATCTTTCTTACCTTTCTTTGTAGTTGTTACGTCCCCACCAAAGAGGTCCAGGTGTTTTTTTGTGCAAAAACTCCTTATTGGCTATTTTCCCTACCATAAGCCCTCAATGAATTGCATTGAATGGGAATTGAATGGGGCTATGGGGTGTCGAAATAAGTAGTAAAGTGTGCCTCTTGGGATATTATTTACATTATGAAGAGAGGATATATACAAATAAATTATAATTTGAGCGATGGAAATAAGCGAATTAGCACAACACCCCATAGCCCCATTCAATTCAATGCAATTCATTTAGGGCTTATGGTAGGGAAATAGCCAATAAGGAGCTTTTGCACAAAATAACACCTGGACCTTTTTGGTGGGGACGTAACAACTACAAAGAAAGGTAAGAAAGCCTTTTAGTATGGAATTCTCCTTTAACAGACTACGTCACACTCATAAGCACCAGCATGCGCGTGCATACCGGCAGCACAAGAACCCTTCCTCTCATAAGATGCAATGGAAAAGTTCTAACTGCATGCGCGTGTACAAAATGCCCCATCAAACTTTCAGATGGTGTTTTTTCTCCCAGTGTGGAGGAAGAATGATTAGGATTTTTATTGTGATCTCTCGCCCTTGAAATATATAATCCTTGGTTTAGCAATTCAAAGCAGTTGTCCTCAAAACACACCTCTAGTCGCTGTCATAAGAACGGGAGGTGCGCTCATGATCACGGCAGCAGAGCCCGTTTGTCCATGGCTGCACACGCACCTGCAGCCCATCAAGTATAATTTATGCTTCGTCCTGCGATGGTCGCTCATCTGCGTTTCGATGTGAGCTTGTATATCAGCTGTTCTCTGTGCGCAATACTGTTGGGCTTTGAAGTATAAATGTCTCCTAGGGTGCATCTCACTAGCCAACACACAAGAGGAGGTTGAATGGACTGAAACCAGCGCTCCCCAAAACAACAGGTTTGGAGATCTGTTGGGAATTGATTACATGAAACAGTCACCCGTGCGCCCAGTCCCAATGTTTGTAAACAAATAATTGGTCTATAGATACGTTTTAAGCAGATATTTAAAGGTAATTATGGACTGGGCAGCTCTGATGTGAAAAAAGTGATGTCTAAACTGCAAAGGTCAGTAGGCGCTAGCCCCTCCTATGTCCAGCTTTGAGGGTTTGTGTAAACACAAACATTAAATGCCATTGATAATGAATGGCAAGCTTTGAGTGTTTGTCCAAACGCAAACATTAAATGCACTATGCCCACTTCAATGCACTTCTATTAGCGTACACAGGTGGAACAAATGAATTAACGAGTGACGGCTAACGAGCAAGCTACACTGCTCGTTGTAGCCTGCCGGCAAGCTCACGGAGACATTGGGGAGCATTTTTGGTCATACGACAAAAAATAAGGACAGTCGCACATGTGCTAACAAATACCATGTTTTGTTTTGGGACCTGTTTTGAGCATTTTGCAACCTGGTGATGAGCTATTTTCACTGAGCGCACGTCGCAGCCACTTGACACTGTCAGTGTGTGTGTGTGTGTGTGTGTGTGTGTGTGTGTGGTGGGAGATTGATAAAGAGAGAAAAAAAAATACTCCGGCCGAATTGAGTCCCTTTTTGCCAGCTCCAGTCACAGTAGATTTGAAGGATGGGAGTGTGTCGAGTACATTTCCACACACACTGGCTCTGTCTGGGTGCATGGCTCATTAGCTGTTTCAGTTCCATAGAGTACCTCTGTCTGAACAACATCTTTGAGCCAGATTTAACGAGGCCTCACTATATCATTATATCATTAATACTACGTATCTAGACAGGGGTGTCTCTCTCCACTTTGCCTGCAGCACACCACCGGCGCACCCAGTCAGTCACTGGGGACTTTCTGGGATCATCTTTGTGAGTGCTTTGCTTTGACTCGTATGGCTTTTCTGAGGTGTCACAAATTCACACCGTTAATCTTAATTGAGGGACTATGAAAGGCCCTCGATGTGCATACGGGGAAGTGCAGAGGGATCTTTTCATGAATGCAGCAGGACGCTTTAAGTTGTATCATTATATACAAGGAAACTGTATTTATCCTCTCATCATATATTGATAAATGTCTCGTTTACCTTTCCACACACTTTAATCAAAACCAGCTAGTGATCAGAAGATTGTCAGATATCTAAATGCACAAGTAAAATCTCAAAGCTGGAATCTAGTGAAATACACAAATAGAAGAACTAGAGCACGACCTCTGCTATTATGGACAATTGTGTCACTGTTTGGGGGTAGCTACCAACACCCTGACTGGCCTCTGGAGGTTGACTGTTTGGGGGTAGCTCCAGTGGCCTCTGGAGGCTGACTGTTTGGGGGTAGCTCCAGTGGCCTCTGGAGGCTGACTGTTTGGGGGTAGCTCCAGTGGCCTCTGGAGGTTGACAGGGAAACAATGTGACCAGTTAATCATTTCTTCCTCGGTCCATGCTATGATGAACCCTTTTTTCACAGTAATGGGGTTTTATATCACAGGCAGGCACTATAGCTGCCATCATACACCCCTTTTGGCCACTTGGCGTAAAAGGTTAACGTTGCCGCATACTATAAAGTATAAATGATGCCTAACCTTTTTCGGCTTGGGCAGGACTTCTCGAAGCGAACATCGTTCTGTGAGAACAAGACCATTTTATACTCGACCCACCCACTGTGCACAGCTAGAACAAGGATTTTAACACAGATCTTCACTGTTTGTTTACATAAACCTCACATTTTTTTCCCCACAGATTCTGGTGACAGAGTGTATAATGTGCTATCTTTCTTCATTACATAATTAACAACTGGTTGTGTTTGTTTTGCAAAACGCGGGCTGCTCATTAGCCTGACATCCAAATGTTAGGTTAGTCACAGTGTGAGGTTAGGGTTAAGCTTAGTTATCTGAAATACCATTGGTCCGATGGCACGCATTATAACTTATAATGCGTGCCAACGGACCAATGGTATTTCAGAACAATGGGTCGGTCTGACCAATGACATGACAACCTCCTCATCCGACCTTTCTTCAAAGTAGTCTATAGAAAACACGTATAAGTCACATACAATGTTCTGTTTGTGGAGGTGTTCGGCTATAGTTAGAAAATCTTGAACTGCCAAGGCGAATATCGGTCCTGCGGAAGTTCTTTGCTCCACAATGATGTTTTGTTTTTAATTCGGTTCTTCCTTGGCTCAGGACAAACCTTTCCACCATGTTTTATGCAAACATGGTGACAAGCAGACAAACAGATGGCGGTGAAAACTTTCATTTTCACCTTTTTATTCTTAGTATTAAGATTGTGTTTATGAAAGTATAGCTGAAAGCACCATACTGTAGCACAGGATTCATGAAATTGTAATTCTTTTTAGCTATATTTGTTAGTCCATTTATTCTAAGATAAATGACTAATGAGGCAGTTCCAGGTCTAGTTTCATACATTTTTTTTCTCTTTTTAGACTTGAATTCCCACTAGTCCAAAAGAAAATCACCATCATAATATGCCCCATTAGTCCAAAAGCACTTATGATGTTTTTAGTTATTTCCTGACTGTCAGACATACCAGCAGCTCAGCATGGGTCCATGACTCACTGCCATCTGGATATCAGGAACAATAAATATCTAGGCGCAATTATTTTTAAGCACTCTACTTTTGGGAGAATTTCAAACCACACAAACTAACTGGGCACAGCTTAAATCACTCTGAATCCTGTCAAACAGACAACAGAGAATGAATGCATAATATTAACCCATTTAGACCGCGTCTGTGTAACCATTATTTTCAACTTTAGCTGTTGAAATATAGCAGATCTACACGATCTACATCTAACGCCACGCTACGAGCTTGTAGATCTGCTATTTTTGAAAAATCGTGAAAATGTGTGCAAACTATTGAATATATATTATTTCGCAGCAAGCGTTTTTAGCTCAAATATATTTTCAGATGGGGGTCGGCGGCCAAATACAGATAATTCTGGGGGTGCTTGACATGAAATAGTTTAAACACCAATGACATACAAACATTAGGTTTTTCAGAAGGACTTAGAGGACATTTTGTAGAATCTGTTCTCGGGTCTCAATCGGTTAACAGTGATCTGAGACCGCCGCCGTGCATCTATATACTCGGTGTGAGCCCGTGTTCTGGGTCCACAGTTTACACGATGCTGTCTCAGTGTGAGGCGGCGAATGAAGGTGATCCTCTGTAAAAGAAAAGTGCATCGCATTAGGCTGACAGACGAGGGACTTGGGGAGAAGCGGCGCTGCAAGCTACACTGGCAGTGACGGCGGTGCCAGATGGGAGAGGGAAGCTCTGCAACATGAGAGCCGCCAGTAAGCAGAGACGAGCGTGGTGCCAGCCCAACTGTGTCTAACAGGAGGACCGGGTATTTAATCAAACCCAACACTGATACCGCTCCGGTGCCAGATGCAATTCAAATCCCCCATACATAACCCAAATGCCAATTCGCTTTGTATAGATCCCCACCGCACCCCCAGCTAGAGCTCTTAAAGTTAGCTGTTTAAAGGAGCATTCAGTGACTTGGGTGATTTGGGAAAACTCCGGTAACGAGATGTGCACATGCACACACACTCTACAGTGGCGGGACGTGCAACAGGCCAACAGCACGCGCACCAAGGCACTCGATCATGATTGGAGGAAGGCCCCTCTCATCCTGTTCCATATATATACCAGACAGTGGTCCTGTCCTGAAGCTGGGAGTCGGGCGTTCGATCCCCGGCCGGGTCATACCAAAGACTGTAAAATGGGAACCAATGCCTCCCTGCTTGACACTCGGCATCAATGGGTTGGATTGGGGGGTCAAATCAACGAATGATTCCAGAGCGTGGCGCACGCTGCGGCTCACCGCTCCAAGAGATGGTCAAATGCGGAGAACAAATTTCACTGCGGTAACGTGTGTGACTAATCGTACGACTTTGACTTTGACTTTGATTGATTGAAGGCTGGTCCATCTAGCCAAAAACAAAACCTAAGGTTTTTTGACCCCATGTATATGGTCAGCACACTTATATAGTATAAAATTATAGTATAAAAGTGATATTTGAATTAAGTGAAATCATTGAATATACGTTTAATGTCTTTGGTGGGACTGCGATTCGGAGGTGGCTGCCATTCAGAACTGTCCCCAGTAGAAAGTCAACTGCCCCTCCCCCAAAAGCCATCATCACTTTGATATGGCTTCGCGGGTGCGCCGAGGGCAGAGCCGTCAAGGGGCCTGGGAGTCTCTTCTGTTGATAGAAAGGACACAGTCCTTGTCAGCAAAGTCATCTTTTTCAGCGTGCAACATCTGTGCTCATTCTGTGCCGTTGCTGTAAGCAAGCCATTAATCTAAACCAGCGCCGCTCCTTATCGCACGCGAGACGACAGACACGCTCACCCGATGTATAGACAGTGAAAAATAGATATCAGATTTTTTTCTCTCCCCCTCCACTACGTCTGTGTCTCTCTTTATGTGGCTGCACTGTGCTGTTATCAACCATCAACACGCCCCTCTCTCTCTCTCTCTCTCTCTCTCTCTCTCTCTCTGCCTAGAGAGGTCATTTGAATTTGACACGGAGGTGTATTATCCACTTCTCTGAACAATGCGACAGACAATCAACAAAAGGTGAAAGAAATACAGAAAGAAAAGAAGCAACTCCTCCACAAATAGCACGGTGCCTTTTGACCTCTTGTTTCAGGACAGTGCAGCCACTGCTCGAGCACCTGGATCAATGCACAGTGGTGGTGATGACTCAGTGGCATTTCCATGAGGAGATGGATGGATGCTGTGGAGACCACAAGGCAACGTAGTGGCATTTACATAGGGATGTTGTTGGCGGAGCAGGGAGAAACGAGGGAGGGGGGGAGGGAGGGACGTGTAAGGCCTGCATGGCTGCACTGCAGTTATCACCATCGTCCCTCACTGATGGTGTTTCGTCTGTTCGACAGTCGTTTTGTCCCACCTGTGGCGGTGTGCCGATGGGACGTGAAATATTCTATTTTCTTTTACACCATCTGCAATTGCAATAGCGACCCCGGTAATGGCATGTGCCTGCGCCGGTCCCAGCCCCCGCATCGGTGGGTGGCAAATGAATAGATTTAAATAAAGATTTGAATCCCTGTCTGTAGAGCGGAGATGCAGATCATTTAGACCTGCTGTAACTCTCCGCACCCTTTCTGAGCACAGCGGGTCTTTCATATGCGAGGACAAGATGTGCAGCAAAGGCGTTCTGAATGGAGCGGGGCTCAGGGCTATAACCAATCGTGAAAGTTATTCATACGTCTGAAAAAAAACGAATACATTTATTATTATTAAGAGCCATGTTGAGGCTGCGCAAAGGGGGTCATCTACAGAATATAGTTTATATTATGCTCTGGAAGTTATTACCAATATGTACTATTATTATGTGTCAGAGTGTCCTCGTATGAATCAGTCTAAGTTGCTAAATTGCATAATTTCTCCAAACAACTGAGTTAGCACTTTTTCGGAAATTAGTCCATTAGTCCGCATTCAGTGATTATCATTTCTAAATGGAATTTAAATTGCACGGTCCGATTTTGACTGCTGTAAGTTAAATTGTTATGGTCATAGGTCATAAAGTTCACAGATATGATAATATAATAATAGCCCATTAGAATATCAAAATGTGTCTCTCAAAGTCTGGAGTTCTAATTATACTGACTTTATTGGATTAAAACGGATTTGGTGCATTATACGCATTAAAGGACTTAACCCATTCTGACCGGGCACCCATTTTGGTGTTGGCATCATGTTATGCTTTAGCTATTGAAAAATAGCAGATCTACAAGCTCATATCGCGCCACCGAGTGGCGCGATACGAGCTTGTAGGTCTGCTATTTTTGAAAAATTCGAAGAACGACTGACATTTTTAGAATCTGATCTCAGGTCAGAATGGGTTAATCAGACCAGTGTGTGTCCCGTGGAAACCTTGTATGAATCTGATCTCAGGTCAGAATGGGTTAAAGGCAATTGAAAAATTGGCCTGATATATTGAGGTACAGTACCAAGCTTATTTACTGTTATCAGACATCATATTCTGTTATGTAGGAGTCTATTGCAAGAGACGTACACCTACAGTAGCATGCAATCGTTATATTGGTTTTCATCAAAAGATAGCATTGGCTGATACACGCACCTAAATGAAGCTTCACGTTATCAAACGTCAGTGTCATGGTCATTTGTGTTGTGAAGTCAATAGTACAAGCAACGTGACCTTTTAGGTTTCAGCTTTCAGACCACTGTGTTATGACTTGAGTGTGTGTGTGTGTGTGTGTGTGTGTGTGTGTGTGTGTGTGTGTGTGTGTGTGTGTGTGTGTGTGTGAGACGTAACACACTGCAGTTCAAGACACTTCTATTTCATGCTCGCTTATCCGTACTATTCCGTAGTCGGGTCGCAGGGGCAACAGCTCCACCAGAGAGCTCCAGACTTATCTCTCCAGAGCAACATTAGCAACTTTCACTTTGTTTCCCTTTGATCACCTCTGTGTAACAGTTTCCATGTATTGTTGTATAATTTGTACTTGACACTGAAGATGATCAATACACTAAAAAAAAGCACCAACAATGCTTGTAGGGATAAATAATCTTCATCTGAGAAATAGCTAAAATGATTGGGGGAACATTTTTCCATATTTTCTATATTGTTGTCTCAGAAACCTTTTCTCTAAACTGACCACCGAGCACAGGACTGTGACAGAGTGCTTCTGTTATCCAGTGGTGGAAAGTAACTACTGTAAGTACTTTTACTTAAGTACTGTACTTTTTTGGTATTTGTACTTTACTTGAGTATTTCCAATTTTCAATACTTTTACTTCTACTCCACTACATCTCAGAGCCAATTTTTTGAATTTTACTCCACTACAATTATTTGATTTGATTATTTGATTAGAAAACATACATTAACCACTTCAACCCTATACATTTCGTCCATTTTTAAATCTACAAGCTCACAATAGATCGGCTATTTTCAATAGATTTTCTACACATTCTGCAATACGAGTACTTTTACATGCCAGAATTGTACCTCTCAGTCCCGGAGTGGATCCAAGGGATTGTGTGGCCCTGGTCTTTCCCTAGTGGGTCTGATCGAGGGTAGCCAATGGGAACATGAGTCGGGACTTGATCACCCCAGCTGGGTCACCCGAGTGAGGGGTATGTTGTTCGCGAGACCCGGAACCCCGATGACCATGTACCACGTTTTTATGCCGATACTTTTGTACTTTTTACTCAAGTACATTTTTCAATTCCGTACTTTTACTTGTATTGAAGTACTTCTAAATTGCAAATTGCAGTATTGGTGCTTTTACTGAAGTAAAACAAAGTCTGAGCCAGTGGGTATTTAATTCCCATCGGCAGTGAATGGATGATGTACGATGATAAGAGCGCCCCTCACACGGCAGTGATTTTTCTCCATCTCACACATCTCTGTGACAAGGCATCAGCTCTATAATTGATTTTCACTGGCGACAAAACAGAATGTGGTCCTATTGCCCTCTATGATTGAATAGCATGTGTCCTCACATTGGAAGTAGCTGTGGGGGGAATACATGTGAGAGGTGCAGTATCTTATTGCTGTATACCTTTTATGCATGATAAGTCAGTGGGCCTGCTTGTGTTCTGCGACATCTATGAACAAATCACTCCCGTCTTTCCACACGTGTGTGTTCGAGACTAGAGCCCTCTCCCCTGTGCGGCTCATAGAAAAATCATTTTACACCCTTTGCTGAGAAGGCAAGGCTGCATGGGTCTATTGAAAAGCTGTTTCTTTTGTGACACGTCGGCGACGCATACAGTATAGCATCTGCAAGTCATCCGGCACATTGCAGAATGATATCTCTTCCCCTCTCCAGAGATGAGTTGTGCCCAGAAGACAAACTGCCGTTATGAATCTCCATAATCGTCCCTCCTCCTTCACAGTCACAGTCACTCTGAATGTGCAGTGACACTTGCTCTTGAGACAAGTGAAACCTTGACGTGTCTATGTGGATATTCGAACTCTGGGGACAAAAGGAGGAGGACAGTATAGCGTACATCTTTTTTTCTTCTACAAATTGTAATAAATGTTGCCACATTTGGAAAATTTGACCAAATAGAGACCAGGGTCGGCTTTATCGAGCAAACACATTTGGCTCTTGTTCGGGGGAGGGCAGCTATAGGCTACGTCCTCCCGGGGGGGCTACTCACTATGGCCGGTGAGTCAATGGGATACAGTACGTCCTCCCGGTGGGAGCTCCTCACTGGCCGGTGAGTCAATGGGATACGACAGTACGTCCTCCCGGTGGGGGCTCCTCACTGGCCGGTGAGTCAGTGGGATACGACAGTACGTCCTCCCGGTGGGGGCTCCTCACTGGCCGGTGAGTCAGTGGGATACGACAGTACGTCCTCCCGGTGGGGGCTCCTCACTGGCCGGTGAGTCAGTGGGATAGGAGGTGATCCACCTGAACTGAAGCCGCACCCACAGCTGTAGTTGTATGATAAAGGGGGAGGGGCTGATAATGTGATACTGTTTATTTCATTGGCCCGTTTGACTGTCAAGGGTTCAGCCTCCAGGAAGAAACCCTAAATACAAAGTTAATATCAATCATTGCACATAAAAATGACTCCAGGGTGTCTAATGAAGTACTGTCACCTCATAGACACATGACAAACTACAAAAAAAACTAAACATCTTTAAAGCAAGCATACATTTTCAATGTATAATGGCAGTCTCTGTACTGTATATTCATATATACCAAGAATATAGCCTGATCACAGCAACTATTGTTTTTCTCTCTTACGGTTTCACCATTTTAAACCCAAATGTCTGACAAACAACTAATTAACTCAACTACAGTAGCACTTTCCCTTGCAATGTCTGCTGGACGAAAAATAGAAGCCAAGTATTTTTTCCGTTTGCATGATTTCTCGTCTTGGGTAAGAAGTTCCAAATGTGTCACAATTGCTAAGCAACCTTGAGTAGAGAGACTACTAGAGAGCAACGCTTTTATGTAAGCCTCTGTAATAATCGGTAAGACAAGCTTTTGTCTTGTCGGAAATTCGTTTTTGTGCCTGTGTGTGTCTGACAACACTGAGAGGCACCGCCAAAGAGTACAGCGTGCAAGAGAGAAGAGGTTGAAGTTCCTCTCTGCTCCCGAGTGTGAGCTTGTCGGCAGCAATCATATATTTGTGATGAACTCCTGATCAGAGGCTAATGCTTTCTGCAGCATCATTCATTGTCCTCGCCCGTCCTCATCTCCCACTGCAGCTATATCTCCATGTGATGTGCTTTGGATTTCATTGCTCCCGTCGCACCTCTTTTCCTATACTCATCACCAAATCCAATTTATAGATGAGGCCGCATGACTCGGGGAAGAATACAGAATGTTCCGCTTCATTTACGACATGAGACCACATTCTACTAAATCCTGAAATGTTTCTCTGTCGGTGGTTTTCAAACTATTTCACGTCAAGGACCCCCAGAAATATATGTAATTGGCCGCTGACCCCCATCTCAAAATATGTTGTTCCTGGGACCCCCCAGAAGCAAATATTTGCTGTGAAAGGTATATATTCAAAGATTTGCAACCTTTTTCGCTCATTTCCATTTATGGACCCCAGACAGTAGGATCTTGAAACGTGGTTGTTGGCTTTGCACAGTCCCCAAGGGAGTACAGCACAGAGCGGGAAGCCGATGAGCATGTTTTCCGGAACCGGCATGAGGCACAATATACACGCAAACTCACAAAACACTGCCTGCTCCATTCCGTTCTAGCTGTTTTGTTATTTGCACACGTTGTCAGCCGGAACCTGTCCCATCGCGTCCGGGCTGAAATTGAGAACTCTAATCCATTTGTTTGATATAGATGCAATCATGCAATCGAGTTTACTAGGGAGATGTTGATCAATTGTTCTTATGTTTTACTTGAATTTTGTTTGTTTGGAATTAAGAATGTGATTTAGATGATTACATGTGGTTTGGACAGATCATATAGGTTTACCCCTTATGCTTGTTTTTTGAGGCACTACATTGTTCTCTCTGCACTCTACTTGTGTGACTATTTACCTAATTGCTTGACTAGAATTCATGCTTATTCTGATCTCATGCTTTTAAGTCACTCTGGATAAGAGTGCCTGCTAAATGCCTGAATTTTAAATTGGAACACATGCACAACACCAACACAACTGTAGGGCGTAGAAGTCGTTTTTGTGGTTCCACTGATCCAAAGCCCATTACTTTTTTCCCATAAAGATTTAGAACAATATTTATATCAATTATTTTAAGCCATCCAGCCACACGCACGTGAATGAGCACACACACGCGAATGAGCACACGCACGCGCACACAGACACACACATGCACACGCACGCACGCACACTCAAAGAAACCGCTACAGGCTCTAGTTTCAGAGTAAAATATGTGCTCTACCAAAAGGTTCCGGTCAGGTCACAGTTAACTATCTGCCCACTAGGTGGTAGCATAAGAGCACAGCTAACCTGTGCCAGGCATTGACTCGCATTCTAACGAGCCTCCGTTTCATTTCCGGGTTATCGGAGAGGTGGGGGCTGTTGTTGTGAGCAGTGATTGTTAGCATTACCCCTTACCTGTCGTCTGAAACGGTTACATGTCCGGAGCGATGCGAGACAAAGTCACGAATTAAATCGGATGCGCGACGGCTCACCATGGACAGTGCCACCGGCGTAGGGTCCATTGGGCCACACGGGCCGTGGCCCAGTCAGTTTAAAGTTTGCCCAGTCTAACTTCGAAGAGAGGGGGCGAAAAAACAAGAAAAACAAAAGATAGCCTTCTTTGGCAGCCCTTGTGCATGCAAATTTCAGTTGTTAGCAAACCACAGCATGCATTAAATCGACCATTAAATTAAATTAAATTAAATTAAATTAATTAAATTAAATTAAATTATCGACCATTAAATGGTCGAATATATTCGTAGATGGCAGAAAAACAAGAGATTACATCGTACTTTAACGTACTCTGAATATTATCTTCACAATGATATACTTTGAATAAAAAATAAATGTAATGTGTATTTGCAGGCTAGCAGTGGTTCTCAAACTGTGCTGTCACACAATGGCAGTGTGTCTTGGCTTGAGGGCTGGACAGGTGTGCCTGCACTGCCTGGGCAAGTAATGCTGCATAGTGAATTAGCTAAGGCTAGTTGAGGCCGGCTGCCAACCATGACAAGCTGTCTGTCTGTCTGTCTGTCTGTCTGTCCTTCCCTCCCAAGTAGTGTTTTCTAGATGCTGCTTTAATGACACACAGAGGACCCAAAACATACATCATTTCACGATTGAAATGTGCCACTGATTGGTACAACGATTTTGCAATTATCCTTCAGGAAAACAAATACATGGAGCGCAGTGCAACGAGTGCATGTCTAGTTTTATGCTGCTGGTGCACATCATTATTTTTTATGCACATACATGTACTGTAAACGTATATTATTTAGAGAGAACACATCACATTAATAATATCTTTCACTGTTCTTGCATTCAACCAGGAATGTGTGGGTACAGTAGCTGCATTATTCTTGGACATGTCTTTTTGATGTACTGTCTCTTTACAAGAGCCCTGTGGTTAGAGTTGCATCCTGTGTGGATCGAGGGATGATCTTGCTTTAGACTTCTCTACTCAGCAGCCGTCTCTGTAATCTACCCAGGGCTCACACGCACGCACGGCTGCACGCACCCACAAACGACAATGTACACACTTCACATATATACAGCTTCACACAATTCCAGTCTATTTTGTGATCTTAAAACTACCTTCTGTTATATTGAGTATTCTTCAACATTTAACCTTGTGTAATATGAAGAATACAAATAAAAAAAAACACATTCTATCAGACCCTACCACAAATGGATAAATTAACACTATCAGGATTTTACTGTGTAGTATGTGTACCCTGTGTGAATGAATGGATGAATGAGTGAATCTTTATTTCCGTGTCTTGTCGTTAACACCCATCCCTTATGCTATGGGACTATAAGACACAAATCATATACAAACAATATCACGTTCACTTCCCACACAGAAGCTACACAAAGTATTTGATGAAGACAAAAACAGAATAGAAAAATACATCACATATAAGATTTATTTGTCCCAAGCTTTCTAATGCTAATGCAATATATCTTATGTTCGAAAATCCATCTGTTGCTCTGCACCATTTAACCACATCAGATCTGTTAAATAGCTTTTGACGTAACTCATGATACAACGGCCAATAGAAAAGAAAATGGAACTCATTCTCAATATAATTTTACAATTTTATAATCGCAATTGGTGCAAATACGATCTTCTTCTGTAACTCCTCTATACCTCCCAGTCTCAAGGTGCAAGGGCAAGATCCCAGAATGAAGTTGGGCACATAGAGTCTTTTGGATAATGGGGCACAAACGTACTTTTCACAGCTTGTTATAGTAACACATGTTCTCCGCTTTGGTTTGTACATTATGTCCTGTGACCATTTGTTCTGATATAAACTATAAAGTGTGTCTTTAACCGTGGAGATGTTTACAATACTGTTATTTAGAAAACTGTCATGTAACCCAGTTCTTACGGGAACTACCCATAGATCCGAAGTCCCGTTAGTCCGAACATGCACTGCTCCCGTGCTTGTGGTTAGGTTTAGGTTTGCTCCCGTGCTTGCGGTTATGTTTAGGTTAGGGTTAGAGATAGGGATAGTAATTTCGGAACAATGAACCTTCTGACTAATGACACGGCACCGTTCTTACAAGAGTGTCCTCTATTGCATTCGCCCATTCTGTTCTCTGGCATTCTGATTAGTCGATTCCATAAAGCCACCATGCTGCCTCTCCACCTTATCTCACACGGATCCCATCCCACGTCTCCTGTTATTGCCAATAGAGCGTCGCAGTCCCGCCCCCTTTCTTGATGACGCCAGGCCCAGGAAATGATTCCCAATGCATTTTTCCCATAGACATTTCAAAAAGTATTTATTTAAAATCAACAAAAAAAGTGTTGTTCTTCTTTGTAATTATTTGTTTGGTCCAAAATATTGTGTTTGTTGTCATGAGTTGTCACGACTCCAGTTGGCTTTGTCCGCGACGTAAACGTCTTTAAATAAATACTTTTTGAAATGTCTATGAGGAAAATGAACTGAGAATCATTTCCTGGGCCCTGGTAGGGACTGCAATGCTCTACAGTATACAGGCACACATTTATGCACCCCCAGAAAATACTGTGCGGCTCTATATTCTGAACCATTTGTCACTTATTATTTACCTTTGAGCCCCATATTTCCGCCATATAGTCCATGACAGGGCAGACAGTACACACGTGTGAAACATTTTGAAGTAGGCAGCATATCCCAAATCACCCAGCTGTTTAGTTTTGGCTATTATACCACCTAGGGCCCTACCTGCAGATCCTGCCAATAATGATGTACTGTACCATATTCATAAAGTAAATGTTCATCCAAGTTAAGACCCGAATATTTGTAATTTTCAACATACTGTAATTTTTGTTCTCCTAGCTGGAACTGAAAATCACTCCTCTTTGTTCTGACTTAAAATGTAAGATCTGGGCTCAGACTTGTGAGCGTGCTGATCCCTGATGCCAAGGTGTTTTATCTGACGTGTGTGTGTGTGTGTGTGTGTGTGTGTGTGTGTGTGTGTGTGTGTGTGTGTGTGTGTGTGTGTGTGTGTGTGTGTGTGTGTGTGTGTGTGTGTGTGTGTGTGTGTGTGTGTGTGTGTGTGTGTGTGTGTGTGTGCGTGCATTTGCATGCTGATGTTTGTAGTTGTATTTATTGCCAACAGTTTACTATATTGCCCTTATTTGGACTGTTTGATGCCAGCCACAGATGCCATCATCAGTCTAGTGTCCAAATAATTACAGGCCTTGGCACAGCCCCTCAACAGGCAACACTCATGGCACTGTGTAAAAGGTGAATGAATTAAATATCCCTGGCAGCCAAACCAGCGATACACAGCTGGCTGTTTCTTGTCTCAGGGAGTTTAATTATCAGTTTCACAACCTCCTTCCTCAGAATATTATGTTGCACTAAAAAGGACATTGAGAACTATGTTATAATGTAGAAAAACAAACTGCATTTTCAGGATATTGGAAACAAGCGACATCTAGTCTGAACCGAATCTGGTCTTTCATTATTTAATAATAGTAATAATAATAATAATACTTGTTTTACTTGGTTCTTAGTCCTTTGCTCAATGCATATTGTCTTTTAAGAACATTTGCGTGAAAGTCAGTGGTGGCATGGGTTAGTAGTAGGCCTATACCTTTTGTGAACTGTCCATACACCCAGAGGCACAAGTGTAATCTTAAACATTCCGTAATATGGATAGTAATCTTTCACTGTCTGTTTCCTTAACCCACTGCTCCTTGAGGGAATGATATCGATCTGGTTGTTCAGTTATGAAATAAACTTGAGTCACGTACCGTAGATGGCTGGTGGAATTAACAGAGGCTACAGTATGTTTGCGTCGGACTGGAAGAATCAATATTATGAGATATTAGAAATGGCACAGGAAATAAAGGCCTAACCCCCCCCCCCCCCAACCCACCCTCATTATACCCACCCCTCGCACTGCTGAAATGGGGGGGGGAAATAAAGTTGATATTAAAAGTTACCTATCGATGTTTTGTGATTACATTCCTTGGCTTGGCTCCTTCATTAAAATCTATAAAACTTAGCGTTGCATCGGTCTTACTCTTGTCAAGCCGGGCTGATCTCTGTGGAGTGGTGATCTGGCAGTGGGCTCTCCAATATGGAGTGATGAGTGATGTGTCATGTGTAAATTGTTCCACATCGGATCATTCATTATTGATTCCTGTCTGTTAGCGCTGGGATCTTCCTGAGCCCTGAGCTTCCAACGGGAAAAGTGATTACTTTTTCATCATCCAATGGATATCTCATCATTAGCTCCTCTTCCTTCTACCCAAATATTGCCAGCTGCCCTCATGGCAAAGCAATTATTCCGCAGACATGTCAATCATTTTCCTCTGTCTGCATTGTCTTTCGGACGTGGTTCCGATCACGCTTTTTTGCAGTGGTGGAAAGTGACTAAGTACTTTTACTTAAGTACTGTACTTAAGTACAATTTTGAGGTATTTGTACTTTACTTGAGTATTTCCAATTTACAGTACGTTTACTTCTACTCCACTACATCTCGGAGCCAAAAATTGTACTTTTACTCGATACTTTTGTACTTTTACTCGATACATTTTCAATTCCGTACTTTTACTGCAATTTAAGTAGTTCTAAATTGCAGTATTGATACTTTTACTTAAGGATAGAGAGAGAGAGGGGAGAGAGAGTACTGTATACTTGGTGCTGCAGCATGATGTGTTTTGAGCTTGCCAGATCAGCTATTTATCTCAAATCCATTTGGTTACATTCGTACACGTTCAGAGATAAATGAACTCTCAGGATGGTACACTGTATTGTATACCCTGGATGCACTGAACGTGACACAGGCCTGTCCACTGTTTCAGTTTGCACTTTCCGTGGGCCGCTGATCTGTGCACTGCCGTTGCGATAAGATCCCACTGATGTGCAATAATAATGATAATACTCATTATTCTCCCCGCATACTGAGGTAAATATAAAGGCACATTGGAGTTGGCGTGTAAATGCTGGTTCAAATTGAAGACATTATCATTCCAAAATACTCCCCACTGGCAGTGGAAATGTCATGCACATATCCCTGCTATACTTTATGCACGGCTATAACAGCAGAGAGGGATGGTGATGATGGTGATTACAGAAATATCACTGTCATTTTGCAAGGAGGATTGGAATGCGACGGGGGGGCAAAAAATAAAAGTGAGAGAGCTGGGAGGGTAGTACAGTAGTGTGTGTGTGTGTGTATACATGAACAGCTCTTGTTCTGTGTTCAGAGTGAAACTGCAAGTATATTGTCCCATCTGGAGGCATGGCGGGAGGTATGGCTGACTTGACAGGAGAGTATCTGATGTGCTGGCGGGAGGAAGGGTTCCTGCTGAACGGCACTACACCGCACAGCACAGCACATATACACACCACACCGCATCACACCACACACCACACCGCATCACGTCACATCACATCACATCAAATCATAGCACATCACAGGCAGATACAGTAGACAGAACAAGAGCCAATTGAAACCCTCGTGCTTATCAACATGGGTTTACAAACTCACACGCAGGTTTAAGCCTGAAGCAAACGTACTGTACTCCCAACAAAGTTTAACGTTTTCCAGCTTTCGTCAGGTTCAACAGAGATGGAATGACGTTGCATTGCGGCACAAACTAACAAGCACGTTGACTTGCAGCCGACATTAGTTTTCTGTAGAACATTCACCACAGAGAGAAATGTGAACGTGGTGAATGTGAATGTGTGCCTGGTTCAGAAACTCAATGCGCTCGTGTTTTATGTCTGTTTTATTTACACAGTCTGCTGCCAACCCAACATACATGTGGACAGTTTAGAAGAAAGGAGGAGGTTAGGTGGTACAAACCTTTATCATCTCTTATCTGAGGGACTACGGATAACAATTCACCCTTTTTCAGCCTTCTGATTGGTCCCTGACTGACTAACCAGCAGGCTCTTTCTGCCTTGTTCCGCCCTAAAAACAAACATGATATGCCCAGTCACCATGCTGCACCTGTGATGTTCCTTTTTACTGAAACCAAGTTTAAAATAACTATTGAGTGCGCAGAATATCAATATGAAGCAACTGAAAAACGCGTTATTTCAATGGTAGTGGATGGAGAGAGAGGATTTTTGTCCAATGCACGAAACGGCAACAAATGGGTGCGAAGAGGGGCACAGCCACGGGCGGGACTTGACAGAGGGTGAATTAATGTAAGGAGAGAAAGAGATAGCACAGAGTGTGTGTCACCATGCAGAAATTGATAAATCTCCTTATGGCGGAGCGTTACGTCGCAAGCAGTAAGTCTGTTAACATTGAGTGACTGCAGTTTCTTCCAGTGGTGAAATGTCCCTTTAATGTTCAGAATTCAGAGCGGAGCTATGTTCTAGAATTGCAGTATATGACATGCATATACACATCATTCTGAGCACGAGCATGCATACAATGTACGCATGCACACAGACACACACACACACACACACACACACACACACACACACACACACACACACACACACACACACACACATTCACCCTTCATATTTTTGCCATAGTCGGAGGAAAGTAGTCATCAAATTATAGCCATCCCATGCTGCTTACCATGAGGACCCCTGGTGTAAGATTTTGGTGTAACGATGTATCTCTTTTTCACTCTCCTTTCTTTCTGAATCAGCACGTGGCTGATGGTGTTGTTAGACCGGTTATAATAATATCCGGTCTAACAACACCATGTCAAATTCATACACATCAATGGACTGAAAATGGAGCATAAATCTGCCAGCTCAATCCTGCCCGCCAAAGCTGGTGAGACCAGGCCAAAGGCAATACGATGAAAAGATGCTCTGGGTGAGGGCTTTGTCGGTGGTTACTGATTATAAATACACTAAGTCCCAGTAAACATCACACATACATACATACATGGTACACAGGAGGGAATAAATGTAATTATGTATTCATTTCAGGCAAAATGTACATGTTCTGTTATGAAAAGAAAGTTCCAGGGGGAAAAAAAAGAAGAATATTGTGGAAAAGTTTATTTCTTTCCATAATATAATTCAAAAAGTGTAACTTTAATACAGTCATTTCTAGATTCATTGCACACGAAGTGAAATTTCTCAAATGTTTGATGATTATGATGATGATGAGTACGAGTAAGACGCGCGAACGCGGGAAGCGAACGCAGATCGTAAATTGCAATAACAATTAGAATAAATTACGAATTAGTGAGAACTGTGTAGTACTGTGAAATTAGTGAAAACAGTCAGCTCCTGACAGGCCTGGACTACAGTATATGCGGATATCAGCCTGCTCTCTGACCACATGGAAAAGATCAGGAGCTCCTGACCAGAGTTGAGGCAGAGTGTGCCAAGGTTGGCCTTCAGCTCCAATGCCAAGAAAACTGAAGTTATCACCTATAACGACCCTTCGGAAACATCCACCTCTGACAGCAACAGAAGGCACTGCTCTGAAAGAAGTCATGGACTTCAACTACCCGGGCTCATGGGTCAACTCAACGGAGCAAGTCTCTAGATGGGTGCTACGCCAGAATGCTGCGTGCAGTACTTAACATCAGCAAGAGTGCACGTTACCAACAAGAATCTGTATGGCATGCCAAGGGTGAGCCAGAAAATAGCAGCCAGGAGAATGAGACTAGCAGTACACTGCCAAAGACACCAAGAGCTGCCAGCCAGCAAGTTAGTGCTGTGGGAACCAACACACATAACGTGGATGTATACATGAAAGACGCAGGAGTGCAAAGCACCAACAAGCTGGCCAAATGCATGTTGAGAACCCGGATGACTGGAAGCCATGATGGAGGCTCGTCTGAGGACGACCTTGAGAAGAGATTATACATACCGATTAAAAAAATCACAGCCGTGTGAAGTGAGGGCCGCTAATATATTAAAGTCTAACTCATGTTGACTAGGTGATGTAATGGTGATGTAAAACAAACATTAAACGCCATTAACAATAAAGAGACAATATGACGTAAACGACACATTATGATGAATTTTCCTTTCATTGTCAATGCGATCAATTACTTTACATTAAACCTGTGTATACAGGAATATCAACCATCTGAAAAGTAGGTTCAATATGCACTTATTAGATCTGGTCTACTTATTAACAAATGGCTCCTTCAATGTGACGTGCATGGCACTGTTGAGTTGTTGCTATGGAAGCCAAGTTTCCTTTGATAGTGCCCTTCAGTCTTGTCTGCGCTGTTGGGTCTGGTGTCTCTCATCTTCCTCTCAACAGTACCCCTTAGATTATTTACGGGGTTCAGGTCAGGAGAGTTGGCTGGTCGATCAAGCACAGTAATACCATGGTCAGCAAACCACATATTAGTAGTTTTAGCACCGTGGAGACTGAGGTCCTGGTGAATGGCTGCAAATGAAAAGCCATATACATTATACATTTGAGAACGAGAGACAAATTAGCAGGTCTTTGCTTCCTCAGGCACTGACGAGTTTTTATTCAGTGCACTCACTACTTCACTGCGAGTTCTACCCTCACAAATGATGCAGAAAATTACCTCATTCACTGTAAAGACTTCTTTTGCTGACAATTGCTGTTGCTGGTAGAAAGATTGGCGCGCTAATTACTTAGAAATGACTGTATAGCAAAGTTTGAATGGCAATTCCACGTCATTATACTCATGCTTGAATGAGTTGTTTGCCAACAAGCTGTCTATAATAGTTGACAAATAACATTTCACAATGTCTAATATTTGTCTCTCCACATCAGTTATCCTGTGGTAATTGTGGTACCTCACATTTGGCATGAAACAGGGTGATTAACCCATTTTTGGCGGGAACCCCTTTTTTGTAAGCATTATGTTTTACTTTAGATATTTTCGAAAAATCGTGAAAATGTGGCGCAAATCTTTGAATATATATTCTTTCAGAGAGAATGTTTTTAACTCAAATCTTTGCTTCTGGGGGGAGGTCCCTGGAACATATTTGGGTGTCGGCGGCCAATTACAGTACATATAATCTTGGGGGTCCTTGACATGAAAATGTTTGAGAAAACATAGGGTTTTTCAGAAAACTGTCAGGATTTAGAAGACATTTGTAGAACCTTTCCTAGGTCTAAATGGGTTAATATATAAACAATTACCACTCAGCCATACATTATCCCGCTTACATGGCTACTTAATACATAAATAAATAAATTGACTCAACAAAACGAGGTATTTCCCTGCTTCCAGTAATGAAAGTATTCCATAAGTGATGCGCTGGCCAGCGTCTGTGCAGCTGCAGCACAGTCGCAACAGGAAGTGAGTTGATCAGATAGAATCCATTTTCGGGGTACTGCTTAGTCTATTTCTCGCTCAAATGTTTTCAAAAACATTTTTGAGAGCAATGTTAAGCTGTATGACATTATGGGCTGTATTTTGCGTGTCTTAAGTACCAGGTCTTATTCCCTAACCTGAGTAAACTAAAGACCTGGAGGCGTGATCAATGCCATTTGGCTATTCTGAGTGGCCAAAGAGCATTGATCACGTCTCCAGGTGTGTGTTTACATGGCTGTCATGTTGGAAACAGCAGTTCATCTGTCAGTCTGTTTTAACACCAAAAAGTTGGGAGATTGTTCTCAGTTGAGTGAAGAGGCAAGCAGAGACTAGTCGCTGTCCATGGTGCTGAATGAATGAAGCCAGCAAATGTACTGTAAATGGGCTGATGAAATGATCAAAGTAGCTGATCATGGATCTGTTTTGACCAGTGGTGGTAAAAGTACTCAATTGTTTTACTTAAGTAAAAGTGCCAATACTGCAATTTAGAACTACTTCGTTACAAGTAAAAGTACGGAATTGAAAATGCACTTGAGTAAAAGTACAAAAGTATCGGCATCAAAATACGTATTCATATTGCAGAATGTGTACAGAGTCTATTGAAAGTAGCAGATCTACAAGCTCACAATGCGTCGCGTTGCAACGCATTGTGAGCTTGTAGATCGGCTATTTTCAAATGGCCAAAATGCAAAGTATAGAAACAGCTCAAAGTTTTACTTAAGTACAGTACGGACGGAAACTAACGTAAATTCAAAGTCTCGGGTCCTGGAATCCTTCTACCGGCTATCTGCATTCTGACGTGGGGCTAGCACAGTTTACACTCTGGGTATGTTCTATCTGCATTCTGACGGGGGGCTAGCACAGTTTACACTCTGGGTATGTTCTATCTGCATTCTGACGTGGGGCTAGCACAGTTTACACTCTGGGTATGTTCTATCTGCATTCTGACGTGGGGCTAGCACAGTTTACACTCTGGGTATGTTCTATCTGCATTCTGACGTGAGGTTAGCACAGTTTACACTCTGGGTATGTTCTATCTGCATTCTGACGGGGGGCTAGCACAGTTTACACTCTGGGTATGTTCTATCTGCATTCTGACGGGGGGCTAGCACAGTTTACACTCTGGGTATGTTCTATCTGCATTCTGACGGGGGGCTAGCACAGTTTATCTATTTGCATTCTGACGGGGGGCTAGCACAGTTTATCTATCTGCATTCTGACGGGGGGCTAGCACAGTTTACACTCTGGGTATGTTCTATCTGCATTCTGACGGGGGGGCTAGCACAGTTTACACTCTGGATATGCTCACTCATCCTGAGATTGTTCTATTTGACAAATCAGTTTGCACATCTTCTGGGTTGCATGTAAGCTATACTGTATTTGTATTATGCTATCCTAAAGTGATATTGTTTTGCACACCCTGTAAGATTATATTCGATCATTCATAAATGCTCTACTGACACTGAACACAAGCTTTACATGTTATCACTTTATTGTGTTCGTTATATAACCTGTATTTATTATACTGGTAGCACAGCCTGGTGGAGCATGTCAAAGCAACATGTTTGTATGAGCAAGACAAATACATTATCTTTGCTTAAGTAAACAAAAGTAGATAGATAGATACTTTATTTGTCCTTTCGGAAATTTGTTTTGTGCACAGCAGTCATCAGGATATACATAAAACATATGGAAACAAACAGGTCACACAGTACATAAAAAATAAAGAAACAATGCTAACAGAAGGCCACCAGTCATAGTTCCAGGAGGCATCACATCACACTTTATGCACGGAACGGAGACGGGGCCTGCTTGTTCATAAGTCCTATACTTATGGGAACAAACGATCTTGAGGCCCTAGCCTGCAGGGAAGGTACCATGTACGTACCGTCGCCCTGATGGTAAAAGATGGTATTGGCTGTGTAACGGGTGTGTGTTGTCCCTAGTAATATCTTTCCCCTTCCTGAGTACCCGGGTCTCATACATTGAGGTCATACTCTCAAATCATACCCCAGCTAATTTGCTGGACACGTTGATGATTTTATGGAGTTTGTTCTTATTAACCAATGATAATGAGGGATACAAAAAGCCTATTGCTGCCTCTGTTTCTAATACGAGCTTCAATAGGAGAGAGAGAGAGAGAGAGAGAGAGAGAGAGATCAATAGATCTATTCAATAGTTTATAATGGCATGTACTTAACATCTTCGGGGGGTAAACCTGAACCTCACCGACTACTGATAATAAACTATGATGAAGCTAAGTTACGGTTTGGCTGTTTCCTGTATCTGTCATTTCAAAGTAACAGCTTTCCAGCTTTCCAGCGCAATCAATTACCTTATAAAGCCTTATCAGAACTCCCAGATCTCATGTCCATGCTGAGGTTTGTCTGATTATGATTGTTGGCCCGATCGATTGTGTCAGCTCGCAGTCCGGATGAAAAAGCATCGCATGGCATTGCATCCAGTGTCCGCCGCGAGGCACGCTATACTTGGTCGTGTCCGTGTGGTGCGCGTGATGACAATGTTGTGAGTGTATGGAAAGGCACGGGGCATTAGGGAAAGGGCTATGATAAAGGATGCTGATGTGTCAATTATGCTTGTGCAGTGCAGACTGGGAGCACACATTAGGCTGGGAATGTAGATGACAACGGCTCCCATGTGTCTCACCAAATTGACACATACTGTACACATAACACATTAAAGCAGTTAGAGCCGGCAGCCAAAGCAATGCAACGGGCTGCTGATCGGTCAGTTTATGAAATACAAACTAGATAACAAAGTGTTTGTAATAGAGAAATCACACCCGTGTGAAGTGAGGGGCGCTCTTATCATTAATGAAAATAGCCGATTTGCTCGTCCACATATGACGTAAATTCTCCATTCATTGTCAATGGGAATGTAATGTTTGTGTAAGACGAAAATCTACACTAATATATAGCTGAATATAAGGGGTGAAGTACTCGTCTAACCCCCATTTGGTAAATGGTGCATTAATATAATTGCTCTAGTGATGTTCTGTGGTTTATATTGGGCAGTTTCTGTGTGAATGTACAGTATAAGTGCCTGAATGTTCAGTTCAGTTCAGTTTATTTTCGGAAGGATAGACATAGCACACATAGTTTCCATATTTTTGTCCTTTTGAGTGTCCGTAGCTCATGTCCTGTCCGATCCGAAAAGGGGTTAGGGAGAAGCCATAGGCTTGTCGCGCCCTACCCCTGGAGTCCATTTGTGCACGTGTAGCAGATCTATCTGCCTACACAGTGCATACATTCATGTTGTCCTTAGGTATATACATTCATCTACACACATTCATATATATATATATATATATATATATATATATATATGTATATTAAAGCTGCTGTGTTGCTGGAAATACAGTGAACCTATATTCTACACCATCTGGAGGTGGTCAGAGGTTAAGATGAGGAGGAGGCTGAATGCTATAGATGAATAGAATATAGATGAATGGAATAGAATTAAGATATAGTATGGCTTTTTTGGCATTGCACACTGTGCAAGGTGCCGACCCCCGACCCCCCCCCCCCCCCCCTCGGTGGTGCATTGCACACTGTGCAAGGTGCCGCCCCCCCTCAGTGGTGTATACAATATAGATAGGATCAATGCAGCAGCCACATTAACGTACAGCTCCATCTCACTGAATTAGTGTATTATGTAAAAGTTCATTTTCTTCCATAAAATAATTCAATTCATTGTGCATGAATAGATTATGGCGTACGGCTCATGAAAAGACAAATTAGAATATTTTACGAGACCACTAAGAAAGAAATGTCGACCATCCGAAAAGTATATTAATGTATGCAGTCGATGATTGGTCTGGGCTACTTTTGAACGGATTATTTCATCGATGGGGCGTGGCACCGTGGCATGGAGGTGATCAGCCTGTGGCACTGTTGAGGTGTTATGGAAGCGCAGGTTTTAACAGCCGTAAATTATGTTTTTATTGTTGACTCTCATGTCTCACACCTTCCTCTTGACAATACAACCTAGATTCTCTGTGGGGTACATGGCAGGCCAGTTTGCTGGTCAGTTAAGCACAGTAATACCATGGTCAGTACTCAGTACACCAATTACTAGTAGTTTTGGCTCTGTGGGCAAAGTTTAAAACCTGTCGATCAGTCCATCAGTCAGTCAGTCAGTCTGTCACGCCTCGTGAGTCGTGACAGGCTCTGTATATGGCCTTCTATCATCAAATATAAATATTTGAAAAATATACTTGAGAAAGACCAATACCGGTCGAAACATTGTATGTCCTGCCTGCTGCGATTGTGAATAAATACTTGGAGCATTACAAAGTGATGTGTCTTCTAATATAGACACATTGGCCCTCATTTATCAATTGAGTGTAAAATCTGCCCCAAATTCGAGCGCCGTTTTTGTAGTACACTCACGTCGCCATGGCATTTATAAAGTGATCGCAAACAGCTGACCCTTCCTTAATTTCATTCCTAGCAGTGATGTGACGGCTGAAATCAATCTGGCACGCCCTATGAAATCAAGCCTCGCCCTCGTTTTTGCGACATGAACAACTGCAATACGACCAAACAACGTATTGATTTGAAACCTTGGTTACATGGAAAAAGCCAATAAAAAAAGTATGCCTTGCTGGGCTGTCAACTGTCAATTATATGAATGTGCAGCTTAAACCTGGTGGTGGTGGGCTGGCTGGGTTAGCCTACCTATCTCCGATGCGGTCCCCACTTGTGCGGTCCCGGCACATTTGGCATTCGAGCGACATGTCAGGTTTATCGGGAACAGGATATTAAACGAGGAAGAGATTGCACATACCGTAACTCCAGAAAGTCATCGGCCTGCTGTAGATTAGGCTACAGTAGCCTAATCTACTTGACTATAGCTGCAGAGCTGCAGTCTCCCTCAAATGCCTCTCGATCCATGTCATGAAAGTTAACTATTCCAGGAGGGGGGGCCGGGGGGATTCCAGCACAGTCGTATAGGCCTACGGTATGCGCTCATGCTTAAGCATCTAACTTGGGTCTTGGCTTTTGGACTAATTGATTAATTGATTGACTAATTGATTGCATTGATAAGCCTGTACCTCTATTCTGGTTTAGTTTTGTTCTGCTGTTTTTTTATGGGTTTATTTCTGTTTTTCTTTTTTCGTATTGTGATTGCTGAACACTGTGCGCTAAATCAACTGACACTAAAGTTTAGCTTGCTTTGCTACATGACAGCTTCATTTGGCTCACTGTCTCAAACTCTCAACACACAGTGCATGCCCAGTCAAAGACTTGCAGTCAGCTATGCTCTTTTGATTAACGGAAAACAAGAGATTAGGAAACAAAGTGTGATAGGTGACGGGTCTTATTTATTTTTGTCCAAAGGTTAATTAAAACATGTCAAAATATATAATGCTTGTCCCAGCTGGGCATGTATAAAATTGGCTCCACTTCTGCCTCCACTTTTCCTTCCAGAACGCGTTGTGCTAATACATAAGTAAATAAGTTGTCCGTCTTTGTTCCCTGGAGTGTGCAGTCCCTTCCTTGGAAGGTTTGTCTCTCTTTTTGAAATACATTTCCTTTGAATTGTGTGAAGCAACAATCCCACAATGTTCACGCACCTCAAGTTATGCTCATCCACGAAATCCAAAAGTAAAATAAATATGGCTTATAAGTTTAGGGATAATGGTTAAGCCAAGATAGGGTCCCAAGTCTGCTCTCTCTCTCTCTCTCTCTCTCTCTCTCTCTCTCTCTGTGTGTCTATACATCCCTCTTCTCACTTTTATGTAGATTCAGCTATACTGGACAGCCATAGCTGAGTGGGTACACACAGAGGTCGTCTGGTAATCAGGAGGTCACCTGTTCACCCCAGTTGTCCCAGTCCATGTGTCAAAGTGTCCCTCAGCAAGACACTTAACCCCCAACTGCTCCCCGCCTAGTAATGGCACTTACCCATCACTCTAAACCATTAGAGTGGGTTAAATCATTAATGTAGAGGACAAATTTAACGTAGATGCAAATGTACATGATTTCAACATTGACGGGACATCATTATCAGACCTAAATGTCCCACTCTTCCGTGGTGCCCAACCTTCCGGTTACTCAGGACTGAAGGTAGAGTGCATTCCCGGACTCTCCCCCCACGTTGTTGAAACCATGCAGTCCCTTGATCGACAAGTGCTCTTGGGAGGTTCCCTCATGCTCCTCCAGCTGAATCAAGTTCCCTTGATTAGGGTGTAGGGTATAATGAAGCAATAAGCCACAAGAGGTCTCAGGTTAACCGTGGATTTTATATGAGACATTATAAAATCCACGGTAAGCTGGGGCCTCGCGTGGCTTATTGCTTTTCTAAAACGGTTACAAACATATAGCAATGAATATTAACCTCAAAACTATTCAATTCACAAAAGTAGCTACACTTTGCGCCCCCCAGAGCGAGCCACACTTCCTTGTTTTTAGTCAGCCAGTGTGACGGGGGAATAGGAGGCGCTTGATGTCTTTACGAGGCCGCCCAGAGCTACACATTCACAGTCATATGAGCGTGGGCGGTGCTTAGACGCCCGCACGGCATGGGCTTGTAAGGCAATCAAGTGCTCCCCTTCCCCAGTACAGCTACAGAGCTGCGGGATCAGCTGGGAATGATTTAAAGTGATTGAAGGTGTGGATTATGGGTGAGATTTACAACTGCCACGTGATGGGAACCAGCCAATCAGAATCATGTATTGAGACTAACCGTTTTAGAAAAAACCTTTTGGAACGCACTCGCCCTCCTTGCATAGCCTCAGGAAACAGACACCATCCGTTGCCATGGACATTTCATATACATTCATGGTGTTTATACGTCATTGTGTTATGAGGTGTTTCGTTTGTGTGATTTCATTTATAGTTTTTCACGGTGTCTTACACTTTGTGAACATCAGTTGGAGCATTGTCTATTCTGCATCAGATGAAGATTGTTTAGGAGCAGTTACACAACGCAAATGTCATTTATTTGTGTTGGTACTTACAGTACATTTGTAGGTTTTCCATTCGGACGGAGAGCAGGGCACCTGTCTTTGTGTTGAAGGGCCCTTGAGCTATGGGTGGGCAGTATCACTGTACATGATATTATCACGATATCTTTTTCATGCTGCTTTTAGGGTTATTGTTCCAGTTACTTAACAGTACAATCACCTAAAAGAAGTTACAGAACATTTAGACCAAAATAAGTGTTAATTTTGGCTAACGAAAACCGTCATTCTACAAAAGTATACGGTATAGGACTGCAAATCATGGAATGTATCACAATATAATACACGATATCTCTGAAAAGGCGAATCGTGGACGCAATATTTGAGCTAGGCCCAATAATACGACGCAATATTTATCACCCCTACCTTGAGCAAGACACTGATAGTCTAGAGAGGAGCGATTGAGTTGGTGCCTCGCATGGGTCATGGCCTCTGCGTCGGCACGTGAATGGATAAATGTAAACTGTACCACACATTGGAAAGTGCTTTGGATAAAGGTGCTATGAAAATGCAGGCCATTTAATATATATACCATTAGTCCCAGACTGTAACAATACAGTTGGTTAGTATAACGCTGACGAAGGCTATACGCCGAAACGCGTACGTTGTGCTGTCTGCTCTGCAGCATACTGTGCGAATATAAAATAATAAAAAGTGCCTTAAACCAAATGACATGTGCGTGAGTGCTGGTATTCTCTCCTTAGAGAATTTCTTGTAAAGTTAACTTTCCTCGACCGCGCACCCGGTAAGACTGTTCAGAGAAACTAAGCCATTGGAGTCGTGCGGGCGTCCTTGCTTCCAGACTGTAACAAAACAACTCATTGTTACGCTTTGCACATTGAAGCTCTTATTCAGACGCTTTGCACATCTTCTTTATAGAAAGTGTAAATGAAAAAAAAATGTCACGATGAAACATAATGGTTGAATGCACGTAAAAGGTTACATTATAAATATCTTCATAATTACTTTATAATACTTTATCATTATTATTAATATTCAAATGAAAAAAGTTTTTCATTGGAGAACTTTATAGGGGACAATGGATCTTTGTAAGTGGACTGCAATTTTACTTTAATTTGTTTCTCTTTTGGGTACAACTTTTTTACTTTTTAAATTGTCTCTAAGCTCAAAGATGGCCGCCGTTGGTAACCTCATTAGTCTCATTTACAAGGATTCTTTCTAAAGTAGGGCACATGTTTTTTAAATGATGGCTTGCAGTAATGACTGTCTCCGTCCTCATTACAGTAGGATGCAATGGAGCTGTACGTTATACGTATGTATTTAACACACTGATATAGATATATACCTTTATTATCACGCAGGGGGAAATCATTAAATGTACACACTATAGACTATACAGCATGTCCACCTGATTCTGTTTTCCCACCTGATGAAACGGACCTCACGGTTGTGCTAATAAACGCGTCTTTGTTTCCTGGAGTGTGCAAGTGGCACCAGCTCCCGTCCGCATCTCATTATAAATAGAATATCTAAACGCGTGAATCTTTTTACAATGGCGTTATTTTTCAGAGAGGAAGCCATTGAGGGTTAAATGGGTCTTAATGCTTCCAACTCGAGTAGAATTATTAATGTTCTGTGCAAGTGTCCATGACAAAGAAAATATATGATGTGGAGACAATAAGGACTATTATCATCATTATTATTGAAGGTGGTAACAGTCCATTTGCTCAGTACAATATTTCGGGGGCATATTTAGAATGTGTGCATGGTTGAGTATGTTGAATCTAGTTTCCATTAATGAGGATTTAGTTGACACAATGAAATAAAATGGCAATAGTATTCCGTGTGGGGCAGACGGCCTGTCACAGCCAGATTTGGGAGACCAGTAGCTTTGTTGTTGCAAGGAAAGCGGTAAAATGAGACTTTCGTGGTTGTTTTTCGTCTCGGATTTAGTCCGACGGAGGGACACAGTATAACTCTATGGGGACACAAAAGTGACACAAAAGCAGGACCCGGAAGTATCTCTGGAGGGGGCGCTCACGGCACGGCTAAAATACTGTAACAGTTTGGATAATGCCAATCCAAAAAAAGATCCCCATTGACTCCCTCATCAATCTGAACCCATAATCAATCCGTCACTGCAAACTGAACAGTTAATTTCGGGAACACATTCTGCTTCCCTTTCAGCCTCTGGCAATAACTTTTAACAGCTTTCAGGCAGGTTCTCAGATAAGTGGTCTGTATCAATCCCATCAATCGTCCCTGTTAGAAGAATGTGCAGTAGTTTGTGTTTAAAATTGATTGCTGCACATTTTATTTGATAGTCCAAACAAAAGTGAGCCAAAAATTGAGGAAAAACTGTTAATGTAGGTTACTAGCTATTCATATTCAAGAAGACTTTCAACTTGAGAAAGCATTATTTATACCTACAGTAAATTACTGTAAGATAAAACATGACACACAAGTTAACGCAGCTTGTCTGTTAGGTATTGCAGTTTCTCTCAGCAGGGTAATTAATAATAATAATGTGAGTAATATGGAAAGTTAAGAAAGTGTACATGTTTTTGCTTCAGACAAATGCAGTGACAGTGTCGGTACTGCTCAACACCACAAAATCACATCTCACAATGCGAATAGAATAGAGTTAGATCCTTGCTCCTTGCTTTCTTTGTTCAGTGTTGATCTTTAATTTAAATGTGAGAGTGTGCACTGATCATTTTTTTACTGTGTACTGCATCAACGTAGTGGTGTAGTCGGGAACGAGGGGGAAGGACAGAGTGTGTGTGTGCATGTCTGACGAAGTGTACTGCAATGCATAATGGTCGAGCTGTAATCGCCTCCCATTTCTAAATCTGCATAGTGCTGCTGTCAGTTTAACCCATTCTGACCTGAGATCAGATTCATACGAGGTTTTCACTGGACACACACTGGTCTGATTAACCCATTCTGACCTGAGATCAGATTCTAAAAATGTAAGTCGTTCTTCGAATTTTTCAAAAATAGCAGACCTACAAGCTCGTATCGCGCCACTCGGTGGCGCGATATGAGCTTGTAGATCTGCTATTTTTCAATAGCTAAAGCATAACATGATGCCAACACCAAAATGGGTGCCCGGTCAGAATGGGTTAACTCACGGCCGTTTCACAGAGGATAATTATGTATGGAAAAAATAATCTGTTGGAAAAGCTTGTCTGTTATGAATGGAAACCACCGTTTTAATTTACTGCGAGATGTCTCTCAGCACAAACGTGAGAGATTTCCTCTGACTTTTCCCCCCCGCTTCGTGTCATGTGCACTCGTCCCTGATTCGTCAAGCTCATCAGTTTTTGTACCACATGTCAAAAGCTCTTTGGTTCTAATGGATTTTCTTGTAATAGATTTTCTATTTACGATAAGAGGAAAGTATTTAAACGCTGAAATGAATGTTGATCTGAACAGTCCCCCATCCCCCCCAACATGTTTTGCATGTAGCCATTTTTTGCTTTATTGCCCCTCTTGTAAATGTTGCATTTATGTATCGCTTTTATCCAAAGCACTTTACATCTAGATTGTGCATTACATTCACCCATCCACACATGCATTCATACGCCGATGGCGGAGGAAACCATGCAAGGCACCAACCTGCACATCGGGAGCAGTTAGGGGTTCAGAGTGTTGCTCAAGGACACTTCGACACTAATTCTGGGGTAGCCTGGTATCGAACCGGGAACCTCACGGTTTTCCCATCCGGCTGTTCTACCGGCCACTCTATAGCCCTGAGCTACTGCAGCCCTTGTTGTCCATTTTAACACATTGTGATGGCATTTCTTTGTAAACAGAGATTTTTTTTTGTTGTTGAACGAGAGGCAGGTGAGAAGTCAGAAATGAAGAGCTTAGTGTCACGTCTGCCACACACCTAACCGGTCTTCCTCCCCTTCTTTCTAACCTATCCTCTAATTATAGGAGTGGAGACAGAGGTGCAGGAGAGGAGGCGGAGGCAACCAATCAACACAACTATAAAGCCTGGTTCAACCCTTCGCGCCCTGTCAGATCATCCGTCTCTGTTGGACCTGGTCAGTCATGTTCCACCCGGGCTAGCAGCATCATTCTATCTCAGTGTGCTATTCTGAAATACATTTTATTCTCCTGTCTTCACAGTGACCTCGAACCACTCTGGAACTGGACGCTTGCCTGCCTCTGCTCGCTCAGCTCTGCTCCTCATGTAAGTATAATTCATCTATATTCTAAAACTACGACTCCATCTTGTCTGTCTCCTGTCTGTATCAAGCAATCATATGACACTTAGTATATCCATCTGATGAAAAGCACGGAGAGCGCCCTAGATTAGGAGACACGAGGCATTCTTTCTACAGCGGTAAACTAGGAAGTGACCGGGACCGCGGATGAACGGAGAGCGAAGAGTATGGTGGCCTTGGAGTCCAACTAAAAAAACAAAATTCTGAATATTCTTCTCTCGTTTGTTATCATTGAAGATGCGTCCTAGCAACCTGTCGGTTGGATTGCTTAACATACTCATAAAGTTTAAACTTCATCAGCCTGAATGATGAGCACAGTGCACTCCACAATATATAAAACATCGTATCATTGTGTGCCTCTGGTGTGTGTAATAGGCAGACAGGCAACAAGCTGTCAATTGTTCATTCATGACATTTCTGGTGGAATAAGTTGTCCTAGCCTGCTGGTCCTGCAAGCTGTGGTAGTGGTACAACCTGCCAGATGGTAGCTACTGTAGTAATGCCGCTATATTTCCACACACACTCCAGAGGGCCACTATATTTCCACACTCACTACAGAGGCCCATGTTACATATTGCTGTCGTAGAAAAAATAGCCGATCTACAAGCTCAAAACGCGTCACAGTGCATATATACATATACATATATATATATATATATATATATATATATATATATATATATATATATATCCACCATTTTGCAACCCATGTTTTTCACCCAGTATATCAGTATTCTGATATTAACCTGCATTAAGTGATGGTGGGGGGCCCATGTATGCCCTGGGGCCTAGATCAGGGGAGCCCAAAAGGTAGATTGCGATCTACCAGTAGACCACAAAGGCTGTGCAGGTAGATCACATGACATGTGCCTAAGGACTATTTAATTGAAATAGTGGTATCTGCCACTTGAATTAAGGTGATTGAGTGACATCAAAAGGGTCAGCTCAAACCCACAATGCAATAGGCCTATTTTGTTTTCAAGAGTGTTGTTGTGTACAAAAACATTGGTAGCGTTACAAATTAATACAATAAACTCGACCTATTCCATTTATCCCGCTCTTATTTCGCAATACAAGTGCATTTGTCTTAAATGTAACGCCAGCTCCGGTATTCCAAAGCCCCCTCAGATACATATTTAAACTAGTTTCAGCAATGGTTTAATAGTTGGTCATTTTGAAAGTAGCTTTCAAGTCCAAAAAGTGTGGGCATCCTAGATGAAGGGAAGTTCAGATCCACTAATGTTCTGGGCTGTTCGTAACACACACTGCTACACTTTGCAATGTTGCAGGGCAGTGCTGTTCCCGGGAAAATAATGGCATTCCGAGGCACCGCCATCCCGACTATATGTGGGTTCCGCGTGCGGTTAGGTCCATGCTGCCTGAGGTGGAAGAGGCATTGCTGTTTCTTTTTTCACCACATGATCGATTTGCCGACTTGCAGACTTTCTCTACAGCAGACCTGTTGATGATGGCGATGAGGTCCAGCCTCCCTCCTCTCTTTCTGTAGACTGTAGTCCATGGTCAGCTCCTTGTTCTGAGTGACGTTGAGAGAGAAGTTGTCCTCTGTCCTGAAGGCTGTCTCGTTGCTGTCATTGGAGTGTTGTTGGCAACGTTAATCAGCAAGTTTGAGCTCTGTGTGGCCATATAGCCTGCAGTCATGGGTAGTAGTAATCTTGTCTTTTCTAAATCCTTTGTTTAGGTGTTATCTGTTTTGCGTGTTTAATTGTGTACGGACCGTGAAAACAATTCACCCTTTGTCAAGTCTCGCCCATGGTTGTGCCCCTCTTCGCACCCATTGGTTGCCGTTTCGTGGTTGGACAACAAATCAAAACAAGGCAGAAAGAGTCAGTCAGGGTTCCAATCAGAAGTCTGACAAATGGTGAATTCTGTGGAGGACCAAAAAAAACAAGAATTAATGTGAACGCTCGGCTATATTGTCCTGCTCCAGTTGAGTGAGGGCGGTGAGGGTGTTGTGGGCAAATTAGTGAGGTTCCGGGTGGGCAGTAACATGTACTACAGTAGCTCCCTGACATGCTTCTCAAAGCATTTACTGTGGACAGATGCATGTATTGATTGATGGATGGACGGACGAATGGATTGATTCATTGATGACTTATATTGGTCACTTGGTTTCCATCATGCAGAAAATACCTTGTAGAATATATTATGTAATACGCTACAGTACCATACGAAAATAAGGCTTATTCAGTCCGGGAGCGAAAGGGAGATTTTTGGCTGAACGTGGTTTCGTCAGATATAATATTATATATTTTCTCAGTGATATATTTTTTTGATATCTTTTGTTATTTACCCCGTAATGCCCGAAACACTGAAAATCCACCCAACATAGAGTTGTATGATATTTAATGCAAAATACTTGGTCCATTGCATCAAATTGGCTTTCTACAGTGTTTATGAATTCTGATTTGCACAATGAATTGGATTTATGATCAACAGGCTGTATGAGCATAAAAGGGACACAGCCATAATTACTGGGCGGGGCATGCCTTTCCAACTTGCATCGTTCCAAGTAGGCCCGTGCCCAACGGGTATATACGTCATAAGTGCTCCAAAAAGAAGATTAAAAAGCCCATAGACGTGGACGCTGCCATAACGTCGTTCTCAAACGCCATGCATTGGAGGGGCTATAGCGGCACGGCACGCCCCTCAATGAGAGCAATCGGATAGAAGTGCTTCATCAATAAAGCACAGTTATCATCCATCCATCTCTCCACAGCCACGATGATGGATAGACATGGTCCAGTCTAATTAAAAGGATGAAATATTAACATTGCAGATGGATTGGGTTCAATCCATCACTATTCTGTCATCGCTATTACTAAGAATTCACAGCCTGTCCCGTGTTTCCGTATCTGGGTTGCTCTGGTCTTCGACATCCATCGATCATATAATGAAAGAGAAATTGGTCTCAGTGGGAGATCTTAAACCTATAGTTTATCTGGGCCAGGCTGTTGCACCAACATTTGTATGGTTTATGCAGTTATATATGAATATGAATGTTCCTATTGCCTTCATGTAGATGTAGATGTTGCCTAACCTTTCAGACTCCATGTGGCACTTATAATATCAAACAGAGATTCACTAGTGAATGTTGCAGCAAAACGCACGTATGCACGCACACACACACACGCACACGTATTCGCCTCACGTATTCCCCTCACCACCACCTCTTTCCTCATTACTGATTGGTCCATGATTACACGCCAGCACCGACCTGCTCACTGGGAGCAGTCGTGGGTTCAGCGTCTTGCTCAAGGACACTTGGAGCCGGGAGAGGGACGCTCTACACTACACTGTACCTACCGAGCCACTGCCGCAGATAAAAGCCAGTCAGTCGAGCGCATAATTTGAAATTGGCTTGCCCGGGTGACCATCAATTAATGTCCACGACGTTGCACAGAACAAATGCATAAGTTGTTTTGCATGTTTGTGTGTTGGTGTATTGGTGTATAAGTGGGTGGGCGAGCAAGTGTGTCTGTGTGCGTGTGTCCATGTATGTGCGCACGTGTGTGTGTGTGTGTGTGTGCATGTGTGTGCGTGCGTGCGTGCGAGTGTTCATCTGTATGTAAAGTGGGAAATCTATTATACAAGAGAACAAGGTCTCATTCTGCACACAGGAGAGGTGGATTAGATGGAAAGAAACGCTGTAGGCTCCCAGCAGTTACTTTCACAAGGATGTTGAAGGAGTGGAGTGCACCAGAACGGACCACTGCAATATTATTTCCCCAAAAATATGCATGGCGTAAAATGGCACAAATGATTATGACGCTCTAGAGTCTCTAATAGCCACGACTTTAAGGGGATGTTTCCCTTTCGTCTTCTTTAACTTTGAAATACTGTAGGTTAATCATCACTGTGAGTTACAGTATTATCCATGTAAAATGTTTAATATTTTATTTTCCATATTGCTGTGCAATTTATACTGGAGGAAGACATTCTTTTTCTAAATTTGTCTGCAGTTTTTTTTTTTTTTTTTTAAACAAAGAATAATTAGGCTTCTTCTGAGAATACAGCAGAATGTTATTAAATTAATACACATGTTCTTTTCCATGCACGCCACAGTCCTGGTGGAAGATTGGCCAGGCGATCGGCCCCTATGTGGGGCTATACTGCTTAGCCAGGGGCAAGTGTAGACTCCCACATTCCACCATCATTTATACTCTATATGACCATGTCACACGTCAAAAAATAAGTAATCTACAAGCTGACAGCAGGCCACATAGTGAGGTGTTGTCAGCTTGTTCTCTTTTTTCTTTTTTTCTTATCCAACGCCCTCTTTTGATTGTGTCTCGCGGTACCACTACAATTGTCCCTTCATTTGTTTCAACGCGCGCAGGGCCGCAGGCAGGCATGCACGCACGCACAGAAGCATCAGCACTATATGAAGCAAAGATTAAGTTTGGTTCAGTAGTTCACGCAGTCAGCTTCAGTGGAAGTCTCACAGGGACTATCCATGAGCTCTATGCTTTGATATTCAGCCGTCACACAGCAGATGCACCGGGCTGGGGGATAAAGCACTGGGATTATTTCAGTGTAAAGCAAAAGACATCGGTATTTGCCGAGGATTTACTAAGGTGAGTCAGGGGTCGTACTACATGCAAGTCAGTCCTTCTCAGCAGTGACTGTAACCTTTATTGCACTCCATTAGCCGCAGAGATTGTCTCTCGGGGTGGAGCGGTTTGGCAGGGACACAAGGCAGAGCACGGCATGGACTGATGTTCTCCCAATATGGTATTTAGTGTTGTAGAGGTCAAATGAGCTTTGGGGTGATTTGTACACAGGATTTCAGTCCTTTGTTGTGAGATCAACTTCCTTTCTGCTGGATATAGTATTTTTATTGTGTGTGTGTGTGTCTGTGTGTGTGTGTGTGTGTGTGTGTGTGTGTGTGTGTGTGTGACACTTATTTCAGACATGCTCTATGTATGTGAAGAGTCTGTCTTTGCGATTAACTAATTTAGGAAACAATATGGTGAAAAGCTGGAGGTTGCCGCAATGGCAGGCTCTCAGTCAAATCTGGACACATATATATTTATATAGCGTGTGTGCGCGTGCATTTGTGTGTGACTGCGTGTGCGCATGCGTATGTGTCTGTTTCTAAAGACAATTGTACTCTCACAATAGAGTCAAAACCTGGCCACCCTCAATCACCAGCCGAGCTCCTTAACCTTTCGCTTCTCTTCTCTTGCATCCTCCATTACCGTGACTTATGTGTTCGTCATTGGGAAAGGTGAATGGAGACAACTCTGGTTCTCTAGTGAGGCCACACTTATTGACAAGACATTCACAAAACGTGGCAGGGACTTGGAGAAGGCCTGCAGTGACGGAGACAGTCGAAGCTAATGAAGTGTATCCTTCACAATCTATCTGCTTTCTCAGGACCGCAATCTAACGGACTAAAATCAATACTGATGTGGTCAAAGATTCAGCGGTGCCTGAATGGGAGCATTTCACCTCAATCCATCTGTGTCATTAACTGTTCGCTCTGTGCACTTTTCTTTACCAAAGAAACCCCAATGCCATTTCGTCAGCTATTGTTTCTTCATACACTGTGTGTTTGTGTGCGTGCGTGCATGTGTGCGTGCGTGTACTTAACAATACTTAACAATGGATGCCAAAAAAGAAATCATTTTTGTCAAAAATCAAAAGTCCATAAAAATCACAATGTATTTTACTTCCTTTGATTGAAAATGTGCTGCTTGATAATATAATAATAATAAACTTTATTTGTATAGCACCTTTCATACATAAATGTAGCTCAAAGTGCTTCACAGGGCAAAAATAAAATACAATAAAACACAAGTAGTTAAAATGATAAAACAATGGCAAAGAACAAAATTGAATATAAGAACATAAAATAAATAAAAACAAATAAAAACAAATAAAAACACCACATGCAGCAAATCAGTCTTGATGACATGTAGAGGCTCACATTCATATGAATGAACCTTGATTAAATTCACCCTTGATTAAATTTGATTCCCATTGCTGCATCGTCCTCCTAACACAGGTGGTTTTGATTACAGAACTACTACTACTACTACTACACATTTATAAAGGCCAATAATAAATCAGAAATAGATGAACCACAGAGTAGTGGGGCGGGAAAACTTTGAGATCTGAAGAACAAAAGTTTGGTCAAGGAACATTTCTGAGGGTTTAGCTCTGAATCCATTCAGAGCTTTTGCACGAAGGGGAACCTGCTGTGGCCTCCTGACTTGTCTTGAAGGTCTATACTTGTCTATACTTTTTTTCCCCTTTTTGCGCATTGCATTGACTTTTTATTTGATCATTTATGGATCCACTTGAGTTTTGGAAAATAGAAGATCTGGTATTTTTGGTTTGCGTGTGTGATTGGTATCTCTATGCTATCTCTATCAGCTTTCAATGATTGGACATTTCAACATTTTTGACACAGTTTGTGTCAAGTAACCGTTTTGCTGTGGGATAATAGTGTTAACCACCTTAAACTAGACACACTAATTAGACGCAGTACATAATAATATGATTTGATAGCATTTTCTCCCGTACATCTCTTTGGTGTGATGCATTTTGTAAGGCAGTAACATACTGAGGCAGCAGTTAAAGCAGTCCTCATGCTTCAAGGGCTCTTCAAGGGAACTTAACTCAACCGTTGAAATCGCATCGCGCAAAAACATCTCATATACAGTACATGATGGGAGACCACTATACATTCCTGTACATAAATTAGTTTTAGTGGGATAATGACTGGGCGGTCGATGAATTGAAAATTACAAGAACATTTACCAAAACAGTGATTTATTCATGGCTTCCGTGTGGTGCAAAAGCCTAACTGTCATCATATTTTTGGTGCAGGGGGGAATTGTTTTCTTCTACATATCAGCATGATGATGATGATGAAACTTTCTTCCATACCACTGAGGATTCTTGTAGTTTGATGACTTTGAGTATATTTCTTTTAGAAGGCTGGATGAATTAGATATGCTGCATATCAAATAGTCATATAGTGTAGAGGCAGTCAGCCTGCGCCATAACACCCCCCCGTCCCCCGTCTCATGTCAGTATGTGTGGGGTTCTATTTCAGTGTCGAAAGAGACAGAGTTGATGGCATGTTGCAGAGACAGTTTTCATTTCTCCTCAACTTACACGGAATGTGTCTTCTGGCAGTCTTATATCAGGCCATCTCTCACTCTGTTTGAATCTGTGCATTGTATATCATTACAGATTTCCTGTTGGAATATATCTTACACTGAGCGAGATATAAATTAACCCATTTTGGGCGGGAACCCCTTTTGGTGTTAGCATTATGTCATGCTTTAGCTATTGAAAAATATAGCAGATCTACAAGCTCATAGAGCTTGTAGGTCTTGCTATTTTTGAAAAATCGAAGAACGACTGACATAGAAACGTAGCTTTTTCAGAAAACTGTCGGCGTGTAGAAGACATTTTTTAGAATCTGATCTCGGGTCAGAATAGGTTAAATGATAAGCATCTCAGTCCTATTACTGCATATGCCCGTTGCCAGTGTGTGTGAAGACAAAAGTACTGACATTTCATTTCTCATTTTCTCGTATTTTTTTCATCTGCTGGTTGAAAAAAAGAGGAAGAAGTAAGAAAAACACAATTTTGAGTTTTACAAGAGCTGGCAGACTGCAAGGCCTGTAGATGTTCCTCAATTCCAAAGTCTGTCATTATTTACCGTGATTTCTTTCTTTTTTTCTTTTTTCAGGAATTCCTGCATGGCTCAAATTCCATCTATTTTTGGCTTTTCTTCCTGGAAACTAACCGTAGGTGAGTTAACACAAAATTCACTTCCATTATAAAATGTAAGTTAACTATATACATATTTTTTAAGTTTAAAGTTTGCGAGGTATACCTGTGGAGTGTGGACACGCATCACGTACGGCCAACCTTCTATAGATGGTACCGTGTAACTCCTGCAGAGCGATGCTGTTCAAAGTTTGATTAGTCATCTATGTAAAATGAAAGAAACGCTCCAGCATAAACATAACGGCAGACTGAAGCCTTGGAAAACATTTTTATTTACAGCAATGGAAACTATTTATGCATTATTATTAGTGTGACTATTGTTGTTATTATTATTATTATAAACTCCATATTTGCAGATCTAGGTGTTGATTCAGTCTTCTACATGACACACACGTGTCTTCTTGAGTGTACTGTATGTACAGGGCCTGATGAGGTCAGATCAACATAATATGCAATGTCAGAACAGGTCAGCTCCATATATGAGATCTAAAGGCTCATTCATAGTCTGGATTTTCGGTTGTGGGGTGACCACCGTTCCGGTGGTGAGGTGACCACCGGAGCTGAAATAACGTTGAGTGGTGGTGAGAAAAAACAGAGAGAAGGGCTAGGGAGCGCGGTGGTTTGCTCTTCACCACGGCTCAGTGATGTCATGTTGTAGACAGTTCGGTGGTCACCTCACCATCGAAAGTCCATACTATGAATAACGCTTTAGGGTTTGATTTGGTCAGATCAACATTCTGTACTGGCCATACTGTACTGTATATGGAGTGTGTCTTGAGTGTACAGGGCTTGGTGAGGTCAGATCAACATACTGTATGGAATGAATTCTGAAATTTCCTATTTGGATCCTATCCACTGGCACTGCATGGTTTGTCCATCTGTGCCTGCATAGATTGATTGGTCATGTCTGCCTGATGCCTGTCATCATGTGCTTGTTTCTAGAATGTGGCAGATTTGTTTTTCTTCACACCAGAAACTTGCGTCTTTGTTTATGATTAAATAGCCTCTCTGAGAGTAGCCTAAATGTTAGCCTCACAATGTCAAACGGCTATTGCAAAGTTTTTGAAAAGAAATGCAGTCAGCAGTCCCTAGAGGAGCTAGCCTAGTACTGTACAAACAGAACTCCTGAGGACTTCAGCTTTACTGGGAAACTCTACAACAGCGTCCGCCCTTGATTATGGATTACTATACTACGTGATTGAAGACATCAAAGGTCATGATTGTAATTTTTGCTGAATGGATTTTCATTGATTGTGCCCATGTTGTCTGCTGCTATGCTATGGGTGCCCATGTTGTCTGCTGCTATGCTATGGGTGCCCATGTTGTCTGCTGCTATGCTATGGGTGCCCATGTTGTCTGCTGCTATGCTATGGGGTGCTATCTTGCTCATTTGTAATTTGGAAGTGAGTTGAAAGAAACTAGTTGTTGTACACTCTGCAGTCTTCAATACTCAACACTACTACCGGTATTTACACTAGGGCTGTCAGTTCACCTCTATAATCCAATTCGAATTTCATTGCTTCATTATTTGTAATTTTCGAAAATATTCGAATATTTACATTGTTTATTTTAGCTCATATTTAGCCTATAATAATACACAGATTGACGATGCACGTTCTGTCCACTAGAGGGGCCCCCCTTCCAAACGTCAAAGCAGTACTTTCAGCCCATGTAATAATGGTTTTCAACTGTTGTTTTATTGAGCACAGTGCACTCAGCACGGTAAGATTGTTGTCTGTCTATAGTGCAAATGCATTTTACAGTGAACGTTGTATACTTCTGATACAGTATAGTCTGAGTAGTGAGTAGGCTAGTCAGGAATCATGAACAGGACATTTTCTTTTTTCTTTTTAAACAGAATGCTGTCACGATGAACAGGCCATCATTAGTAAATAGCAATGAAGATATATAGAGAAGCCTATATTTTGCGCTAAAGTAATTGTTGAATAACACATAAATGTAGGTTTTAAGGCTAGAATGGCATTGTAGTGGACTATAGTGAGAGGCGAGATTGTCTTTCCTTCATTGCGGGACTGCAGGACTAGTCTGGAGATAGTTAGTCGTGGATGATCAGCTTCAGACAGTCAGTGTTTTGGTTCGTACCTGGAGTTTTGCATTATCTCCGCTGTGCACAGCAGCACAGGGGAACTGTCTTTAATATATCCATGGTCGTTTTCAGTTGCTTTCCATGTGCAACACAAAAGTAGGCTACCATGTGTTTGTTTTGGTAATAGCCTACTGCAGGCGCAGCCATGCTGATTCACGTAATCGCGTAGGACAAAATGAAACCAGCCGGACCAGCGTTAATGGTTTAATGCACGTAGGACCCGCATTTTCAAACTGTCCACAATTTGCGACAGACCCGACGGTACTAATAAAGTGATTCTTCTTAGTTGCAGCGCGCTGATAGCTACACACTAGTAGTGTGCGACTGTGCGTGTGTGCATGCGTGCAGAGGAGGGAGGAGGTGACGAGGCGCGCGTGTGTGTGCATGTGTGCGTGCGTGCAGATGGGAGATTTCGTTACTCAATACATTTAGTGAGTGGATAAAATAACATAAAACAAAATAAAAAATATTAAATATAATTAATAAATGATAAAAGCTCCATTCGAATGGCAATTTTAGCTTTCGAATATATTACATTTTTTTAATATTCGAATTTCTTTCATATTATGAAATTCGTTCTGACAGTCCTAACTTACACTTCAATACTAGTAGGCTGTCTGGGAGAGTGTGCATGTTCTTTGTTAATATTCTGAGGGTTTGTGTAAACACAAACATTGAATGCCATTGACAATGTATGGCCAGCTTTGAATGTTCGTGTAAACACAAACATTGAAGACAACGGTGTGATTTTTACATTTTACATGAAGTGTCTTGTAGCAGCCTGATATTACACTTGTCCATCTCTAAGACACCTGGCTTAATATTTTAAGGAAATTGAAGGCAAAAATGAGAATTAATTAAAAATGAGTATTAATTAATGCAAACAAATTGCCAGTGTGCCCAGGCTGATGGTCCCAGGCCAAGGCAATAATTAAGCAATCAATCAATCAAAACTTTATTTGTGTAGCACATTTCATACAGCAAGTGCAAGCTTGGTGACTTTGTGTAAGAGATATTGACATATAGTGCCTCACATTTTTTGAGTGGTACAACCACTCCCTTACGGAGCTGTGTGTGTGGGTGTGGTGGCTGGGTGCGTCTGAGCACGAAAACAGCATGGTTGTTTTTCACCACCTGTGCGCAACCCACACAAACACACACGCACATATTAACTGTATATATGGTGATTTCGGGTGTGCCAGTACAGTACAGTACAGTACAGTACAGTACAGTACAGTACAGTACAGTACAGTACAGTACAGTACAGTACAGTACAGTAGAGGAACCCCCACACGGTAACTCTGTCATTTCTCAACCATTTTGGACGCAGGGCGGCTCGCTGGAATCGGGCTGGCACCCTGGGTGCGTTGCTGTGGGTCTGGAACCCCCCCCCCCACACCCTCACACGGAGTTGCACCACTCACTTCACACGGGTGTGATTTTTATGTCATTGTATGACAACTTGGTGGCTACAGTATATAATGTTTATGTAACTAAGACCCCAAAACCAGGACAAATAACACATCATAATTTATTCCACTCATTATGATACATAAGGCGTTGCCCCCGCCCCCCATTTGGATGTTTTGTTTCCAATTTCAGTTTAGTTTAACTAGTTCTTAAAACGGTTTATTATTCTTTATTTTTTTACTTATTCTTTTCCATTTTGGTTAGTTTATATACCTCTTCCCTGGGTGTGTTTCAGGCTTTTATATAAAGAATTAATGAATGGTTAACTGCTAACCGTGTAAAAGTTGACATCCCTAACCCTGAGATGTTTTCTAGTTTTTATTTTTTATTTTTTACTTCACTATCTTTTCCCCCTCAAGTTTTCAATATGTCAGTAGTTTTAGGTATTAGACTATCATAACCATGGGCTTATCCTTTCTGCCAAACCATTTCCAGAGCAATGGCAACACTGCAGGACTCTACCGAGCTGTTTGCTTTGCTTTGCAAGTAACACACCAATCTTCCTGGCAGGAAGTGATTAAAGGGCAGCTGTCAGGAGATATGATTTTATCTTCCCCAAACAGGTGTAGAGCTGAGCTGACAGCAGCAACACTTACACCTCGCATAACAAGGCATCGACCAAGACAGATGGAAGCATGTCCTCCTTCATTTTGTCAAGCATCTTATCCGAGGCAGAATCAATGCTGGTTGTCCTCTATACCGGAAGAGTCTGAGAACATTTAGTGCATCTAGCTGTTATAAAATGAGCTGGCTTTTCCATTTCTCTTTTAAGAGGTAATATGTACAAGAGGAAAATGATGTTCTTCGGCTTATTATCTGATTCTGGCTGTGCTGCTGGCCACTTACACAGGATTTCGTGACAGCTAGCTGTCTCTGGTTTGGGGAAGGGGAGGGGGGGTGGATCCATGAAACTGTCATGGATTAAAACAGGCTACACCTCAGCCATGTGGTACACATGTAATTATTTCAAACCTTACTTTCAGCATTTCCTGCAGATATTTCCAGCTTAATTTATGCCAGTAACAGTAACTGTTAAAACGTTCTTGACAAGTAAACACCTCCAGTCCTCTAGTAGTGGAAATTACATATTGCCTCTCTTTCTGCACATCTGAATAGGCTATATGCCAAGCCACCACAGAGTGGCTGGCCAATGTTGACCACTACGTGTCTCTGTCGACACGTAGTGGTAAAAGCCGTGCATTTAGCATGATTAAACCCCACACAGCTGGGATTTAAGTTTAAGGGCCAATTCATACTCCTATTTTAGAGCCGAATAAAAGTCGGTTCGGCGCTGTAGAGCCTACAATGTGACGTCATTTGAGGTTCTGGGGGGCGGGTACCGTCCTAAAGTCGTCTCTTCGGTGCTACTGAAAATTTCTGACGAGCCGAAATCATTTCGGCACTACAGCGCCGAAACAGCGGTAAAATAGGAGTATGAATCGGCCCTTATACGAGCGCTCGTTAGCAATTCCGCATTTTGGACACCACATTTTCCATTGAAATGAATAGTGGGGGACGTGCTGTCGCTCCCGGTCTGCTCTCTGTCCTTTATAACTCTATATGAACTCAGAATAACTCTTCGTAATTCAGTCCCACTTCCCTACTTCCTTCACAGGTGTTACCAATGATACTAATTAAGGCCATGTAGTGTACAGTGCTTCTCAAACCTTTTCATTTCAAGGACCACCATGACTCTGAGAGTGTACAAATGGAACCAAATGGTCCCTGTTACACCCCCTTACGGGGCCATGTGGAACCCACTCAAGGACACGTGTTTGAGGTGCACTGGTGTAGCAGAGTGTTTCCAGTGAGCCGACATCCACAATAGCAGCACCCTGACTCTAAGCCTTCATTAGTATCATCGGTAACACCTGAAGGTGAAGGAAGAACGAGTGTGTGCACTGCAGAGCCTACTGTATATTGTACGGTATGGGGAATATTTGACTACACACCCTCTCAAATATACAGGCATGAGTATCTATCATACTGTAGGCCACGTACAGTACAACATAATGCAATACCTTTTTAACGAGCAAAACTGTTGATAGTCACTGCAGCAACTTTCACTTAATGACATAATTATGAGTGGTGCTGTTAAAGTATTTGTATTCATAACAATGTATTCACCAGACTTTATGAAGTCTTCTCCCAGTCTGTTTGCCCGTATATTTTTGAATTGAATATGTTGCCATTGCTGGCAACATATGCAGTGTCTGGTTTTAAATGCAGTGTCTGGCTCGAGATGCACAATCTCCATCCATGCACGCACGCACGCACGCACACACACATGCACGCACGCACGCACACATGCACTCACGTACCGTACGCACACACACACACACACACACACACACACACACACACACACACACACACACACACATTCATGCCTCATTCATTCCCATTAGTTTCTTTCTCACCCCCCAAACTCATGCATAAAGCCTCCATTTCCAGTTGTAAATTTTTTTCATTACGGGAGGAATTGAAAAGAAGACAGGGACTTCTTTTTTTCTGCTTTCTACCCCTGATGAGTTCATGCATTTGAAGAGGGGCTTTGTCACCGGGGGAATTAGCACACCACACACATGCACCCTCTCTGCTCTTCTCCTCTGGTGGCTTTTTACATCACACTCTCATCTGAGACTGTGAGAATGCCAGGAAGGATCGAGCTAGCATCAAGCTCCCAAGATGGGGGGAAAAAAAGATAAAGAACCAAAAAGAACCCTGTCTGTAACGTACATAATATGCACAGTAAAGGCATTAAAGTAACTGTCTATATTTATAAATCTCCTCTGGAGTGGTGCATACATTACATACACGTTATTTAATCGGAAGACGGGCTGTCAACATATATCCCCTCGTGACTTATTCCACTTCAACACTGCAGCAATTGCGTAGACTCAATGGCACAGTTATCTTGGGAGAGTTTGTGAAGGAGTGGCTGGCTGCTGCGATCCTCGGCTCAGAGAGTCTGACACCCTGCAGCATTCATGCAGTGTTCCTCCCACAGTCAGAAAAGAGGAGAGCATGGCAGACTGCAGAAAATGAGTGAAATAAATATTGCCTGGGAGAACTTCAGATGTTTGTGCCCACGTTTGAATTAATGCATAATATTGCATATACTGTGTGTGTGGCATGTTCGTGTTCGTGTGCGTCTGTCTGTGTGTGTGCTTGTGTGTGCGTGTGTGTGTGTGTGCGTGCGTCACTGAGGAAGAGAAAGATCAGCACAGAGCATGAGACTGAGAATGGCAGTAGTGGAGGCATGTGGTGAGATGGACTGTGTGAGATGGTACGACGGACATGTACAAAAAAAGAAGAAGAATGTAATGTCGATGAACAGCCAAGGGAGTCCTGGCAGATGATGACTGGGTCTGGCTGACTTGACAATGCTCAGCATCGGCCAGGATATGGCTGGGTATGTGGACTAGTCCCCACGGTGGGAAAAAGTCATAGCAGGGACCTGTGTGTGTGTGCGCATGCACACGCACACCTAATTAGTTGTCTGTTAGTTCTATGCTGAACTCCTACAAAGTCTGCAGGCTCCACTACTTGGCAAAGCATCTACAGTTTGCCTCTAACAGTATATGTGACTCATACTGTGTGCTTTCACATTTATATATAGGTATATGCAGTACATGCATAACTAAATGAATGTACTCATTTCGCACCAACACTAATACATTTTCTCCAGGTTGGAATTCTCGCACAGCCCTTATTATTGTAGACGCGCACCTGGTCTCTCTGGGCAACATGTTCTGTGTGTTCTCGTATGTACGTATGAGTAACACATGGAACAAGCCCAGTTATTTGAAAACTTTAGTTACTAGTTACTTTGGAGATCTTAAACATACATTAACCACTTCAACCCTATACATTTCAGCCATTTGAAAATAGATTTTGTACACGCTGCTGTTCGATCACAGACTCCGCCTGCCGGCGCCTGTTGTGTAGTGTTCTTGAAGCGCTCACTGCTCCTGATGAGCAGGATGGTACCTTGCGTGGTTACCTCCGCCGCCTGTGTTTGAATGTGTGAACGCAACGGGCATTATGAAGCACTTTGTATATAAAAGCTGCTATAGAAATGCAGATCATTTACCATTTATGACAACCCTATTCCTCAGGGAAATGTTTGATTATATCTTTATTGTTTGCTTTCTAAAACGGGTTGATATGCCCGCCTGCCTGCCACAATTCATCATTCGCATCCAAAGGTAATAGATTGTTTTGCTGTGCGTGTGCATTTGAGACTTGAAATACACTGTGAATGTGTATCTTTTGAATTCAATAAATGCCTCATGTGCCTGCAGTGTGGACCCTGCATGAACTAAGGCAATTTTATATTCATCTGGCCCTGAAATCATGCAAGTGGAAGGCAAGAAGCCCTTTGTAGGTTTATCTACGACTCCCACACAGTTTCTTGGCTTCAAATTTTCTGATAACGACTGACGATTTTCTCCTTAAAGACAACTCGGAGCTTGAATGTGCAATCATAGCAGAATGAACATCTCGGTATGTTCTGTAACATATAAGACCAACAACGACAGCCTCCGAAATGTTCTCTTTTTGTCCAACGGCATTACATGGACGGTGATAGGAAGTGATAGATTTGGTGTCGATTTTGAGAAGCATTTTTCTCTCACACTCTCGCATGTGCAGTTTCGCAGTGTACCGTGGTTACTAAACCTTCAAATCCTCAGAAAAACGAACTGCCACGGCCGCTTTCTGCCCAGACTGGCCCTTATCTGTGGATACAGGCTGTTCTACTGACAGGCAAAATTCTTGCCAGATTAACCCCGACTAGGAGCTAAACGAGTCACCTTCAAAGCCTCAAAGATTAGGATCTGTTGCCACTGTGCAAAGGGTCCTTGAGACTGTCTGAAAGCACATGTTCGTGGTCCACCATGTTGGAAAAAAGATTACACTTTCCAGTTGGCTGCATGTGAAAACAATCAATAGACTACTGATAACTGTAATGTCAGATTGGGTATTCAGAAAATGATAGCATGTGAGGACATGAAATAATGCTGGTTAACCATGTGTTTTAACCATGTGTATAGTTTAGGCTTGTTGCCTATAACAAGCAGGCCTGAGCACTGCACAGTAGTGCAAAGCCCTTTTGAAATTGCAAATATTACTATTATTATTTGAGGCCCTTTAATAATAGTATTCATTCATTCAAGTTTTGTTTATTACTTTATTCTCGAAATTACACTGAGTAGTCAAACTAATTTTCAGTGTCGTCGAGTAATACAATACAATACAACAATACAATATCATATAGAAAAAAACATCACAATACATCAGAAGATCAGGAATAGAAAAACAAAAGTAAATAAAAAGCTATAAGACAAATTTCAAAACGTTACATATTGTGGGGTCTGTATGCTCACCAAGGTTTTAAAACGGCTCAAGGGCACCACTGTGGTCAGTTTCAATGTCGTTTGCAGGTTATTCCATGTATTAGGGCCACAGAAGCCAAAAGCAAGTTCAGAGCTAACTTTTGGTACCTTGAATTTGGGGAAACCACTTGACCGGGTGTGGTAGGGATATTTACACTCTGTGACTCGTTCGATATCAGCTCCATTCATAGAAGATATGCAAATGTCATTATAGGTGTTTTTTTGGCTCTGGAGAACAGCATTAATTTTGTTTTGCTGATGTTCAACATCAATCTGAGACCAATAAGGGCATCCCGGAGGACGTTAAAAGAAGGTGAAATATGTTTTCTATTGCGACTTGATATAGAGTCTGCTGTACAATAAATGACAGTAGCTGCAGTTATTTAAAGATGAGGGGATATTATTTATATAGATACTAAAAAGGATTGGATCCTTGTGGGACACCTTTTGAAATGGTTAAAAACTCAGACTGGGTATTTATTAGTATTAGTATAATAGTAATATATAATTATTATAGGAGATATGGAGATATATAAGAGCACTGCACCAGTGCTAAAGAAAGCCCTAGTGAAAGATTATTTTATCCATAATGAATTGCGTTTTTGAGGCCCTAAACATATACTCGAAAAGTTGCGCAACTTTGCACACACATCACACGTGGTGAAGAATTATGTATTTTAATCGTCTCAAAAAGAGGCGTGGCCTAATGGCTCAATTGCACCCCTTACAAAAGTTTGTGCTTAAAGCCCCATAATACGGTTTTGCCTACGTGTATGCAAATTGGTACACACCTGTATCCTGTCCCAACTAACGAAAAGTCTCTTGGAGCCATGGCCTAAAACCAACAGGAAGTCAGCCATTTTGACTTTATAGTGGCGAGTTTGTGTATTTCAAGCCATTTTCACGGCTTGTACTTTCCCAGACTCCTCTGGTAAAGAATCACCTCAATCACCTCAAACTCGCTCAGCGTACACGAGACGATAAAAAGTGATCAAAAGTGTGAGTTCTCGTTTAACGGCATGACCGTGGGGAAACATCAAACGTCAACACCAATCAGGAAGTGAAAATAGCCGATCTACAAGGTCAAGTTTTTGTTTGAGGTGATCACCTCAATCACCTCAAACTCGCTCAGCGTACACGAGACGATAAAAAGTGATCGAAAGCGTGAGTTCTCGTTTTAACGGCTTGACCATGGGGAAACATCAAACTTTAACGCCAATCAGGAAGTGAAAATAGCCAATCTACAAGGTCAAGTTTTTGTTTGTGATTGCCATACAGACTTGTGGGTGATGTCATTGAACTCAGATCACAGTCCTTGTTCTTCATCTTGTTTTACTTAGCCCCTCCCCCTCTTCTGATTGGTCGATATTTAATATTTTCTATCTATCCTTTGCCATAAGTTTTGAACAGTTTGTCGTATACAGAGTCATGTGTCACCTTACTGGAATCCTTATCCTTCTTTAGAGTTGTTTAGCTCTTCTCCGTGTTCTCATTGGTAGATATTCTTCCCCTAACGTGGACAGAGGTGCGAGGGCCCAGTCATCGCTGCTTGGAGCTTTAATTATTATTATGAAAATGTATTTTTTTAAAGCAGCTATTGTGCTGCACTGTGCCGTGTGCTCCTCCATTCATTCATCCATCATTCCCTATCCAATAATTACAGTAACCATTTGATTGCTGTCAGTTTATTGATTCAGCATAGCTAATCTTTCTCCTTCCTTCCATTCCACTGTATGTTTTCCTTTGCTATGTTTTATTGATTGCATCTCACTTATCAATGTGGACTGGTCCAATAATCGTGCTATTAATTACAGTACACCACCAGAGCTCCATCCTCGTAATCTTTGCTCTATTTCCTATAGCCATAAAAAATGTAGAAATGTTAAGTGTTGAGTGATGTCTTTTTCGCTGCCAGCTTCCTTATCCCGTATATGATGCTTTTCAACTGTATCACTCAGAATTACAAATGGCCTGTCTTCTAATGGAGACTCATGAATTAACCATGAATAATCCAACAGACTGACTGTTTAGTGCTTAGGCCTCGTGCACATAGCCCCACATTTAATTTATGGATGTGCGATATTATAATATTCCACATTTGAAAACAAATATCATCCAAAAATGCCTGTAAATGTAGCTGCTGTATCACCATTTTCTGGAGGCTTTTCCTTCTGCTCCGGTACATTTTAATCACTGGTAAACATGTTGCGAGGAATGAGAAAATAATGAAGATTAAGTAAAGGAGAAATTGAGCAGGATTTAAATTAAGCTGCTGACACTCCTACATTATGGCTGCAAAGAACATTAATTATTACAATATGAAAATGCCCTGAAGCCTGCTAAACACTTTATCTTTGCTGCTTGCACTATTTCTATCTCAGCGTTGTGCAACACTTAATTTACCAAGAACCCAGAAGGCTTTCAAATGGCCTGTTCATTCCTAATGAATGAAGAACAATTGTCTAACACCTTCTCTTCTTACTGTATGTCCAAGAGACTAATGTGTGTGTGAGTGTGTGTGGGTGTGCGTGTGGGTGTGGGTGTTTGTGTGTGGGTGTTGTGTGTATGTATGAGATTGTGTGTGATTGATGCTGAATCACTGAATCCCACCTATTCTATCAAGTGATTTAACCACATAAACACTAGTGTCACTCTTCTGGGGGCAAAGATATCAAATCTACAAGGCTATTTAAGGCGAAGGGATTTGCTGTAGAGCCGGGGGGGGGGAGGGGGGGAGGGGGGAGAGAAAGGAGCAGATCAGTCAGTGTTCAGCAGAGCTGTGAAAACCACGATTTCAAGCCAAGACTCTAATCAGCGATCTCAACTCATGCTATATTATGTACAGTGGAAGATGTTCCCCCTGAAAATGACCAGAAGACATAATTGACAGGGCTTTAATTATTCTCTACGCGATTTTACAGTACATGACTTTAAGCTCCAAATTGTAGCCCTGTCTCCACAGAAAGACGCAGCCAAATGCATAGGCTTTCATCGTTTGCCAGTTCTATTCACCATATTCACACGATGGCCATTTTACTACTAAGAATTGAAATCACCTTCACTGCTGAGTTTTTCACGAAACCTTTGAAGAATCACCTGGTCGCGCACGTACGTCCGCTTCATAAAAATCCGCTTTAAAATACTGCCAGAAAATATTCCAAAGTTCCGATCAACAACAAAGAATGGAGGAGAGAGTGACCCGTAGCGCGCCGCCATTACAATAGGAATGAATTGAGCCTCAATTTCCCATCAGCCCTAGGAATCCAGTCTCAGTGATTCTTTTCTGGTCACGTGATCCAACAGTGTCCGGGGAAAACCTTAGTTATCAAAATTGGGGAATTAAACGATGAAAACAAAAGAAGGGAATGTCGGGTTTCGGCAGGGAAAAGAGGTCTTTATCAAAAAAGTCGGGTAAGTCGTGATCAACAGTCAAACATTTATGAAATGCCAGTCCCCCACCCCCTTTCATGACGATGCCAGGCCCAGGAAATGATTCCCAATGCATTTTTCCCATAGACATTTCAAAAGGTATTTATTTAAAGACGGTTACGCCGTGGACAAAGCCAACTCGAGTCGTGACAACTCATGACAACAAACACAATATTTTGGACCAAACAAATAATTACAAAGAAGAAAAACAACAAAAAAAAGTGTTGTAACCTGCCGTTTTTTTCTTCTTTCTAATTATTTGTTCGGCCCAAAAATTGTGTTTGTTGTCATGATTTGTCACGACAAGAGTTGGCTTTGTCCACGGCGTAAACGTCTTTAAATAAATACTTAAAAAATGTCTATGAGGAAAATGAACGGAGAATCATTTCCTGGGCCCTGGTAGGGGGCGGGACTGCGACGTGAGTGCAAAATGGCCACTGCGTGTTGTTGAGCTGGATATTAGTGTGACATTTAACGAGCCCAGGTTGACACATGCTTGTTAAAGTTGTACGAAAGTTGTTAGAAATGTAAAGCCACTGTAAGTCACAACCACAGCAACCCTATAAATGCACACACGTATAGCCGAGCCCGCAGGGCCTCACCTCGGCAGCTTGGAAAATCAATTGTGCCAGTAAGAAGATTCAGATATATGAAACAATAACATTTTGGACACTTTTTCAATCAGTGAGGGTGTTGTGCTGTTGCTGTGCTCAATCTTGTGACCTTTCTGTTAGTCATAAGGGATAGTCTGTCTAACCGCTAGGCCATGACGGCCTGCAACAATAGGAGGAGCAGCAAACTTACTTTCTTTCTTACAGCACAGGGATATGAAGGGTAATGAGTGGCGCAAGATATAGCTACACATCTGTTGCCATTTCGCCAGTGAATGTGCGTATTCCTTTGCCTGGTTTTGCTGTTTTTGCTCACATCTGACGACCAGTTCTTAGAGTATAGAGCGTCGCAGTCCCACCCCCTTTCATGACGACGCCATAGACATTTCAAAGGGTATTTATTTAAAGACGGTTACGCCGCGGACAAAGCCAACTCGAGTCGTGACAACTCATGACAACAAACACAATATTTTGGACCAAACAAATAATTACAAAGAAGAAAAACAACAAAAAAAGTTTTTTTTCCTTCTTTCTAATTATTTGTTGTCATGATTTGTCACGACAAGAGTTGGCTTTGTCCACGGCGTAAACGTCTTTAAATAAATACTTTTTGAAATGTCTATGAGGAAAATGAACGGAGAATAATTTCCTGGGCCCTGGTAGGGGGCGGGACTGCGACGCTCTATATAGCCATTGCACTCATAAAGGCTTTAGTCTCTCTTGACTGACAATATGAACTCCCTGTATCCTCAAGAGAGGTACGCCAAGGTCCAACTTCCCCTGCAGCACTACACTGCTACAACTACTATTATTGTTATTGTCTTGTTGACCGAGGTCAGTATAGCCATGAAATCATCCCGAACGACATTTTATCTTGTCTTGTAACTTGTATCTCTGACTCCTCTACATTTCTTTCCTGTGTTTGATTTAGTTGCAGTTGCAAAGTCTAAGTTATTACAGGCCGACGTGCTCAGCATATTCAGGCTTCGCCGACACAACCAAAATGTTCTCTTTGACAGAGTATTTTTTACTTTGACCCTTTACAATAACTTAACCCGACGATTCTACAAAATAATGCCTTCTAAATCCTGGCAGTTTTCTGAAAAACCCATGTTTCTATGTCAGTGATTCTCCAACTATTTCATGTCAAGGACCCCAGCAATTATATTAATTTGACCGCGGACCCCCATCTGAAAATATGTTGTTCCAGGGACCCCCCCCAGAACCAAAGATTTTAGTTAAAAACGTTCACTCTGAATGAATATATATATTCAAAGATTTGCGCGACATTTTCACGATTTTTCAAACATAGCAGACCTCCAAGCTTATAGCGCGCTATGAGCTTGTAGATCTGCTATGTTTCAATAGCTAAAGTAAAACACAATGTTTAAAACACCTAAAGGGGTTCACGTCACGGTTCTAAGCTATACCCTTAATGGCTGCAATTTTTCTTCGTATTTGTCTTTAGCTCTTTTATCTTACAAGTAATCTTAGTAAACCAAATGTGCTGCTATGTTATCAATAATGTGCATGCTGCCCTCATGGACAGGTGATAAATGCCTCCTTGCTAACCCCAAGCCACTATAGGACACTGATTAAAATCCACCTCGGTGGTAAAACTAGAGGGAACATTCACCCTGTTTTTATCACAGTTTCTAGCCATTGCCGTGTGCAGTAAATTTGAACGTTGTATGCATATATTTGTCTTTCTTAATTTTTATATCAAATGCTACCCACAGAAGGTGGGTACCGAGCCAAATTATGCTTTGAGGAATAGAAACATGGATCTCATTGCCAGAATTATTTGCCAAAAACATCTCTCTCTCTCTCTCTCTCTGTCTGGCAGGACACTCTTATCATCGTACATCATCATGACGTAAACATGTCGATTTGCTCGGACACATAATTATGACATAAATTTTCCATTCATTGTCTACATAAATTCTCCATTAATTGCCAATGGCATTTTCTTGTTTGTGTAAATCTACACTAGACTATAGCTGAATATGGGAGGGGCTAGTGCCCCTCAAAAGAGGAGGAGGAAGAGATGGGGGTCCGGAACAGATATGCTGGGGTTTTCAGAATGAGTCGGAGACCATTTGTTTTCCACACGCCACACTCCCTGCAACAAAGTTCTTGGCCCTGTAAGACATTACACTAAAAGCAAAGCCATGTTCTTTTAACGCTATGTTGGTAACCCCGCCACATAAATTTAATCATTTGCCCTCTTGGGGTGACGTGCTTTCAGACAGTCAAGCCTGGCATATGACCCATGGCAATAACTTCAAGAGGGTTGCAAAAGTGACCTCTGTGAATTGCATGCATAATAACGGCCTGGGCATTGTCAGTAAAAGGCGATAATAACATGCACAGTTGAATTCTTCATCATCCCTAGAGGTTGTAGATGACAAATGCAGGGGTGGAATAAGTACTTCTTTTTTTTTTACTTGAGTAAAAGTATCAATACCACAATGTAGATATGATATGATATGATACTTTATTGACAGTTTGCACTGAAATTTGTTTTGCGACCCAGCGGCCTTGAATGCATACACATTTGATATAACACAGGACAAAACAAATACAAATTAAATATAGTTACAATAGAAACATAAAGGCAGAGAGCAATGTCCACAGCTCAGTCTAGTCCTGGCCAAAGTCCTGATTAAGCCTCAGAGTTGATTGATGGACAAAATACCTCCTCAGTCTGACCTTATTGTATGCTGGAACACCATATACTCTGTTACAAGTAAAAGTATCAATACCACAATGTAGATATACTCTGTTACAAGTAAAAGTCTGATATCCATGTGGGAATACCACTCATTTTCAACATTTTACTATGTCATTAATTAATGGTATATATACTAATAAAAAAGGTCCCCCATTCTGTGTTGCCTAGAACTGGAGGTCTGAAAGAAATCATTAACATAAGTACATAATGTTACTGATGTTTTTCAGACCTCCAGTTTGTATTATTTCCACACAACAACTCTATATCTCTGTATATTAATGACATAGTAAAATGTTGAAAATGACTGGTGTTCCCCTTTAAATAAAGTATTGGCATCAAAATATACAAGCTCACAATGGGTTGTGAGCTTGTAGATCGGCTATGTTCAAATAGCTGAAATATATAGAACTTACGTGATCAATGTAATAGAAATCTAAATCGAAAAATTATAGTAACAAAAGTTTTCAAAATTTCTAGTGGCGAAAAGTACAATGTTTTCCTCAGAATTGTAGCGGAGTAGAAGTAAAATCACACACAATTAATTTGTGTTCTCATCGCAATGCTGATCGATGTAATGGTGCCTTGGTCCACTTGATTCAAACGGTTTACTGTTCAAGCCGTTGTATGATAAGTTATGGCTGGTGTTAAACTAATCAAACACACTTTTTTTTAATGTTTTCATGGCTGGCACAATAATACTAACCTGACTTCGCCAGATTGCGGCAGTATTGAGTTCACCAGTTCCCTCCTCCTGCCTGCATCTGGGCTCTCTCAAGCAGAAACGATAAACCGGAAGTAGCGGGACAAAAATGATGATATCTCCATAATAATTTCCAGTTGTAGTCTTGTTAGGTTGTGTTTACATTTGCACTGTGGCAGCGCTTCAATGCGTCATCAGTATCGCGTTGATCCCGCCTCTAGCGGCCTCATATCTCTCCGGTCAGAAATGGCGCGGAGTACATCGTCTACAATTTACAATTTAGGCATTTAGCAGACGCTCTTAATCCAGAGCGATTTACATTAAGCAAGAACAAAAGCATGTGAATACATCACATAAAAGCATTTATCATGACACATGCGTAAGCTAAGAAAGTAACAGTGGAATATCTATATAATGAAACTATACATATAAACTATACATATATACTACTATGCTATACATATGTACTATGGCATGCTATGACTATATACAATGCAATTCTAGTGCTGTCTACATAACATGCTATATCGTCTCTGCGGCTGCCCGAGAGGGACCAGATGGGAGCAGGAGGAGGAACTCACAGCTACCACCAGCTGGCGGAGTCCGGTTACAATAATACATGCATTAGGTGAATTTATTTTAATTTAAATATACATATACTGTATATCAGTCTCTTGTCTTATTAGTCAGTAATGCTTTTGATCTTCTATCACTGTTCCAGTTGATTCCAGTTGCACCAAATTCCACAAGCGCTGGCTAATAATGAGAGCACCTGATCTCTCACACAAAACGTATATGTTTCCGAGGGGACTTTAGAAGCAAAGTGCTGCTGCACTTCAAAAGTCTTGACGACGCATGGCATTGTAATAGTTGTCTCCTCAGCCTGTAGTGAGGGTGGAGTGTCCTTGGTGAGGGTAATGCATTTAGCTGTTAAAGAGTCCTTATCCTTATCAGCCATGCATACTGAACATGATGTATGGGACCCGAGTCAAAATTTGAGACGATGACTCTCAATTCAGCTGGAATGTTGCTATTAGTGCTTCATCGGTCACAGGACTATACAGCTTTTTAGAGGTGTTGCAGGAGGACAGAATATTTTCTTTCCCCTGGTATATTGTAGTGTTTTCAGAACCCAATGTGAAATGACCATGACATTGCACCTTGTCGCTTATTTGGGGCTGATATATGCAGGAGATTTTGAGGCCCATCCTGCCTTCTCCCTTATGCCTTGTGTGTGTGTGTGTGTGTGTGTATATGTATGTATGTGTGTGTATATATATATATATATATATTTAGTCACACTTTGACCACAAAACCAAGACAGAGACAGCGCTACTGGGTATTTATAGCCTTGATTTATTTAGAAGTGAGTTGACAAATGAAAAGGTGAACTAAGGTAGGCGTTCACATAGAGGCACTCAGGCAACAAATGTCTATCCTCTTCCTCTCCTCCTAGGTTCCCGTGGTTCCTGATATAGGCGTGAGGGGGGGGTATTTAATCTAAACAGTTATTTCCCTTCCTTTTCGGTCAGGGTGTTCGAGGCACGCGACGTCACGTAGCTACAGGCAACAGAGTCAACAAAGGGGTTTGCCTTCAGTCTAAGGGCCGATTCATACTCCTGTTTCGGCGCTGTAGTGCCGAAATGATTTCGGCTCGTCAGAAATTTTCAGTAGCACCGAAGAGCCGACTTTAGGACGGTACCCGCCCCCCCGAACCTCAAATGACGTCAAATTGTAGGCTCTACAGAGCCGAACCGACTTTTATTCGGCTCTAAAATAGGAGTATGAATCGGCCCTAAGTCTAAGTCAACTATACTCCATGGCCATTATGAATGGGGGGCTGGGGGGTTCCTCGTATCCTCCCCGTCCCGTCCCGGGAGTTTCCGTATGACTCGTCAGAGCCGTAGTTTGCCTGCGGACGAGAGACATGCAATTACTACAGTGTTCGATATACAGTACGTGGCATATTTACTAGTGAGGGAATGAGGTGTGTGTCTTCTTACCGCCAGGCGCTCGATAGCGTGTGCACACCGGAGAGACCAGACCTTGACTCAGAGGGAGGATGCGCTATTTGTATAGGCTGTCGGTGAGAGACGCAGGTGGGAAGCAATCGCTCTGATAGAGGATGACAGCCGGTACGTACCGCCCCTCTGTGTCCGAGAGGTTGACGCGGCGCTCCGCCTACCTCTGCCTGTCTCTCTCTCCGGCGTGGAGGCGCCTACCTGGCTGGCGGTCCCATAGCGAGACACCACAATATATATATATATATATATATGTGTGTATATATATATATACTGTATACTGTATGCATGCATGCATGCACCCATGCATGCACACACACACATTGACAGGCTGTGAACTTGGCTATTTTCACTATTTGTACGTTTTTCAAAATATAAAAAAAAGCTGAATAATAGGCTAAGTACAATAATAATGCATAACATTAGGCATACGGGATAAGATGCAGTGGAAGATAGGGTCCGTATTTCAGTAGGCCTAGTAGAGAGTCTACTGCTCTAAAGGGGAGGCCATGAGATGTGTCTTTAATGCATAACATTTAACGGTAAACATGCATTTCATCAGGTTCACAATATACACAAACTTGGCAGAGCTGGAAGTGAAATGCATTGTTGTTCGCCATTTGGTTCCACTTGTAAATTCCATGCATTAAACCTTCCTCCTCTGTGTGTGTGTGTGTGTGTGTGTGTGTGTGTGTGTGTGTGGGGCTGCGTGCGTGAGTGCGTGCTCATCCTCATGAGTGGACATGTACTATCAGGTTGGAGTGCCTTGCAAACATGGCTACTTGAACAAGACATTTAACCCATTCTGACCGGGCACCCATTTTGGTGTTGGCATCATGTTATGCTTTAGCTATTGAAAAATAGCAGATCTACAAGCTCGTATCGCGCCACCGAGTGGCGCGATACGAGCTTGTAGGTCTGCTATTTTTGAAAAATCGAAGAGCGACTGACATTTTTTAGAATCTGATCTCAGGTCAGAATGGGTTAATCAGACCAGTGTGTGTCCAGTGGAAACCTCGTATGAATCTGATCTCAGGTCAGAATGGGTTAACCCCTGACGGCTCACGATGAGCAGCTTGCCGACTAGTAGCCTATGGGGTTTCATCAGTGCGTCTGTGTGTGAGTGTGTGTGAATGGCACATTGTATGTAAAGTGCTTTGGAGAGAAGTGCTATTACAGTAAATGCAGCATTTGCATAATTATACGTTAAAGGCTGATACATCCAAGATGGTGTGGAAACGTACGTGCGTGCCTGCGTACGTGCGTGCGTGCCTGCCTGTGTGCATGCGTGTCTGCGTGCGTGCGTCTCTGCGTGTGTGCCTGTGTTTTCCTTCATTTCCTATAGTGGTGATTTTTGTCCAGGAACACCAAACGTTGAAGGTTGAAAGGTGGCCAGGTGGGGTAAACTCCAAATTGAAAATCGTGATGAGCCACATTGTATATCATTTAAATGCCTAGTGCGGAGGAAACCCTATAAGGTTTTGGAAGAATCCGAATGGAAAATAACAATTTATGATCCGTGAAGGTTGCGCAGTAAATCGGTCAGATTTGACCCGAACCCTGGAGGGAAGGTTATAAAGAACAGGCATCTCAGCCTCGATCTGTACATGGTGAATTGGCCAGGCTGCGTTGCGCTCCATGGCAGTTTAGTATGCTTCTGTCTCTGCCCTTCACGGTGGAATTCTGTGGACACACAGTGGACGGAAAACAAGTAAAGGTGACAATGAGTCCATGTCCTCCATTTCCTATAAGGGTACATTTGTATTTATTGTCCATGAAGCATGTTGTATAGGCGGGAGTGTACCTATGTTCCCCAGGTTCTATGTTCCCCACTTAGAAGAAACCTAAACCAGAAACCTAACCTAGTAATTTTAAGACTAAAAGACTTAGTCTTAGTTTTACTTTTAGTAGTAAGTTCTGATTTAAGCTCAGTCTTTGAACAATCCATTGAACTGCCTATATAGGCTACTTAAACCATCTAGTCTTAGCCAACAAAAAATGTACACTGGCATAAAATAAACTAAAACATAATTGCTCAGACTCTTCAACAAAGATGGCAAAAACATCCTTTGTTCTGTACTTAAACATACAATTGTATAGTACAAAACACTGAAGTCTTTACCCCAAAGGTAAGTGGGGAACATAGAACCTCCGCCTCTGCCAGGTCAGGTATGTCATTGTGGGCCAGCAATGTTTGGAATTCAGTCATTATAGATCGTGAGTGGAATCTGTAGAAGTTGAGGGATTCATGTTGATGAAGTTCTTGCACTGCAGACACGCAAACTTTAGATGCCATATGAAGAGTTGGACAGATCCATCTTGATCACGTGACTATAGAGAATTGTGTACCGATTTGCGTGATGTTTGGACAAGATCTGTAGGAGTAATATCAAAAAGTTTGTTTTGTAAAAACCGGCCTGCTGGTGACGGTAGAACAGGCCCATACAGTATGTCCTGCACATTTTCATGCCGACGGTGCCCGGAGATTAGGTGTTAACGGTGTTAACGATTGACTATTTTCGCCAGTGCTACCCTAAACTTCTTGTCTTCACTTCAAGCAGACGTACAGTACAGTACAGAGCCCATTTGTAACGCAGTCGCATTGTACTGTAAATACCACGTGACCCCTGATGGAAGTGTCTGTCTGTGCCCTCCTTAACTACACCACTAACCAATATATATATACGCTGCAAACACAACTGATTGCTGAGCTTTCTGCAATCGTTAATAACAAAGTAAACAGACGCTGGCATTAATCATTGCCACGCAGAAGTCTAGAGTGTGAAGAATGGATATCCTTATTTTTGTGGCACACTTTCAATATTGTAATAATTACAGTGTGTACCCAGACCTGAACGACACGAGCTGAGAATCTGTTTTGGCGTGCCACCGAGAAAGGAGTTGTAATCAGTATGCATGGGCTAGCTTTGCCCATGTCAAAGTCAGAATGCCTTATAATGGAAGGCATTCTGACCATATAAGGCTTACAGTATGGTCATCATGTTCCTGTGACGGAATACAGTTTCCCTGTTGTGCCATTTGTTTTTCTATACATGTGACATGTAACTCAGGATGTTAACTTAATCTCAAACTAGGTCACCATGCACACTATACAATCACTTGTAGGCTATGTCACACACGCGTGCGGCCGTGTGCGCACACGCAAACACACACACACACACACACACACACACACACACACACACACACACACACACACAGTCACACACACACACAGACGTGCACACAAACTCACATATGCACACGCGTGCACACACACCAAATGCAACAACCGCTTCCTCCCACCACAAGTGCCACTATAACCTCACTCTGCACTTTCCTTATACTGTATAAGTATCCTCAGCTGTTTATCATGACTTTAAGGTGGGCAAAAGATTAGCATGGAATGGGGGGGAAAAAACAGACAGGGGAGAATAGGGGAAAGACAAACAAATGTAACGAGAGAGCATACATCCCTTGGGGTGGTGGGTGTGGGGGTAATAAATCACATTAAAGACTATGGTCCACCCCCCCCCCCCCCCCCTCTGAGGGGAATTGCCGGTGAAAAAAAAATAGAAGTATTGCTGGGTATGCGATATATTCCCCAGCTGTAGGAATGTTCTGGAGATTATACTGTAAAAGCTTGAAACAGACTGGGGTGAATCGAGGCTGAATATTCAGCCATATCCCAGGGTCGTAAGGGCTCATTCTCTCAGGATTAGCCACTCGTAAACCACTCCGCAGACAGATTTGCCACATCTACTGCTGGAGAGGGCCGGGGACCATGCGGGTGGGGGACATGGTAATGATTCAAGGCCCCTCTAGGCTGTGTGGATCCCCAATGCATGTTTTGCTGCATATTATGTTCAATCATTCTCATTTTAACCCATTCTGACCTGAGATCAGATTCATACGAGGTTTCCACGGACACACACTGGTCTGATTAACCCATTCTGACCTGAGATCAGATTCTAAAAATGTCAGTCGTTCTTCGAATTTTTCAAAAATAGCAGACCTACAAGCTCGTATCGCGCCACTCGGTGGCGCGATATGAGCTTGTAGATCTGCTATTTTTCAATAGCTAAAGCATAACATGATGCCAACACCAAAATGGGTGCCCGGTCAGAATGGGTTAATCTTCTGATTGACTGGAAAATAAGACTGCTGGAGCTGGCTCTGGGGTTAATTATTTAAATGTAGATAAGAGACTCTGGGAAAAAGACCCTGTCTTTTCATTCAGGCCAATAATAACAGTTAGTGCCGGGTTGAATATTTTTTATTATTATTATATTTTTACCTCTGCCTCCATTTCCATATTATTTTTCCCCCCAGGAAATGAATCCTTTTGTGAGCCTGGTTATCGGAAATGGGCAGTAGCTAGCACAGGAGATTTGTCAACCGATTTAATGGCAGAGAAAAGAATGGGCACATTTTAATTGACAGATTTCTTATTTTTTTAAATATATATTTTAAATGTAACAGGAAATGACTTGTGGCATAACGGGGAAAGGAACCAAGTAAATAATTCAGTAACTTATTTTGCAATTTAATGACGTGAGCTGCTGCTGTTATACCTGTTGTTATTCATTGTAGGAAAGTTACTTTCCGTCAAAGATGGATGGCCGGTAGAGAAAATAAAACACTACAAATGTTAGTACATATCGGATTATATGACACATTTAACAAAGTACATTGAAAACAACTGTCATTACAGTCAATCAGGCCCCTTTTCCACCGGTTGGGTCCCAATAGGAACCGGTTCAGTTTTTTCTTTGGTTCTTAGTCCATGAGCCAGAGCTCCAAAATTGGAACGTTAATTATGAATGAGTGTGCAAAACCATACCTATATTAGATTGTTATCACCATGAAACTTCCCCAATTGAGTACTTACACGAAGACAATGATTCATTGTATTACACATTTTACATTTTTAAATATGCAAATGAGGCATGATGTAGGTATTAATGTACTTGTATTGATCCTATAATCATTTTTAACATATTTTATATACAGTAGGTCTAGTTTTTCCCACCAATTTTGGAGCTCTGGCTCATGGACCAAGAACCGAAAAGAACTGAAGGGGTTCTCAGTGTGTGCCCTAGTTAATGTGGTATGGAAACATCATGAATTAAATCCTGCATCTCTTGTATTTAACATTTCTCTTGCACTACATGCAGATTTATGTTCCAACATTAGCAGTGTCTCACCTTCTGACACCACATGTACCTTTTTTAGCTCCGAATAGATCTAGCATTTGATTTTATAAATATATAAAATGCCCCTTTCATCTAATCTTTTTTTCTTAAAGTGAGTGAATGAGCTCTCAGAGCGTGTAATATATGATTTCAGCTCAGCTCCATTTAGCTTTGCTGTTCTTCATGGAGTAATGGCATTGCCTTCTAGTACAAGAGGCCACTCACAAAATCTAATCTAATCTAACATTTAAGCATTATGATATGAGGTGATGCATTTGAGGGAACAAAATATTCTGTGTATACCTTAAATCCTCTTAATTTCTTATCGATGTGAGTACTGTACATTCATGAATATTTTGATCTCTAGTTGGACAATAAGCTTTTTGAGTGGTGCAACCACTCCTATAGACAGCTATGCGTGTGGCTGTGTCCCTGTATCCCTGTGTCCGAGCATTTGTTCACCTCCAAGTGTCACTGTTGCACAGCCTAACACACAGGCAAGACACACACGGGCCAGGGAGGATGGCAGTGCAGTGCAGTGCAGTGCAGTGCAGTGCAGTATAGTATAGTATAGTACAGTACAGTACAGTACAGTACAGTACAGTACAGTACAGTACAGTACAGTACAGTACAGTACCACTCACTTCAGATGGGTCTGATTTTTCATAATTTCATAATTGTAATATGTCTAGGATCTGTCTCACACCGTGATCAACAATAGTCATGTTTTCTAACTTGGTTACAGCTTTACAAAACATAACAAAGGCAATCATGTAATCATGAAGAACAACGGCAGTGTTTTTCACCTGGGAGCAGCAGAACTCTCGTAAATATTTCAAACATTTGAATTATAGAACAGTAGCCAAATCACTGCGAAGAGAAATGCAGTATGGCGGCAGCCGAGGGCAATTTTCAATTACATTTTATTATAGCAACAGAATCACAACAAGTTGTCTCAAGACACTTTACACATAGAGCAGAGACCCTGACGCCCCTCAACCCTGAGCAAGAATTTTCTTGGCTACGGTGGCAAGGAAAGAAAACCCTCCCGTTTAATGGGAAGAAACGTCAGGCAGAATCAGGCTCTAGGGTGGGTGGCCATCTGCCTTGACCACGTCGTGTGTGTGTGGGGATGACGGGAACCCCTTTAGGTGTTTTTACCCTTCCCTTCAAGACGTTTGGGGTTCTTGTTGCTCTGTACAGTATTTAGCAGCATAAAATTTCTTTTTTTTTTGGTTAAATAGTTGACGTTTTTCCAGAACACTTTAGGTCAGGATTTAGACGGCGTTTTAATAATATAGTTCCTCAGTGCCGCAGACACTACCACCACACAGATGAATTTATGAGATCTCTGAGAGTGATGAGAACCTTTCCACCTTGCAAAGAGTGCAATTAAGTGTTTAATTGAGTAATGTAATAGTGCAACAGGGGTTACAGGGCTCTATATGCATTGTCGAGTACTCCCCATTAAACATCTAGCCATTAATGCACAGTTTGTGGAACCGTGATTGCTTGGGATTTGCACTGAAGTATGCAAATATATAATATTCTCTTAAGCCAATTTTTATATAAGATGGAGAGGCCACTACTGAGTGTGTTGGGGAGGGCAATGTTGTATAATGGTGACATGATGATATAGCCAACTTGGCTTCTATAAATATCTTTGGCGAAAATTAATAAGTTGCCATGTGGGTATGTAAATGTAATTTCACATTTATTTTGTAGCGTGAGCAAAAATCCTTGATTTTCCGCAGAAATATGCAGAATATTGGGAAATGTGCGGAAATATGAGAAAAGGTCAAATGGCAAAAAAGCGAAATACGCAAAATATTTGTTGATGACATAATGTCAACATATTCATATTATTATTATCGTGTGAATGTTTTATGCTATGATTAATTTAATATGTAGGACCACAATGGGGAAAAGTCCCCAGGACGTTTTTGTGTTATCCTTTTAGCCTTATGACTAATGAATGAATCACTCTATAAATAATATTCACTGTAGCCTTTTGAACTCTCTCATTTAGCAAGACTAGACTATACATTGGTTTAATTAAACAGAACCATCTCATCATATCACTGATGACTAAACCTCTATTGCTAATAATAATTATGAGTACAGGTGTCCCCTGTGGCTTCCCAACGCCACACTACTGAGGCCAGTGAATGCTATCAGTTCTGCTAAGTATTGAGGTACAAATCAATTTGGATGGCTGTGATTTGTGACCATGTGTGAAATGGCCAAGGTGGCTGCCTTGCAATTAGAACTCAAACAAGATTCTTGCCATTGCGATTATAAGTTTAATTGCATCCGATGGCTATCGTGCCCCGCGGTTGAAGCAAAAGGGTGAATTTAGCATTTAATGGAGTAGTGGAGGTCTGGCTTAATGAATTTTACATTTGTCGTCGGTTCCAATTTAAAGCAGTGCCACCGTCACATCTCTCTCACAAGGACATTAATGCCACCTTCAAATGTAGCTATGGAGTATGATATTACAGAGTGGAATAATGTGCACAGCCTGGATCCAGCAAATTAACTTACAGGTAGGGTTGGCTTCATATAGCAAACATCCGCAGTGTTAATATCCACTCACCAAGAGAGTCTACATTTGTACAATAATTAAATTAACACAAGAAGATAAGTAAGTGTACTGTCTCTGTGGGCCTTGAGAGAGAGAGAGAACCCATTATGTTTCTAATTGTACAAAGTTTCTTTGCATCTCGGTGATTGATCACTGGTTTCGAGGCATGTCAGTTCATCTTGTACCGCGACCACCCGCTGCTTCTGCCGTGTCTCGTTCACCATGTCCCCAATGCCCGCCGCTTGTTTTGTCTGTTTTGTCATAAGAAAACAAGATGAAAGGGTGTTTGCATCATCATCAGTATTCCTCGCCAAATCCTCATCTTAGCCTAAAGAAACAGAAACTTTATTTTCCTTTATAAGAAACCTCCTTTCAAGAAGAAAGTCAATAGCAAGTTCTGTGTAAAATGAAATAGGCCCTTCATTCAGTTGGCAGGGATTTTTAGGGCACTGCGAGGAAAGCGGGAGTTGATTTGTGATTAAGTACCAGGGCCCTCCCCGGGGCGCCTGGTACTTGCTGTTGCTCCAAGCCCCCCTGGAAACTTGTAGTGCATATAATACGAGGATTAGGGCAGATGGGCGCATGATCGAGCCACGCTCTGGGACATTTGTTCATCAGTTTATGAAGCTGCCATGGCAGAAATAAGTTAGGCACTGCCACTGGGCTCCAGATTACATTGCAGACACAGAGAGAGAGAGAGAGAGAGAGAGAAGCCACTGACCACCTAAACCGTATGCTATTATTCGGAGAATGAATAGTGTCATTTTGAGTAACCAACATATATCACGATGAATGCATCGGTACAATAACGTTTCCAGACTACGTGCCGTTATCAGGTGCTGTTCGACAGATTCGAGAGAACACAGTGTCATCAGAAAAGCCAACGGATCAGATTCAAGTCGTGTACGCATGGGGCCTTGGTCCGTGTGCTGTTTTTGAGCCTTTTCCTCCTTGCATACTCCAGCACACTCACTTGACTTGTTGAGTCTCTCGCCGATCTCTTTCTCTCACAAGTTCAACCCTCCTGGCTGGAGGCTCATTCTTACATTTAATCTCCCACATCCACCCCCCTCTCTCTCTCTCTCTCTCTCTCTCTCTCTCTCTCTCTCTCTCTCTCTCTCTCTCTCAGTCACACCCCCTATCAGTCTTTCTTCAGACATGCACGGACATACTGTATAGTGTATACTGTACAGACACACCTTCTCTTCACACTCTCTTCTCCGTGACATGCATTTGTTGCAGGGTTTTTTACACTATCTATCACAGTCTCTAGACTGCAGTGTGTAGGGGTGTAAGGGTACATTTCACAATACGGTATGCTATTATTTATTACACATTAGTGTGTGTGTGTGTGTGTGTGTGTTGCACACATGTGCACGTTTAACTGAAACTCTTATGCATTGACATTGTAACCAATATTTAAGGCAAATGTTAATCTATATCGAAAGACTCATACACTTAAAAAACGTTTTAGACCATTTTACTATTTTCATTTACATTAGCCTGTCGTAGCCATATGCTGTTACATTAACCATTGTGTCAATAAGCTATGACTTTGAACCGTGACTTCTGGGATTGCAAAATAAACAAATAATCTCAGAGGCAGACTGCATGTGAATATAGCTTTAAAATGCACCTGGCAATGACATGATCAGCAGGGATTTCAAACTATATTTAGTTATTTCATTTTTTCAACAAATGTGGCTACTATTTTAGCATAACAGTTCAGCAAGAGAAAGGGCGTAGTTACCATTAGCATGTGTAGAATGTGTCCCGATTGCAAAAAACAACGAGGCTCCTCTCCCATATTCCTTCATTACTTTGCTCTTACATGGAACATAGTAATGGAAAGCCTTATTAAAGAAGACAAGTTCATTTGTTTAAGTCATTTAGGGCACATAGGTCTCTAATGACTGAAGATTTATTACAGGAAAGAATTCGGCGTTCAGGCATCCTCGGACTTGCTCACGCTGCCAACCATGGAAGTGTCAAATTACTTAGGAAATTAATGTCATAGGAAGTTACTGTTTTGGACTTGTGAATTAATCAAAGTGTTGAGACAGTGCAGCAGGAGGGGAAGGCTCTGTCATAGCACTCTCTAGCTGGCTCTCAAGGCGCGCTCATTCTGGAGAGTACATCAAGGGTACATCAAAAAAGCAAAGGGAAGACGCAGGCCTGAAAGCTCGCCGCCCAGAGAGGCACGGCGAGGCGGAGAGGGAATGGCAGGTGTGCTGGGTTGAAGGGTGATTAAGGAGGTTACTATGACAGAGAGAGAGAGAGGGGGGGGGGGGGTAGAGGGGTTAGAGAACGAGTGAAAAACGGATGGGGAGGGAGAGAAGGAAAGGAAGGGAAAGGATGACAGAATGGGAGAGAAAAAAATAAGAGAAAGGTACAGAGATGAAGAGGCTAGAGAGAGAGAGAGAGAGAGAGAAGAGAGAGTTTCAACTCCAACTCTGGACTCATTACAGCTGCTCTGCACAGGCCATTTGAAACTCCATATTTCAAACAATAAGCCGAAAGTTGCCAGCGCCTTTTCAGACCGATTCTTTGATTACCATTACAAAAGCGGCTAGCAGGACGCGCACCAGTAAATGGGAGACAATGGAAGAGCTTTGGCTCGTCTCTCGACTCTCCGCGTGTCATTGTACAGCAGATGGGCTCCGGAGCTCTCGTTTATATGCCCTTGTTCTTATAGCACCGAGTCACCTTGCCGCATTCACGCCTCGTCTATTCAAGTCTTTCCACAGGTTCAAAGTTAGTCGGGTGTTTTCCACTTGGAGGAAGTCGGAACACAGCTAGTGCTCTCATTGTGTGGACCTCGTAGAGGTCATATTATATTTCAGTGTGTCTTTCGCGCAATCAATAACATTGATGGAATTTTTGTCCCATATTGGGTGAAATCAAGATCACCGCCGGGGTCTTGGTGTTTGCAGAGAACAGCAAAGACCATGAAGGGCACTGTGACCCCTTTTCCCCCCGGTTGGGAACCGGCTCAGTTCAGAACCAGTTCTTAGTCCATGAGCCAGACCTCCAAAATTGGAACGTTAATTATTAATTGAGTGTGCAAAACCATACCTACAGTATATTAAACTGTCAATATAAGAAAATTAATATATGATAACCCTTCCACAGTAGTAGCTTTTATATATTTTCAAATTTCTTTGCATATTTTCCTACACAATTTGCGTATTTAAATTTCAGAAAATGTGTAATACAATAAATCATTGTCTTCGTGTAAGTAATCAACTGGGGAAGTTTCATGGTGATAACTATTAATTACATTTTTACCTATTCGCCCATCACATACAGTAGGCCTACGAGAGGTGAAAATTACAAAATGTGTGATAAATGTGAAAAAGCTACTCCTGTGGAAGGGTTATCACATATTAATTTACTTACGTATACTGATCCTATAAACAATTTCATAGAGGTATGGTTTTGCACACTCAATTCATAATTAACTATTTTTTTTCGCTAGGTGGCGTCATATCCCAAGTCTGTATATATACATATACCCCAACGTATACTCTGTCTATATAATGGTTGATGCCTACGGAAACCTTTAACATTGGTCCGGTTCCTATAGCAACGCCCCACCGTTCCAACTATGGGATTGCAAATATATTCACAGTGCAAAGCAGTTGAAAGGAGGATCCTTGGATTGAATTCTTGGATCACTGTCTTTGGTGGATTTTCTGCCATCCACATTTTGGATTTAATGTGTGCCTTTGTACCGCGACGCTGCCGCCATGTAAACGCTTCTGACGAGGGGTAAAGAGTGTGTGCGTGTTCCAATGATACTAGAATGTGTGTAGCGGGCAAACTCTGACTTTTTGAACGCGTAAGCTGGCCCCTGGAACTGGGGTTCATGCTAACTAGCTAGCGGTAGAGAGAGCGGCCTCTATGGTATGGTTTTACATCATACAGTGGAACAGCTACTCTATACAGACGTTCCCAACCACTGGTACTAGTACCACTGGTGGTACTAGTACCAGTGGTACTAGTACCACTGGTACTAGTACCACTGGTGGTACTTGAGCCCCCCTCTGGTGGTACACAGAGGAGTCGCCCAAAAAAGGAGAAAAAAAAGACAAAAGTGGAATGAAATATTTATATTACTAGGTTCTTCTTCTAGTTCTTCTGACCAATCAATTGGTTCAAATAGTGCTGAAATGAGCACGACAGCACAGCTAGCTAGTTAATCGAAGATTTGAGAATGGTTCATTAGAAATATCAAGAGTTGTGCTGATTAGTGATTAGACAGAGTTTTGTCAGAGCAGCAGCATTATTGGCTTAGGAATGGAACAAAAAGGGCAGGTCTACGCTCCTGTATTTTAACAGTTATTTATTATGGTGGTACATGGAGAACCAAATAGTTTCTGAGGTGGTACTTCAGTATAAAAAGGTTGGGCACCAATGTTCTGTACTAGTCTATAGTAATGGGTTTACAAAATTGTGCCTCTTTTTTTTGTTGCACAATGAGAAAGCTTTGCAGACAAGACCTGAAAGGGATTTGCACTTGCATGCTCGCTCGGGCTCCCTGGTCCTAAAACTAATAGCTGAGCTGTGAAGTATAAATCAGGCTTTTCAGTACATGAGGGATACTGACTGAAAATTATTCAGTGCAATCGTACAGTACGTTTTCCCACAGTGGTCACGGAAAAAATGGTCGCAGAAATTCCTTCTCTCTCCTAAAGGTGATGTTCCAGGAGACGTTAATTTGACCGGTGGTGACCAGCGGCTATAGTTCTTAACCCATTCAGGACTGAGACCAGATTCTACAAAGTTGACAGTTTCCTGAAAAATGTATGTTTCAATATCAGTGGTGTTCAAACTATTTCATGTGAAGGACCCCAAAAATTACATGTAATTGGCCGCCGACCCCCATCTGTAAATAAGTTGTTCCAGTGACCTCCCAGAAGCAAAGATTTGAGTTAAAAACGTTCGCTCTGAAAGAATATTTATTGAAAGATTTGCACCACATTTTCACAATTTTTCAAAAAAATAGCACATCTACAAGCTCACAGCACGACAGTGCCGTGCTATGAGCGTGTAGATTTTTCAACAGCTAAAGTATAACATAATGCTTAAAACACCAAAAGGGGTTCCCGTCCTCAATGGGTTGATGTGCAAATGTACTTCCCTGGCATAGGGTACGTACGTAGTAGGCATACGTACTACTGTGGGCCTTATATTCTTGTCAGTGACTTTGTGGAACCTGACCAGGGATTTGTGAATTAGGGCACACATGAAACTTTGATCAGAATTGAGTGGCTTGTTAAAAAGAATTGTATAATTCGGAGAACATTACAGAGCCGTAGCACATCATCCCTGGACGAGCACATCAGAGCATCCTTTCAATCGTACACACGCATGCGCACCTGCACACTCACGCACGCACACACACACACACACACACACACACACACACACACACACACACACACACACACAGCTTGAATGCTTTATTATAAAGGGAAAGCGCCCACAATCGTATCCATGAGTAGCAATTTATTTCAGGCTCTGGCTTGCCCCCTACTGTGTGCTGGCCTGATCTGCTTCAACCACCTGCACTGCCTGCATGGTTGGTTTCTACAGCGCTGCAAATTCACAGCACAATAGTTACAATATTTCAAGTGTATTCTGCATTTTAACGGCATTTGTTTGTCATACTTCAACAAATACATACAGTAGCCTACAGTACATCCTCACATTTGACAACAGCTCACCGATTCAATTGAATTTGACCACTAATATCACTTCTTCTTGTCTATATTGTCTTGATTGACACCAGCTTGATTGACTCAAGTCACACGACTGTAGCATCATAGCATGATGCCTGCCAGAGTGCCAGTATCATCCTAAATACCATAAACTAATCTCTGGGATTTGGGAAATATAGCTGGCCGGTTCTCTGCTGTTGTTGATTTTGAGCACTGATGAACTGAATGGTAAAACAACACTGCCACCTTTAGGCTTAAATGAGAACAACATGCACAAAAACTGAAGTCGATTACCAATACAGCAGTAGTAGCTTCAGTCCCTATCCTGCATCTATGAATCTTTTTATTCTATTAGTATTATTATTTTTTACATTAAATGTGTGTTAGTGCAGCGCATAATAACGGCTCCTCTGCTGCTTATATCCTAAAGGTAGCTAATGGTCATCTCAAGCATCTCAAGTGCCCTAGAACTGGATAGCCTAAAAGGATATTTGAGATTGATGTCAGTGGTTCTCAACCAGTGGTCTGGGGACCACCAGTGGTCCTTGAGGGGGTTCCAGGTGGTCCCCAACTAAATGATGGAGAGTTGGTAACCAAATGGACCCTTATAGATTTTAAATCTCATTAACCGGTGGTCCGTGGCTCAAATGCCAAATAAATAATGGTCCTTGCACATGTGACAGAAATAGGTTTATAATCAGAGCATTGTGGAAAGCTGGATGAAAGGTTGTGTGGTCTTTGTAGTGTCTGGAGGAACAGAGTTCCCTTTTTACCTCTCATACACAAACGCACACTGCATGCACACACACACACACACACACACACACACACGCATGCATGCACACAAACAACAGTGTAGTGGGGACAGATTGTTGTCACTGACTGGGGCGGCAGTAGCTCAGGGGTAGAGTGGCTGGGTGGTAACCGCAAGGCTGCCAGTTCGAACCCGGGCACCCCCAGAGTTAGTGTCGAAGTGTCCTTGAGCAAGACACTGAACCCCTAATTGCTCCTGATGTGCTGGTTGGTGCCTTGCATGCTGCCATCGGTGTATGAATGTGTGTGTGAATGTTTGCGCGCCTTGGATAAAGGCGCTGTAAATATATAAATGCACCATTTACTGACTGACCAGGCCGTGGTTCGTCATCTGGGAGTGAAGTAGACGGTGACATGCAGTCTAATTCTTTCGTGTATTCATTCTCAAATGTCCAAACGCGGTATATCCTGTAGCCACGCCCTCGTCTCTGGTCCCAGTTGGAAGAGGTCGACGGCCTCCGAAGGTGGTCTACTCTGTACGGCCTCCGAAGGTGCTTCAAACAGCTAGGGCAGCGGCAGGTGTTAATTATGGGTTTGGGAGACTGCTCAGGCTCACCACACACACACACCTCACATGCTGCACTTGTCTTGTCAAGCCCCACTTCTTCATAGCTGATTTGAAGCAGCCGACATCTAGTGTGCAGGCGGTTCAGTAGGGCAGGGGTGAGCAACTTTGATGATGGAGACGACCGATATAGTTCCACACTCACTCCAGATGGGCCACATTGTTGCATAGTACTGTCATTTTACAAATAGCCGATCTACAAGCAAAAGGTGTCGCACTGCAACATGTTTTGAGCTTGTAGATCAGCTATTTTAGCTCTTATTTGAATTGAAATCTTGAATTATTGAATTATTTTTTTAATTGGAATCCTGAATAGTAACAATTTTACTATTTTTCAAATGCCTTTAATTATAGTTATGTTGACAACATTTTAATACAGTCATTAAGCTACTAATTTAGACTGAACTAATTCAAGCGGGTCATGTTTGCATGTTTGGAATTGTAACAGCTGAAATCAATAATCCAATCCAATCCACTTTATTTATATAGCACGTTTCAAAACTCAGGGTTTACAAAGTGCTGTACAGGAGAAAATACATTATAGCTACCACACAGAACAACAGCAAGAATACAAAGTACAAACAGTGAAAACATCAGAAAGCATCAGCGCATCAGGACCGAAGAAACTCAAGCGGGATTAAAAGCCAAGGTATAAAGGTGGGTCTTTAGGCGAGATTTAAAGGTCTCGATGGAAGGGGCCAATTTGACGTGGGAGGGGAGTGCGTTCCATAGTTTGGGGGCTACAACAGAAAAGGCTCTGTCGCCTCTGGACTTTAAGCGGGTCTTCTTTGTGACCCTGCAGATTTAGCTGGCCCTCAGACCGCAGTGACCTTGGAGGAGTATAGACCTCAATAAGGTCAGACAGGTATAAAGGAGCCAGACCATTAATTGATTTAAAAACAATAATTTTTAAATCAACTCTAAAGCGGACAGGGAGCCAGTGAAAGGAGGCCAAAACAGGTGTGATATGCTCACGCCTGCGAGTACCTGTGAGTAGACGTGTGGCAGAGTTCTGGACTAGCTGGAGTCGAGCAAGGGAGGCTTGATTTAAACCAACATACAGTGCATTACAGTAGTCCAACCGCGTGGAAATAAAGGCATGGATAACCCGCTCAAAATCGCTAAAGGATAGCACAGACTTTATTTTAGCCAGAAGCCTTGGGTGATAAAAACTTGAGCTGACTACCGCATTTACCTGTTTATCAAGTTTAAGGGCGTTGTCTAGTTTGACGCCAAGGTTAGAGACCACATGTTTTACATAATATGGTTGCAGGGAACCCAGGTCAGTGGGAATGATACCAGGACCACTAGGCACTAGGTGCAAACACTATAACCTCCGTTTTTCTTTCATTGACACTTTGACACTTTCATTGACAGTTAAGAGCCATCCATGCCTTGATGTCACTTAGACAGTCAAGCAGAGGTGTCAGGGAGCCGTTTCTGTCCTTTTTAAGGGGCATATAGATTTGCAAATCATCCTCATACAGGTGATACGAAATGCCATGCTTCTTAAAAATTAGGCCAATGGGAAGGAGATGTCATGTCCAGTCCCACTGTGTGCACTGTTTACAGAAGTAAAATAAAAGAAAGAGAACTATCTTTCTGTGAATCAATCAATCCGGTATTAGTTAGTGCTTTTAGTTATCGCTAAGCATATAGAGGGAAGTTGACAAAACACTACTTTCTGGCCTGTATCCAAACAGAAAAGTCCTATCAGATTGTATTAGACGACGTTAAACTCACTTTTCCACTCACTTTGCCACTCGGTTTGCCACTCTATTTCCCATTCACTCCATGCATGTGCATACCCTCTATTATTTATGCATCGTTATAATATAGTGCATTATTATGCCAACAGTTTGCAGCTTACATGGTGTCAGTGCTGTCAAATTGCAGGTGCCAGGTTGTCCAGGGACATGAGCTAATGACTCGATTTTCTCTGGCATGACATTGTCTCATAAACAAAAAAGTGTAATATACAAGTCTGCAACCATTTACGAGGAGTGCTGCTCTCTAGATAAAACTAATAATATATCCATTTGTCATCCCCTCTCTTCTTATCCCCCTCCCCGTTTACCCTACTAATGCACGTCACGGCTAAATGCCACACTGCATTTTGGATTTCATGCTGAAATGTCAGTGTGAAATCACAGAATATAAGCAAAAGTGACAGCATTTTAGAATGGTATCCACAGACGTCAGTATAGGCTAGGCCTACATGTAACCAAATGCACTTATTTAACATTAAGGATTTTGTTGTGCAGTTGAGCACATGTCTAACCCTAGTCAAACACAGACTTCATTATGTTTCTGGCCATATAGGGTGCAAATTTCAGCCAAGTCTATGGACTTATTTCGGGCAGTAAATGACAACATATATATACCTCTCCGGGGTGATATAAATACTGCCCTCGCTGCGCCCCTCCCTTCACACGTGTGTGATTATTGAGGTGGCGCAGATTTGTGTGTCTGTGGGTATGACTTATGATCATAAGAGCACCCCTCACCAACTGTCACTGTTGTGCAGCAGCCTAACACGTCGTACGTACGTACACACACACACGCACACACAAACTGTATATATGATGAGTTTGGGTGTGACAGTACATTACAGTAGATGAGTCCGGGTGTGACAGTACAGTACAGTAGAGGGAACCCCTGTTGACTTTTTCTGTGCAAGTCAATGTTTCTGTGCAAATAAAGGCACTTCACGAGCATCGGAGCCCACATTGTGACAGTCTTATGTGTAAACACAAACATTGAAGACAAAAGTGAGTACGCAAATTGTGATTGGCTGGAACGAGAGGATGTACGATGATAAGAGAGCCCCTCACTTCACACGGGTGTGCTTTTGTTACATAAAGATTTATATGTATGCTGAAAATTGCCAGGCCATTGTCAGGCAACAAATATGACATGTGGTGGAATTTAACGAGATGGACTTGGGATGGACTTGACCTTGGGATGGACTTGACGTCTGGGCCCTGCGTTTGTCTTGGGCTCCATGGAGTGGGTCCTCCTGTACAGGCCTGGTTTCAGCCTCGGGAGCATTCCGCGGAAACAGTGGCCGTATCTAGATGTGCCTTTGACTGTCCTCCATGCAACAAAGCTTCTGCACCAAGTATGCCTGCAAAAATCAATACCCATGTATTCCCTGTGGCACACAACCTTGACAGGTGTCCTTCCACAATCGCTGTCGCCAAAGACCTTTTCACATTGCTTTTCTTTTTTTTTTACACTTTTGCCGTGATGTGCTGCACTATACTCTGCTGCGCCGGCCTTTATTTAGATCTCCCTTCAGTCAGTGCACTGTAGACAGCAAAACTATTTGCCATTGCACTGTGAGCAAAGGTTAAAAATGGCTGTGTGACCGTACGTGACCTCCTTGCAAAAGGTAAAGGGTAATTAATTTCACCGCTGGAAGAAACTAGCAATTTGCACCCTATGGCCTTGCTGCTTAGCAGAAATGGAAATGTGAAAATTCTGTTCGCAAAAATATATTGTTGTGAACGGAAATGACAAACGGATTACTCGGATTTCGGTAGGTGTAGTTCCAGACTCTATATTGGATTCGGAGATTGTGGAATAGTTGTCCGGCTATACGAGACTACCCGCCGCAATACAAACAAGACAAGACTTTATCTTTTTTTTTTTTTTTTTTTGTAATTATGTATGCATGTATTTTTGTGTATATGTGTACATAGATTTCCTCCAGACAGTTTTTCCGACTATCCTTGGGATTGTGGGTGGGGGGAGGGTGGGATAGGGGATTGAGTTTTATTTTGTTTAATACTTGCCCCTGGGCTTCTGTTACAAAAACCTGAATAAAAAGAAAATAATCTAAACTGGAACCGCTCCAAATCTTCCGGCTGACGTGGCCCAGCGTCTCATGCATCTTTTGCACGAAGGTACGTCAATCATCTTCTGGCATCGACAGGGCTTGGTGGGCACCCTGCTGCTTTCTGGCAGCTGCTGCCTCACTCGCCTTCAAACTCCACCGCTTGAAGCTTCAACGGAGCGGTCAGTCAATCAGTGTGATGGTAAAAGTTTTCTCTACCCGCATGAGCATTCACAAAGGATGCATGACACCGCAGACCCTTGTCGTTCTCCGTATGGCTGCCAAAATGAATGCTGTATATCTCGTTCCGCACATGAGGCCCCTGACTGTTGCTTTGGCACCAAAGAGACCTTGTGGAACGAGACGATGGGAGTAGGAGGAGGAGGAGGAGGAGGAGGAGACATTGTTAGCTCTCACTTGGCATGTTTATTAATCATAATGAGGAAATTCAGGTGACACTGCAGTACTCAGGGGAAATATTGTGCATCGTGGTTGTCTGCGAGTGTATTTAGAATGACTGTTTCCATTAACTCGAAAAAGCTTGAAAAACTTGAGAAAAAAAAGAAGCTATAGTTCTTTAGTGAGGCTGGTTTCAAATGTAGTGCGGCGGTGGAGTGGGGTGGAGTGGATGGATGGCAACCGCAAGGTTGCCAGTTCGAACCCGGGCTCCCCCAGAGTTAGTGTCGAAGTGTCCTTGAGCAAGACTCTGAACCCCTAATTGCTCCTGATGTGCTGGTTGTTGGTGCCTTGCATGGTTTCCACCGGCATCGGTGTATGAATGTGTGTGTGAATGAATGTATGTAATGCACAATCTATGTAAAGCGCCTTGGATAAAGGCACTATATAAATGCACAATCATTTTAGTGCAATTCACTGAGACATTTTATTTGTCCCATAGTTAGGAAATAGTACTTTCATCATAATCCCCACCAGCACGCTGCCTATACCATCTCATCTCAGCCAGGTGGTGACCCAACAAACACGAAAGGAAGAGAAAATAGAGAAACAAAGCTTCGTTATTATTTTTAACTGGCAGCCAATGGTTGCACATTGCCGTCCGTCTCTCGGGTGATTGGGAACATTAACGCTACTTTTTTTTAAATCTACTGTATGTAGGCCTAGGCAGTCAGTGTCACCCTCATTAGCCGCCATCAGCCACATCACAGTTGGTTTAATCTCGCATAAAACCTTTCACATCTGAGACCCCCCCCCGTGGGCTGGCTTTCATTACATGTCTGAATGCCCTGAAGGTCACTGTGCACTCGCCCATTAATTATATTCCATATCAAAGTTAATAATAAACACACTGGCGGAGCGGACTGACCGCACCTTATGCTCTGTTCAAGGGCGGTCCAATGAGTAGTGAGCCTGAGATGGATGGAGACCCGCAGGCCCAGCCAAATGCACTGTGGGTTTGGGTTTGTTTGTTTTGTGTCTCAACCACCCCCCCTCCCCTCTTTGGCCATGACAAGACAAAAGGGATGAAAAATGAGAAAGAATGGCAGTGGTTGTGAGCCTGAAAGACCAAAGTATTTGTTCTTCATTATTGTTTTTTTTCCCTTCACGCATCAACTGTGATTTGGAACTACATTGTACATTGTATTTAATTATGCAAGGTGCCAAGAAAATACGAGACTTTGTTTTTTTTTCTCCTCCCTGGCTGTTTTGTCACATGCCATCACACCCTGTCCTCCTACTGATGGGCCCAGCTCTGACAATACCAGCTTTGCTTTCCCCCAAACTGCCAGTTGGCTGAACGCGAGCAGCTTGCCAAAGACGCAGCATGACTTCCTGTCACGTCATTGTCTTTGTGTCATTATGAGCTGTAAGTAGAAGCTGTGAGCTGTGTTCACGCTATGATATGACATTAGGGTGTTTCCTATTCAGATGACACACGTGTGCATGTTTGTGTGTGTATGTGTCTTAGGAAGGGACTATTGGACAAGAGATCCAGGCATCCAGCATAAGTAAAAAAATAAAAAAAAGAATACAAGTCATTTTACACTTGGTGAAATGAAAATAGCAATAGGTGTGTGTATGTGCACGTGCACATTATAAACACGTGCACACACTTGCTTTAGCCGTGTCTGTTTTTTAGAGGGTATATTGAGATGTGAGCAGGTGAGCAGCTCTGTAGATGCCTGTGGATGTCGTCACTTGTTGTCAACAAACACCTGTTTATTCCTCGTTAATGAATTGTTTAACATAGCTTCAATTTGTCAAACAGTGCAGCGCCGTTCATGGAATTAGCTGGCTAGCTTGCTGACGTTAGCACGCGCAACCTCTAATCAGTGTCCAGATGAATTATAGACCTTGATGTGGCCAGCTGTTGTTGCTATATGCCGTACATCCTATGGTATATAAATGATAAATCATGACATGTGTTCACATGTTGATGCGTCGGCATTTAGGTTCAAATTATCTGAAGTCCAATAAAAAGGCTCAAGTCAATGGGACCTGAAGATATGGCATATTTAATGATAACAACATGGGACCACGTGATATGAATATGAACAGCAAATGAACATGGATAAAAGCAGGTACGACCTGTTATCTTGCCAATCTATTATTCGCTCCATATCAGCCCGTTGGTCGGGGCGCCCCTTGAAGCGCAGGGCCAGTGCTGTCATGTCTGTCCTGGAGAGCTCTGACGTGTCTTTAGTTTTCCAGACTCTATGTAGAAATCTTTCTGTCTCTCTGTGACCTTGATAAGGACAGCTAGTGTGCACACTCTTATAAGTAATGGTAAATGCTTTAAAGGTCTACTTTATCTCGTCACCGTATAACACATACAACACAGGGACATCCAATTAGTTATTTGCTTACTGCATGTAAATGCAAAGCAGCTCACAGAGCACTAAAGCTTCTCTCTGCACTATTGCTGCATATCAAATCCAATGTATCCAGTTCAGTTTTAAATTGTAATTGTTTTAATGACAAATTGTTGAAATGTCACCTGATTTGATTGAAATAAATTTGTATTTCTCAATTCAATTCAATTCAATTCAATTCAATTCAATTCAATTCAATTCAATTCAATTCAATGCTTTATTGGCATGAGAAAACGCCAAAGCAAGTGTCAAAATATAAAAAGCAGTTGAAAATGGGGAAAGTATAGTATTGGAGGGGGTATAGCATTTTGTAAACAGAGTTTGTCACATTGCATCGTTATATATATAAAATATGCAGGGTATAAAGCTTTTTGAATCGAGTAGCAGCATTTGTTTGCAATAGCCAATTGTGGGCACAAAACATGTATTTTCCTTTAGAGCAGTATCAGAAACAGTGAATACAGTATTGTCCCAGAGAGGGGCACTGCAGTGATGCACACAGCTCTCTGACAGCTATAGCAGAACATCAATACATGCACGCACTCACACACCAGTGTTGATTTGGACAGCAATTTGTTATCTTAGTTTTAGTCAGTCTTTTAGTTTTCATTTAGTTGTAGTCACATTCTAGTCACCTGGACTGTTTTAGATTTCAGTCGACTAAATCTACAGTTGATTTAGTCGACTAAAATGCATTTTGGCTGGCCTTGATGCCGTCGTAATGGGTGATTTTACATTTGCTGAAAATAGCCGATCTACAAGTTCACAACGCGTCGCAGCGTGACTCATTGTGAGTTTGTAGATCTGCTATTTTCAGCATGCAACCAAGTGTAAAATTACTTTTTTTTTGTTTTTATTTTACAAAATTGTCAATATATTTAGTCTTAGTTTTAGTCACCATAGCTTAGTTTCCATTTAGTTTTCGTCAGTGAAAAAAGGTAGTCGACGAACATGTTTCGTCACAGTATTAGTCGACGAAATCAACACTGATATGCACGGCACGCACTTCGCTCGCACACCAACAACACATTTTTTGCATGGTTCCTACATTGTCACACTGGCATGCCTGCTTGAGTTCAATTTAAAGCATATTTTATTGATTTGATATAAAATATGGCACATTGAGACAAACAATACTACGTCTTCACAATATATTCTTGTAACCTTGCCAAATTGAGAAATATTAATCATTTAATTCATATCAGTACCTCTCGTGTGAATACAAGGATGGTATATAATGAAATGCACTGCATGTCACAGCTTGTCACAGTCAGCCATATGTATAACCTTTATCAGTTTGCATTCTTTGACTGTGATTTACCAGCACATATTCCTCATTTCCTCATGATCAGATACTGTATCTCTGACATGGCGTGAAGGCTGTGTGGACAGTGATTGCCTGTGAGTCCTTTCACCGGAGATCAATCATGGAACGCGTGGCGCGTTTAAAACCAAAATGCCAGTGTCTAATAATTAAATGCCAAATGTTTATTTATGGCCATAAAACACACTAGAACACCTCACGAGAACACCTCAAACAGTTTAGTGTTCTAATTCTAAACACGTATATGACTGACTTTTGATTGTATACCTAAACACATAAATAAACAAACGTGTTTAGTGTTTAAAAAGTGTTACCTGGGTAACAAAGTGTGCATGGGTATAGTCTCCTGTCTCAGCCGCAGCTGCTGTTGTCGTGCTTCTTTTGATGATAATGCCTGCAAATAATAATTTGCAGATAATGCCTCCATATAGATGGAGGCTAATATTGTTTTAATTGTCTTTTCGATTCCGGCTAAACTTTTTCTTTGCCGTTCCTAAATTCAAATTAGTTTAGACCATTAGCAGACCTTCACTTTTTGGATACAATATGCAGAAAAGGGTAAGCAGCGTTCTTTTTTCTGAAGCGCAGTGGGAGGGAACGTGAGGCTGGAGCCTGTGGGTGAAGTTATGTGACTGCCGTCCAACACAAGCCACTAGAAACTTAGAAAGTTACAAAGTACTAGCCTGATTGTCAGACTCTGAGAGCTTCCAGCTGCGCTCAGTCGAGTGGGCTGGAAACCAGGCTAACAGAGTACACCATTTGCTCCAAGTTAAGTTGTTTGTTTTTTATTAGACGATTGATTTAACCATTGTTTAGTAAAGGTTGACGTTAATAGTATGATTTAGTAGCAGGGAGGGTGAACGAGTGACGCCACTGGCGCTGCTGCCTCCACCACCTCCAGAATGTAAAACTTTGCAAAACTGTGCGCACCCACGGGGAAAGGAATAAAAATAAAATGCCCCAAACGTCCTGGGTACTTATGAAGCACTGTTGCAGGACGCCCAACAGCAACGTTTCACCATGGCGTTATTATAGTATGAATGTTGGTGATATGAATGCTTCTATTCCTCTTCGGAAAAACGCAGACATAACGCGGTGGAGGGTCGCTGATAGCAGGGGTTGTTTGTCCTGCTTAACAACGGTATGGAGGCAGGTGCGCGAGCGGGTGGGGCTTACCGCGAGGTCTATTGAACTGCTCCACCCAGAGATTGCAATGACAGGGGATTATGCGAAAACATTGCTTTCTTGGTTGAAAGTTGAAACGTTTATTTTGTATGCGCATCATGGCATTACTTACTGCCATGATGCGCATAATAATATTATTATAAACATTATAATATGCTTAAGCATATTCTAAACATTAGAAATAGATAGATAGGTAGATAGGTAAATTGGTAGATAGATACAGTAGATACTTTATTGATCGCCGAGGGGAAATTCAGATGGTCTCACAGCTCATACAGGCATACAATAAGGTTAAAAATACTGCACAAAAAGGGGGGGGGGCACGGGTTAAAAAGAAAGACAAATATATTAAAAAAGATATTATGAAACAAGCATTAAAAATAATTTAAAAGGTGTCACTATATTGCACGTAAAAGCTAGAAAGCCAATAGTCCAATAGTTCAGTTCATAAGCCTATAGCGGCTGGCCGTGGAGTTAAAGAGACTGATTGCTCTTGGTACAAAAGTGCTCTTGAATCGTTTGTTCTTAGACGTCACAGAATGAAACGGATCCTTGTGACCATGCAATTTTCTGTTCTGCCAAGATTTTGTGGAGAGGATGAGTCACATTGTGCATCTTATTTTGTGTGCATCTCTCCACAACAGACAGACAGACAACAGACAGACAGACAACAGACAGACAACAGACAGACAGAGTCAGGCCTCTGCCCCAGTACTGAGCCAGCCTTCTTCACCAGAGTCAGGTAAGCAACATCTGAACAAAACGTCCACATGGTGCTGAAGAAACTGAATTGCGTACAATGGAGTAGAAGGGAAGTCCTCCCGCTGTTCTGTAGCTCCCAGTAGAAAAGGTTTATTTCGGCGACAAAAGGTAATATATTGCATACTGTAAACATACCATGCAGTCTCCTGGCCGTCATCCATGTCACACGGACTAAGGAAATCAATCAGCATCTGGGAGTGTTGGTTTTCCATTGTCGATCCCTCGAGCCCTCGCCATTGCATGTACCACAATTATACTATACTAATATACTAATTATACATACTATAATAATTTGTTATGCCATTCACAATTGAAATGTTTGTCCATATGGCTTTTGCTAAAGCATTTTTTCTCCATGGTTTGGACAGACAGACAGACAGACAGAAAGACAGGCTCACACGCACACGCACGCACGCACGCACGCACGCACAGGCTTTAATTATCTGGGCGCATGGGTCAATTCCACAGAGAAGGACCTTAATGAGGGGAAAGCGCTTGCATGCAGAGCTCTAATGGAATGACCAGTTTGTGGAAATACAACCTCCCCAACACGTCAATATCACTTTATGTTCTTCGCCTGTCAAGCCCGTTCGCCTTTAAGGCTGTAAATGGTAAAATTGTTAATGGTGCATTTATATAGCGCCTTTATCCAAGGCACTTTACATCTAGATTGTGCATTACATTCACTCATTCACACATTCACACACCGATGGCAGAGGAAACCATGCAAGGCACCAACCTGCACATCTGGAGCAATTAGGGGTTCAGTCTTCGATACCAGTGTTGTTTTTGGCCGCAAATTTAGATTTTGTTTTAGTCACAGTCTCTTGAATAGTTTTCATTTAGTTTTAGTCACATTTTAGTCACATTTGGCATGTTTTAGTGTTAGTCTAGTTTTAGTCGACTATTTTCTACAGTTGATTTAGTCGACTGAAATGTATTTTGGCGGGCCTTGATGCCCGCCAAATTAAAGGTAGTGAGAGGTTGGTACAGCTGTCGTATATGTACAGAATAAACATACCCATTTTATTTTTATTTATTTTTTTGAGTGGTGCAACCACTCCAAGGAACAGCAATGTCCGTGTTCACCTACAGTATGTGTGTGCCTATGTATGTGTTGGTTCATGAGCACCAGTATGACTATGGGGTATTATGGCTGTAGGGTACTTTTGAAAAGTACTTTTGAAAAGATTACTACCCCTATACATAAAACAGAACGATACAAATAAAAAAATAGACACCCCTAAAAACTAAAACCCTGAAATCCAGAATGGGGCAGCGACTACAGAGTATATTGGTCATCATTTAGCAGCAGTTTGTAGCTGGCGATTTATCCCAGATGTTGAATGAAGGGTTGCCATATCAAATCGAACTTTGGTCTCTCGTTTGGTCTAGTTTCAAGTATCGTATCCTCTCCACCTCCAACGTATTGACCAGGTCAGCTACCCACATTTTGACACTGGGACCTTTTTTCCCTTTCCATAGCAGTAGTATTCACTTTTTAGCAGACGTGAGGCAGAAATTAAGAAAACGTCTGTGAGCCATGGGGAGGCCACTCATAGCTGCAGAATTATGAAAGATGATAGTTCGGGGATCTGGTGTAATTTGAAATGAAAATATTGTGGAAATTGTATTAAAGACGTTGATCCAGTAGTTTTGAATTCTGGGACATTACATAATCCCTAATCTAGTAAGTATCTAAAAAAGAAAAGGGTACCGGGTAGCCCAAATGTCGTTTTCGTCTGTGATAAAAGGTAGTCGACGAACATTTTTCGTCTTAGTATTGGTCGACAAAATCAACACTGTTCGACACTCCACTGCCGCCCCCGCTGTTGAAGCTGGACACTGACGCAAGTCCTTCAGACACTCTACCCCTGAGTCACTGCTCTGTTGAAGCTGGACACTGACGCAAGTCCTTCAGACACTCTACCCCTGAGTCACTGCTCTGTTGAAGCTGGACACTGACGCAAGTCCTTCAGACACTCTACCCCTGAGTCACTGCCGCCCCCTCTGTTGAAGCTGGACACTGACGCAAGTCCTACAGAAGGGGGACTGGATTGGGTGCTACATCAGAATGCCACGTGTGGTATTTAACAGCAAACAGGAAGAAATGCATTACCGACATACAGGGAACTACCAGGGAAGATACAGTAGCAGTCAGAGGAATGACACTAGCTGGTCACTGCCATCGCCTGACCGGGAACTCAACGCCACAAATCTTGTACTGTGGGAACCAACACATGGGCATTGATCAAAAGGACGCCCCCACTTTCTATACCACTTGGTGGAAGTGCTGAAGAAAGATGCTGGTGATGCGGAAAGCACAACAAACGAGCTGGCCATTTGTATGGAGAATCGAGATGAGAGGAGATGCCGATGGAGGGCTCGTCTGAGGTCAACGTATAGAGAGACATGTGAAAAACTCTCTCGTGCGTGTACCGTATGGTTGTGTGAGGACACGTAGCTTCTATAGAACCTGTCTAACACGGCAAGACAGGCTGTGAATTAGGCCAAACAGACACCTGTCCTCACAGTGGGGGTGGGCGGTTCTCAAATGCCACACTTCATATATTTCGCCCGCAGGAGATAACAAACGCGCGAGATAGGAAGCATGCTCATTGCTCAGCCACAGTGGCAAACAAATATAGTCTGTAGCCCTGGGATTGCTCATTGTTTCTTGACAGCATGATGATGATGCTGTCAAGCATATCGTGTTGCTGCTGTTCGCTGGTTCACCGGACAATGAGTCTATATACTATGACTATAACATGCAATGTTTAGAGTTGTGTAGTTTTTCAGGTTTCCTAAAGTTTTTGCCTTAACAATTTTAGCCTGAGACTGCATGCAAGAATCCACTTAAAAGTGATCACAGTACCTCTGATCCTTCACCCAGCCTACAGTCTATAGTGGCAAAAGATTTTGCCCGTAATTTAGCAGATTATTGCAACATAATTAAAATGTATAATAATAAATATATCTGACCTGACTGACCTGTCTGTGCCCCATGTCGCACAAGGCATGTACTTTATCAGAAGTCTCGCGTGTCCAGACTGTTGCCTCACACAATGTTCAAGTGCTTCCGTCATACAGTCTGGAGCATGGAAGCTCTGATCATGAGTAAGTGATAAAGCTTCCATTTTTTTCCATTTTGTCTTTACAGTTGCACAAATTTATCCTAATATAAATAGAAATCATCTAAGCATATATAGCGTGCTGCTTAGCAGAAATCGGAGTTGGGGAGGTACTGTAGCATTCAAAGATTCTGGAATAATTGACTGGCTACTTTCCGTGCACTATAACCTAAATGCATGCACTGTAGCGACCCAGTTTCCACCATGCGCATAACAACAAAACAAACGGGTAAATAAAGTGAACAGAAACGATAATTGCCAACGGTTGGCATGACGACACTATCAATCACAGTGCACATCATCAGAAACTGTACTACACATTTGAGTTGCAGGCCGTAACTTCATGGATTTGGATATATCCTGATCAACTTAGATCATGTATCACACACGCAGGCTGTGGCAGTAATGTAATAGAGATGCACAGAGAGATGTTGCCATCCTTAGATCCAGTACTAAAAGAGGGGCACAATAGGTTACTATTATATTCTTCTTTGATTTTAACCACGGCAGATTACTCGGTTCCCCAAAAATGAACAGAATATTTATGCATTTGGTATCTTTTCAGGTTTTAAGTTACTCTCTCCAGATGGTTAATGCTTCAAAGGGTAATCTGCATCAGTAATGAGCGCTGAGACCATTTTTAAGATGACTTTAATTGACTGACAAGTAAATTAATCAGTCCTACTAAAACTCAAATAGAGTTTTCAAATGAAATGCCGAGCTGGAAGTCGAGCTGGAAGTTTGAAGATGTGAGAAATTGATTTATAAATTGCAACTCTGAAACCACTATTGGGCAATACTACCGGGAAATCATAGATGTTTATAACATCAGCTGAATACTATTGGCAATATTTGCAGTGAATTCAACTTTTTAGATATGGATCGACTTTTTGCCAGACATCATAGTCTCACCGGACTGAATACTGAAATAGTCTGTTAGATAACAATGCTAGAACATTTTAAGAGAACGTGTAAATGTATTTCTTCTTGAAAGTTGTCTCACGGGCATCTGAGAAGATGGATCATAAGGCCTACCGAGTATTGACGTGTGATAAAGGAATTTTCTTTAGCGCTTGCTTGCTCCTGCACATCTTAACACCCCTTCACGCCAAACCAACACCCCTTCACAGCACGCCAGACCATGGGAAAAACCCAGGCTATACAGTAGATGAATGCAGGCGTTGCATCTCCATTGACCAGTTTAGAATCAGATTCAGCACTTTATTGATGGCCTGCAGTGTCCTGTGGGGTTTTACCCTATGTCAGGTACCGTGTGTGTGAGAACCGTACAATTTGGCTCTTCTACAAAGGACATTACACTTTATTTTTTCTTTTGTACAAGGAGAAGGAACAATAATGGGAAAAAGATTCAATGTCACTTATCAAGTGATTTAGAGGGGATACAGTATGTTGTTTTTTGTGTGCTTAGAAACAACGGTTCATTTATCAGAGGACAGAAACATTGCCTTAATGACGGACATTGCCTTAAACACTTGTACAGAAAGGTAATAATAGAATAATCTATTCTTTCAACAATCAAACACAGACGTGCACACACTGAAAAGCTCAAGTGCGGAGACACGCATGCACACACGCACGCACACACGTACGCAAGCACACACGCACGCACACACGTACGCAAGCACACACACACACACACACACACACACACACACACACAGTGATCTAATCAGGTAATAGGGACAAGCTTGCATGAATCAGTTGTTACATTGAACGGGTGAGTAGCATAAGGGTCAAATGCTAATTACAAGTTGTCTCAGTTCATAGCGAGTAAAGATTGTAATTAATCCTGCACGGGACAAATTCATAGCAATTTACCACACTAATGTACCTGTGAAGTCTGGTTTTGCAAACGGCTCCTTGCATTTTTCTCATGAGGATAATAAAAAAAGCTAATCGAGGGCAAAACCAAGATCACAGGATGTTAAAATGGTAATGCAGCTCCCCCAAAATACATTTCAGGTCCAAAGAATGTTAAATTAGCTATGAAAATAGTGTTTGCTATTCGTAATATCGTAATCTCTATCTCTACTGTAGATATATGGGCCTCTGTATTATAGAGGGTATGCACACTATGCATAAAGTGAATGTCAAATCGAGTGGCGACATGCAGGCAAAGTGAGTTTAACATTGTTTAACATTGTTTAATGCAATCAGATAGGACTTTTCTGTTTGGATACGGGCTGTCAAGGCCAGAAAGTAGTTTTCCCGCATAACTTCCGTGTTTGATGATGATGTCACGTGCATATACCCTCTATTCTTGCATTTGATCACAGATGTTGAATGGATAATAATGTACTTTAGGTAATTGCATGTGGTTATTTACAGTATGCAATGCATACACATGTATACATTTTACTCAGTGAAGAGACATTCAACTTCAGAATTGTCATTTCCAAGGTCCCCTCACCTCAACAATTACACCCGATTGAATGTGACCTTGCACAAGGTGTGTTGCTCGGTGCTCTTACAGTGAAACAACCTCTCTGTCACCACAGTGTTAGCAGTTGTGAGAAATGGCCCCGTATCACAGGGTGTCCCCGTAGGGACTATACCATCACATTGTCTACAAAGTAGGTCTCTGAGCTCAAGGTCAATTGAAACCACTCCAGAAAGTATCACTGCATTGACATCAAAATCTCGCCGTGGCATTTTTTTTGAGTGGTGCAACCACTCCTACAACCAGCAATGTCCGTGCACCTGTTTGTGTACCTGTATGTTTGTGTACCTGTAGAAGTGAGCACGAGTATGTGACTTATTAATAGCAGTAGGGGGCGCCAGAAACAGAGAGAGGGGTAGTGCTGTGTCTCTAATGAGAGAGAGAGAGAGAGAGGGGGGGGGGGGAATTGCACCACTCAGTTCACACGTATGTGATTTTTTTATTTGTTCTGGGCTTTGAGACACATGCAGGCTTGTGGAATAACCTTGCTATTCTCATTTGTGGTCGATTGTCCACGTTCATTTCAATAGGACAGACCAAGCTGATGCAAATACATTTCTTTAATTGGATAATAGATACCAAAATGCTGGCGATTACACTCCGTTAACATTTAACATATTATGAGATTAATAGTAAGAGCTTTGAATAGGGGAGAGATCACCCCCTGGAGTCTAAGACGCTATTGGTGGCTCTGCATGAGATGAGCCTAATTCCTTCTCAACTCCAGGCCGATTGAGACTTTAATGAGGTGGAGCCATGCAGGGACCAATGGGAGTTGTCGCTCTGGGAAAAGGGATGACAGGTTCAGAGGCAGTGATATATATTTAAAGACTGAGCCAAATCGCTTTGATTGGCTGTCCGCGGCTTCCGATTGGCCAGTAGTGCTCTCACTTCAAGCTGTGAATAAAAATAATTTGTGTGGTGAATTCAGAGAAAAACTAATGTGCAGATAGAAAGCTTGAGAGAAGTGATCTCCCTTTTTGAACTTAAGTTTAGAGCTTAAGTTTAGCTGCAAACTCTCTCACACACACACGCACACGCGCGCGCACACACACACACACACACACACACACACACACACACACACACACACACACACACACACACACACACACACACAGAGATTGTCATAATTTCGGCAACTTTAAGTGTAATGGCACCGTAAAGTTATTTTTAATTCTGCCTAGAAGACAAACCCATTTCCTGTGAGCGAGTATCATTGCAGAATGGCTTATGTTGCTATTAGAGCTAACAATGCCTATGCAGTTTCCCACCTGCGCAGACATCAACAACATCCCACACTGCTGCAACAGTATACGCTTAATTAATGCATCGCTGAGTCACCGAGTGCAAGGGAAATAATGCATCCAGGCCACCGTTAATTGAAAGGGCTCTCATTTTAAATGTTTGTTGGTCTTCTCAAGGTGACGGAGCACGCTGTGGCTAGATTAAATATTTATTGAGCGGTGTCATTACATCGCCATTATCATTTAGATCAGTTCATTAAACAAAGAGATACACCAATGATGAGACAATTACGGCTGTTAAATAAAACAGGAAGCAAAGAGATAAAAATAAGACCATCCATGCCATCTCACCAACGCGCACGCACGCACGCACACACGCACGCACACACACACACACACACACACACACACAGCTCGTAGTTCCTGGACATGGTTGGAAAGTAATGACTTTCATAACCATTAACCCCTAGCAGGACGTTCACACAACATAATTACTGCTCATTATGGACACTAAACAGAATGCTTGCGTACAAGCAATGGATCTGATACCCTACACGCCTAAATAGTATGACCCTTGGTCAGGGACAACTGTGTTGTTGTTTTTGTTTTGTCATTACAACTGTACACACACGTACACACACACGTACGTACGAACGCACGCAGAGATTGTGCACATGCACAAGAATTGCATTGCTTGAAATCTCAGCTGTTCTAAGTAATTTATTAAACAATGTTTCCAATGGATCTCCAAAAAGGTCTCTATTTTTTTCTCCTCCCCACTATTTGAATTGCTAGAGAGTGGGGAGGAGATAAAAATAGGAGAGCTCTTTATCTTGACAGTAGGCCTAAAGCAATTTGATGGAAGTAACAAACTGTACCACAGACGTTCTCTTTGCAGGCATAAGATATAGCATATTGATGCATGCATCTTACAGTTTGTACTAAACACACAGCTTTGTCTTTCAACGTAACCATCATAACCAATCATAATGTATATATATATATATATATATATATATATATATATACTATACTATATATGTAGTATCTACATATACAGCCTTCAAAGAACAATGATAAAATAAACCCTGAGTCTAAACAAATCAAGTTGATTGATTGATATTTTAACTGGGATGGGGAATTTTCTGAATAGTTTTCCATAATTAGGACCATTTGCAAAGAAATGACTGTACCACAGGAAATCCATGTGCTTCATTATCTTGTCTCAAAAGTCATTGTAAATATTCACGCATTTCCAAAACGGCTAAAGACAATTACTTGCAGAGATTCACATATTGCAGCGACCATGATTCATTTTAATCAACAGAGGTGCTAATGAGGAAATATAAGAGCTTGAATATGTATATGCAAACAAACAAAAGAGCACCTGCCAAATGTACACCCACCAAAAAAATGAACGATACGGTTCATGTGGTTAAATAATCCTTCTCAGTAACCACAAACAATCGGCACACATTTTAATTAAATGCAAAGCAGATAACGATTTAGAATTCAAAACTTAACAAAACAAACAATGCTAGTGAAACTGTGCACACAACACGCATACTCCCTGCATGCAAACCTTTTACACATCTGCCGTTTATAGTGCAACCTGCAGGAGGCAGATTTTTTGCAAAAACACATTTATTGATATTACTCCCACAGATTTTGTCCAAGCATCACCCAAATTGGTACACACTATCTCTATAGTCATATGATCAACACAAATCTGTTCCATTTTTCATAATCCATCCTGATTGCCTAAGATTGGCATGTGCATTTTGCAGGAGTGTCTTCTTCTGAACAAAATGCCTCAAATAATAAACGCAGCGTCCGATTGCCGTGAAACTTTGCATGCACATTTCCATTCCCGGGGACCTGTTCTCTGAGGAGCAGAACACTCTGGATCTGTCTGCCTCTGATTTAGATTATGTTGTCTTTGGCTTCTCTGACCCAAACGAAAGAGGTGTTGAGGTGGGAAAGTCGACATGCATGACCAGTTCAAGAGGATCTTTAACTGTACCTGCGTTAACAAGCTCCTTACTTACTTACTTACTTTACTCCCCATAAATCATGACAGGGGAGTGTCCTGTGCCCTCCATTCAGTGTCTTGAAATAGTGCAGAAGAAATTACGCATGCTCTGCTGGAACCTTCCTCAATCCAAGTGGGGTTTATTGAATTTTACCCTGGTACTCTAGAGTATTGTATGCTTTTCTGTAAAGCTCAGTAGTGGATATTCTTTCTGTGCAAAATATACAAATATTTATACACTTCAGCGCCTGATAATCGAAAGGATAAGTGTGGCTGTGTGCATTTGTGGGTTCACACTAACAGTATAATGCTGTGTCAATCCATCCATTTGTGTAACTCTGAGCGTGCATGGATTGAATGGAGTTGAAATTGCATGGATCCATTTATTGCATTCTCAGAGTTATGAATACTCAGGAGTTTACAGTATAACATTGCCTCCAGTGAACGGCTACAGTACCTAAGTTTCCAGACACATGCCCTGTGTGCTTAGATTAACCTGCATGGCGCTGATGGCCGGGGCTGATCAGAATCAGAACACTTTATTGCCATGACAATGACAATAAACATTTGGTTTGGTGGACAGCAGAGTGCAGTTACAACAACATTAGGACAAGTGCAAAACAGGACAAGACAACATAGTCAATAACGTAGTGACATAGTAACATAGTGAAAATATAAAGTGCAGAGAGTTCAAGTGTTCAGGTCAGTTCAGAGCACAAGTCAGTCCATTCCACTCTGAGTGGGGATGGAGGGAGGATAGAAGGGGGGTCAGGGGGGACTGATATATCTGGTCATTCATTTTTAACACAATTTTTATGTTTTAGCCTTGCTTTGGTCTGACTGAATGCACACATTTTACAATTTAATGAAATATGTATGCTGACTCACAACTCACAATGCATAACATTGCGCTTGCGGCTTGTAGAACAGACTTGTCGACGTAGATCGATGTTTCAACCAAGGTTCATTTTTAGGCTGTTATTAGAGATTGTAAAGAATCAGTGCACTTTCTCTCTCTCTATCTTCAGGGTTCTTGATTGCCGGGATTTGAACCCATAACCTTGTGTTCCGAAATCGAGAGCTCTACCTACTGAGCTATCAAGACACAATCAGTTGTTTTTTTTTGTAAACGGCAAAATCATTCAGTGTTTTTGATGACAATTATATGTCATTATTCATTACTACAGTGTGTTTGCTGTTCATGTGTTCACGTACAAACTTTTCTTCAACTGGGATTTCAGATAATGGTCCAGTGTGTACGTTTCATGCAAATTGCTCAAAAATCCAGGCAGAAAATCAGGTTTAAGCATTTTTCGAAGTGCTCAAATGGCGGAATATCTGAGGGCGGAGCTTACTGGTCAAAGTGACAGTTGTGTTCCCCATGAGTCAAGGAACAGGTGGAAACAAGTGCCATGACTTTTGGCCAAATGAGGCATGAGTTATGCCTTTTCAAAGGTTTCATTTTCAAAAAATTGCTATAGCGCCCCCCTTTGGCCAATTGGAGTAAGGCTAGTTTCAGTGCTATTTGACATGACCATAGTGTAAACTAAGTTTCATAAGCATATGACACTGCATGTATGTATTATGGGCAGAAGATGAATTTTCACAAAGTTTGCATTTTCAATTAAGTGCTATAGCGCCACCCTTTGGCCAATGGTCATGGGCTTCGCATTGTCACCGTTTGGCATGGCCCTCTACCATGAAAACCGACTGCATGGTTCAGCCATAACTGATATTTTTGGCGGCAGGAGAAGAAAAAAAACAGACAAAAACAATAAGGGTCCCTTTGGGACTACTTGGTCCCTTAACAAGCCCCTTTGAGACTACTTGGTCTACTTGGTCAAGAAATTGCCATAAAATGTAGTAACATATTTAGCCACTTGCCCCGAACGCCCCCGGTCCAAAATCTTTGAAAAACGCTAAAACGAAAGAAAGCAGTAAATGAAAAATAATGAACACTAATCTTTTACTTTCTCTAATAACAACTTACAACAATAGTCTATTTTCTTTTTACAAAACAAACCCTGGATATTGTAGGCCTATATATTGACGATGAGAAGCAGCATGCTTACTTCCTTACCATTAACATAGCAGCTCTTTGAATACACAGAGTGACTCCACAGTTCACAGTCTATTAGTCTGATTAAGACATCAAATAGGGTTGACAATTACTGAATTACAGTAGCTCTATCAAAACAACAATGGAATGATTGTAGATGCTTAATTAGTTTGTTTAGCAACACAAATAGGTTTGAAAGAGTACTGTTCAATGATAATGTGATGATGTAAATCAATGTTGTTATATTTTCTGTTTTCTGTTACATGTTTAGTCAATGTGTGACATTGACTGTTGAACGGATGCAACATGTTTTGATTGCATGTAATACCAGATGAGAAATTGCATTTTTCAGAACATGGCATTTTGTTGCCTGATCCTCTAATACCAAATATAATTATTCACTGGCCTTGATCTTGAGGCCATTGCCCGTGTTGATCTAGGCCAGTGGTCACACCTCTTTGCGGACCCTGGAGAAATGATAGAATAAAGAGAAGAGGCCTGGGCTGTGGCTCAGCGGTCCAGGCACCGTGACTGTTTATCCAGTCTGGCAGTGTGCCACGGGTTCGACTCCCGATCCTGATGGCCTTTACGGCATGTCACTCCCCCATCTCTCTCCCCATTTCCTCTCAGCCTACTGTCTGGCCCTCCATAAAAAATAGAAAAAAAGTCACCGTAACCGCGAGTTGAATTCTCCGTTGTATTCGCTCAATGCCGAGAAATGTCATGATGCCAATGTTGCGCTGACTGGCTCACTAGCATTGACACATTGACACATTCAGTTGAATGAACAAAATTTGATTTTTTTTGGGGGAATAATGAATATTTGTCAACTCTGCCACCCCAGTATTGGTTGGTTTGGGATGGGACCCCGTTTGTATAAGCTTGGTTTGACTGTACTAAACAGGCATAGTTGTTTCTAGGGGTGGGGGGTGAGGTGCGCATGAGACTGGACCATGGTCTTATTAAAATAATATTTGTGGACCTTCAGCATTTCTAGTTGAGGACCCCTGATCTATAGGCTGTAGAGGTCATTGCCTCTAGTCTACAGTGGGCCATAATGGCACAGGAAACAATAGCTGCATTTTATTTTATATCCGTGACTAGTCCACTGAATTTGAACCCTGGCCGTAACCCATTTACGAGCGTGTAGATCTGCTATTTTAATGCGTTAAAATGTGCCTCAAATCTTTGAATATATATTCTTTCAGAGAGAACATTTTTAAATCACATCTTTGCTTCTGGGCGGGGGTCCCTGGAACAACATATTTTCAGATGGAGGTCGTTTTCTGAGCTCAATTGCACCGGAAAAAAGCCTTGAACTTTTACCATTCAGGTATAAATCAAGTCACGCACGCAAACTAGACCCTATCCTCAACGAGACCTGCAGGATAATGACTGGGTGCATCAAAACAACCCAGTCACCGCCAAAGCCCAGCGCACAAAGCAGGCCCGTGACAACCGGCACTCACTGCACAAACACTCCCCCCCCACCCCCAGAAACGGCTCAGGTCCAGAAGCAGCTTCCTGGATGCCACTGCAGAACTGGAGACCACACCATCTGTCGCCTGCAGGAGGACCACGGAGTGGCACAACCAGTGGAACAGCCTGGGCAAGCCAGACAACCCAATGGACATGCAGAGAGAGGCATCACCCAAGATGAATGTCTTGCGACTGGCCAAGACCAACCTTGGGCCGCCTGGACAACCTTGAACCGTCTGCGGGACAGCAAGGCATCCATGAAAAAAAATGGAAACTAACATTTTCTGATGCATGTGTGTGTGCACTGTGCGGCGAACCACAAACAATGGACCACATGACCTGGCCGAACCAAATGCCGCTGCACTCGCCTGCGCCAACCACTGGGAAGACGTGATATAGAGGATGGCCAGACACGAAGAAGAAGAAGAATTCAGTACAGTAGATTTTCTGTGGTCTGGGGACTTCTGGCTCAAACAAGTACTCTGACTTATTTGCAGACCGGAAGTTATGTGGGAACACCTACGTCTACGGAGTGGCAAAAAACGACTTTCTGACCTTGACAGCCCATACCATACATCCAAACATAAAAGTCCTATCTGATTGCATTAAACAATGTTAAACTCACTTTTCCACTCACTTTATACATGTGCATATCCCCTATAGTACAGTACCCTTTATAGTAGATATGACATCCTCACATCTCCATATTTGCGCATATTGTGGTTGCGGACATGCAGACACACAGAGATATTCTTTAAAAGGGGAAAGGGCCAGGCGGAGAGGGACAGAGAGTCTATACTTCACCCACGCATTAACCCGGCCAATGCTGGATATCCAAATCTGAACAACTTGATTCTGAACGGTAGCGCAATTTGAAATGCCTTTTTTTTTTTTCTTTCCTTTTTTGCTTATACAGTAGGCCTATCTCATGAAAAAAAGTATTAACAATCATCATGGGATTGTGCCGTCTCTGTTGTTTGATACAAGTAGAAGGCGGAGGATCTCTGGCCCGCAACTTCAGCCTTCAGGCTGAAGCACGCTCTCTGTGATGCTGCAGAATTCACTTTGTTTAATGAGCCATTCCGTACCACCAGATGAAAACTTTATTTCAAGGGGCGGTTAAAAAAAATAAAGATGTTTCATATTGGCTCTCATTTCCCAGGGTATTTAAGGCTTTGGAAAGTTATAAGAACTTTTCCATCTTAATCACCTTCCTCGCTTCCTTTTAGATTACAATGACTTTGTCTGCACCGCCTCACCTGCTCATTAATTACAATTATGAATTTACAGCAGCAGACCTTATCATTTTTTTGCCTTTTGCTGAGACAGGGGCAAATACTAGATTTCCAACACAAAGGTTCACCTGCTCCCGAACAAATATGTAAGCCACATAATACAGTAATTGCTTTCACTAATACCTTGATTATCACTGAGCAGTTTTGTGTGTAGGTGCAAAGAGAGCACCACTGTGAACCCTCCTGCTTTACTCTTCATTGACTTGTTTGATAGAGACACGGCTCCCAAAGCTCATTGAAAAGACGACCACTAATTGAAAAGAAAATGTGCCAGCCATATGTGCTTTGGTGACTGTAAAGTCCTATCCAGTGGGTGCCGTATGCCCTGTGCTTTCTGTAATATTTGATTTGATTCTTATAAAGGCAGACAGTTAGCATTCTTTATTATAGTTCTACATGGAATTTAGTACATTTACTTTTTAAACCAGCTTTTTGTTAGACGTCTTGCCAGTTTGTTCATACAGTACATTGCAGATTCCTAATTAAGCATAACGTGTGGTGTTGTTTGAGTCAACAACGTTCTCGTCTTGCAACATCATACCTTGTCCAACGGTATGGAACTGTGTGTTTCTCTGGGAAGAGAATCTGTCAGCACGTTCATTACAAAAGTGTGCATGGTTTTCTGCAGTGTTGGCCGTCACACTTTACATAATACTGTAGACATACTGAAGTGTAGTGACTAGTGACAGACAAGACACTCTCCATACCAAACGTCTAAAGACAGCACAATTTGTGCTAAATATGCTCATGTCAATAATTCCAATCTAGCCATGTATCAATGTAATTTAGTACATTGTATACTACTTTTATGCCAGTCTTCATAATGCATAATAGCCCAGTATAAAGTATCAAAACGTACTGTAACTAGTTACACCTGGTTTATACTCTGGGGGGGGAAACTAACTGGGAATCAATGCGGTATTCAGCGATTTATTTATAGGTTATTACCTGTTATTGTATTGAAGATATTGGACAAAATGCAATGTGACAGCTAGGTTGACTCCTCAGGATCACATACAGTTGTTATGACTGGCATTTCTTTTTTACAAGCAGTAGACTAGATGGGTTTACTTGAGAGAGAGAGACACAAATTAGGAGTATGCATTGAAGACATTGGTCCAGTAGTCTATTTGCGAATACATGCGGTATTCAGCGATTTATTAATAGGTTATTACCTGTTATTGTATTGAACAAATTGGACTGTCCCAGAAGTGTCCCCACCTTGCACTCAAGGGAGGCTGGAGCAAATTCTGTAAGTTATTCAAAGGATTCCAATTAATTATCGGGCCAGCTGTTGTCAGGAACAATTAGAGCAACCCACTGCACATTGTGATCGTTGAGTTTGAAATGGACTGTACCCTATACTGTATACGCTAACATTTTGGCCTTGATGTCTGTTTTTTTGTACTACCGCCCATCCATTTAATTTATGAATATTATTCCTGTTGTGCGGGGTGCATGCAAGGCAGGTGGATTCATCTCTATAGTTTGCGGTTTTAAATGATGGCCACTCGCCAAAACATATTTCATATTCAAGGTTCTAGCGTATGCTTTTTTTTGCTGCAGCTAGAAATGTTATTTTTTTCTGTGTGTATTCATCATGTCTCACAGTGCAAGTCCTTCAGTAAGCTCCCATAATGAGGCACACTTTTTTCCCCTTTACTTCCTTTCAAACACACCTTGCCGCTGCAATTAATTAAACCCAATACAGTGTTTATGGGAAGAGATGACTGTGGGATGTAGCATTCATCATCTGTGCTTTCCCACAGAGATATAGGTCCCCGTTAGATTTATAGACCGGCCAATATCTACAACATCGCAGTCCCCCAGGTCTTCCTGGTGTGTGTATGCTGATGATTAATCGACAGGTCAGCCCCTGTGCGTGTGTGTGCGTGCGTGCGTGCATGCCTGTGCGGGCTCGTGTGTGCGTTTGTCAGGGGACTCATGGCATTCGATGCACATGAGATTCAACCACATTTGCATGTGTTAATGGTGCTTAATTCATATCCGAGCCGTCAGAGCTGGCTAACTTGACCAGCAGGTCCAAGAGAAGTCTGGGTCCCCCTGCTGGAGCTGCCTTATACTTCAGATAATAATTGGTTGAAGATGGATGAATGCATGGATCAATATGAGCAGATCAGATCCGTGTAGCTGTATATGACTGAGCTTCTCCTCCTCCTCCTCCTCCTCCGACGGCCATTAGCCACTTAAACCCTATACACTATAAAGCTTTGACTGGAGTCCCCCAGGGGTCTATACTAGGCCTCCTCCTCCCCCCCCCCCCCCCCTCTGCACCAAATCTTGTCCATCTTTCGCATTGTGAGGCAGCGTGAGGCATCGTTGAGCTTGTAGATTTGCTACTTTTTTCCTGAATGTTCTCAGCCCCACCCCAGTATAGGAACTACAGGTTTGTTTTGTTTTGTTTGTGATTAGTTCTTATGCTTCTTCAGCTCTTGTTTTACCTACAATAGTGTTGCTAATTAAGGCACAGGAAAGTTGATGGGAATTCTCTTGGTTATATCTGCTATTTAGATTCAATTAGAATCTAATTGAATCTAAATAGCAGATACCAACCTCAAGGCCAAGAGTCCATTTTATTCCCAATTGTAAGCCATGATCTACCACTAAAATAATTATGTTAAAAAAAAGAAAAATACTTGTTTTTTTGCGATTTCTGACAGGCTCAATGCATGTGCACATATCCAGACAAAGACTATAGTTTAAGAATAAGTTCTTATTATATAATGAATGCCTAAATATTAAGACATATGTATTAGAAATATACATAATTTACATATGAGTAGAAGAATTTGGGTCAGCCCACGTACCTTTAATGAGACTGCACATTATCTACAAGCGTTTTGAAATCTGGTTCATAGTTAGTGATTGCCAGTCTGAGGGTGTCATTAAGATGTGAGTCAAATACGAGTTCTAAACTTGGATGTTATTATTTTCATTTGTGTGGAGCCAACGTAGGCATGCAGCTTGAGTGCACACGACACAATCAGGGGATACTTGTCTCTGCTCACAAGTGGCCAAAAGTCCTGCATGCTCTCTCTAGCTCTGCCCTGCAGTTGGCAGTAATTTACTAGTTCAGAAATCTCCATTTCATCCGAAGTTAATGCGAACACAAATCCTGAATGAACTCCTAGCATCGCATGGGCCCCGCCTGTTGTCATTGATGGGATTTTATGAAGAGGAATCTTGTACTCACACACGTAATCCTTGAATGCATTGTACACATCCTCACCCCACCCCGGGTCCATTTTTTATAATGAAATAAGGGCAAGAAGAAGGGCAAGAAGGGCAAGAAATATCTTTGTTGGATATTTCAGTAGGCCCGTGCGTCTTTTCTCTGGCTATGTGTAACTAACACACAATGTCTGTACTGAATTTGGAGGCATTTGCCTTTTTGGTCTAAAGGTTGGTGACAGTGAGTAAAGGTCATGAAGTCTATTACCTCATTAAGTCAGGGGACAATGCACTAGATAAGAACAAGACGGCGTGACCTTTCCTTTCCTAACTATTGTATTTAGCTACTCTCTCCTGTGCATTAGTGTAAGAATGGAAGTCAGTGGAGACCATCCAGGGTGGTCATTATTCAGTCATTAGTTTTCTACCTCAGCAAGACACGCATTATTGAGCACAAGACAAATGTTCTCATTGGCACCCGCGTGCAGTACGTGGTCCCATTCACTCGGCATGGTGTCATTCAAGCAGCCAGCAGATGATGTTTGGTCAATTAGATCTTAATCATAGAGGGGGGGGGGGGGGAGACACTGCTGTAGTTGCAACAGCAACAAATGTGCAGCCTGTTCATTTTGTATTGAACGAACAGACACCAGCTACAGAAGTTAAAGGACAACTTTAGTTTTTTTTTCAAACAAGGTTCATGTTTTAGGTTGTTATTATTAGAGAAAGTATTTGCTGCTTTCGTTCGTTTTAGGGATTTGAGCTGTTTTTGACATTCGAGCATCAAGTACATCCGGGTCGGCTCTTGCGTCCACCAGGTGGCTGCCTGTGATACGGTTGATTTGCAACAAAAGTTAAATGTAATTTTGCGAGGCCCTTATACAACAAAGAGACACAGTGCATCTCTTTGTTGTTTAGACAGATGTTAGGTCGATTTACCTGGTATGCCGGTTTCTTTGAAGCACTAAGTTGTTTTCTTTGCAGGCTGTACAGTTATATGTGACCCTGTTGTTTGTTGAGTAGGGCTCATGCTACTGTACTTACTCTGAGCTAAAACTTTTAATTACTCTGCATAAGAGATTCTACTAAATGCATAAAGTGTATTGTACTTGACAGAACGGTGGTGCCTATTTGCATATCAAATCACGCACATACTGTACACACACATGTGCATACAAACATGCACGTGCAAATATGCACACACACACACACACACACACACACACACACACACACACAGCAATTAAAAAACGTGTAGGCTAAGTGACTATGCTGGCATGAGTTCCTAGTTGGTAATTATTCTCTCTGTGATGACTAATGACTATTTTAAAAGACGATAAGTTTGTTTACACATTTATGCGACTGTAAGAGCTTTTGCCAGTTTAATTACTGCCCTTCAAAAGAAGCATATTCTTTTCTTCTTTTGCCGATAATGACATTTCCAAAATAGAGAGAACTTATTAATACATTATTATTTATTATACTATCCACTTTTTGATTAGTTCAATTAACGTTGGCACCTAGTTGAAAATAAGTTGTGTAAGTAGTACTGTCTAGATAAATTATTTCCTGCTGATTTATCAGACTTCAAAACTGTACCTTCATGAGGGTTGACAGATTGATTTAGAGTAGAGCACATGTGCGTGCGTGTGTACGTGCGTGCGTGCATGTGCTTGTGATTGTGATATGGACAGAGAACAGGATGAGCCACCACTATTTGTTTTGGTTCTGCATTTACAAATAGGTTCAGTAAAAACCCATCTGTGTGAATTGGGGCGTAAACTAACAATCATTAGAGAAACAGGTAATTGCTTTTCAGAGAGAAAGTGATAACCCACTGAGTGCCCAAAGGCAGACATTCATTAGTAGGGAAGTAACTTTTCAGCACTGAAATGACCTTGGAATGTGATTAAGTCTGCAATTCAATACTTTTATGGTTCAATTAGCATCAAAACACCAAAGCAAAAAAATTAAAAAAAATGTAACTGACTGGAGCAAAGCACACAATAAGCTCATCTGAAATGAATTCTTGTTCCCATATCCACCTCTATCGTGCATGTTTAGGTCCATGTTCACATTGATCACACCCATCTCTTATCGTTACTATTTCCTGGTGCATTATAACACGGCTGAATGTTCCTATACGGTATACATCATAATTGATACATGGAAGCTTAAATTCAAGGGGACAACATTTTCAATTTGCAGTGCATCGCTCTTAAACGGTTCACTGCAAAATGTAAGGGGGCCCCACTGGGCAGTGTTGTGCTACGGCCTATAAGAAGATAAGTCTCTACCTCTTTGGACGGTATAACTAAATGAGATGGATAACGCGTGGAGAAGAGACCAGTGCATGCCCGAGTGTCACTATTGGTTAATAATGAGGCATTTATTTCATTTATATATATATATATATATTTACAGTGAGTGTAAGCACTTATTTAATTGACTCCAGTATGATCCCCATGAGCTATAAAGTGCTTGCATGCATTAGACAGCAAGTCCTTCTTTCGTTTTTCGCATACATGGCTAAAGCGTCAAATCAAATCAAACTTTATTTGTATAGCACCTTTACAACAGCCACAGCTGACCAAAGTGCTGAACGGAGTAAAACAAGACGGTATAGAGCATAGCAATATAAAACAACGGAAAGAGACAATAAAATATAAAACAGAGCATGCACTAGCACAGAGCAGGAAATCAATATACAGGTAAATCAGGTGCAGTTAAACGCGAGGGAGAACAGATGAGTTTTGAGCAGCATGTTCCAGAGCTTGGGGCCCGCAGCCGCAAATGCACGACCACCCTCTTATACTAGCCGTGAACTCGACCAGCAGCAGCTTGTTAATGCTCTAGGTGGGACGTAGGGCACAATTAGGTCAGAGAGGTAGGAGGGAGAGAGACCGTGTGTTTCACCGTAAGTGATTTAAAAACAAATAAAAGCACCTTAAAATCTATTCTGAACTTAACAGGGAGTGGATGTGTGTGATATACAGAAGAATTCAAGCTTGTGGCTTTTTGTCGAACTAACTGACGAAATGTCTTCTCTTGCTGCAACGGTAATTGGAACCTTGGGGAGGGTGGGGCGATTGTAATGAAAATGAAAAAATGTTTAATAAAAACTTTGTCACAGAAAAAAGCTTGTGGCTTTTTTCTAGATAAAGCCTATCAAGACAACCAGGACCATGAACAATCTGGACTAAGAGAGACTACATTAATTATATCCTCATTAAAATAGCTTGCACTTGTACAGTGTTTGGTCTATAGGCCTTCAAACACACGTCTGATCATGATGGAAACACCACACTTTTGACAAATCTCTCTAAACTAACCAATATATTTAGAAAGGTGCTTTTTTATTTTTGAGGTGCGCTAGCCCCTCCTACGTCCAGCTTTGAGTGTCTGTGTAAACGCAAACATTAAAGACAAAAGTGTGTAAACACAAACTTTGAAAACAACGCAAATTTTGATTGGCCAGAATGTGATGATGTACGTATGATGACATTTTGATAAGAGCGCCCCTCACTTCACACGGGTGTGATTGTTTTCAACAAGTATCAGTGTTCATTTTAACTCGTGAGTGTGCACAAATGTAACATTTTCACACTATTTGAGTCCAATACACGCTCAGTGTAACATTGAGATTTGGGTCATTTCCTATTCCTATTGAAACCTGCTTAGCTATTCTCCTGATAATAAGACTATTATGAGACTATTCCTGACAAAAGGTGTCCGTCCACCTTTTGAATTCTAAAGAAAACCCTGCTCTTGCATTCCTTTGTCCTGAATTGAAAGTGAAGACCATACATTTCTTTCTCTTTTTTTATCATGGGACCCATGGTCCTGGCAGTATGCCATGATCTGCCGTTGACTGCCAAGAGGCTGCCAGTGTTACAACATACTGTACGCTCGTAACCACTTGAACTCTAGCGCCTCTAATCTGGTGGGAACATTCGTCCAAAATAGTGCATTCACAAGCTCGCAATGTGTCGCATTGTGACGTGTTGTGAAAGCTTGTATATCGCCTATTGTCGGAGACGAGACTTGGTAAAGTGGGGGGAAAGAGTGCACCCAGTACACAGCCGGGATTGTTTAATTACCTTTGGAGCATACGCAGAAGTATTTGCGAAAAATATGGCCACCGGAACAACAGGCAGTGAGAGTGCAGTTGAAACTGCATTTCACTTGCATTGAACTAATTTTCCCAGAAGCCCTTGCAGCCCAGACTTGCACTGGTCGATTTCCGGTTTCGTCATTAGAACGCGACGGCCTCGTCACCATGTCCACGACAAATCCGCTATTTCTTTTTAATTATTCAATAACGGCGAATTAGACACATAAAACAAATAGCGGGTTTAGCGGTTTACGCAGGGCAGAAACATGGATTAAATAGCGTGGAAAGCGGGTTATGCACCATCCCTATAGACCAATTATTTGTTTACAAACATTGGGACTGGGCGCACGGGTGACTGTTTCATGTAATCAATTCCCAACAGATCTCCAAACCTGTTGGTTTGGGGAGCGCTGGTTTCAGTCCATTCAATCTCTCTTGTGTGTTGGCTAGTGAGATGCACCCTAGGGGACATTTATACTTCAAAGAGCAACAGTACTGCACGCAGAGAACAGCTGATATACAAGCTCAAGTCGCATCGCGGATGCGACTGTTGTGAGCTTAGAGGTCTGCGTGCGCGACACCATCGCGGGACGAAGCATCAATTATACTTGATGGGCTGCAGGTGCGCGTGCAGCCGTGCACAAATAGGCCCTGCTGCCGTGATCATGAGCGCACCTCCCGTTCTTATGACAGCGACTGGAGCTGTGGTTTTGAATTGCTATTATTGTTCAAACACAACAGAAACCAAAGGATTATGTATTTCAAGGGCGAGAGATCACAATAAAAATCCTAATCATTCTTCCTTCACACTGGGATAAAAACAGCATGTTTGATGGGGCATTTTTTACACGTGAGTGCAGTTAGAACTTTTTCATCTTATGGGAGGTGGTGTTCTTCTGCTGCCTTTATGCGCGCACATGCTGTTGCTTATCAGGGTGTCGTCTGTTAACACATTGAGTACGCCAACGTGCATCAAAATAAAGGCCTGTATAGTGCCAGAGTAGTCTGATCGGTTTTACTCTGAAAGCCATGAACCGGAAATACCTTCTTAAAAAAATTGACTTGACAAAGTGAGCTCATAATCCCCGATCATCTTAATATATTTATATAAACTCCAAAAAGCGTTCATATTTTGCGGGAGAGACGGATGAGGAGCAGAAATGCAGCGCCAGCATATCGATCCATTCATCACCACGGAGAGCGCCCTGGATCAGGAGATACGAGTCATTCTTTCCGCCGCGCTAACATGGGAGTCAATGACAAGCTAATATTTGCACAGAGCGTTAGCATACGGCAAGCGAAAAGCGAAATGCCAAAAAAAAAAATAGGAATAATTCTGAATATTATTATCTCGCCCCGCGTCGTTTGGACGTCGCTAGGACGTCCACAGACGTCCTATGTACCACTCGTTTCTGATCCTTATGACGTTTCCAGACGTGTTTTGTACAGAATGTGTTAAGGCGTCTATAGAGCGTTGCAGTCCCGCTCCCGTTAATTTTCCTCACTGTGACGCTCTATTGTCTCAGTAAATAGATATTTCTTGCAGGTATACGTGCTGCACACACTGTGGTATGCAGCTGTGTACAGTATGTGGGGAAAGCAGAACGTAAATACCAATGCTGTATCATTGAAAGCAGGTTTATTCTAGGACATGTCTAAAGCTCGCCTCGGGAGGCAATACGGTGGCAGCATACAGTATGAATGTACTGGTATGGTTCACATATGGGACCAGTCAAGACACACTTCTCACCCACTCCTTCCATGACGAAGATTAAGAAGACCGGGAAATGAACCTCATCCCTCAGAGTGATTAATGCCCATGAAGTGTAATTAAAGACTTTTAGTTAAGTCCCCCGTCTTTGCTCTTTGCTAGTCATTTTTAATCATCTCCCGCGGTTGACTGTGTGTAATTGGATCGCTCCATTATACTATAGTTATAGCGACGGATATTACGTGTAAAAGCCTGTATGCAAACTCTACACGGCTTAAAAATATGCATTATGATTTTTTAAATCACAATAGTAAGAAGTAGCTAAATGTTTTTCATGTCATAATAGGCAAACAAATGGCGAAAATAGGCTGCACACATTTGGTGAAAACTACAGATTCCCATAATGCTGTGGTCCACTGCTCCTCCTTGTGGATAGGGGAGGGCTGTCTTACTGAGACAACATGCAGTCCAGGAAGTAAGTGAGCCCATTGTCCATGACATCAGAGACACTGGGCTCACTGCTACAATCTAAAATATCTAAAACCACATATTACACACATAAAGAAAGTGTTCTAAAGCTCCTAAACGTCATTAATTTTTATTTTATTTTTTGCAAAAAGGGTTAAGTGTCCCTTTAATATAATATAATGTAATCATTGTGTCTCTCTCAGTAGGAGTATTGTTGCAGTTCTGCTGCAGAATGAGGGGTCTGGTGGGCTATACTGTACAGTACTGTACATGCACTTGACTTGAGAACCCAGTGTACAGTACTGTACATGCACTTGACTTGTGAACGTTGCAGGCATCTGCTATAGTATTTTCTCTAAACGTTCGCCTATCTTTGAGGGGTGCTAGCCCCTTCTATATACAGGTTTAATGTTTGTCTTTCCTAGACAAACATTAAAAACTCCATTGACAATGGACATAGTTTAATGTGTTTAATGTTTTGTTTGTCACTGAGCAAATTGGGTAATTGGCATATGATGTTACGTTATGATATCACGATGATGTAAGATGATAAGGGTTGGTCAAGCGCCCATCACTTTATATTATTGACCATTATGGCCAAAAGAGAGACACTATAGTCCATGTGGTGAAACATTATGGCCAGGGTTTTTTACTCAAATATACATTTAGTGAGTGTGATGTGAGTCTGACTAGTTATTTCCACTGAAGTCACAAAATTTATATTTAATCAATTGACCAATATTGTTTACCATTGTATGCAGCCAAAGTATAGCGTCAAGAATCACAGCAAAATACTTTTTGCAGGGGAACTAATTCCCCCAGTATTTTAACCTGTCAAACCATTTGAATTGCCATTGTGTTGGATTAGCGTCACTCAACATTCTGTTTTGTCATTTTGACAAAAAAGTAAATCTCGCGTGAAGGCTGTGCATGCAGTTCTCTGTGACATTTGGCTAATTAAAGTGAAATGGGGCATATAATAGCTTTAAAAAAAAAACATTTCAGCCATTTAACGAGCTTATTATTTACTATGAAAAGGAATTGTGTCTTGGCTTCTTTCTCATCCGCCACATAGCCCCTAGTTAGTACCGCATGCCTCCTTTCTTGAATTCCACCGCACCGTGCCAGGACTTGGCATAGGCCTACAGATATATTTTAAGAAATATAATCATGAGCAATGAAATAATGCTCAGTGCACTCTAACACTCAAGGTCAAGTTATTCTAGGGTGGTAATTAAAAGCACGCACATTTATGTCAAGACTCGAGAGCGAAGTGGTCCTGCAGAGCAGGGGTCCTCCACAGATTGCAAGTATAGGAACCTTCGTCGACTATAACATTAAGACGAAAAATGTTCGTCGACTACCTTTTTTCACTGACGAAAACTAAATGGAAACTAAATGAAAACTAAGCTATGAATATATTGACAATTTCGTCAACAAATAAAAACTAGACTAAAATGTTAGGAAGGGACTAGTGGACAAGAGATCCAGTCTAAGTCATTTGACACTGGGTTGCATGCTGACAATAGCAGATCTACAAGCTCACAACGCGTTGCGATGCGTTGTGAGCATCGCAACGTTGGCTAGTGTCTAGTGAGATGCACCCTAGGAGACATACTTCAAAGTGCAACAGTACTGCACGCAGAGAACAGCTGGTATACAAGCTCACATCGCATTGCGAAAAAAAATCCTAATCATTCTTCCTCCACACTGGGATAAAAAAAGCATCTAAAAGTTTGATGGGGCATTTTTTACACGTGAGTGCAGTTAGAACTTTTCCATTGCATCTTTTGGGAGGTGGTGTTCTTTTGCTGCCTTTATGCGCGCGTCGAGGCCCTTTGTAATTATTCGTTTGGTCCAAAATATTGTGTTTATTGTCATGATTTGTCACGACTACAGTTGGCTTTGTCTGCGGCGTAACCGTCTTTAAATAAATACTCTAAATTTGCTGCCAAAGACAACACTGATAGGAACGCATGCCATTGTAATCACATCAATAGCATTGACATTTTTTTGTTTTCTGTTATTGATTGATGGAATTGGAAATGGGTTCCGTACTGGATTTCTGTGGCTCTCTGTGGGCTGCTCATTTAAAGTCAAAGGCTAAGCACGCCAATAATGTTGAATTATCTCTTTGTGTGTCAGAGTAGCAGTGAATTAAAGGGTCACGTCGTCACCCCTTTTGCAACCAGATCTTATTTTAACCGATGTTTAGGAGACAAGAAACACCCATGTGTTTTTGAGATATTTTAGTATTTCAAAGTGTCAAGTAAGTACTGTAAGTGAGCCCTGCAGTGTCCATGACATCATGGACACTTGGAAATACTAAAATATCTAAAAACAATTACCCACATAAAACCCCCCAGGAATGTGTTTATTTGTCTCCCAAACGTCTTTAAATAAGATCTGGTGTCCGGGTGTCCCTTTAATCTTTGCTTTGGGTTTTTGTTGCTCATAGTATTATATTCCGGTTGATGCTAACATGCTGATGAATTGTCTTCATCGCCTATATAGACCGTTTAAACGTGGTCTATATACACTGTAATCACAAATGATCTTTGCATGTGGAAAAGGACCAAAACAAAACCTCCTCCAAACAGAAGCTGCTATATTCTATGTCATATACAGTAGTTTACTCAACGCAGACACTGGAGGAAAACGTGTCCCCTCTAATTAGAAGGTCCCGGTCATTCTGAATGCAGTTAGCTATACCTCAGAGAGAACGGGCTGCGCTCGCTACAGATCTTTTTGTGTGATTTATGTACTGGAAAGTGCCAATTAGCACAGGACAAACAGGCAACATTATAGACGCCGGGTCCAGGAGACGTGGTCAGGCAGTGGTCTTGACTGTTGGAGCTTGCTGATGGTGCCATCGATCAAAGCACGGATCTTTGCCTCGGAATGATTTATGCCGTCACCAAATCTGCCACCTGAGCATTGAAGAACTGGGTCAGTCAATGGATGGATGGGTGGAGAGCGTGTGCACGTGTATGTGCGTGCGTGTGTGGCGTCGTCGGGTTCTCGTCAGAGGTGGCTTTTGAAGTGCAAGTAGATCGGTATATGCTTGGCCGGCGCTCTCTTTATTTTGATCTCTGACTTTAAATATAACCAGGGCAGCCTAGATATGAATCATTAATATGCAATCAGCGCCGTTGCTTCCTGTGGAAGATGAGGAGATTGTTTGCATCGTTGCTATAGAAACAGACTGTGGTTCTCAACCTGTGGGGCCAGGGCTCACATGGTGGGCTTCGGGGACATTGAAAGTGGGCCCCCCCCCAAATAATTGGCAAAAACACTAATATGATAATGTCAAAGTAGCATTAATGGCATGGTACGTTTCTTACTTGAATCCTTGAAAAGTGAGTTTTCATCGTGATACTGTTTAATTGGAAATTAAAGTAGTCCTGCCCTAGTTCCATTGATCTGAGCCGGAACGCAATCAATTGATTGATCGTTAAAATAAACGAGCATCAGCTTACTCTCAAAATGCCCACGGCCCACCCATCTGGCCACTTAACATGGCAGAGGCCGTGTTAAAATGCCCACGGCCCACCCATCTGGCCACTTAACATGGCAGAGGCCGTGTTAAATCGGGATTCGTGCTTACAACCTCCTTTGCAAACACGATGACTCTCGGGTTTGTTTTATGTAATCTAATCCAGAATTAATAGTACGGTAATGTTTTTTTTTTACAGTTTTTAGCATCCATCGTTACCCTCCGGTGCATGGCTCCCATGGTGTGTAGTCATTGAATATTCATCCTCGTGCACGCGCGCAAAAGCATCTTAGGGCTCAGATTGAGATAAAGGGGAGCGTGTTTAGAGCTTAAAACATTAATTTGCGGTCACAATATGCATAATTGTTGTGAGAGTGGTAGATCATGGCCGTGAGCGAGCCTGGCGCGACAATCAATCAATAGAATCAAGGCCTACCTCTTCCCATCCAATCTGGAAAGGGTAATCCGTGCCTTCATCACTACACACCATTAGATTATTGCAATTCCCTTTTATGTAGGGTTGGGCCAAGCGGCTCTTAGGCGTCTGGAGCTGGTGCAGAATGCTGCCGCCCGCCTTCTCACCGGCAAGAAGAAGCGCGGCCACATTACTCCGGTCCTAGCCTCCCTCTACTGCAGGGGTTTTCAACTGGTTTTGACCCAGGGGCCTCCATTCTGACTATAGGAGCAGCCTGGGGACCACCACTATTGTGTCGGGTGGGTTCATCGTAGATCTACGATGGACCCACCCGACACAATGGTGGTGGGGCATTCGTGCACCGTGGGTTAAGATTGTTTTTGTTTTCTTCTTACTTGTTACTCACTATTCACACTATCACAGGCTATACATTCATGAGCTGGACAAAAAAAACTATATGTTTCAAAGTATTTTATTATCAAAAGTTTTACTAAAGTGTTTTTTACTTGTACTAAGCAGGACTCAAAATAAGTCTCAAAATAATAATCCATTTCAGTTAATCACCCAAACACTGAAGACACATTTGACACCCGCTTGGTGCATTTGACAGTCACTCACAGTAGGTTTGTTTCTCATGCAGCAGCATTTTTTTCTCCCTCCCTTTTAAGTCCCTATTGAAGACTCACTTTTTCTCCGTGGCCTTCGACAGTGCCTGATTATGTAAATGTTATACTGTCCATATAGCTCTATTTGCTTTTCTTATTTTGTCTCTCTGATCCTCCATATTGTTGCACTTTTGTTATGTTCTGTCTTTTCTATTTTTGAGTGGTGCAACCACTCCAAGGAACAGCAATGTCCGTGTTCACCTATGTGTCCGCCCGTTCACCTATGTGTTCACCTGTTCACCTATGTGTTCACCTGTTCACCTATGTGTTCACATGTGACGTTAATGAGTACCAGTAGGGGCGCTGTTTGCCAGAAACAGAGAGAGGGATAGAGCTGCACTGTTGCCTGCTAATGAGAGAGAGAGGTGTGGGTTGGGGGGGCTTTTGCACCACTCAGTTCACACGGGTGTGATTTTTATACCTGTACAGCACTTTGGTCAACCATTGGTCGTGAAATGTGCTATATAAATAAAGTTTGAGTTGAGTTGAGTTGAGTTGAATCAATCAATCAAAACTTTATTTGTATAGAACATTTCACACAGCAGGTGCAACCCAATGTGCTTCACAGATTACAAAATAGAAGAAACATTAGAAGAAACAAAAGAAAGAAAAGAGAGAGAGAGAGAATTTGGAGGGCAATCACTTCCGGGTCAGCCGGATGAGGGCTCTTCTTCTCTGAATTATGTCTTCGCATTTCTCTGGCACTATAGCCTCACGTTACCGCCAATGGTAACGGGAGGGAATGTGTTAAGTGGTCAGATCAGATGCCCTGCATGGGTCCAGAAAATGTTGAGAACCAACTGTGTGTGTGTTAGAAGATGAGCATTAACAAAAGGCTGGATCCGTGAAAGTAGCTCCATCTGCCGGAGAATAAAATATAGCATGCGTTGAGTAGCAGTTGCAGAGCCGGACCTCGTCTAGCAGTCCAGCTTGCCGGGTGTCAGCCGAAGACGGAACAGCGGACATTAGAGCCCATTTATTTATCTCATACATTCTTTCCTTCCTCGGTAATAATAATATAACCCCCTTTTCTCCGTCTCCGTCCTCTCCCAATAAACCCAAAACTCATTTCACTTCTTCATTTTCATTTGAACATATACGGCGGTTGATAAGTCGTCCTCTCTGACACGCAAGAAAATATAAATAAAAGTCTGCTTGGGAGCAATTAATGCCGGAGCGTCACCCCCAGTCTCCTTCCCGCGCACGTCGTATATGTACACGGAAAGGTCAGTGGAGGCATTTATGGGCATGTTCCTCCATTACTCATTCTAAGTGTGTAGTTTGACACTTTTGTCCCTCCCGCCCTCCCCTAGGGACTCATTTTTCCCCCTCCATAGAGATGCATGGATGCAAACATGCAATAGGGCAGCATTCAGACTGTATAGCATATGAAGTGCTTCTGTTATCTCATCCTGGGTGGGAACCCCTGTTGGCGTTTTAAGCATTATGTTGTACTTTAGCTGTGGAAAAATAGCAGATCTACAAGCTCGTAGCGCGAGCACTCGGTGCCGCGCTACGAGCTTGTAGTGTAGGTCTGCTATTTTTGAAAAATCGTGAAAATGTGGCGTCCTTGACATGAAATAGTTTGAGCACCACTGATATAGATATTTATATAGATATTTCTGAAAGAAAATACAGATTTCTTTCAGAAAACTGTCGTGATTTAGAAGACATTTTGTCGAATTGAGCTCAGGTCTAAACGGGCTATATGGAAGGGGAAAAACGCTAGTGGGCCTTGCTTGTCTTTGCATTGATGTAATTTTTCATGTACGTCTTTTTTCCCCCTAACTCCCATGTGTGAGGACTGCGCCAGGTGGCGCTGATCAAAGGGGTGCCTCTATAGTACTGCTTGCTGAGGTGGTTTTTAGTCTGGAAGCAGGCATTTTGCCATACACTGTAACATTCGCTGTGTTCATTTAACTCATTTGTATACATTCTCTGAGTTACAAATGTAGAAACACACATTACATTGTCTACATGAAATAAACCACATAAGCTCTGTAAACTAATAATGTGTGACTAATAATAGGCCTACATCTTCGTGCAACAGTAACACATAGTGAGAATAGCAGATCTAGTGTGTGAGCTTGTGGTTTAAGGTGTCTTTATTGTTAAAGGCATACCCTGTGTACTTATTATAATATAATAATAATACTCAAATCCACAGGGTAGGCCAGGACATATTATGTTCTGATTCCACTGTTTTTTGAGTGGTGCAACCACACCTATAGACAGCTATGTGTGTCCCTGGGTTCCTGGGTCCCTGCCGGGTCTGTCCCTGGCTGGGTGGCTGGATCTGCCCGAGCACGAAAATAGCGTTATGGCGTTTGTACACCACTGTTGCACAGCCTAACACACACACACACACACACACACACACACACACGCACACGGGATGAGGGCTTGTACAGTACAGTACCACTCACTTCAGACGGGTCTGATTTTTAGCAGCAATGACAAATTCGACAGGCAGACAGGCAGGCAGGCAGACAGACAGACAGACAGACAGGCAGGCAGGCAGGCAGGCAGACAGTTCTTCTACAGTTATATTGGACAGCTAATCAAATAACTGCATGCTGCTATGTTTAAATAAACATACCCATTGTCATGCATGTATTGTTTTGCTGGGGAAACGTAATAATAATATTCAACAAAAAGTGAGGTCGCCATGTGTGCAACATGTTCTTTGCCGTGTTGGGTGTTAGAATCATGGCATAGCAATTTGTCTTCATTTATATTGCATAAATGATATTTCCACTCTGACAGCAATGCAGCCTGCCACACACAGCAGCCGCTGACAATTAATGTAATATCTTGGATACGCAGTTCAAGTGTACGGCTGAGAGGGAATTGAAATACTAATGGAATGCGTCCCCTCAAAGTGCCAAGTCAGTGAATGTTGCAGTATACACGTTTTGTATTTCCCAGTTTTAATGGGCTTTTGTTTACCTAGAAGACAATCAGTTTTTTTGAATTTGAAATGCAGTTCTAATAAAGCAGCTTTTAAAACCCCCTCTTTAAACCTGTACAAGACAATCGGTAATAATGATAATCATGAGCTGTGTGTGCATGATTAATGTTGTCATTAACGTTGTCAGCTAGAATAGCAGCTGTGAAATGTGGAGGTTAAAATAACATTACAACAGAACAGCGATTATACAACCTGTCACTTATGTCGTGACTAAAAAGGAAAAAATCTAAAGCTCACAGTAGAAAGATAAAGCCTCGAATTTGATGTGAAAGCACAGAAGGGTGAGATACTGTTTTATTTGTGCAGGGGTGCAGGCTCATGGAATGTCATCCACACCTGTGGTTCCCAAAGTGGGGTCCGGGGACCCCTAGGGGTCCTTGAGGGACTTCCAGGGGGTCCCCAGCTAAATGATAGTGGACCCTTATGGGTGTGTAACTCTGAGAGTGTACAAATGTTTGTTTGTACACTCCCAGAGTTAAATTAACATTGATTTTACAATATAAATTGGGGGTCCCAGAGATATAAATGCCATTAAATGGGGGTCTGTTTGTTGTAGGCTAATGCATGTCAAACCTGGAGGTCCTTTAAATTAAACGGGTTGAGAATCACCGTAAAATCTTTTCTTCCCTGGCGTATATTTTCAAATGGGGGTCCGCAGGCTAATTAGTGTCAATTTGGGGGTCCTTGGCATGAAAAAGTTTGGGAACCACTGACTTATGTGAAAAATCTAAAGCGCACAGTATAGAAAGATGAAGCCTCGAATTTGATGTGAAAGCACAACAAGAGGGTGAGATACTGTTTTACTTGAGCAGAGGTGCAGGCTCTCACACAGCTGCAGAACGTGCCTCGAGATGACAAATCAAACGACATGAATTGAATTCCAGCTAAAGCTGTTGGCCCTTTAGACTAATAATACTTTAGATTTGTTCTGACAGAGTTTCCAATATTTCTTGGATAATTCTATTTGGCCCTTCTAGTTCAACCCTCTCCTTCCACCCTCAATGTGGTTCCCTGTCCACACCTGCAGCCTGGGTGCGATCTTTGACTCCGACCTATCCTTCAATAAACAGTTGTTCAATCATGCTACTTTCAGGTGAGAAATATTGCCAAAATTAAATCATTCCTGTCACCCCCTGACCTTGAAAAAGTCATTCACGCCCTCATTTCATCACGCCTCGACTACTGCAACTCCATTTACTCCGGCCTTAACAAAAAAGCAATTTCCCGTCTACAACTCATTCAGAACTCTTCCGCCCGACTACTTACGAACACGAGAAAACGGGACCATATCACACCCCTGCTAGCTGGCCTTCACTGGTTGCCTGTCTGGGCTCCAGGTGCGATTTTAAAATACTCACTTTATCACTTATAAAGCCTTAAACGGAATGGCCCCTAAATATATACTTGATATGCTCTCCCCGCATAAACCTGAACGCACCCTTAGATCGTCAGATAAGGCCCTTCGTGATGACCCTAGGACTAATTTAGTCACCTACGTTGTGGAATGCACTGCCGACACAGCTAATATAAGGCTAGCACCCTCCGTGCCTGTTCTTAAATATCAATTAAAAACGTACCTCTACACCAAGTGATATTAGCTTTTGTTTTTTTTACTTTTAAAAAGGTGCTATATAAATAAAATTCATTATCATTATCATTAATTGTGACGGTATATGGTATTATATTCAGCCTTTGTTACAACTTGTCATCGGTGTTGTTTTTGGTTATAGATATTTTAACTTATAGTTATAGTTATGTTATAGTAGTTATGTTAACTTTATGAACTAAATCCAAATACATTGGACACGAAAAAAAAGACTGACATTTTAGAAACAATTAAAGCGGTTTGCATGTTATGAATTGTAACAACTGAATACTGGCTGGATGTCTCAGAATGTGCTACACAGAGGATGAACTAGATGATGTTGGCCTTTCCTGTAGCACCTCCCATAGGCCAAAATGGGTCCAGTTTCACAAAGTTTCACAGATTCTAAAAATGACTTCTACATCCTGACACTTTTCTGAATAAGCTACGTTTCTATGTCAGTCGTTCCTCGATTTTTCAAAAATAGCAGACCTACAAGCTCGTAGTGCGACACTCGGTGGCGCGCAATATGAGCTTGTAGATCTGCTATTTTTCAATAGCTAAAGCATAACATGGGTTAAACCCTGCTCTGCACTGTATACTTTGTTGACCGGGGTCCTCCAGGGCTCTGTACTTGTCCCACTCCATTTTCCCTCTACACCAAATGCCCTCGCCTGTCTGTCAGATCGACAGACGTGTAAGATCTTCTATTTTATCTGAACGTTCAACCCAGACCAGAGACGGCTATATAGGGTTCATGTGGTTAATATAAACCATTATATTTCCAATCTCTTTGGGATCCCACTACTTAATGCCAGTGCTGATCTGATCTCCGCATGGTCTCTGATTAACCTCCCAGTCAGATCCATCCTGATTAACCTCCCAGTGAGTCAGATCCATCTGAGGGCCATCAGGAAACTTCTGACAGAGATATGTAAATGACCTTGACACACAGACCCTCTGTTTTGTGAAAATTCTTCTTCTGCCCCTCATACATACATGCAGTGTCATATGCTTATGCGACTTTACAGAGGGTCATGCCAAATAAGCCTGTAACCAGTCTGACTCCAATTGGCCAAATGGGGGTGCTATAGCAATCTTTTGAAAATGAAACCTTTGCACAGTCAGCAGTTTTGAAGAATGCTTATACCTGATTTTCTGCCTGGTTTTTGAGCAATTTGCGTGAAACATTCTACACACAATGTATGGACCATTATCTGAAACTCCAGTTGAAGAGAACTTTGTACGTGAAAACATGAACAGCGACTTACACACTGTAATAATGGATAATGCCCAAAACGAGGATACACATGATAGTCACTGATTGTCTCTGTATAGCTCAGTCAGTAGAGTTCTCGCCTTCAGACAACAAGGTTGTGTGTTCAAATCCGGATAACGACAACTCAGCCTGTGATTCTTATTTGTGCATATTGTTCTTATTGCGTATTGTCTTCTTTCTTGGTAAATATAGCTTGCAGCTATATTTATTTATTATTATTATTATTAATTGATTATGTTTTTGATGCATTCCTAAAACAATAATTTGATGACTGGGTCATCGGTAGTGCTTTTCATCGTTTCGTTCTCGTAACAGTTTTTTGTATTGACTTTTGTTTGAATTGTACGGTACACATTCTGTCAAAAACAAAACAAAGACCTCCATGAATTCAAGGCTTCATGGGGTGTGTAATAAATATAATACATTAAATAATATGAGACTAATTTATATTAAATAGCAGTAATAGTATATTTCAAGGTTCCAGGTTTCTGCATTGTTACATTTTGTGCGTGAATAAGTGCTATGCTTTTTATTTCACCAGACAGATCTGAAATGTATACAGCCACAAGTATACACTGTTTGGCTGCAACTTATTTCGTTACACTGTAGGATTTTTTCTTTTTTGCAATTAGGTTGTGTTCCAGCCAGGGTTGCTAGAGGTCGTCATTGGCACTGGCTATGAAAATACCATCTGTCATTAGGACACAGTCCGTGAAACAACTCTACTCTGCTTCAGCTAGACTAGTTGCCTTCAGGGATCATTCAAGTTGACTGACTCTGGGAAAAGAAAGGGGGGAAAGAAAGAGTGAATTGTTTGCTCTGAGAAATGATTTGGCTGGGTGCTGGATGTTCTGTACTATTTACACTCCGGAGGTGCAAGGCGCTCCACACCTTCCATCATGGTGCAGCAACAGGATTACTTCATAAACAAGAGAGAGAGACTCTCCTAGGGTTGAGGATTCAAATTCAAACCGTAGGCTGTACTGTCTGTGGGTCAAAGTCATGGGTTATTTACGTACTCCCATGGCTCAAATAATTCAGCACGCGGAAGGCCAAATGAGAGCCTCGGAGATATTCACTGTTACTCTGATCATCCAAATGTGTTGTTTAAAAAAAAGAAAAGAGAGAAATCATCTGGCGTTCAAGCGTATAAAAAGAATCCCATTTTCATAGTCACCCTGGCCTTGACTCACTGCTTTAACATGTAAATATGTATTCAGTTTAGCCCTCTGGACAATGTACATGGAGTTGTTATAAAAGCACATTTATGATGGCCTTCGGGAAGCACGCACGCATGCACGCTCACACAGCACACACACACACACACACACACACACACACACACACACACACACACACACACACACACACACACACACACACAGCACACACGGTGCTTTGATTACACAAATGAAACACAGAGATTCATCTATACAGAACATATTACGGTTGTCTTATACTGACCATCAGGTGTCAGGGAAGCTAAAATGTACAGTAGTCCTGCCATGTTTCCAACCTCCACTGAGACTGAGAGTTATATGATTAGTGCCATATCGGCACCTCCAGGCCCGACGGGGTCTGCCAAGGTCAGTTGGCCAGAACTGCAGCTGACGGTTCATATGCAGCCAGGCCAGATGGCCCCCGTTTTTTTTCTTTTGCACACCTTACCTTGGCTTCCATTGATACCGTTCCAAAGGTGAGAACATCAATGTGACTTTCAGTGTCTCAAGAGTCAGCTGTGTGTATTAAACAAAATAATACAAATCCAGTGTGCATGTAGATTTTTGAGTGGTGCAACCACTCCAAGGAACAGCGATGTCCGTGTTCATGTGTGTGCCTATATGTATGTGTTGGTTCATGAGCACCAGTATGACTATGACTACCGTACCAGTAGGGGCGCTGTTGAGAGAGAGAGAGAGATAGTATTAGTGCTGTACTGTTGCCTGCTAATGAGAGAGAGAGAGAGAGAGAGAGGAGAGATGGGGGGGGGTGGGGGGATAAAGGGGAGTTGTACCACTCAATTCACACGGGTGTGATTTTCACTTGATGATTAATTCCTGCTTGGTGCTTCAATTAATCGGCGCGTGGAAAAATACCTTGAGCTCTGCTGAATGATGTCCTTTAAGACGAGTCATTTCGGCTAATTGCGCCATAAGGATTGAATGGTATTACAGGGGATTTTTATGGGTCAATAGAGCCAAGTTATTGTCTGATTTGTGACGGTACTTTTCAATGAAAATAATAATCTCGTCTAAACCGAGTACCGCTATGTCTCCCTCGTGTCTATTAAAGGATTGAGCACAATCGCTAAGTTGTACCCCGCCTTTTCTCTCTCTCTCTCTTTTCCAATCATAATTGTTTTAAAGCTCAGTTGCGTCGCTACAGCTGGTGTTAACCCATTCTTGGCGGGAACCCCTTTTGGTGTTAGCATTACGTTATGCTTTAGCTATTTAAAAATAGCAGATCTACAAGCTCATAGCGCGCCACTCGGTGGCGCGCTATGAGCTTGTATAGGTCTGCTATTTTTGAAAAATCAGGATGTAGAACACTTTTTTTTTTTTAATCTGATCTCAGATCAGAATGGGTTAAATGATCATGGCAGATGGCATCTGGTTAAGTTCCAGGCTTCCACCCACATGTGTAAGTGAGCTTGCGATAGAGAATGTAACCATCAATTCTGCAGCGCCTGTAAAAATAAACACATTCTTTATTTCAGCTCCAGATTTAACCCGTGCACTGCTGCATGGAGACACTGATTGGCAGCGCTTATTTCAGTTGAAGAGGTGGAGGGGGGGGGGGGGGGACCAGGACACGGTATAAAGTCATCCATGAAACAAACGCAGAGGTGTCCTTTTTATGTCTTAAGCTCATTATCTTGATCTGTGGAAGCTTCATCCTCGGTGCAGTCGGAGGCTCACAGCCACGGCGCGCCCTGTCGAAATGACCCTTTCTCTCTGCCCACTCTCGCTCTCATCCCACTCTCGCTCATCCCTGTCATTTTAACTATCACACTTTTTCCCTCTATCTCGCCTCCTTTCTTCCTCCAGCCGTTTGAGAGGGAGGACGAGACAACGCTTCTCCGAAAGTACCGTAATTGCCGTGGAATAATCAGCCCATTTAACATGCGCCTGTCCCTTTGTCCAACATGTACAGCCGCTTAAGATGGCTAATTGAGTGAAAGGGCTTATCCGAATGGCGTAGACTTGGAAAGAAAAGTGTCTTTTAATATGGGTTAGATATGAAGGGCTTATATGCCCTGCACTGTATAATTTCCTGATAACATTGAGACCACTCGTTTAGCGTTTGAGGGAGGCTGCGGAAAGGCGAACGTGGTTCGGAGCACACGGCTTGCCGTCTTCATCCTGCTTTGTGCAGGTCGGACTGCCTGCAGCCCACGATAAAACCACAGAAGGTGACAAATTCATTATGGCTTTGTGTTCGTACAATTCCCGAGGGATTCAGAGGTTGGCTCGGAATAAGGTGACACACGCTGACAGGAATTTCATCTGGCTGAACCTGCCACACACCGTGGCATAAAAAGACAATTCCCGAACAAGATGCTTCTTGGAAAGTCAAACACAGAGTTTCTTTCGGTCACCCGAGACAGGTCAGACGAGACAGCATAGTGAATTCATTGCCTACAAGGATGACTAGAATATAAGCGTACAAGTCTGACGGTCATGCATTGCACACAGCAGATGATGCAAACATTGACATTCCATTATACTACAGTATGTGTGGGTTCGCTGTCATGATCTTATGCAACAATATGTGTTTGAATTTAACCCATTTTGGCCTGACGTCGTCATTTTAAAAATGTCTTCTAAATCCTAACAGTTTTCTGAAATACCTCGTGTTTCGTTATCAGTGGTTCTCAATATAAAGGGTAGTGGGTCGCACACACCAAGACTGCAGTTCAAATATAGAATATATACAGTATTTCATATTTGAAACAAATGGACAAACGTTTCGGCTATCCAGCCTTCATCAGCCGAAACGTTTGTCCATTTGTTTCAAATATGAAATAAACTATATTTGAACTGCAGTCTTGGTGTGTGCGACCCACTACCCTTTGATATGTTTTGAACGGGTGGCGCACCTATAGTCAGAGCGCGGTGGTCATATGAAGATTGATCTAATGTCAAGGACCCAGAAATGTAATCGGCCACGACCCCCATCTGAATATATGTTATTCCAGGAACCCCCCAGAAGCAAAGATTTGAGTTAAAAACGTTCGCTCTGAAAGAATATATATTCAAAGATTTGTGCCACATTTTCACGGTTTTTCAAAAATAGCAGATAGAGTGCCGCGCTACGAGCTCATAGTTAAAGTATAACAGAATGCTTAAAACACCAAAAGGGGTTCCCGTACAGAATGGGTTAAAGGAGATTGGAAAAAAAGAAATAAATTGATTTGTAAAGCATAATACAAAAATCGAACCCAATTAAATTGTGCATTAACACTTTGCAAATGTTTTCTTTCGTGAACACTTTAATTTACTTGGCAGTAAATGAAATGGCAGCCTATACCAACTACGTACAGTATATGGCCTGGGAACATATTGGAGCAAAATTAAAAGGCCAGTATAGTGATTAATTGACGGATGTTCTGATTGGAACTAATTGCTTTCTCAACAAAGAACCTTTCAGGTTCTGGCAAAGTGTGCATGGTTGTATTGATTTTGAATATGCAATGCATGCATACTGTGCTCTATAGCTACCTTTTGAAAATGTAGTACATTTAACAATAGGTTAATCTATAGCACAGGAAATAAATCACATGACCTTTAGCTCCTCTCCAAAACCACATATATTTTCTCTCTTGTGACAAGAGGAAGAGTGTGCTTTCAGCATACAGTATACGTAGCAAGATGCTGAGACAAAGCGTGTGTCTGGTGATGACTTTACGGTAAATAAGAGAAGGGAGAGACAGAAGAAAATGCTTTCCTCATGCCATCCCGACCACCTCACCCCACACCTCCCACTACTCTACTCAACACCTCTACATCCCGCTGGCCTTTGCCTGACGCACTCGCACTGTTCTCTGTACAGCCCGCAGCATGATTCATCGCCGAAGGCGCTGCGGTACAGTGTGGGTGGCGTTGGGCGAGAGAGAGCATCTATCTTATGCAATTAACGGAGAATCACTTGAAGTGTTTCATCATCAGTTGTCATGTTTGCGTGGAGAATCTGTTGCACAGTAAGCTGGTGGACAAGTCTACCTATTATGTGTGTACCTACGGTGTTCTGCATTTGTATTTTGTACTGGAAAATATTCTAAGCAATTACTCATGGGATTGGTTGGTGGTGGCACAGTGTGGCAAGCATGTTAACACTTAAAGGCCAGGTCTATAATGCATTGTGATTGCTTTTATAGTGAAGCTGAGTTTCATAACGCGTGTTATACAGTAAATGTTTATAATTAGCCTATGCATAACACCTTAACCCATTCTGACCTGAGATCAGATTCTAAAAATGTCTTCTACATCCTGACAGTTTTCATTCTGACCTGAGATCAGATTCTAAAAATATCTTCTATGTCAGTCGCTCTTCGATTTTTCAAAAAAAGCAGACCTACAAGCTCGTAGCGCTCCACTCGGTGGCGCGCTATGAGCTTGTAGATCTGCTATTTTTCAATAGCTAAAGCATAACGTAATGCTAAGACCAAAACGGGTTCCCACCCAAAATGTGTTAACAAGGTTGATGAAAGGGCTGGTCATAACGCATTATTATCAGTGGAGCAGCACCTTATCTCAGTTAAAGTGTCTCTATACATATATTAGAGCCTACCTACAGTACTATCTACTATAAATACTATGTATCGTCGATATAAAAATTATTGTATCTCCATAATTCAAAATGTATGTTTTCTTTTCATACATTTTTGCCCTACTTCATAATGTGGAGTGTCACAAAAAGTAGTGAACATAGCAGCGCTACAATCTTGGCTATTTTCAGTATTTTAAATAATTATTAAAATAATAATTGACCTTTATTGCTTTTAGTTCTTTAATACAACTCCGACAATAATAAGACTCAGGCGATAATATCTTGTCCGGATGAGATATTATCTTGTCCGGACGAGATAATATATATTTTTCCCTCTTTGTTAAATATCCCCTAGACACAACTTGCAAATAATCTCTAAAAGATCTACTGTTTCTGTGTTAACAAGTTAATCCATGTTGTGGTTGTGCAGCACAGTGAGTGGACATTGCTGCTTGTCAGATTCCTGTGAAACACGTCTCAAGACTTTTGAGTGTTGTGTCCTGCTGCTAGAAGGATGTGCAAAAACAAACTACAAAGGCCAGTTTTGTGGCTTCGTTAGTTCACTGCAGCCGGCTGCTGCTAGTCACTTATACAGGCTTTGATATATTCTAGTGCTCAGAGATGACAGTTATCTTGCTTTCTTCCTTTATTTAGTTTTCTTTTTTTTACGTCTACTTGTCATCTCAACCGAATGACACATTTTCCCTCCTGTCGCCGCTGTGTGCTGTCCTTATAAAATCACAGGTGCATGCAGGGGCCAAGCCAGACGGGTCACCTGTCTCCCTTGCCAGCCAGAGAGGGGTGAGAGGACACAGCAGGCTGTCAATCAGTGCTGAAAGGATGGAGAGGGAGAGAGGGAAGGGGGGGGGGAGGATGTAAAAGGTTTGAGGAGGTTCTGAGGTTCTTTTTGGCATCGGTGAAAACAATGAAAGTGTATGACAGATGAGAATTGGTAGACTGATGCAATATTCACACCGCTGGTGTATGCAATACTGTGAGGCATTGCATAATGGAAAACAAGGCTGTTGTGTGGAGGTGACAGTGAAATCTCCTAGCCTCCGAGTAAAGAATTACAGGCTGCGAGTGCGAGGTTCGCCTCACTTGATGCGGGTATAAGAGCATGGCATTATGCAACAAGTAGGGACAACAACTCTTTTGTACAATAAATGAGGTTGTTGAAGGACAGGATGGGCTGTGATGAGTGCTTCACGTGAGATTCCTCAGAGTATCGGGGGCTGCCGACTCTCTCTCCAGCATGCAGTTTCCTGGAATCCACTGTGCGTGTGCGTGTGCATGTGCGTGCGTGCGCGTATGTGTGGGGAGCTAATGTCTCAAACTGCGGGACCGATCAGCACAATGCTAACTCCACCTATTTCCACATCATTTTCTTTAGACATTTTGACATATTTAACTTCTATTTTATAATGGATTTTATTTTTTTGGGACATTGGGGCCATGCCGTTCCCGGGATTCCGAGATCCCGAGGTCCATACACGATTAGATTTGGTTCACGAGATGTCTTACATCCTCCCTGTAGGGCAGGCTGCCTCGTCCCTGCTGCATCACTGTGGTGTCATGCACCAATGTAAGAATGGAGTCCTGCTTCACAACACGGTCATGGCCGAGTAGAGCCTACGTCGGGCCGAGTACACAATTCTTGAGAGCCGTGCTGCTGTCTGACAGAGATTCTGACTACATTTTGACTCAATTTTGAGGCCTGCTGGTCATAAAGACTAGAATCCAGTTTGTTGACAGTGCCGTTCAGTCTGAGGGTTCTGGGTACATGAATAAACATCATTCTCATATAATTACTCTTTTCGAGGCCAGGCGGAAGGCGGATGGTGCAGTATGTGACTTTGTATTGCATGACTGCATTTGATCCGGGAGTTGTACATTTCTGTTTTGTTGCATTTGCTATGACAATGACAGGAATTTCAATAGATTTTCGTTGTAGTTGGTAAATGGTGCATTTGTATATAGCGCCTTTATCCAAGGAGCTTTACATAGATTGTGCATTACATTCACCCATACACACACACACACACACACACACACACACACACACACATTCATACACCAATGGCGGCGGAAACCATGCAAGGCCACCAACCAGCACATCAGGAGCAATTAGGGGTTCAGTGTCTTGCTCAAGGACACTTTGACGCTAACTCTGGGGGAGCCTGGGTTCGAACTGGCAACCTCGCGGTTGCCATCCGGCCACTCTACCCCTGAGCCACTGCCACACCTAGTTACATAACACCACATAACACCGGTACTGGCTGAACTACACGGGCTCCCTATCAAATCCAGAATCGATTTTAAAATCCTTTTAACAACCTATAAAGCACTACATGGCCTAGCCCCAGTTTATATCACAGACTTACTGGTGGCAAAACCAAATGTAAGACCCCTCAGGTCCTCTGACAAAGGCCTCCTGAATGTGGTTGCTCCCACACTGTGGAACGCCCTACCCTTATCAATTAAAAATGCACAAAAACTTTTATTTTGACCATCATTGTTGTCAATCTATGTTTCTGCTCTTATTCTTTGTTGTGTTTCCTCCTTTGTGTACCTTGTTTTAACTTGATTGTTTATATTGTTGTTTTTACTGTACAGGCTACAGCACTTTGTAACTTTGTTTTGAAAAGCGCTCTATAAATAAAATGTACTTACTTACTAGTTGGAGAGTTGATAAGTTCGTGCTCAACAAAAGTAGCCTATACACATTTGTAGAAACTAGATCGATGCTCTATGTTTTAATGAAACTGTTCTGCCCATCAGTCATTTGTTTCCTTGGTGTGTTATTTGCAGTTGCACCCCTTGCTGTGTAATGGTGCAGCTACAACTTCCCCTTTAGACAGGAAGCAGGATACAGAAAGGACTTTTGTTTTTAGTCACAGACATTGCTAAAGAGAGCTAGACTAGAGTTGTATTCAGCCAAACCAGGCCAGGCTTGCATTGTCTGTAAGTGTGACTGCATTGATTAACTCTTTAGACCTGTATTAGTTAACCCATTTTGACCTGGGAACGATTCTACAAATACCTTCTAAATCATGACAGTTTTCTGAAAAACCCTATGTTTATTATGTCAGTCGTTCTTAAACATTTTCATGTCAAGGTAAGGTCCCCCAAAAATATATGAAATTTGCCGCAAACCCCCATCTGAAAATAATGTTGTTCTACGGACCCCTACAGAAGCAAAGATTTGAGTTAAAATGTTCGCTCTGAAATAATATATATTCAGATTTGCGCCACATTTTCACGATCTTTCTAAAATAGCAGACCAGTGCCGCGCTATGAGCTTGTAGATCTGCTATTTTTCAACAGCTAAAGTATATCATAATGCTTAAAACACCAAAAGGGGTTCCCGCCCCAAAATGGATTAAATGTGTTGTGTGAAAGTGATTTGGGGTGTTTTGTTCATACAGTATGCTTGCAGCCTTTATTTATTATTACTTTTATTTTTCCTTTTTCTTGTAGGTTTTATGACCTCGATTACACCCACACAACCTGAACTTTGAACATTCCGTGGATTTCCTGTGCTCTCTGGGGGTTCTGAAGCCTTTCAAGCTGAAATGAAAACGGGCAGACAATGACATCGGCATATGGATGTTGGTGAGTTTACGTCGTTTAATACAAGCAGATCAGACATTTCTATTTGTATCAATGGGCTGTCAATGGAGGGTATTTCAACTCTAGATTCAACCCATTAAAAAAAAATATCTAGTGCTGCAAATTGAGGCTAAATGTAACCTACATTTATATTACACTCACTTACCTATTCATTTATACAAGCAACAATACTGTAATTGTTGCCTTTTTTCAATTCCGCATGAAGCATAATATATCCTGACTCTCAGTGAATGGAGTTTGGCTTGCTGTCTAATTGTGGTTGCCATGCCTCAAGGAGGACGGTATAGAAATAAATGTGTGTATTGATCGTTCTCCGTGACCTATATACAGTACAGGCCATAGCATTAATGAAAATAAATCCAATTTTGATGGGAAATGGCAGCCTTCCATCTCAGGCCTGTCACAATACGCTGTTCACTCTGGGTGATGGAAATCTATAGCACTGAGAGGTCGTCCATCCTGTCACAACATGCTGAACTGTACTCACGTCAGAGTATGTAGATGTTGTCAGACAGCGAGGGGGCAGGAAATAGTCTCAGTTGCACCTGGTGAAGAGGAGCACTGTAACAGTAAATTACAAGATAAGTATAGTTAAAGAACATAAGAGGTACAGTAGTACAACATAAATCAGGTATTCTATTGAAAGCAGACCCGTCTGGCATCACAATCTAGGATGGGCCGAGTATGGCAACACGGAGTGTATAGAGAATGTCGTAGCCAACGTATTATTGTAGAATTACTAATAACGCAACCCACCATTGTTGGCTGCGTACAGTTGACATGTTTTTCTATTGGTCCATGCTGGATGGCTCATGGGTTGGTGTGTATCTAACACATTTATATTGGGTAACACCTTCTCCCCCCAGTGACTGCTGTCACAGGGCTGTAAACATCCATCTATCCAACTGTACTGTACTTCTATATCTCCACCAAATGTCATGGTGGAGTATTACTCGAGTTAGGTAATACTAGAGCGGTGGCCGTTGGCCTGCTTGGAACAATGCAAGTTGTAAATGCATGCCCCAGCCAGTTATTATTTCAGGCATGCCCAAATATGGAGTCTATGCCGATGCCAGAACAGGCCAGTTCCATATATGGAGATATAGGGGTTATCAGGTGTGAACCGTGTGACCAATTGGCGTGCGCGAGCGCGCACACACACACACACACACACACACACACACACACACACACACACACACACACACACACACACACACACACACACACGCACTGGAGTAGATATATTGTAGCCTATTTGTCATTTCCTATTTCTCATTATGCCCAGAGTTAGAGTTACAGTACTTGTAGTTGCATAGCACTCCAGGTGGTCCTTGAGTGCTCAAAATGCCATCAAGCATACCATGATGCACGATGAATTGACGTCAGGTAAAGGCTAGCACATTGCATGTCAACAACTTTAATAGATTTCCCCACTCCATCTGCAGTCCGGATATAGGAGGGGGGCGGGGGCGAAAAAAATAAACACATGGAAATGGCGCTTAATTAGCTCCGCTCTGATAAGGGCTCAATATATATCGAGCAAGCCGAAGTCTTCCGATACATTCCGGAGTGTACCAAACGAGAAGCCAGAAAGTAGAACCACATCTGATGTAGTCAATCAAGTGCAATTAATCTCCATTGTGGGTGAAGGTATGGGTTGGTTGTAAAGTGCCTCTCACCCCTGGCGTCATTACACACTCGGATGGCTGCAGCCTTTTAAGAGGTGTGCTGTGGTGCTCTATTTATGCATTGGACCGTGGAGTGTACAAGCAGGGCCAGGGACATTACCCTTGCTGTGTCGCAACACTGTACCCTTGTCAAGATGGCCTGTAGGGAGGCAATCTGTGCATAGTGATTATCAATGCCTTAACCCAAATGTCATTTTTTTTCTGAGAATGCGACTGAACCTCATTCATGACTTTTGGAGGTTTGTGTATACTTAATATGCCTAGCAATTATGTCCCATATCAATTATTTCCCCACCCTTTTCAGAGATATATTTTCTCTGCACTCTAGAAATACAAATAAATTCCTCTAAAATCCACACATTATCATTGTATACATTTTACTGTAATAAAAATGTATTCAGATCAGCCGGAATGCTTTTGTATTCCAAGATACAGGGATTGATATGACACAAACAATTTGTAGTTTCCACTCCAGTGAATCCTCCAATGTTATTAGACAGCCCAATGCATTCAGCTTAGCAAACACTGACAAAGTTGCCATGGTACATTTATAGTTATTAGAGTCTTGCATGGACGAGAGAAAAATCCTTCCACTTTTTTTAGTGTCATGTAAATGTATCTGCTCATCCATAAAATCAGATCATGGATTATGAGAAACGCAAAATGCTGAATCAAATATTTTTCACGATACATTAACCTGGCACATATTATTGCAAATGGGTGTTTGTGTCATCAAGAGTGATAAAAACAGCAAACACTTCAAAAGAGATGGGAGAGCACAGAGAAAAGAGATTCTATTTTGATTTTGCCCTCCTATTTATTGCGATTTATTAGATCCGTACGCAGTTCAAACAAAAACCCATTAACATTAACATAGCCTGATCATAGCCCCGTTGACTTCCATTATAAAATCAAAGTTGAATATTTAAAAAAAATGTGGCAAAATGTATTAGTAGAGGTATTTCTGTGTCCTATTGGCAGTGAGCACAATACATTTGGTATTGATCCAGCGGTTTGTGAGATTGGCTCCAGATGCACAGACAGACAGACAGACCCTCTTCTAGACGGGTGACTCCTGCTGTGGGAGTCATGCTGTAAAAAGCGGCTTTGTGTCATGTGTATATTTAGGGCGTCAATGTTCTCCGATTGATTCTATGCATCCCTCTGTGGATACCTGCACAGAGGTCAGTCCGCATGTTAGCCGTCTGACACCTTAGCTATACTCAGCCATGCTGCTCTTTGACCACTCTTCCTCTGTGTCAATGTGTTTGCTTTCTACTGTATGCAAGAGGCAAAGACGTGACTAAAGGAGCCATCGCTCTTGCGGTCCATACATCGTGCACAATGTTATTTACAAAGCAACTACAAACCGAAAGGCTTTACGTCTGATCTATCCCCTCCTCCAGAGAGAGTGCCCGAAATAGATCCATGGACAAGGGGATGTCAGTGCCAGCCGCGCAATAAGGGCTGAGGCAGGCAGGGAAGTGCATGAGCAAGATGGACGCAGCGAGCGTTGGGCTGGCCATGGGAGGACTGGAGATCAGAGGCAGGTCTTCAAACAGATCGAGAACGATGCAGGAAAAGGGCGACGGGGGAGGGCCGAGCCCAGGGAAATGGAGAGGTGAGCAGAGTGGGAGGACAGTGGTCAGAGTTCAGAGGAGAAATTGGAAAAGGGGGGAGTACGGGGGGGAGGTCACCCTGCTCTGCGATGTGTATCTAGGAGGCTGCTGTATTCATGTGGGACTTCGTGTGGTTTGTTAAGGCAGCTGAGGAAAGTGAACACAGTGCCATTTTGTAATGGATGGCCTCTTGAGGGGAGTTTGTACCCCCAGGCCAGCTTCCCACTGTACTGCACTCAGTATTTGCTCATACAGTACGATTGCACAACTTAAATTCACACTTTGTTCTTTGTTCCATATGCTGTAACTACAGTATGTTGTGGGAGTAGATATTTTACATTTAGTTGAAAGCAATGCACCAGCTCTTTCTCCTTTTGACTAAAGGCCAAGTATTAACAAAACTAAAAAATAGTTCAAATTATTTAATTGTGCTACTTTAGTGTGAACTTTAGTGTGTTGTCCTGAATGGATGAATATTTGTATAGAATATTCAACAGACATGCATTTAATTACGCATTATGCATTATGCACGCCTGCTATGCTGCAGGGCGAGTTCCCAAAGCAACGTAGAAGTGCATAAATGGCGTTAAACCACCCCCTCGAGTGTAATATTGCAATTATACAACTAAGAAAATCTCTGAAGAAACATATTTATTTAATGAAACGTAATGACAGATGTAGTCACTACGACCACAAGAAACTCCCAAGAAACTAGCTATAGCTATAAAGCCACCGAGTTTGCTGCGCTCCGGGAGAACAGAGCAGCTGAATTCTTTGTTTTGAGTAGGTGTGTTGCTCGTTTCAACCACGGCTAGAAGGCTGTCTCAACCAATCAGATTGCTTCCTCGACAACGGCCCGTTGTATAATTATTGATTAATTAACAACACAGCTCCTTGGTGCCAAAACGTCTGATGGAAAAAAGCAGCATGCTTTGCCTCAGGAATACAATAGTGGATATTGTATGTAGACTCACTGAAGCCCTGTGATTTCCCTGGATACATAGCAGCTGAGCATACTCGTCTGCTGGTGTGATGACAGAGGGAAGGGGTTATCCACCAGTCCCCTCAGAATACCTCACAAACACTGCTTAGATAAACCTCATTTTGCACAAGGTTCTCTCCTCACCTGCTCGAAACCAGAGCAATAAATTAGCAAATATCTTCGAGTATTCCCAGATCTCGAAACCTTCAGTGGCTATATATGCATCCATTGGGCATTTCCGGGCTTCCCTTGAGAACATTGAGAAATATCATCGCGGTCTTCTATTTCTCAATGTCTTCCTGGGGGTGTGTTGACATTGCCAGATGTGGTGACTGTTTATTTATAAATGTTTCTGTTCTATACCATCACATGCATATTGATGTTGCCTCGTGATGTGGAATGTTTGCAATCCTCAGTGGGCCATGAAACGGAGCCGAAACGAAATCGTAATCCACTGACGTGAAAAGGGAGTTGTGGACTTTCACTGTAGTGGTGCCAAGCCACTGACATGCTCACCGACGAATAACATGTTCCACATTGAAGAGGACAGTCACTAAATAATTCCAGGTCATAATTGTCATGACAAAAACAAGTTTGTTAAACGCCCTTGGTTCAATATTTGTCTTCAAATATTTGATTCAATTTCTCTTGACCTGTCAAACAGAGTTTGTCCATGAAGAAAAAGAAAGAAAACTTCACACCACATTCCCCAAGAACAAGATTCACGTGAGAGGGAAGGAGCTTGTGCAGTCTGACCTATGGGGAGTCCATACGCCGACACGAGAGCTGTTCTTCAAACAGACTGGACCACACTTCAGGTCAGTGGGGATTAATTAGCTTTTTGAAAACCCACCCGGCAGATGTCAAGGTAATCTTGGTCTGTGCACCGCAGAGGTCAAGGCAATATCTCAGGGATGGAGGGAATGGGATCTGATCCCACCACGAGGTGTCCACCATGCTCCGCCACCACGCCAGGCATTATTCACAAACAAGCTGAGAATGCAGAGTTTAAACCTCTCTGTGTCTCCCTGCGTGCCCTCATTTACAGAAATGGGTCACACTTTTCACACATACTTGAAAGCAGCTTTCCGTGACTGCTGAACACATATCCTGTGTAATAATTACATACCACCACAGGCCTAGTAATACAGCAAGGGGCTGCAGCCACCAAATGTATTCTCAGAAGCCCTGAAGTTTAATTTTTTATTTTATAAATTACAATTTGTGTGATTTCCCTCCCTGACTCTCTGGACTGGACTGGTGTGTTGTTGTGCAGTTCTACCCTATTAACAGTGAGAGGCAGCAATACGCCAATATACCGGGACCATACCACATGAATGCACGTGTTCACATTGCCGGTGGGAATCTATACAGTAGCCTCACTGCTGAAAAGCTAAATCAATTATTCATTATCATTCATTTGTGTCACCCACAAAATGGGAAGCTTTGATCCAATCTGAAACATTTTCACGTACTGTATGCAGAAGTGAATTAAACCTGCATTCTCTCTAATGGCCAGCAGGGACTGACTGATTGCAAATGCAAGTCTGACTCTTGAAGTCCACGGGGAAATGACCCTTCTCATTTGATTACTTCAGAAAACACTTTTCTAATGAGTTTTTGTTATCAATCGTTTCAAGTTTATTCAGTATGTTCATAATCTCTCCAAGACCGGAGCGGGTGGCATGGGGCTGGGATCTCTCTCTCTCTCTCTCTCTCTCTCTCTCTCTCTCTCTCTCTCTCTCTCTCTATCTCTATCTCTCTCTCTGTCTGTCTCTGTCTCTGTCTCTGTCTCTGTCTCTGTCTCTCTGTGTGTGTGTGTGTGTAAAAAGCTGCCGAATTGAGTATCGGAGTAGAGTCGCTGCTTCTTCGCCTGGAAAGGAGACAGTTTAGGTGGTTCATGCATCTGGTTATAGGATGCCTCTCGGGCGTCTCCCTAGGGAGGTCCTCGAGGCACGTCCCACTGGGAGGAGACCCCGGGGCAGACCGAGGCGCAGTTGGAGGAAACACATCGACTCACTGGCCTTGGAATGTCTCGGGGTCCCCCAGGAGGAAGTCCCTAATGTTGTTTTCGGCAGCAAATTTCTGTTTTAGTCATAGTCTCTTGAATAGTTTTCATTTAGTTTTAGTCACATTTTAGTCACCTGGAATGTTTTAGTACACTAAATGTCATAAGATTTTAGTCGACTAAATCAACTGTAGATTTAGTTAAATGTATTTTGGTGGGCCTTGAGGCCGTCGTAATGGCTGATTTTACACTTGCTGAAAATAGCCTATCTACAAGCTCAGCTGTAGATCTGCTATTTTCAGCATGCAACCGCAAGTGTAACATGACTTGGATCTCTTGTCCACTAGTCCCTTCCTAACATTATAGTCTAGTTTTCATTTGCTGACGAAATTGTCAATACATTCAGTCTTAGTTTTAGTCATCGTAGCTTAGTTTTAATTTAGTTTCCATTTCGTTTTCGTCAATGCAAAAAAGGTAGTCGACGAACATTTTTCGTCTTAGTTTTTTGAGTCGACAAAAACAACACTGGTGCGCATGCATGCATGCAGCACGCGTTGCAACTTCCTGACTTTCTTCAGCAGTCAGAGGCTCTTCTGGCAGCAACGCAACACCTGTCCCTCTCCCCGGGTGCTGTCCACGCAGGCACGTGAGAGTGATCACGGTTGTAACACGGACAGCATGCTCTGTGTCTCTGTCGTTACGATACGGTCTGGTGCTCCCACACTCCTGTCACATCCGTACCAACTAGGCTGTGTACAGCTCTACACCTTTATAGTCATTACTACACTGTGCTACAATGCCGACGGTGTTCCCAGCTATTAGATTTACCTGTCCCTCCCTCCAAGTCATGACTCACCAACCATGACGCACGCTTTTGAAAGGCTTTGTGTAGGACAACTATACCGACTTGCTCAGAGTCAGACACATCATTTGAAATGCCAATGACAATGAATGGAGATTTAGTCATATTATGACTAAATCTCCATTCATTGTCATTGGCATTTCAAAGACTTTAACTTTTTCAAAAAAGAAAATGTGTTTTTTGGGCTCCCCAACCCTCCGAAAATACACAATTTTGAACAATCAGGCTTTCTCATCATATAGGGGCTTTTCTGAAAATTGCTCTCAGGAACAGCTCAACCGATTTGGTCCTATTTGTGATGTCATCAGTATCACCCTACTCTTCAGTCTTCAGTTCCAAATTTGCATTTCCACTTTGTTTACAATGTCCGCCATTGTTGATTCCAAGCTCTACACATCTACACTATAGCTGAATATAGGAGGAAAAAAAAGGCAAGATAAAGAAGCTACCGTAACAAAAATATTACACAGAGCTTCCAATGTACTTCATTACAGCTATTGATCATTTACAGCAGGCCTACATGTGTAGGTATTGCTCATTAGTTGAAGTGGGGTGCAACATTACATTAGCGCTGTCCGTGGGGCTGAACTAGTCTGTGGGTTGTGTTGTGGACGCAGGTTTAAGAATAGACTGTGTGGTCACGTGACATCGCCCATTGGGTTGTGGAGTCTTCTTGGTTTAATTAAAGAAGACTTTAATTAAAGACAAAGATCCACCATCTTGGATCTTTGCAGCCAGAACTCAGTCTGTGGTACATATTGTGACTCTTGGGACCGCCCTAGTTTAACACATTCAGAGCGGGAACCCTTTTTGGTGTTTCAAGCTTCATGCTATACTTTAGCTATTGAAAAATAGCAGATCTACAAGCTCGTAGCGCGGCACCGAGTGCCGCGCTACGAGCTTGTAGATCTGCTATTTTTGAAAGATGGTGAAAAAGCAAATCTTTGAATATATATTCTTTCAGAGCGAACATTTTTAACTAAAATCTTTGCTTCTGGGGGGGTCTCTGGAACTACATATTTTGAGATGGGGGGTCAGTGGCCAAATACAGAAATGTCTGGAGGTCCTTGACATGAAAAAGGTTGAGCACCACTGACATACTGTAGAAACATAGGTTTTTTTCAGAAAACTGTTAGAATTCAGAAGCCTTTTTTTGTAATCGACCGCAGTCCAAAATGGGTTAATTAGGCTTTAATGTTCCAGATGGAACAGCAGGGACCATCCAAAAACCTTTGGTGTGCGTGAGCCACCCAAAATAGTTTGTGGCACAGCAGGCACACACAAAGGGCTAATTGCATGCGCTCTCGACATATCCCTGGACCTACTGTAGATCTGCCCCTGCATACCGACAAGGATCTTTGATCTGATGTTTCAAAAACTGTTTGGAAACATCATCTATCTATAAATGCACCAGGTTTCTGTGTGTAAACGTCTGTAATCCACGTAACTCGATAGACACACACACACACATACACACACACACACACACACACACACACACACACGGGGAGTGCAGTGCCCGGCCTTGAGTCGGTCGGACCCACGGTTGTCCAGAAGTGCCACAAAAGGCCTCTGGCCATGCAGGCTTTGGACAAGGCCCAAATTGTCCCTCAGGAAGGTAGAGGATCTGGTATTTGTTTTTGCAATCTGTATTTGGACTGTATCTATAAGACAGTTAGTCAACTGCCTTCCTTAAGTCTGGTTGGTTTCTTACAGTAGTGGCTCTGAGAAGTAGTGGAGTAGAAGTAAAAGTATTGGAAATTGGAAATACTCAAGTAAAGTACAAATACCTCAAAATTTTACTTAAGTAAAAGTACTTACTTTCCACCACTGGCAACAACTATAGTGTAATGACTAATCATGTGTCTTATTTGCTGCAACACCTCTCCGCTCTCCTCGAGCCACGCGCCCCCTTCCCGCTCCCTCAGGTCCAGCGACGTCGGCCTCATTGAGGATCCCAACAAAATTAAACACAAATCCTGGGGCGACAGGGCCTTCTCTGTGGTGACAGGGCCTTCTCTGTGGCGACAGGGCCTTCTCTGTGGCGACAGGGCCTTCTCTGTGGCGACAGGGCCTTCTCTGTGGCGACAGGGCCTTCTCTGTGGCGACAGGGCCTTCTCTGTGGCGACAGGGCCTTCTACAATTTACAATTTACAATTTAGGCATTTAGCAGACGCTCTTAATCCAGAGCGACTTACATTAAGCAAGAACAAAAAAGCATGGGAATACATCACATAAAGACATTTATCATGAAACATGCGTAAGCTAAGAAAGTAACAGTGGAATATCTATAATGAAACTATACATATAAGCTATACATCTATACTACTATGCTACACATATGTACTATGACGTGCTATGACTACATACAATGCACTTATGCTGTGGCCGCACCCACCCTCTGGAATGCTCTCCCCAAACACATAATAATAATAGCTCAAATTGATATAGCGCGTTTCTAAATACCCAAAGCGCTTTACATAGGAACACTAGGAACAGACTTTAATAAGAAAATCATAACAGATACAACAACAGTACAGGGTTAAAAAGATAAAAGGATAAACGAGGCCTCAGCTGGGGAAAGACATACGAGACTCCCCCTCACTTCCTACCTTCAAAACCGCACTGAAAAACCCACCTGTTTAAAATCTCATTTCCAAGCTGATGTGTTTTTAAACTTGTTACATGCACTGTTTTTATTGGTTTTACTCTTTTTTAATAGTTTTTTTCTAATCAAGTTGTCCTTGTGTTGTTCCTCCCCCCTGGCCCCCACACATGTAAAGCATCTTTGCGTCTTATGAAAAGCGCTATATAAGTCCCAGATATTATTATTACTGTATACAGTGGACTGCCTTCTGCAGTAGAGAGAAGAGGACAAAAATGAATACTCTTGAGAAATTATTCAAAGCTTCCAGTGATATTCTGGGTGACCCTGCTGTTCAGTAATGGCGACCTACTCTGCAGTGGCACCGTGCTAATGAGCCAGAAAATGCAGCCAGGCACGGCTGCGCCACGGGAGGCGACGGCATGGCCACCATTAACATTTGGCTGTGCACTGTTTTAATAAGCAGGTCCACTTATGAGGCAGCGCTGAAAGAAGTGTGTCATTGATGTCAATGACTGCTATTGAAAAGTGTTGAATTCTAAACACTTCTATGTCCCTGTGTCTTTTTCTCTTATCTGACCCGTGCCAGTGATTTCAACCACAAGTCGGCAATAGTATAACTTCACTATAGAACAAAATACATTCTTTCTTTCTTTTTGGTGGTTTTCGTTTTTAGCCACATTAACACAGTTGGAACATATTTTTGAGGGGCGCTATAGCCTATATACAGGTTTAATGTTTGTTTTTAGTTCAATGTTTGTTTTAAAAACACCATTGACAATGAAGGGAAAATGTACGTCATCTTGTCCCTAACACAAACATTAAATGCCATTAACAATAAAGAGAATTTAATGTTTGTTTTACATCTCCATTTTATCACCTAATCAACATGAGTTAGACTTTAATATATTAGCGCCCCTCACTTCACACAGGTGTGATTTTTGGTTTGTAGTCTGTGATTTATCTCTTTTTAATGGAATGCTGTGATGTCACACCAAGTATAAGGGCTATACCCTGGGGACTGAGAACGAGAGACGCAGCATCAAGAGCTTGTAGCATAAAGCAATACGAAGTTCTCAACCCCACGGCTCGAGGTTAGACAACCTCGCCCTCCAGAGATAATCTATCTACATACCGTAGGTAGACCAGCATAGTTTCCTTCTACCTCCAATACCACGTGACCAGGCTCTTAGCCTTGGTCAAGAGCCTTGGTTACACCTTAGAGTATATATGAATAAGAGACGGCACCGGATTTCTCCTCCCATCCACTTGCATTAAGTTGCTCAAAAGCGCATGAGGCGACTTCACTCCTCCTTCCGGGTAGGAACAGAGTGCATTCTGGGATTGATTGGGCCGAACTCATGAACGCGCTGGCCGTTGACTATCATTGCACTGTTCACTTGTCATCATGAACGTGCGCAATGATAGTCAACAGACCAGCGCGTTCATGAGTTTGGCCCAGCGCTGCAATACCAAAGTCCATTTCGCCTCAGGGTTTCCTCCGGGTGCCGTCTCTATTCATATATACTCTAAGGCAGGGCTAGCTAGGCAACCTTTATTATCAGAAGAGCCATTTTTGGCCCAATAACGTATTTCAATTCTATCTGGAGCCACAAAATAATGTTTGTCTTTCAATATTACATTTTATTGTTTGCTAATTTCTCAAAGCATATCATAACAAGTATACTGTACCAGTAAGCCAGCAGCATTGGTGGTGAAAGAATAACTTTATGCCTCCTACAAATTCAATAATAAATTATGATTAAATGTAAAAGAAAAATGAAAAAAAAATGAAAAGAAAAGAAAAATAAAAATTCGTATTACTTTTCATACTTCTTTTCCATAGCAACTGGGAGCCACGGGAGAGGGCCTATAAGAGCCACAGGTTGCCTACCCCTGCTCTAAGGGTTACACACATACAGTAGTATAGTCAGCCGCTGCTATATTTCATTGACCGGAGTCTCCGGAGATCTATATTAGGACACCAAAAAGGTTCCTATCACATAACTTTGGCGGTGCCCCTGCAGTAACTCAGAGGAACCCTATAGTATAGGCTGTTGGAGACCCCTGCTGTGTGGGGTTCTCATGCCATTCTTGCACTGGTTCTGCTCCAGCGGCTCGGCCAGGCACTCACAGCGGTGGCAGTGTTCTGTCTGTGGGTGCACGACCGACCAACGGTTATGTCCTCGTCGCTGCACTATACAACAGTTCTTGTTCTGTGTGTTTACAGCTGCATGTGGCGTGCACATTATTTGCAAGTTGTGTTGTTGAATGCTTGTTTAAAAAAAAAAGAAAAAAGGACTATCATCTTTTTTAATTGCTCATACAGTAGGTGCATGGCAAAAGAGGAACATCCCTTCCTTTTTTTAACCAAAGCCTTTCAAGAGGATAATATTAATAATAATAATAATAATAATAACAATAATAACTTTATTTACAGTATATAGCACCTTTCTAGGCATGAGCCACAAAGTGCTGCACAGGAATAACATTAAACAAATCAAGATAACACAAGATCGGTAAAAGGCAGGGGAAAACAAAAATAAAACAGTTATTTATAGGAATGCTTTTTGAAACAAATTTTGAATAGGGATTTTAATAGGGGTTTTTAAAACGTGTGAGGGAGTCAGTGAGGCGAATTAATTCCGGAAGCTCATTCCAGAGCTCTGGTGCTCGGATGGCGAAGGCCTCGACCGTTTATCGCCAACAGTCAGTTTTCTTTCTCATGAAGAGAGGGCGGTCTATAGGGAATGGTGCCTTTAGTATGCAGTATTAATGCAATATATATGCAAGCGCCCTCTTGGTCGCTTGTGGCTATAATAGCCTATAATGTGGTAATAATGACATGTGTGGTCATCATGACCATCGCACCATGGCAGCACTGTGTGGAAGGATACAGCAGTGGTTCCCAAAGTGGGGTCCGGGGACCCCCAGGGGTCCTTGTGGGAGTTCCAGGGGGTCCCCATCTAAGTGATAGTTAGAAAACAAATGAACCCTTATGGGTCTGTAACTCAGAGTTAAATTAACTTTGATTTTACAATATAAATCGGGGTCTCGGAGATATAAATGCTATTAAATGGGGGTCCATAGCCTAATGCATGTCAAACTGGGCGTCCTTGAAATTAAACGGGTTGAGAATCACTGCTAGAGCCGTACAAATCTTCTCTTATGAGGGTCACTGGCATATATTTTCAAACGCGGGGTCCGTGGGTTAGTTAGTGTCGATTTGGGAGTCCTTGACGTGAAAAAGTTTTGGAACCTTCTGGTATTATAGGATAGAGGTTGAAATTTGATATGATTGGATCAGGCTACTTCTGCTTAGTGTTGTTTACACCATAACTATAATTGTGTGCAATTGTAGTAGCTTTGCCTCTATATAATGGAAGAATGTGGAAATGTACCAAAGAAAAGTCATATTACCTCATTATGTATCTTAATTGGTCATGGGGGATACAGCACTGTCGCATAAGGAGACGTGCCCAGTCGATGCTGCATGTAATGGGGTCCTCCTCGTGTCATTCCACTATATTGTCTTCCATTCTTTCCGCGCCTGCACCTCCGTCCCACACGTTTGGCCATTATGGTATTTGCTCGGCACACAAAGGAGCCCCCAAACTAATTAACGTCTGCATTGGGAGAGAACTATTATAACGGAACGGCCAATTAATAATGGAATGTGAGGCAGAGGGACAGATGGACGTATGGGAATATAATGAGCAGGTACAAAGAGGATGCAAGTTATATGAGAGAGAGAGAGAGATAGAGAGAGAGAGAGAGAGAGAGTAGGGAGGAAGCAGCTGCTGTCACGCACACACAGCAGCAGCATCTCTACGTATCCTATACAGTAGTTTTGCGTGCCACCTGAGCATCCCGGTTAAAGAGAGACAAACACCCCCAGGATGTTGTTTGCTGTACATCTTTCTGCATGACAAACGTGCACTTATATATGGTGGACATTTCTCCCGGCACTGCAGGCTCAGCGCTGTAATCCAAAAGTCCACTGAACTGAGGAGAGAGGTCTGATCATGCAAGGCTAGGCCCTGCAGCAGCGTGACTGTTGTTTGTGCATACACTGTAGCAGCATATAAGATTAGACTTCAAAATCGCATCTGGCCTTCAGCGGTTCATGCTGTGGCCTATACACCGTAGAGGTCCGGTTCAGTTTGACACCGGTATATAACCCCCGCCCAACCAGTCAAACGCTACTTGGATGATTGTTTGTTTGAGTTGCTTTTGACTAGATTTATACGATAACTTTTGTGTTTTGTGAGAACTGCTAACTCTGCACACAAACAATAAGCAATCCTGTCCCAGTGATGATTAAAGACCCCAGACCGACAAACAATGCCAAAACTGAGACAGTTGAAGCAACGAGTGAAAATAATTGGGAACAGTGAGCAGCGTGTAGTGGAAATTGCGACAGCGATTGCAACAATCTTTTACAGGCAATCAAATCCGACTCAAGCAAGGGAATTGTTCCCGACAAAATTGTGATTTGTCTGTGATACATATCTATCTACCTGTCTGCCTGTCTGTCTCGTCTCTTGTTTACAGTGTGCATGTTTTGTTAACACTAGGACGTCGGAGCAGCCGTTCAGACCGATTTTGAGATTTAAAAGTTTATTTTCTTAGCCCATGGAGTCCAGAGAAAGTTCCCCTTGCATGACTTTGTCTAAATATTCGATTGAAATCATCTCTGTTTTTTTCTCCATTTGAAACGTTTTGTAAATATGATTTTAGGCATATATCTCCTACTCAGTCTGAGATATTCCGGCCCAATCGACCGCTCTCCCCCTTTCTCCCCCGCACCACTCGTTCACACCTGTCATCCGAAGAAATTGTTTGTCTAGTATAAGAGTATAAGTGTAAGCACGTCTCTTGCAGACACATGACTGAAACATCGATTGATGTAATAGCCTTTGAATTGTAGTTTGTAATATAATCTTCTATGTTACAGTATTTGGTCGATACAGATTCAGACATGTCTTTGTCTTGCTTCGTTTCGTATGCCTTTGTACCAGAGTCTTATTTTCTCTATTCTGAGGACAGCCCGTCTAGCTGTTGATAAGATCCCCTCAGTAAAACATCCATCATTTGGCAGGGTCTGGATTGATTGAGATAATGCACTTACTCTAAAAAAAGAAAAATAAAGAAAAAAAAATGCCGCAGTCCAAAACTGATTATTTTAACTGTTTCCGCACTGGGCCCGAGAAACCGAGGTTAATTTACCTTTGCAATCGATGCCATGCCCGGCATCCCGAGATTAGTTTTATTCCCCATAATCCAGGGGAAATAATTGAAATAATGCTAACGTACCGTGACATTTACCTAAAAACTCGTGCACTGTCTTTATGTGCTTTATGGATCATAATATGCTCAAAATGCGATATTTGGGGCTTAATTGTTGAGTACATCCCCGATCGGATCACCTCTCCTCCCGACCTGTGAGAAAGCTAGCGGAAGTTTTGAAGTGAACTATTTTTCAAAAACGTTTAGCACTGAGGCGCTAGCAGCCACTATAGCACTGGCGCTGATCCAGTTAACAAAGTTGACCTTACTGTTACTGTCTAATCAAAGGATCAGATCAGCATATCTCGATTAATCACTTAAACCACTGTTACTATAGCGTCACCCTGCCAAGACAAGTGATAACTTGTTTATCACATATCAAGGACAAACTAAGTACCAAATATTTGATCATCACATCAATAGTTAACGAGGAACACCCCCGCGGTAAACAAAATGATGTAGTCTAGGCTGTGTGGCCTAACACTGTAGAGAGAGAGACTTGGCTGACCTTGTTGACAGTCAGCCATTCTGTGAAGCGCTGAAGGTCGCTGTTTTCGGCTCTGTGTTTTGGTTCCTTTGTGACTGAAAAAAGTATGTGTCATCTCGGCTGTGAATTATATCAAACCATCCACAAGAAGCCGTGCTTAGTGGACAAGTTCCATTCATCTTGCTGGCCTGGTAAGAGTTTCAGCACGCAGTGGAACTTCTTTGAAAACATACAGCTTTAACCCATTTTGACCGAGACCGATTCTACAGAATATCTTCTAAATCCAGTTGCCAGTTTTCTGAAAAAAACTGTTTCTATATCAGTGGTTCTCAAACAATTTCACGTCAAGGACCCCCAAAAATATATGTAATTGGCCACTGACACCCATCTGAAAATATATTGTTCCAGGGACCCCCCCCCCCCCCCCCCAGAAGCAAACATTTGAGTTAAAATCGTATCCAATCTTATTTATATAGCACGTTTCAAAACTCAAGGTTTACAAAGTGCTGTACAGGAGACAATAAAACAAATGCACTAAAGCTACCACACAGAACAACAACAGTGAGAAATCAATGTTGTACAAACGGTGAAAACAACTGAGACACAATACAGAAAAACAGAAAAGCAACAGCATCACAGTGAGACAAGACATATACAAGGACCGAAGGTATAGAGGTGGGTCTTTAGGCGGGATTTAAAAGTCTCGATGGAAGGGGCCAATTTGACGTTGGAGGGGAGTGCGTTCCATAGTTTGGGGGCTACAAACTATACGGTACCTCCATGAGAGCAATAGTTAATCGATGAATCGTCGTTATGAAATGAATCAATTAAACGTAACAGTTAATAATTAATCAGAAATTCTGTGGTTCTATCATAGGGAGGTTTTCTGTGCTATTCCACAGAAACGTCTCTGCTTTTGCATGTGATGTGACAACAAGACAGTGCACTTTTCCTTTCATTTTATTCCTCACATGCTATCTCACATGGTCAAATTCATATTGGATTTAGGAATATAATATGCCTTTTGTATTCTTTCTGTATCAGCAAAGTGTAGATTTTTATGTTAGACATTGAGGGAAATTTAAAATTATAAGATAAATTATAAATAAAATTAAGGCACTTATCGATCGATAAGGGTTATAAAAACGTATCAATTACCTAATCGATAATTCCCATCCCATAATTCCCAATTGATTATCAATGAATGACTCGATCAATAATTCCCATCCCTGGTTGGCATCCGTGTGTGAAAGCATGCAGGTGCTGAATAGTAATGCAGGTTAAGTAAAACAGGTTAAGTTGATGTGGAAAAAACGGGGGCGGTGCTGGTGTGAGATTAAACATTCCTTCTCTCTCAGAGATTACTCAAACCATGTAAATGCCAAATTTAAATGTTTGCTCTACATTTGTCATATAGGCTCATGATGTTGGAGCCATTCACATGTTGCTGCTGGTAACACGGCACAAATATACTTGTATACTATTTGGATAAATGCTAACGGGCATAAAGTTTTGATGCGTGAAATTACTTGTTGAGGAAAAACTGAAAGTAAAATGTTTTCGAGGATGCAGTGATCAAAACATAATGGATAGCTTTCACATTTAGCCCTCATCTGAAATCCCCTTTGGCAGCAGTCCCAGGGGTATTCAATCACAATCTGTGATTACCGATGGACATATCCATGCAATCTGTCATGCTTGGGCATAGCACGCCGGGGAGCAATTAACTTTAATCAGGCTTCAACTGGGTCAATAATTCTAGGCACAGTTGCAATACTTTGGTTATTCTGACATTAAATATAGATTTAGCTCTCAGCTCATGTTCTCTATACAAATGAACCGTGTTTGTTCTCCTAAAACCATATCTTCTGCAGTAAATGTCACATCAGTCCGAAAATGAATTCTTCTATTTGTAAATACTTATCTCCTAAATGCTTTCAGGTGACTGTTTGAGGCATACTCGTGAGTGTATTTCTACACTCTGAACATCCACAGATGTGTGTGTGTGTGTGTGTGTGTGTGTGTGTGTGGTGTGTGTGCGTGTGCGCACGACTCTGCATGCATGCATGCTTAGCGTTTTACCGCAAGTATGTACAACTTTGTTTTTGTTTGTACCATAGTTCAGTTGCGTCGAGAGCTACAACTCATTATCATAACCGCTTAAAGGGATTTGAGATGAATCGTGTTGCTCTTTTTTCTTTGTCTCTTCCCTGTTCTATTTCAGAATGGAGCTGATTACCTCAAAGAAATGCACTTGAGCAAGTTGTGGACCTACTTTATGTTGCTGCTATAATTCAGCGGTTCCCAAACCTTTTAGCTCAAGACCCAAAACAAAAGAGAACTGAAACGTTTGCCCGGTGACCCTGCAGACTAGTGAACAAAGCTCACAAGGGGGTTGCTTCGCGCCACGTTGTGAGCTTGTAGATCGGCTATTTTTTCTGTTAATGATTGTTTTTTTGGTGGGGCTTTTCTGCCTTTGTTGATATAGGTCTAGGAGATATACAGGAAACGGGGAGTGACTGGGAATGATACGCAGCAAAGGTTGTCTGGATCGGGACTCGAACCCGCAACACGCTGTCAGGCATGTGCCCGTATGTGGTATGCGCCTCGACCGCTAGGCCAGTGGCGGGCACCCCAGATCGGCTATTTTCACTACTTCTTAAACATTCGATTTTTAATTTAGGGAATTTCTTAGATTTCTTCATGAAATTGCTGGGGGGAAAACAATCTTTGAATTTGTTTTTAATTTGTGGGGGGGGGGGGGGGGGGGGAGACTTTTTTTGGGGGGGAATTAAAAGATTTCAGTGCACTGTGCCTACACATGTCGCGACCGCAGGTCGCGACATGTGTAGGCACAATGCAAGGAATAAATGCATTCGCCATGTATCCGAAGGAAGTCTGATCCAATCACTTTTAGATTTCTCCAGTTTAATCCTGAGTTTAAGTTTTTTAGTGTTCAAGATCTAATTTTAGGCATGTTTAAGCCTCGAGGAAAATCCGTGTTGAGGTTCTTAATCCACTGTTTTTCATTAAAACGTCTTTGTCCTACTGTCCAGTTAGGATTGTGTTGAAGTCCAGCGCATTTTAGAGCTCCAATGCCGTGCGCCATAAAATGTTGCACCAATCTTGTGGTTGTCTTTTTGGCATTGTTAATATTGTATCTGTGTCGTCCCAGCCTAGTACCTATTGTTTTACCTGTCTCTCCGACATATTGTAAACCACATTTTTCACATGTGATTAAATAAATGCAGTTGCTGGTTCTGGCTGTTATTTGTTGTTTAATCTCCAAGACGCGTTTTGTGGTTCTATTTTTTACTAATTGTTTGGGTTTGAAGTATTCTGGTCCCTGGCGTGCTGGTGTGTTGATTTCTTTTAGCTTGCTGTGTACTAGATAATCTTTAAGGTTTTTATTTTTTCTGTAGGCCGATATAATTTTATAATCTTTTAGAAGATCGTCTGTTCGGTTCTCAAAATTCCTTTTTATTCTGTTGTTGGCTAGTGTGCTCTGTGTTGAATAACTGGTTATCAGGGCCAATTTGGGGCCTGTATCTCGCACTTTTATTTCTAAGAAGGTTTTTTGGGCTTTCCGGAGGAAGGTCCTAGTGTATCCTCTTAGTCTGAGGGCATTAAATAGAGTTTTACAAGCTATTTTGAAATCACTTCTTTGCGTGCAAATCCTATGGAATCTTAGTAGTTGTGATTTGACTATTCCTGTGTAGGAGTGTGTCGGGTGGAATGACGTTTTGTGTAATAGGGCGTGAGTGTCTGTTTCTTTAAAGAATACTTTTAAGTCTAGTTTCCCATTTGTGTTAAAGTTTGGGCCCTTGAAGATTGTTACATCAAGAAAGTCAATCCTTTCTGTGTGTGTCACATATTTTATCGTTATGGATCTATGATGGCTATTTAAAACATCAATAAATTCCTGGAATTCTTCTTGGCTATGTTCCCATATTCCAAATATATCATCTAGAAATCTATAGTAATGTGTCGGTTTAAGTCTGCATTTTTCTAGTGCGGTCTGTTCCCATATGCTCATGTAAATGTTTGCATAAGATGGTGCAAATCTCTTTCCCATGGCCGTGCCTTTGATTTGTAAATAGAATTTGTTGTTAAAGGAAAAATCATTCTGGGTTAGATTTAAGTCTAGTAATTGGAGTATTTCCTCCTCTGGTCGACTTGTGTCTGGGTATTTACTAAAGACTTCCCTGACTGCTTGGAGTCCTGATTCTGTTTCAATGTTTGTGTAGAGGCTGTCTATATCTATTGAAAATAGAAGGGCCTCCTTTCCTACTTTAATAGCTTTAATTTTGTCCACAAAATCGTAAGTGTCTTTTATAAAACTGGGGTGTTTTATCGACAGTGGGTTCAGGAAATATTCAATAAATTCTGCTGTCTGATACGTCTCGCTGCCACAGTCCGACACAATTGGTCTCCCGGGTGGAATTTCATATGGTATTGTCCATGAATCCGGGCTTTTGTGTATTTTTGGTAAAAGATAAAATATCCTAGCCCGTGGGCTGTCCTGTCCTATTAAGTATTGGTGTTGTTTGGCGTTTATGTGCCTTTTGTCCTTAAGACTGTTTATGATGGCTATGGCCTTCGTAGCTGTCTGCATGTAAATGGGTCGGTCTAATTGCCTATAATGGTCCTGATTGTTGAGCTGTCTCTCACCTTCTAAAAGGTATTGGTGTCGATCCATAATTACTATGCAGGAGCCTTTGTCTGCTGGTTTGATAATGATTTGTTTGTTGTTGATTAGTTCCCTAAGTGCCCTGGTTTGTTCTATTGTGAGATTATCTTTTTCCTTAATGTGTCCTGGTATGCGTGTTACCGTATTCATGTCCTTCTGCATCAGTCGTTTAAGACTGCTTGGGATTAAATTCTCAGACGGTTCCCAGCTTGATTTTGGTCGAAAAGGCAGTATCTCCGTTCCTTGGTCCATTCCAAAGTGTGTAGCTAGTTTCAATCTGCGGTGATACTGAGAAAGGTCTTTCTTTAACCTGTTGGTTTGTTGTTTATAGATGTCCAGTGTCGGGACAAAGGAAAGTCCCTTTTCCAGCAGTTCGGTCTGGTGTTGATCTGGCTGGAAGTAATGGGACAGATTAATTATGTTTGACTTGCCCCCCCTCCTTTCTGGGTTTATGGGGTCTATAAGTTTAAACTAGTAAGCCAATTTACAAGCATTGCTTTGCCTGTCTCTGTTGTCCAATGTACGTTATCAGGAACCACTTTAAACTCCCTGTCATCCAATTTAGGGAGGTAATTATAGGTAATAATATTGCGATTTAGCTCTCTCATGTTATCCTTATCCTTTATTGAGAAATTAGTTGAGTAGTTGACTAAAGGGACATGGATACTTGCAGTTGGGAAGGCGTTCTGTGCTGCTGCGATGGCCTCTCTCAATGCCCTCTGCGCTTGTTTTGGAGCGTGGCCTCTCTCGTTTATCCCAACCGACAGGATGCAATAGGCTACAGTGGTGTTGCTCGGTATCCTCTCTAGTAGGGCCTTCGTATGTTGGAAGCCCATTCCTGGGTAGCAATCCACTTGCAGATCTGGTCGTGTCAGAGATGGAAGTTGGCTCATGTTTGAGTCTCCTATGATGAGGATGCTTTTCTTTGGGAATAGTCTCCAACGTTGGTTCTTCTTCCCGGTGTTGATGTGTTTGTAAACTTCCCCTGGGGTCCTTGGCTCGTCTATTTCTGGTTCATCTGATTCCTTTTCTCGGTTCTCTCCTGGGTCTGTGTTGGTCCTCCTTGGGCCTGGTCCTGTGTCCTGGGTCCGGTCCTGTGTAGTCTTCTTCTTTGTTGGTTCCGTCCTGTTGTGGTCAGTCCTCTGGGGTTTTGGCGTGCCATTTGGATTGGCTCTCCTACTTCGTGTTTGCCTCTGTGGTGGGCTCTTCTGTGGTGGTAGGGTCAGGGAGGGGAACTCTACTTCCGATAGATCCGTTCTAGGGGGGACCTGTACTATGGTTGGTGGTATTGTCTTGGAGATAAGTATGGTGGGGAACATGGGGGGGGTCGAGGTCAGAGAGGGTGGGGAGAGGGGGGCAGTGGATACACAAGGGGGGGGTTTTGGTGGAGAACGATGGGGAGTGGATATAGGTATATCAGGATCAGAGGAAGGAGGAGGAGGGGGGGGTGGGGGTAAAGTGGGAATAGGCAGAGAGACAGTAGTAGGAGGGGGAGGGGTAGAAATGACAGTTCTATTTGATCTGAGCTGTGTGATCATAAGTTGGGCTTTGTTTATCTCCAAATGTGTTAGTCTTTTCCCTAAGTTTTTTCTAGCCCATCTGATTGCTATGGTAAAGGCTTTTTTCTCCTCGTCCTCTGTTAAGTTATCTGTTAACTCTTGTTTGGTTGTGTTTAAGACTGTGGTGTAGTGTTCTTCTAAGGCTAAGATGGTTGTGTGACACCAGTGTCTGGATATCCCTTCGAGTAATAGGGTGGTTTTAGCCGTTGGTAGAGCTGGTTTTATCAAATTTATGAGTTCAAGGGTTTTCCTTGCTATACTCGCTGGTGGTCTGCTAGAAGAATTTACATTCTGCAGATGATGTGTGCTTATGATCAATTTGTTCATGGTTCTGATGGCTTTTAAGAAGTCACCTCTTTCTGTGTGGTGTGTGTGTGTGTAGGTATGTGTGTTGTATCTTACGGGACCCGATCGGGTCTGGTGTTGAGGTCTCTCTCCGGCTCTTGGGTGAGGTACTGACTGCTGGATTTGCTGTCTCTTGTTCAACCAAGGTTGGTTCTGTCTCCGGAGGACCTGTGGTCTGTGGTCAAGCCGTTGGTTGTGCGGAATTCCCTGTGACTGGTGGGGAGATCTCTGTCTGGGTCTGTTCTTCAACCAGGGCTCCTCCAGTCTAGGGTGGAATTCTCGCCTGTCTTCCGGCGGTATGGTGTTGATTCTCTCCTGGTGATATGGCTGGTTTCCAGCCCATCGTCCCGGTGGAGGGTCTCGTAGGTGTGGCCCGTTCTCAGGCCATGTATCTTCCGTGGTTCTGCGGTGGTCTCTCCATTGGTTCTTCTGATGCATGCTATAGCTATTTCGGACTGGTATTGTCCTTCTTCAGGCAGGAATGATTCTGTTAGAAGAATGATTAGTTGTGCTGAAACCCTGGTTTATATGTGTTCCTAATGGTGGGCGTGACTGATAGTCTTTGGCCAATCAGCTTTGTTTGATAGGTGTGGCTTACTTAGCCATTGTTTCACTCTGTCCAATCAGAATCAATGGGTGTGTGTTCTATTGTTCTGGATTTTTTTCCGTTGTGGTTTGGTTTTAGTAGAGACCAAATGTCTCTAATGGAGAATCAGTAATAATTATAAAAGACTTATCTCCGGTTTCCAGGTACTAGCTCAGGGGGGAATTAAAAGATTTCAGTGCACTGTGCCTACACATGTCGCGACCGCAGGTCGCGACATGTGTAGGCACAATGCAAGGAATAAATGCATTCGCCATGTATCCGAAGGAAGTCTGATCCAATCACTTTTAGATTTCTCCAGTTTAATCCTGAGTTTAAGTTTTTTAGTGTTCAAGATCTAATTTTAGGCATGTTTAAGCCTCGAGGAAAATCCGTGTTGAGGTTCTTAATCCACTGTTTTTCATTAAAACGTCTTTGTCCTACTGTCCAGTTAGGATTGTGTTGAAGTCCAGCGCATTTTAGAGCTCCAATGCCGTGCGCCATAAAATGTTGCACCAATCTTGTGGTTGTCTTTTTGGCATTGTTAATATTGTATCTGTGTCGTCCCAGCCTAGTACCTATTGTTTTACCTGTCTCTCCGACATATTGTAAACCACATTTTTCACATGTGATTAAATAAATGCAGTTGCTGGTTCTGGCTGTTATTTGTTGTTTAATCTCCAAGACGCGTTTTGTGGTTCTATTTTTTACTAATTGTTTGGGTTTGAAGTATTCTGGTCCCTGGCGTGCTGGTGTGTTGATTTCTTTTAGCTTGCTGTGTACTAGATAATCTTTAAGGTTTTTATTTTTTCTGTAGGCCGATATAATTTTATAATCTTTTAGAAGATCGTCTGTTCGGTTCTCAAAATTCCTTTTTATTCTGTTGTTGGCTAGTGTGCTCTGTGTTGAATAACTGGTTATCAGGGCCAATTTGGGGCCTGTATCTCGCACTTTTATTTCTAAGAAGGTTTTTTGGGCTTTCCGGAGGAAGGTCCTAGTGTATCCTCTTAGTCTGAGGGCATTAAATAGAGTTTTACAAGCTATTTTGAAATCACTTCTTTGCGTGCAAATCCTATGGAATCTTAGTAGTTGTGATTTGACTATTCCTGTGTAGGAGTGTGTCGGGTGGAATGACGTTTTGTGTAATAGGGCGTGAGTGTCTGTTTCTTTAAAGAATACTTTTAAGTCTAGTTTCCCATTTGTGTTAAAGTTTGGGCCCTTGAAGATTGTTACATCAAGAAAGTCAATCCTTTCTGTGTGTGTCACATATTTTATCGTTATGGATCTATGATGGCTATTTAAAACATCAATAAATTCCTGGAATTCTTCTTGGCTATGTTCCCATATTCCAAATATATCATCTAGAAATCTATAGTAATGTGTCGGTTTAAGTCTGCATTTTTCTAGTGCGGTCTGTTCCCATATGCTCATGTAAATGTTTGCATAAGATGGTGCAAATCTCTTTCCCATGGCCGTGCCTTTGATTTGTAAATAGAATTTGTTGTTAAAGGAAAAATCATTCTGGGTTAGATTTAAGTCTAGTAATTGGAGTATTTCCTCCTCTGGTCGACTTGTGTCTGGGTATTTACTAAAGACTTCCCTGACTGCTTGGAGTCCTGATTCTGTTTCAATGTTTGTGTAGAGGCTGTCTATATCTATTGAAAATAGAAGGGCCTCCTTTCCTACTTTAATAGCTTTAATTTTGTCCACAAAATCGTAAGTGTCTTTTATAAAACTGGGGTGTTTTATCGACAGTGGGTTCAGGAAATATTCAATAAATTCTGCTGTCTGATACGTCTCGCTGCCACAGTCCGACACAATTGGTCTCCCGGGTGGAATTTCATATGGTATTGTCCATGAATCCGGGCTTTTGTGTATTTTTGGTAAAAGATAAAATATCCTAGCCCGTGGGCTGTCCTGTCCTATTAAGTATTGGTGTTGTTTGGCGTTTATGTGCCTTTTGTCCTTAAGACTGTTTATGATGGCTATGGCCTTCGTAGCTGTCTGCATGTAAATGGGTCGGTCTAATTGCCTATAATGGTCCTGATTGTTGAGCTGTCTCTCACCTTCTAAAAGGTATTGGTGTCGATCCATAATTACTATGCAGGAGCCTTTGTCTGCTGGTTTGATAATGATTTGTTTGTTGTTGATTAGTTCCCTAAGTGCCCTGGTTTGTTCTATTGTGAGATTATCTTTTTCCTTAATGTGTCCTGGTATGCGTGTTACCGTATTCATGTCCTTCTGCATCAGTCGTTTAAGACTGCTTGGGATTAAATTCTCAGACGGTTCCCAGCTTGATTTTGGTCGAAAAGGCAGTATCTCCGTTCCTTGGTCCATTCCAAAGTGTGTAGCTAGTTTCAATCTGCGGTGATACTGAGAAAGGTCTTTCTTTAACCTGTTGGTTTGTTGTTTATAGATGTCCAGTGTCGGGACAAAGGAAAGTCCCTTTTCCAGCAGTTCGGTCTGGTGTTGATCTGGCTGGAAGTAATGGGACAGATTAATTATGTTTGACTTGCCCCCCCTCCTTTCTGGGTTTATGGGGTCTATAAGTTTAAACTAGTAAGCCAATTTACAAGCATTGCTTTGCCTGTCTCTGTTGTCCAATGTACGTTATCAGGAACCACTTTAAACTCCCTGTCATCCAATTTAGGGAGGTAATTATAGGTAATAATATTGCGATTTAGCTCTCTCATGTTATCCTTATCCTTTATTGAGAAATTAGTTGAGTAGTTGACTAAAGGGACATGGATACTTGCAGTTGGGAAGGCGTTCTGTGCTGCTGCGATGGCCTCTCTCAATGCCCTCTGCGCTTGTTTTGGAGCGTGGCCTCTCTCGTTTATCCCAACCGACAGGATGCAATAGGCTACAGTGGTGTTGCTCGGTATCCTCTCTAGTAGGGCCTTCGTATGTTGGAAGCCCATTCCTGGGTAGCAATCCACTTGCAGATCTGGTCGTGTCAGAGATGGAAGTTGGCTCATGTTTGAGTCTCCTATGATGAGGATGCTTTTCTTTGGGAATAGTCTCCAACGTTGGTTCTTCTTCCCGGTGTTGATGTGTTTGTAAACTTCCCCTGGGGTCCTTGGCTCGTCTATTTCTGGTTCATCTGATTCCTTTTCTCGGTTCTCTCCTGGGTCTGTGTTGGTCCTCCTTGGGCCTGGTCCTGTGTCCTGGGTCCGGTCCTGTGTAGTCTTCTTCTTTGTTGGTTCCGTCCTGTTGTGGTCAGTCCTCTGGGGTTTTGGCGTGCCATTTGGATTGGCTCTCCTACTTCGTGTTTGCCTCTGTGGTGGGCTCTTCTGTGGTGGTAGGGTCAGGGAGGGGAACTCTACTTCCGATAGATCCGTTCTAGGGGGGACCTGTACTATGGTTGGTGGTATTGTCTTGGAGATAAGTATGGTGGGGAACATGGGGGGGGTCGAGGTCAGAGAGGGTGGGGAGAGGGGGGCAGTGGATACACAAGGGGGGGGTTTTGGTGGAGAACGATGGGGAGTGGATATAGGTATATCAGGATCAGAGGAAGGAGGAGGAGGGGGGGGTGGGGGTAAAGTGGGAATAGGCAGAGAGACAGTAGTAGGAGGGGGAGGGGTAGAAATGACAGTTCTATTTGATCTGAGCTGTGTGATCATAAGTTGGGCTTTGTTTATCTCCAAATGTGTTAGTCTTTTCCCTAAGTTTTTTCTAGCCCATCTGATTGCTATGGTAAAGGCTTTTTTCTCCTCGTCCTCTGTTAAGTTATCTGTTAACTCTTGTTTGGTTGTGTTTAAGACTGTGGTGTAGTGTTCTTCTAAGGCTAAGATGGTTGTGTGACACCAGTGTCTGGATATCCCTTCGAGTAATAGGGTGGTTTTAGCCGTTGGTAGAGCTGGTTTTATCAAATTTATGAGTTCAAGGGTTTTCCTTGCTATACTCGCTGGTGGTCTGCTAGAAGAATTTACATTCTGCAGATGATGTGTGCTTATGATCAATTTGTTCATGGTTCTGATGGCTTTTAAGAAGTCACCTCTTTCTGTGTGGTGTGTGTGTGTGTAGGTATGTGTGTTGTATCTTACGGGACCCGATCGGGTCTGGTGTTGAGGTCTCTCTCCGGCTCTTGGGTGAGGTACTGACTGCTGGATTTGCTGTCTCTTGTTCAACCAAGGTTGGTTCTGTCTCCGGAGGACCTGTGGTCTGTGGTCAAGCCGTTGGTTGTGCGGAATTCCCTGTGACTGGTGGGGAGATCTCTGTCTGGGTCTGTTCTTCAACCAGGGCTCCTCCAGTCTAGGGTGGAATTCTCGCCTGTCTTCCGGCGGTATGGTGTTGATTCTCTCCTGGTGATATGGCTGGTTTCCAGCCCATCGTCCCGGTGGAGGGTCTCGTAGGTGTGGCCCGTTCTCAGGCCATGTATCTTCCGTGGTTCTGCGGTGGTCTCTCCATTGGTTCTTCTGATGCATGCTATAGCTATTTCGGACTGGTATTGTCCTTCTTCAGGCAGGAATGATTCTGTTAGAAGAATGATTAGTTGTGCTGAAACCCTGGTTTATATGTGTTCCTAATGGTGGGCGTGACTGATAGTCTTTGGCCAATCAGCTTTGTTTGATAGGTGTGGCTTACTTAGCCATTGTTTCACTCTGTCCAATCAGAATCAATGGGTGTGTGTTCTATTGTTCTGGATTTTTTTCCGTTGTGGTTTGGTTTTAGTAGAGACCAAATGTCTCTAATGGAGAATCAGTAATAATTATAAAAGACTTATCTCCGGTTTCCAGGTACTAGCTCAGGGGGGAATTAAAAGATTTCAGTGCACTGTGCCTACACATGTCGCGACCGCAGGTCGCGACATGTGTAGGCACAATGCAAGGAATAAATGCATTCGCCATGTATCCGAAGGAAGTCTGATCCAATCACTTTTAGATTTCTCCAGTTTAATCCTGAGTTTAAGTTTTTTAGTGTTCAAGATCTAATTTTAGGCATGTTTAAGCCTCGAGGAAAATCCGTGTTGAGGTTCTTAATCCACTGTTTTTCATTAAAACGTCTTTGTCCTACTGTCCAGTTAGGATTGTGTTGAAGTCCAGCGCATTTTAGAGCTCCAATGCCGTGCGCCATAAAATGTTGCACCAATCTTGTGGTTGTCTTTTTGGCATTGTTAATATTGTATCTGTGTCGTCCCAGCCTAGTACCTATTGTTTTACCTGTCTCTCCGACATATTGTAAACCACATTTTTCACATGTGATTAAATAAATGCAGTTGCTGGTTCTGGCTGTTATTTGTTGTTTAATCTCCAAGACGCGTTTTGTGGTTCTATTTTTTACTAATTGTTTGGGTTTGAAGTATTCTGGTCCCTGGCGTGCTGGTGTGTTGATTTCTTTTAGCTTGCTGTGTACTAGATAATCTTTAAGGTTTTTATTTTTTCTGTAGGCCGATATAATTTTATAATCTTTTAGAAGATCGTCTGTTCGGTTCTCAAAATTCCTTTTTATTCTGTTGTTGGCTAGTGTGCTCTGTGTTGAATAACTGGTTATCAGGGCCAATTTGGGGCCTGTATCTCGCACTTTTATTTCTAAGAAGGTTTTTTGGGCTTTCCGGAGGAAGGTCCTAGTGTATCCTCTTAGTCTGAGGGCATTAAATAGAGTTTTACAAGCTATTTTGAAATCACTTCTTTGCGTGCAAATCCTATGGAATCTTAGTAGTTGTGATTTGACTATTCCTGTGTAGGAGTGTGTCGGGTGGAATGACGTTTTGTGTAATAGGGCGTGAGTGTCTGTTTCTTTAAAGAATACTTTTAAGTCTAGTTTCCCATTTGTGTTAAAGTTTGGGCCCTTGAAGATTGTTACATCAAGAAAGTCAATCCTTTCTGTGTGTGTCACATATTTTATCGTTATGGATCTATGATGGCTATTTAAAACATCAATAAATTCCTGGAATTCTTCTTGGCTATGTTCCCATATTCCAAATATATCATCTAGAAATCTATAGTAATGTGTCGGTTTAAGTCTGCATTTTTCTAGTGCGGTCTGTTCCCATATGCTCATGTAAATGTTTGCATAAGATGGTGCAAATCTCTTTCCCATGGCCGTGCCTTTGATTTGTAAATAGAATTTGTTGTTAAAGGAAAAATCATTCTGGGTTAGATTTAAGTCTAGTAATTGGAGTATTTCCTCCTCTGGTCGACTTGTGTCTGGGTATTTACTAAAGACTTCCCTGACTGCTTGGAGTCCTGATTCTGTTTCAATGTTCAATGGGGGGGGGGGGGGGGGGGGGAATATAGTAAACAAAAAATAAAGGGACCCATAAAAATGTGCCAACGACCCCAGTGTTTGGTAACCAGTGTTGACGTTATTTATTGATTCATTTATGATTTAGTCAGAGAGGCTTCGATTGTTAATTTAAAAGGTTGATCACTCGTAATGAGCCCATCTTTCAGCAACGTGTTCCTATCAAGGCCTGACCCTCTAATGTCTGATTTATAACTTGACACAGTGTGCAATTCACCGAAAATAGCAGAATGCTGTGACATGCTGTGAGGTTGAGATTGGTTATTTTTGGTGCGCAACTATAACTCACCCTTAATGGTTTCTCATACGCTTTTGTGGTTCTTCGTTTCAACAAAGCTCCCACTGGACCACTTCCTGACAATGTCACCTTGGAAATAAACTTTTAAGGCAAAAACATGAATGAATTAAAAATATACCAGCAGCTACTCTAATCGCACACATTCCGAATAACCTTGCTGGTTTCAGAAGACTGGGCTTCATTATATAAAAAGGCACATTTGGAGAAGAGCCAGCAATTTGCCCTATTGGAATAAAAAAAAAAAAAAAAAGGTCTATGAATGAATATTTTTGAAGTATGGCTTCACTTAACATATTTTTGTACCTCTTAATGGTTGAAATGTGAAAGTCATTCCCACACAGATACCAAGTAATCAATACAGCATGTGCATGATGCAATGTGAGGTTAATCCATTTTGGGCGGGAACCCCTTTTGGTGTTTGAAGCATTATATTTTAGCTATTGAAAAATAGCAGATCTACAACTTCATAGCGCGGCACCGAGTGCTATGAAGCTATGAACTTTAAATCGTGAAAATTTGCCTCAAATCTTTGAATATTATGTTATTTTAGAGTTTCAGTTTTTAACTCAAATCTTTGCTTCTGGAGGGTCCCTGGAACAACATATTTTCAGATGGGTGTCGGCGGCATATTACATATATTTTTTGGGGTCCTTGACATAAAATATTGAGAACCACTGATATACAGTAGAAACATCTGTTTTTCAGAAATAAATATTTTTTTTTAATTTCGACGTCAGGCCTAAATGTGTTAACAGCAACAGACTCATCATCCTGAGCTGGGAGACATTATGAGCAACGGTGTGGCATTGCTGCCTTTCTTGCTCTCAACTCATTCCTCCGTAATGTGTATATATTTTCTGGTGCCAACCAAGCCTCCAATCTTACAGAGCCAATTAGCCTAGATCACATAGTTTGATTTGCAGTGGTGGAGAAAGTATACTCGCACGTTTTACTTAAAATACTGCAAGGTATAGAAACGAAGTAGAAGAGTATTAGTATCAAAATGTACTTACCAAAGATAGAAAGTACTCATTATGCAGAAGGCCCCAAATATCTGAAATTTAAATATAGGGCTGAAGTGGTTTTGTAATAATAATCTAAATGTAATTCAATTTTAAGTAACTAGTAACTAAAGTTGTCAAATTGTTGTCAAGTAAAACGTACCATATTTGCCTCTGAGATAAAAGTGGAGTATAGAAGTAAAAGTACTGCAAATTGGAAATATTCCCCAATAGCAGCTTTTCAGTGCCAACTCTATTCATATTTTTTATTCATCATTTTAATGCCAATAGAAAAATCTGTGATATACACAATATATCATTTTAACGGGGCAATCATATAGTATAGACACCCAGTCCTGAAATGACCGAATCTAGCCGTCGTCATTTCCGGTTAAACGGGTGTCAACATCCGCTATCTTTCTGCACTGTGTTACACAGTGATCTGTCCCCGATATATGCGATCATCGTTTGTTTTCATATCTAAGTCAAATTAAGCTCTAATCAAGCCCCGAATATCGCATTTTGAGCAGCTATGCACATAAAGACTGCGCGCGTGTGCACACGAGGATTTCGGCCGGTTTTAGGTGAAGGGCATCGGCCGTTAGCCAAAAATGCTAAAAGTTGCTACATTATTTAAAACAAAGCTCCCGAGTATAGGGAATAAAACAATTACGTCAATCCCGTCAACGGGATGTCTGGATTAATGAATTCACTACATCAAAACCGTCAACGGTAGTTCAAGGGTTTTAAAGTAAAAACAAATTAAAATGTACATAAGTAGTACTTGAGTAAAGGTAATGAATTACTTGACTTTACACCACTGTTGATTTAACATGCCTCCATCATCACTGATGCCTTCCCCTGTGGGAAGACGTTTGCTGATACTGGTTGCTGTGCCTGTTGGTATTAGATTGATAGTTGTCAGGAGGTGCAACTTTCACCCTTTGTCAGACCTCTGATTGGTCCCTGACTGACTAACCAGCAGGCTCTTTCTGACTTGTTCCGCCCTGGTTCCACCTTGTTCATGTTGAATTTGCTAAAACATCATTTTTGGAAAAAACTAAAAACAAACATGATATGCCCATTGCCCAGTCACCATGCTGTGCCTGTGATGTTCCTTTTTACTGACACCTAGTTTAAAATTAGAATTGAACGCACAGAATATCAATATGAAGCAACTGAAAAACACACTTTATTTCAATGGTAGTGGATGGAGAGAGAGGATTTTTGTCCAACCACGAAACTGCAACCAATGGGTGCGAAGAAGGGCACAACCATGTGCCCCTTTGTCAAGCGGGACTTGACAAAGGGTGAATTCAACGGGTGCTCGGACAAAAAGGACAGACTGCAAAAGAAAGAATAAGTCTGCACACCGTTTTGAAAGCTACAGAGAGAGAGATATTACCCAAAGTGTTAATGTAACACAGCTCTCTTTACACCTTTGCACCTTCATTTTATGCCTATTTATATTCAATATCTACGTATTTTACATACATTGTTTTATCTTGATTGTCTTTTTTCACTTTTGCTTTGGCAATGTAAACGTACGTTTTCTCATGCCAATAAAGCTCCTTTAGAGAGAGAGAGAGAGAGAGAGAGAGAGAGAGAGCATAATTGTTTTCCTGTTATAACCAGTCTTGGAGGTACTAACAAGCGATGTTACATCTGATAAATGTCTCAGCAATGATCTATTTCTGGCAGACATCACCGTTCTGTCGAATTCATTCATGCTGATCAAGGTGCAATTTCAGCATATACACTAAAACGACTTTTTTGTTCTTCTTCTTCTTTTTCCCTCGTTTTTGACATTTCTGCCAAGATGTCTGACTTGCAATATAGGTCTAATAAGCATCTCCTTGCAGGGTATACAATTGGTTCAGACCTCCTTCCCTGCCTGCATCCTGACAGTCTGTGCTTCTAATTTCAGTCATGAAAATTGCCTTGTTATGTCCTGATAAGGGCATGCCTATTGAGATGTCATTATATGCAGCACTCGCTGAGCAATCACCCCCAGCCATCCATTCAATTTGAATTCAAAATATCACTTGCAGGGGTTGTCAAGGGAGGTTGTTGCAGTATAACTCTCCAATACACAATACATGCACTGTATACACGTGTGTGTGTGTGTGTGTGTGTGTGTGTGTGTGTGTGTGTGTGTGTGTGTGTGTGTGTGTGTGTGTGTGTGTGTGTGTGTGTGTGTGTGTGTGTGTGCACGCACGCACGCACGCACGCACACACCCCGCATCATTGTCATTCTCAAATCAGACTCAGATGATGGATGGTACTATAGTATTCAAGGCCAAATGGTAACACTGAGTTCTCTCACCCAATTCCTCCAGATTCCTGCATGCCTTATGCTCAACCAGGTGTGCATAAGTAGGCACGGACACCAGGAGTATGTGCGATCCACATGAGGCGGTGGTATTTGGTTTCTCTGAAGGGAAGGCAGTGGGTGGCCGACTGCAAGCAGTGTTGTTTTTGTCGAAAAAGAACAGCTAAAAAGAAGGCTAAAATGCTAGGAAGGGGACTAGTGGACAAGAGATCCAGTATAAGTCATTTTACGCTTGGTTGCATGCTGAAAATAACCGATCTACAAGCTTGAGAGCTTGTAGATCGGCTATTTTCAGCAAGCGTGAAATCAGCCATTACGACAGCATCAAGGCCCGCCAAAATACGTTTTAGTCGACTAAAACTAGACTAACACTAAGGCATTCCAGCCAGGTGACTATAAAATGTGACTGAAACTAAATGAACACTATTCAAGAGACTAAAACTAAAATCAAAATGTGCAGCCAAAAACAACACTGACTGCAAGGTGAGGGACACACACTATACCTATTTTCATAGATGTGTGAAGTTCAGTCACACGAGAGAGACTCGGAGTAGAACCGCTGCTCCTTCGCCTGGAAAGGAGCCAGCTTAGGTGGTTCTGGTTAGGATGCCTCTCGGGCGTCTCCCTAGGGAGGTCCTCGAGGCACGTCCCACTGGGAGGAGACCCCGGGGCAGACCAAGGCGCAGTTGGAGGAATCACATCGACTCACTGGCCTTGGAACGTCTCGGGATCCCCCCAGGAGGAAGTCACAAATGTTGCTCTGAAGAGGGAAGTCTGGAGCTCTCTGGTGGAGCTGTTGCCCCTGCGACCCGACTACGGATAAGCGGTTGAAGATGGATGGATGGATGATAATTGCCCTGTTGTGACACAGGAGGTGTGGATCCGTTCCTACTGTACGTGCACTCTCTCCCCGGGTGTATTCTCTCTCTCTCTCTCTCTCTCTCTCTCTCTCTCTCTCTCTCTCTCTCTCTCTCTCTCTCTCTCTCTCTCTCTCTCTCTCTCTCTCTCTCTCTCTCTCTCTGAAAGGTTGAGAAATGAATGGTGCAAAAAAGGCAACCCGGGGATCTGTTCCAGACCAGCTGCACTGTGAAATTGATATTAATTGAAATTGATTATTCAATCTGGAACACATGGGTCATTAATTTCTAATCTCTGCCCTCAATCAATAACGCATCCCTCTCTCCACAAGTATAGCATTTAGAGGTTTTGTCAACTTGTTTATAAATAAAAATGATTATGGTGGTAATATTCTTTAATTAATGTATAGGCCCCCGGTCTCTTCATGATTGTAGTAAATCTCATGTCACTAATAGTGCAAAATCGTTAATTAAGCATTAAGCATAAGGAAAGGAATTTTATAACCCATCTTTCACCCGGTGCCAATTGCCTAAGCTGTATATCCTGTGGCACTACTCTCCCTCTGCCCACCTGGAGCGAGCTCTGAAATAAGCTCATGCTTCCTTCAATGCATGAGGAGTGAGCAGGACGCCTTTCATGAACTCAAGGACGCTTTACAAAATGTACCAACAACAATCCATAAGCCTGAGAGAATAAGTGTCTTTTCAAGGCAGCCTTAAAAGAGGCATGGCGAATCTCTATTGGGAGAGAGTTCCACAGGGTGGGTGGGAGGGCTGCCACACTGAACGCTCTGTCCCCGAAGGTTCGCTTGACTGCCTCGGGGGACAGAGAGGAGGTCCCAAGTTTGTGGACCGCAGGTTCCGTGTCACGGGAGGTTTATGGAGGAGGCCTGAGAGGTACTGTGGAGCCAGGCTTTTTGACACTTGTAGGTGAGAAGGAGGAGTTTATAATTGATGGGGAACTCGACAGGAAGCCAGTGCAGTTGTTTGAGGGTGGGGGTGGTGTGCTGCCAAGGCCTGGTGCGGGTGAGAACATACTGCAGCCTGTCCAGGTACTTGTTTGGGACCCCAAGCAGGACTCCATTGCAGTAGTCCAGTCGGGAGGCAACACTTCTTAGCCCCATTTGAAAAGATATGTCAGCCAGGGACCCCCATGAGAGAGGATTTTATGGCTCTAGCAGTGATTTTCAACCATTTTCATTCCAAGGATCCCCCAGTTCAGTTTAACATGCATTAGTCTACGGACCCCCTATTTAATGACATTTCTATCTCTGGACCCCAATTTATATTGTAAAATCAATGCTAATTTAACTCGTCCATTTGGTTCCATTTGTACACTCTCAGAGTTACAGACCATAAGGTTTCATTCGGTTCCTAACTAATTTTAGTTGGGGAGTGCGGGACCCCTGGAACTCCCTCAAGGACCCCTGGAATTGTCCCCGGACCCCACTTTGAGAACCATACTGTATTAGTCTGTGTGTCCTCACCTCCAGCCAACTTACTAAAATAGAAAATTAACAGTGGACCATTGTGGCGGTCTGCCACAATGCAGTCTGATTAGGAGTTGATTATGTTGTTGGTTCAGTGTTAATTATGCCAGCTGTTTGGAAGACATATTGTTCCTCTGATTGCTGCCGGGGTGTCAACATGAAATGGCCATCCTGTGAAAATGAACAGCTCTGGCTGTAAGTGTGTTTGAGGTCGCCACTGATGACTCCCAACCACTCAAAGGCTACTATTGAAAGTGTGGCTAAAACATTAAGAGGCTGCCTCTTTTCATGATTAGTTCTATTATCTGTATCTGTGCATATAATTATTCATTGATTACGAGCACACAGACACTATAAGCTCAAGTGACTTCTAGACATGTTGCGTCATCATGTGCAGATCTTTTGGGGGCACAATAGACTTGGCTGCCCACATGACATAAGCCAGACATTGGAATGGCTAGGGCACGTAGGGAAAGTACATTATTACTGTATGATGTACGAGCGGTATACCAAACAAACAATTTAGTAATGGAAATGGAAACCAAGTAGAGAATGAGCTGATATTAGATAGCAGATGTTGTTAATTACATATTTGACAACCTACCAGATGGGCCTTATATATTGTCCCTATGTAGTCATCTCATGTTTATTACTTGAGATATGTTATTGATTCTGATGCTTTTCCAATTAGGCTGAAGTCAGATGAGGATCAAGGGGAAAAGATACCAACCCTTATTATACACCGTAAGGACACAATTTGACACGGCCATGTGATATCATCCTTGATAACGTAATCAGCAATCCGTTTAGCCCATTTTAGGCGGGAACCCCTTTTGGTGTTAGCATTACGTTATGCTTTAGCTATTGAAAAATAGCAGATCTACAAGCTCATAGCGCGCCACCGAGTGGCGCGCTACGAGCTTGCAGGTCTGCTATTTTTGAAAAATCGAAGAACGACTGACATAGAAACATGGCTTTTTCAGAAAACTGTCATTTTCAAACAGACATTTTTAGAATCTGATCTCGGGTCAGAATGGTTTAGAGATTGATTTGTTTTGTTTTTTTCCCGGACACAAAGGTTCCTGTACTGTGGCTCTCTTTTGTCACACTCAATAGAGACGTTCACCCTGGACGTGCAAAGGCACAAACACACGTTTACTTTTACTTTCCCTGACGCAGGCAGACATGGGCTATTAAGCGTGGAGGAGGCAATTTGTGAAAACAAAATGTGCAACGAATCCAAATAGTTCATAAATGACCTTGCCCAGTGCCAGTGACTGAATCCTCTGATGAGTACATGTCACAGCAAAGGATTGTCCAATAAGTGATGCATTGGAAAGCCTGGACCGGAGTATCCCCAAAGCAATTCTTTTATAATTGATGTTGTGGCACACAATGGCTCTCCGCGCGGACGACAGCTGATTGGCCCGGGCTTTCGTAGCTGTCTGGCCACTTTGGTCTCACAGACACTCACCAGGTGCAATGACAGTCTCACATTCAATTATGCCATTAACCCATTCTGACCGGGCACCCATTTTGGTGTTGGCATCATGTTATGCTTTAGCTATTGAAAAAAAGCAGATCTACAAGCTCATATCGCGCCACCGAGTGGCGCGATACGAGCTTGTAGGTCTGCTATTTTTGAAAAATTCGAAGAACGACTGACATTTTTAGAATCTGATCTCAGGTCCGAATGGGTTCATCAGACCAGTGTGTGTCCAGTGGAAACCTCGTATTAATCTGATCTCAGGTCAGAATGGGTTAAGTCCAATGCCATTCTTCTGCGTTCTATCACAGTATAATAGGACGCCCACTGTATCTCAAATTTCAGAGAAATTGCTCTGTTTTGTTGCAAGCCACAAGAGCGTGTGTGTGTGTGTGTGTGTGTGTGTGTGTGTGTGTGTGTGTGTGTGTGTGTGTGTGTGTGTGTGTGTGTGTGTGTGTGTGTGTGTGTGTGTGTGTGTGTGTGTGTGTGTGTGTGTGTGTGTGTGTGTGTGTGTGTGTGTGTAGAGACAATATGTAGGCTATTATGACCATCTGCATTTTTGGGTGGTGAAAGCAAACGCATGCATATACGTAGCCAACGGACCTAATTCATGACCGTCCGCCACATGTAATCTACCATGTATGGAAAGGCATTTTCCGGACAAATAATTTCTCTTCCTATCTGTTTCTCCGCTCACTTTTTTTCCCCCCTTTGTTAAGTGCCTTGTGGTCTCTGGGGGTGTAATGCAAATAGCCTGGTGTTCCACTTACTGTGAGAGCTAGCAGGGTTCATCTAGTCAAATCAAGAGTGTTCTACTTGTAATCACGTAGAGGATACTTATTTGCTGTGCTTTACTTGGTTGCAACTGTGAGATATTTAACATTATTGGATTTGTAGTTCTTGCTCATTGTCGTGAGTGACGATGATCTAAACATGTGAAGCATGATCTCATATACTGTGCATCACACGAGCTCACAATCAGCATTTCATGTATTGCAAAACTTTCCTTTTTCTTTTCTGAGTTGTGTGATATTTCACAGTGTCCTCCTGGGTAATCTCCTATCCTGTACTGACCACATGCTGCTTCGTTCACGGTGTGGTTTCATTTTAGCGGGACACCTTTGGTTGTCTGCTGTCTCCATGGGACATCACCACCATGCAGGGCACAGCAGCTTACTTTTATCTCTAACAGCAAAAAGAAATGGCACTTCTAGAATAATATTCAAAACGTGCCATAATAACATTACATTGGAAAAAAAATAAAACAACCCCAGTCCCTCCCCTCTTTTTAAAGCATGGATGGTTTGTGAAGGAAATTCGAACCTCTGAAAAGTATAGTCTATGATGTATTCAGTAAACGGTCGATATTCTTCACCCGACCCTGAAGGACATCGGATGCCTGCGATTCCTCTTGAAACTAGAGCTGCTTTCTGCTTGTCTGAGGTCATTATTATGTTCATAATACTAGAGAGCATTATGTTTTAGATGATATTGTCAAACAGAGTAAAAATAGCAATGAATAGTACCAAGTAGCAACAAAATAATTCTTAAATATACTACGGTAAACCGTGTTCCGTTCAGCATTCTACACCCCACTGTCAACACGACGTAGCATCGTTATAACGAATGGCATTCACCACCTGGCACACACCCTATGCGTAATGTCATTTTTATTTTACGGCGTATCATGGCGGCTAATAAAGTCAGCATTGATTTGTGCTTTACACAAAAACACATCAGGCGGAAACCATCACATCGGTAATAAATTGATACTGATTTGGTCTTTGGGACGACGGAGGAACCAAATGCCAGCATATCATTTTTCCCTCCCCTCTCTCTCTCTCTCCCCTATACCAGAGGCTCAGTGCCGGTACAATCGATTTCAGCTGCAAGAACCTTTTGTTCTCTGAAGTAATAAAGCAGTGTATTGATTTATCGGAGGCTGACGGGTACCTTTTGCCTCCTCCTCTCCCGTGTACTTTGGTTTCAGTCCACTTGGTTTCTCCTGATGGAAGGAAAGGTTTTGTCTGCATGACAGTGAGGCCCCCTGTCCAAAGGAAAACGCTCCTTCTTGCACTATCGGGCTGTAATTGCACCTTTTAAACTAAAACTGCTGTATACGGAGCATAAACCTCAAATTACACAACCTTAACCCCTTTAGACTTGACCATTAAAAAAAAAAAAAAAAAGGCTTCTAAATCCTAAAGGTTTTCTGAAAAACCTATGTTTCCACAGTATGTCAGTGGGTGCTCAGCCGTTTTCATGTCAAGAACCCCCAGAATTATCTGTATTTGGCCACGGACCCTCATCTGAAAATATGTTGTTCCAGGGGCCACCCAGAAGCAAATATTTGTGTTAAAAACGTTTGATTTAAAAGAAAATAGCATGATCTACAAGCTTGTAGCGCGGCAATAGCTACAGTAAAGTGTAACATAATGCTTAAAACACCGAAAGGTGTTCCCGCCCTGAATAGGTTAAACTAAATTGTGTTGTAAACAGAACATAACCTACTGTGAAGGCTAACGTTTACCTAACTTTTGCTACTACAGGGAAAACATGCGCATGTACATATGTTACTATTTAATTTAATTACATTTTTTACTCTTTGAATGCTCTTTCTTGCACTCTTTATTCTATCCCTTTGTTTGCTATGCATGCTTGCTGTGTTTTGTTGTGTGGATGTTATGCTATGCTTCTGCATTGTCTGTAAGGAAGCCAAACTAAAATAAGTTTGACTCGTATACGTATGTACCTGCATGTACACAAGATGTACCAATAAAGTGCAACCTTGATCTTGTGACACAGGACAAATAGGACTTAAAGCTGTAGGAAATACTTGTGATTAATATAGTCGTTGCAAAGGTATTAGTTGATTGACTGAGTCCCGTGGTGGGAGTGCATGGTCCAGTCATTTGGTGAGAGGCACTGCAGGGAACCACTCATTAAAAATGAATTCATCCACAAAACTGCCGTCATTTGTATTGTTGACCTATTTCTACCAATATAGACGGTGCTGGGCAGCTACATGTAGCTTAACTTGCCCAACACTGCAGTGCAGATAACAATGAATCATAGCTAATAGGCCTATTAATTAACTTTAATAGACCTATTGCTTCTTCTTACTGAAAAAAACCCATCAAATAAAGAATTAAATAACTAAAAGGAATAGTGTTGGGCAAGTAAAGCTACATGTAGCTGCCCAACACATTATAGAGACACTTTGGTTAACTTTGGTTAATGTTTGACCCCTCTGTCACATGGAACTATGATTTTTGTAAGTTTTTGGAACAGTTCCCTCCTTTTGGATGTCAAAAAATAGAATAATTATAATACTTGCGGCCACTGTGAGGCTTGTTTTTTTTGTTTTGTGAATATTATTTTTTGTTCTATATTGTACTTATTTGAATTCTTTGACTTTTTTCGTCTAATTTTATCATGTTCGGAATGAAGTTCATGCATGAATGAATGCATTCATTCATTCATTCATTCATTCATTCAACTATGTTGTGCTGCTGCTGGCGTAGTGATAAGGGACACAAATAAATAGTTCCGAGAGGTCAAAGATGAACCAGAGTTGCTCTATAATATTTGTATTGTTGTCCTATTTCTACCATATAGTCTATATGGTAGAAATAGGTCAACAATACAAATGAGGCACGTTTTGTGGATTAATTTATTTTAACCCATTTTGGGTGGGAACCCCTTTTGGTGTGCACCGAGTGCCACGCTTACGAGCTTGTAGGTCTGCTATTTTTGAAAAATGTGGCCCAAATTTTTGAATATATTCTTTCAGAGTGAACATTTTAACTCATATTGAGGTCCCTGGAACTACACATTTTCAGATGGGGGGACGGCAAAAGTCAAAAAATCGGAACTAAACCCTTTAAGATTTGAGCTGTCTAAGAAAAGACAATGCAAAGTGCATTGATTTGCACTATAGTGGATTTCCCTTTCATGTGTATTATTTAGGACTTGAGAACTTGTTTATTGTGTAGAAATCTGTATGTTGATTTTCTGACACTCAGACTTAAAGTAAATTAAAGACTAAACTCAGACTAAATAGAAGCACTCCATTTAGTGCAAATCAATCTCTTTGATTTGACTTAGAATGTCTGAGCATTAACAATTGGCAGGATGGATAGAGTGGCAGACGTGAGAGCTGTTGAGTACAGCACTCGTTTCAACACCACGTTTGGTTTGTCAGAACCAAACAATACAAAAAAAGTGTTGTAACCCGCCGCTTCTTTTCTTCTTTCCAATTCTTTGTTTGGCCCAAAACATCGTGTTTATTGTCATGATTTGTCACGACTCACGACAAGAGTTGGCTTTGTCTGCGGCGTAAACGTCTTTAAATAAATACTTTTTGAAAAGTCTATGAGGAAAAGGAACAGGGAATTGTATTCCAGGTCTCTCGAAGGGGCGGGACTGCGACGCTCTATTCGGGCTGTAGACCATGGGCTCTATTTCCATCAGTGCTAAACCCTTTATCTCTAAACTTCTTTGCATTTTTTAACTATTTTGCAAAAACATTTTTGAATAGTTCAAATAGCCGATCTACAAGCTCACAACGTGGTGATGTAGATCGGCGAAGTTGAACTATTCAAATTATATGTACAGTAATAGGCCGCCGACCCCCATCTGAAAATATGTTGTTCCAGGGACCCCCCCCCCCCAGAAGCAAAGATTTGAGTTAAAAATGTTCACTCTGAAAGAATATATATTCAATGTTTTGTGCCACATTTTCACAGGTTTTTCAAAAATAGCAGATCTACCAGCTCGTAGCGCGGCACTCGGCTGCGCTATGAGCTTGTAGATCTGCTATTTTTCAATAGCTAAAGTATAACACCATGCTTAAAACACCAAAAGGGGTTCCCTGATGTTCAACCTAAATCCCCTTGTGTTCTGGTGTAAAGAGATAGAATGAATGTACTGCACCCCCCCGACGATAACATGAAACACTGCTTTTGCCGTCAGCATTTCACAAAGTCAACATTTTGTGGAGTCAACATTTCAATTCACATTATACTCTAGGGTGTTTTTTTGGGGGGGGCCATTATATTATTGATCTCCTCAAGTCTTTTAGTTTCTCCTAAACTAAACAACAGTTCGACCGTATAAACTGAGACAAAGAGTTCTATAACTTTTCGCCTTACGAAGCTTTCTTAGAAAAGTGCTGTAAAACCGTAGCTCTTGGGATTCTTGCTGAGAGAGAGAGAGAGAAACTATCGTATTATTGTCCAAGATCATTAGAATAAACATGATTAAATTCTGCCCCTGCAGGATTCGCCCCTTATGGTAGTAGGAAAATAAATACAAATATACCATACAAAAATAGAAATTAAAAAAATATATTTTCATGCAACAACATGAAATGTACTGTAGTAGCCGTGCAGAGCAGTGCATCTGGTTGACAGTGCTGACCTGCTGGTCAGCACTTCTTTAATCAGCGCTCCTCTCTTGCAACGCCCTTGTGCGTGTCATGACAGGTGGCTCTGTGGATTTGTCGGTGGAATAAAAGGGAGCCATTTACAAGCCCACGGTAATGACTTATGGCTATAGCTGTCTCTGAAGAACAGGGGTTTTTTTTTGGACGTGACTGTGGTAATTGCACAACGAGCTCAGTGCTGTTAAGCATCATAATTACGGGGGACCTACACCTGGGGATCTTTTCGTTTTGCCCCGTCGAGGAATACATGAGGCAGATATAATTATTTTCCGTCGCCCGAAAATTCCCCTGCTCTTAGAAAATAACTACACGGTTCCCCAAGTGCTGTTGTTTTTTTGGGGGTTAACCCATTCTTGCCGGGAACCCATTTTTGTGTTAGCACTATGTTATGCTTTAGCTATTGAAAAATAGCAGATCTACAAGCTCATAGCGCGCCACCGAGTGGCGCGCTACGAGCTTGTAGGTCTGCTATTTTTGAAAAATCGAAGAGCGACTGACATTTTTAGAATCTGATCTCAGGTCAGAATGGGTTAATCAGACCAGTGTGTGTCCAGTGGAAACCTCGTATGAGTCTGATCTCAGGTCAGAATGGGTTAAACGAGGTAAAATGCAGTGCTGATACGTTCTCCTCCCTCCGTGCCATCTCCTCTGATAATTAAAAGAGATTGATCGTACACGCCGAGGGAAATATGTTCATGGGAAGTCTTAGCAGCAGCCCTTTGAGAAACACTAGTTCTTGCACTTTCAACACCATCAAAGTGCCAAAAAAAAAGCTATATCTACAATATAACCGGAGGTGATGACGGGCTTTAATTATTCCTTTGTTTTGCGGTTTTATTGTGATTCTCTCATTAGTAAGCTGTAATTGACAGTGCTGTATATCCAAGGAAATTCACTCTTGACATTTGCCCATAATTATTATATTCAGCCGCTCACCTCACATCAAACCTGCTCATCTGTGCACTATATCCTCCTCGGAATTTAAGCGTTTTGACAAGAGCTGGATTTGATGAGGGGTTGCGGCGGACAAATTGAGGTGATGACTGCTGACCTTCTCAGGCGCTCGCCCCTCCCCTTGGACTGCTCTGCTGGGCAGCAATGTCACTGAGACAGAGGCATGTTAATAAATCAAAGGTGGCATCCTACACCTGACATTAATAAAGCAGGGGCAGCATCTGTGACCTGCTGTCCTGAGTGACGACGACCATTGCGGTCATTCCTGGAGACTGCAGATAAGCCCCACAAGTTTTCACCTTTTTGTTTAGCTATTGTTTAGAATATCTAGGCTGTTAATTGTGCTAAAGTAAACGGGAAGTTACTGTGACCACAAGTGAAGCCTTAATTGTCTTGGCAGGTCTCACGTTTCTGAGAGTTGTGGTCTGCACGGTGCATGAAACAAATCCTTTCCGGGCTCCAGATTCCGTACAGCTAGGGCTCAGGGGAAGATGGTTACGAGCCGTCGCTGTAGAGTGGAGTAATTACAAAAAAGGCTATAGTATAAATAATTAATTTAATCTAATTAAACTTCATCAGTCCCTTAGATCATAATATTTCATTTAACCCTGCACTGCAACATCGTGAGTAAAATGTGCTGCATACGCAGTACGTGTCACATTTCAGTGAGTGCAAGTCAATACAAAAATATATATAAAAATAAAATCCAACATCATGGTCTGTTGTAACATGATATTTTAATAACAATTTATCTACAAAAACTTGACTGACACCACTGTATTCTGGTCTGCATGGAAAGTGCACGGTCACCGAAGCAAAGGAACATATAAAAATGTACATACAAACATACGGCACCATGTTTATTTTTTAGAACGCCCATTCATTTGGCCTTGGTAGTTAGTTACAGTATAAATGAGCGGGGTCATCTTTCAACAGGATGGGGTTCATCTTGATGTTGCTTAATCTGAAATTCTACTGTATTTGTAAATCTTGTTAAAACGTGTTCTGGTGTGCGACAATATTGTGTTTCTCGTCTCGCTGAACCCGACTATTATTTAATGGCACGGCACTTGTATTTGTATGTTTTTGCCACAGAAACCCCCCCCCCCCCCCAAATGTGATCAGTACATTCCACCAACTGTGCATATAGCCGGTTCTTTTCCAAGTAACCAACACGTTTGCTGACAAAGTAATCCATTGGACATCCATTGGGTCATTGCACAACAGTACCCCCCCCCCCTCTCCTTAGAATGGGTATCGGACCCTCATTCATCACTGGCCATTGACATTCCAGGACCCCCCTTCCCCTGCAAAGCAGCCGTTAACTGCACAGCTTGGTGGTCTCATAATAATCCAGGGAGTTTGGCAGGCGCGCGCTGAAGGCCTGCAAAGAGGCGTGGATGCGGACCACCTCGCTGGCGGTGAGTTTGAGCCGGTGCCGGAGGAGGCAGGCGAACAGGTCCAGCCTCTGCTGGCCGGGCGGGGACAGGCGGTTCACCCGCTCCCGCAGCTCCAGGAGCTGCAGCACGGCCGTGTCCTGGGAGCCCTGCGTGTACGGGTAGTCCAGCTGCAGGATCAGGTCGCGGATGGCCTCCGGGTCAAAGTGCATGCTGTAGCCGAACACCTGGATGCTGTTGATCTTCATGTAGCCCAGGTTCCGGGCGGGGTCCATCATCTCCAGCGGCTCGTAGTAGACGCTGTCGTTGTTGGCGCCCGACGGCGGCGACGACGGCGACACCCCGCCGCCGGCTTGCACCTTTATCCGACTCCGCAGGTAGATGTGGATGGTCTCGAAGAAGGTCTTCCACGTGTTGCCCAGCGTCAGCGTCCAGTTGTAGCACTCCAGGGGCAGGTCCAGCTTGGTGGCCCGCCAGTCCGGGAAGCCCCCCTCGCTGACGGGGATGTACCAGCTCTCCGAGTGGCTGCCGCCGAACGGGTTGATGTACAGCGTGAGGACGGGCTCCAGCGTGCTGTTCTTGGTGAGGCAGATCTGCAGGGACACGCCCAGCAGCATGTGCACCAGGTTGGACTTGTACTTGTTGCTCTTCAGCGTCAGCAGCATCCTCTTCCTCCACGACGGGTCGAACCAGCTGTTGAGGCGCATGTCGTTGCTGATGAAGATGGCGTGGACCTGTATTAGGACACACACACAGACACGCACGTACATGTACACATTAAAAAAAGTATGCCAAAATGCAGGCGCAAAACATACACTGAGATATTGGTTATTATGGAAAACCAGAGAACTGCCTCGGCGGCCTGTAATGTAATACAGGCTCCTGATGGAATTAAATTTGGGAACACACATTAGGGATGCTTAGGGAGTTCCTCCAGTGGCATTGCAGTCTTCAGATGTTATAGTGCCGAGCAGCTCCCATGTGTAAATGAGTACGCCTCTATCCCCCAAGGCTATATATACTGTTGGGGGGAAAAGCTATAACTCAGCTCTCAGACAGCCATACATGTATACAGCATATGATAAAACAACAGAACACCTCTAGCCTGCGGTCAGCTCTCTGCAGGAGGTAGCGGAGCTCCACATCCTGGAGGTCCGTCTCGAACCCCAGGTAGTTCTCCGTGGAGTCGGCCACGGCGGGCCTGCAGGCCCCCTGCGTCAGCGCGAACCCCGCGTTGCAGCTGCCGCAGCGGGTGTGGTTGTCCGGGGCGCACGCGGCGCACGCCGAGCCCTCGCCGACGGAGCAGGGCGGAGGCGACTGACACGGGCTGTGCTCGTATTGGCAGCTGCAGCTGTGGAGCTCCTCGGAGAAGGTGCCCAGTTGGTTGTTCTCCGAGCAGTACAGGAGAGACTGGAAGTGGCTCAGCCAGTAGGACTGAGGCCTAAGGGAAGGGGGGGGGGGGGGATGGGGTGGGGGGGGGGGGGGGGGTCATTAGATTGGTCATTTAGCATGGCACACTGCAGGCTAAACTTCTGGCTTTACTAGGATGTAGTTTCCACGAAAAAGATGAGGTACAGTATATTATGCTGTATAGTGAAGACAGAATGTGCATGAGGGAGAGAGAGAGAGGGAGGAGAGAACAATTGGGGAGAGAGATGCCGTATATTTTAGAGAGAGAGACAGAGAGAGAGACAGAGAGAGAGAGAGAGAGACAGACAGAGAGAGAGAGACAGAGAGAAAGACAGAGACATAGATAGCTATGATGTCTTTTTCATCAGGATATATTGTGAATTGGGGTTAGTTAAAAAGTTTGGTGCAGCTGTGCAGGGCTCTTAGAGCTATGCATAAATCCAGGGATTGTCTGTCTGGAGCCTTTGATTTGCTGCGATCCCTTTGCACTTCTTACTGTATCAACGTGGCTTTACAACGGCAGAGCTGCCGAACAAGCTTTGATGGTGTATTGTGGTTAAAGTTACGCCCATAAGACTGTTTTTTTGTAATATGTTAAGGGACTCATGTCTCTAAATCCTGTTGGAATGAGTTAGGTTAGAGGAACATGCATGTTAAAGGTATATTCAGTGATTTCACATAATTCATCACTTTTCCCCCCCTTTGTTGGGGGATAATCCTCCCTACTATAGAGTGTGCTGACCATATAATTAGTTCCTCCCTATCCCCAGTGAATCGCAGGTGTCAAAAAAACCCTAGTTTCGGTTTTGGTGGTGGGTGAGAAAACCTTAATCCAATCAAGATAGAGCGGGCCTTCCTCCAATCAGGATCGAGCGGGGCGGGCCTTGGTGCCCGTGCTGTTGGCCTGTTGCGTGTCCCCCCACTGTAGTGCGTGTGCATGTGCACATCTTGTTACCGGGGCAGACCAGGTTTTTTTTCCAAATCACCCAAATCACTGAATGCACTGAATCCTAATGATTTTAATATTATGAAATCCTCCACAGCTAAATCTGGGTGGGTGGAAGGAAGAAGAAAGCCTGCCTAAACCCTGCTTTAAAATTCACTCACTGCTAATTACTTCTTACTTCCATTGACGTCTTTGTTTTTTTTGTACGTGTGTTTAGTTTTCAGATGGCGATCTTGGCTAACCTGGCTAAACATAGGAAAATATGTAACATTCACAACTATAAAGGATTAAAAGCAGCTTTATAAAAATGGGTCTTCAGGAGTGATTTAAAACAAGGAACCAAGTCGGCAATTCTGATTCCTAGGGGCAGGGCATTCCACAGTAAGGGTGCACGGACTGCAAAGGCCCGGTCGCCTATAGTTTTTTTTTTACACCAGTTTTTATGGTAAGTAGAGCCTTGCCTGAGGATCTCAGCTCGCGGGCAGGCTCATAGGGGTCGAGTAGGTCCGAGATGTAGGATGGAGCAAGGCCGGTCGTGGCCTTGAATGTGAAGAGCAGAATGGTAAAGTCAATTCTAAATGAGATTGGTAACCAGTGGAGGGTGGCCAGGATAGGGGTGATTATGGTCAAACTTTCTTAAGAACTTTCTTAAGAGCAAGAAAACCATGTGGTCGCAATAAAAATCCCTCCCATGTACTTATCGATATTTATTTTTCCGGAATGCTCATATTCCTCTTCCTGTACGTATCCTTCCACTTTTGCCACCGTTACATTTCCAATGGGCTCCAACTACTGAGAAGATGGACGATTTACAAGCAGACTTTTGAGGGGCGCCTCCTATAAACGGCTATAGTGTAGATTCTGTCTTAACACAGACATTAAATGCCATTGACAATGAATGGAGAATTTACGCCATATGTGCCTGAGCAAATCGGTTGTCGGTATCGGTATGTCTGTCGGTATGACGATGCAAGCCCTTGGCCAATAAGGGACCACTATTATACCGTGTGTATAATGTGTACATGTACGTACGTGCGTGTTTGTGTGTGTGTCCTAATACAGGTCCACGCCATTTTCATCAGCAACGACATGCGCCTCAACAGCTGGTTCGACCCGTCGTGGAGGAAGAGGATGCTTACATAACTAAGGTATGTTTCAAGGTCGGTATAAGGTTGGGTTTAAAGGATTTAAACCTACAAAGAGATCTTTTGTGAGGGCATCCTATTCACAGCTTTGTGTGTAGGTGTGTTTGTAGAACGGAATGTGATGATTTGTGGCTGATGTATGATGATGTACATGTTATGTCTCACTGACCGCTGTTTGATTGGGGGGGGGGTTGTCTGGGATCGACTACTTCAGTCTACTGCAGTGTGGTGATGTTGTTTTTTGCTGCTTGTTGTGAGTTTGGCAGTAAAAGAAGAGTTGTGTTAAGCTGTGTCATGGTCTGCTCATTCACAAACACAATAGTACATGATGATAATTGAGTGCCAACGGTCTGGGGTGCAATTGTAGTGAAGACAAATATTCTGTGACTACTTGAAAGGTACTGTAAGTTAAATTAAGGAAAAAAATGCTTGGCAGGGGAGAAGGGGGGGGGGTGGGGGGGTGGGGTGAGTGCTGGCAGTCAATGATTAAAAGCCTCTACAGACCTAGCTCTGCCAGTAGACAGCAGCTATAGCAACCATTACCAATAAAAGGACGTCTGTCATCTTTGCAATCATGACGTTATTTTGCCAGAAATGAGTGCGTAGAGAGAGTGCTCTCTCTCTCTCTCTCTCTCTCTCTCTCTCTCTCTCTCTCTCTCTCGCACGCACATGCACACTCACTCTAGCTTTATCTTTGTGCATGCTGGCCCAAATAATGTTTACAGTTGGCACTGGGCGAATATAAAGTGAAACTGCTCTCCCTTCTTAACGAGTCCCACCGCCGACTCAACATACCGGGTTCATCAGTAATGCCTGGCTACCACAGATAATGTGATTCACACTGTACAAAATAACACGACCGATTTCCAAGGCCTAACAGGCATTAACACCTAATATCGAAAGCCCTTTGATAAAGACGGATGCCCAGGTGCGATTGAGCAGTGTGTAGAGTAGAGTTGTAGACCACACAGTAAAATCCATGTTACTCAGAGACTGCACACAGGTCCATTTGGTTCAATTTATATACACACTCATTTGAATGAACACTAAGCATATCACTGTACGCTGTAGCTCTTATGCACTAGCCCCCCTTTAACTAGCTCCCTCAGGCAATTATTGTAAATAACAATAATGCTCCTACTCATCTTGTGTCAGTTTATGAACATAATTGCACTGTAACAGCAATGGATTGCCATTTTAATTAGCAGTTTAACTGTCACGCAGTGAGAAGATATAATCTTCAGGATGAAACCGCCAACTGTTTGTTTGAAGCAGTCTTTACCAACTATGGAGTATGTGAGGCGGAAAAGGGAGATGTTTGAAACATGGATAAAACAGAATTGTGCTTTCCAATGAATAGCACATGACTGACTGCTTGTTTTCACAGATGAAACTTGTCATGTTGAAGTATGGGTATCCTTGTTTCTTAAGACTTTAATAAACAGAAAATGTCATCCAATCACATTATGTCATCCAATCGGGAGAGAGAACCCATAATCGGCTTCAATTTCAGAACGTTCCAAATCCAAATGTTGACTGCATCTTCTTGTTTGTATCCTGTATGACTTCTCTCTCCTGATTGGATGAAACTTTGAGTCCCACCTGAAAATGTATTTTCTGTTTGCTGAAGAGAATCTGAACAAACACTCAATACTCTAGAGTGCTATAGTCTATAGCAATGATTACTGTCAGAGTAACAAGTGAAGATAGCATCCATTAGTCACAATAGCAACCTTGACGTCCCTTTTCTGGGCACGTCATCAGAGCTTCTGTTTAGAGGGAAGGGGCCAAGTGCAGATCCTTGGGGGACCCTATGGTGAACTGAACTATACAGTACAGCACTGGAAGTCGTTGTAATGTGCTGATTGAGATATGCATTTTAACACATTACCATTACACATTACCATTACCACACGTTACCATAGCCGGTAACATGAGGCTAGTGCCAGAGAAATGCAAAGACGTATGCAAAAAGCCCTCATCCGGGCCGACCTGGAAGTGATTGCCCTCCATTGTCGCGCCAGGCTCGCTCACGGCCGTCCTCTGCCGCTCAAACTACAGTATTCTTATGCATAGCGCAACCTCGAATTAATGTTTTAAGCTCTAAACACATGGGGCTCCATTTTCGTCACCGCTAAATCCCTTATCCCTAAGCCTTTTCTTTTTACTATTTTGAAAACATTTTTGAATAGTTCAGCTAGCCTCTACATTGACACGCTGTGAGCTTGTAGACTGGCCATTTTAACTATTTTTTGCAAAATAGTAAAAAAAAAGGCAAAGAAGTTTAGGGATAAGGCGTTTAGCGGTTATGAAAATGGAGCCCATGGTCTTTTATCTCAATCTGAGCCCTAAAATGATTTAGACCGTGCGCGTGCTCGTGCACGAGGAGATTTGGGATATTCGATGACTACACACCATATTTGTGAGCCAACGGAGGTTAACCAATGGATGCTAAAAACGGTAAATAAAATACTATTAATTCCAGACATTAAATGACATTAAACAAACCCGAGACTTATCGTGTTAGCCAAGGAGGTTGCAAGCACGAATCCCAGGAAATCGTGGGCCTGGCATAGATTCGGTTAAGGTAAGCAAATTGAAGCACTGATGAGATGCTCGCATATGAGTAAAATATGTCTCTCATCGGCTCTAAATAAAATATATGAAAAACAAAATGGAATGGAATATGTATAATTATGCCTAATGGCAAACGTCTTCACACAAAGGCAGCGCACCATGCAACCTCATCACTATTCAACGTATAACCGCCAAGCCTGACTGCTCCCACTGGAATATTCACTCATAACTGTCATCGCAGAGAAAAAGTAGTGTAGCCTCGGGGAGCAAAATCAATCACATTTCTCTCATCCGTCTGTAGTGCCTCGCACAGGATGTTAAGAAGGGGGGGCTCTTTTAAGAGCGTCCGCATCACTGCCAGTCAAAGTGACAAACATTACATTCTCTATATCTCTCTCATCCACATTATGGGAATATTCTCCAATTCCACACCATGGTAATAGCACAGATAAACGCCGACTGGTTTGGGGGGTAACGATTCTCTTACTTCCTTTTCCCTGGTGAGTGCACAGGGATTATCTGATCCAGAGACCAGTGATTGGAGTGTAACTTGGCCCAGAGACAGAGAGACAGACAGACGGACATGCAGACAGACAGACTGGAATGGATATTTAACACAGTGAAGTATAGGACCTACAGTGGTTGAGTGCTGAGGGAGAGTGTGTGTGTGTGTGTGTGTGTGTGTGTGTGTGTGTGTGTGTGTGTGTGTGTGTGTGTGTGTGTGTGTGTGTGTGTGTGTGTGTGTGTGTGTGTGTGTGTGTGTGTGTGTGTGTGTGTGTGTGTGTGTGTGTGTGTGTGTGTGTGTGTGTGTGTGTGTGTGTGTGTGTGTGTGTGTGAGAGACCACAGGCTAGTGGTCAGAGGCTTGAGGATTATAGGGTTGTCCAAGTGTAAGGCAAAGCAGCTTGCAACATACTGTTCAATCTCCTCCATTATAGGCAGTCTGTCTATTTGGAGGAGAAGGTGCTTTTTGTACCCATGATTTACTTTCGGTGTTGGTAATATGACGGTCTGAAGTGACCAATGTTGGCTGTGAATAAGTTAATGTGTTGCCTATATTCTGTAGTACATTTAGGGCTTGTTTGGACTCAAGCACTGAGACACGTGATGTTTCGAGTGCGTAGTATATCAGAAGAAAAATGTGTGTGTGTGCGTGTAACTTGGAGGCCGTGCAGGCTTACCGTTCTCTCGGCAGGCGGATGTGAGGCTGCCTCTGGCACCTCTTGCTGAGGCTGAACAGCTTGAAGACGACGCGCTGGGCGCGTCTGAAGAGCACGCGCATGCTGTTCTCCAGCTGCTCGTAGCGCCAGTGGAACGCGCTGTCCAGCGACCACAGATGGCGGATGGTCGAGACGTTGAGGAAGATGTTCTGGGGCAGCCTCGTGAAGAAGTTCTTGAACTCGTCTATATATACCAAGACAATAACAAGTGGATAGTTTTATTTTACTACTCGTTTAAAACAGCTGCAAGTTTTAGTTATGTTACGTTAGTAGAAATTTGACAGGAAAATACCTCCAAAAAAATCATAAATACGTTTAGGAAAAATAACATTTGAGTTGAATATATAGGCTAGCTTCCGAAGCATAAATACACTGAATTGCATGTCAGTGTAACTTGCACTGTTGAATACAAGCGATTGGAGGGTGTAGCATTACCAATAGAGAGTATGCACATGCATGATTTTCCCATCAGGACACGCCCCCCTCATCTAGACTGAGTGGCAAAACATTGAGCAGCATGGTGGAGTGTTGGAGTTTGGAAGCGCTCGTTGGAAATCACTCAACCGTCTTGCGTACCACCTGTTTCTAAATGTCACATAATGCAGGAGGCAGCAAAATGTTGTGTTATTGAAAACAAGCACTTCCAAACTCTGACATCAAATGCAGGGCATTTCTTGACAGAAAGTAGCTCATAACGTTTCTATGGTGGATTTTTATGAAACAAAAACTTTGCAGATAGATGGAGGATAAATCACTTGTCTGTTTGGATGAATGGGCTGTCAAGGCCAGAAAGTAGTTTTTTGCCACTCAGTGGGCGTTCGATCCGCATAACTTCCAGGTACGATGATGTCACGTGGATACCCTCTATTGTATAGCACAGCCTTACTAGGCTGTAGTAGACCGTTGAGGCTAAAACAGATGGTGTAGTAGTCAGGTGCTATGGTAAAACAGTATAGGCTATCGTAGTAGACGGTTGGTATAGCCAGGGCATTATTTGCTGGTGTAAGCATACATGTAGGCTACTATTTGAAAGAAGAAGCATAAGTGTTTATGGTTCATAACACTTTGTTCAAGAAAAAACGTGGTGCTTGTTGTAATATTATTTCAGATTTTTCAAAGCTCAGGTTATCCAGTGTTGTCTTCTTTGTGTGTTTGGTTCATTATCGCTGCCATCATTCATCATCATTAGCCTTTATTGCGGTATTAATCATTATAGGAAGTTACGGTCACTGCCGATGCGTACAGTTAAGTTACCTTTGAACAATCAAAGTGTCATAATTCTACCTCCATATCATGATTATCCGGCTGAAAGTAGTCCCATCGTTTGTTACCCAGTCGACACATAACCCACTTCCGCGATGCGACTCACCAACAAAGAGCAAAGCGAGCCAAGATTGTCTATACCCCCTTGTTCACTTTGCATTGGACTCAGTTTCCCAGAAGCCCTTGCAAGCCAGTGATGGGTCGATTTCTGGTTGCGTCATCATAAAGCGTCGGCTTCGTCACAATGTCCGTAACAAAGCCGGTATTTCTTAAATGTTCTTAAACATATAATAGTGGGTATAGCGTGTTAGGCAAGGAAAGACAATGGAATAAAACGCGGGTTTAGAGGGTTATGCAGCAAAGCTCTTAAGCAATCATATAAACAAGATTAAAGCCCCATTTATTCTTCCACGTTTGACTATATAGTTCTGTACAGTATGTAGGCCTATAATGCTGTATGTTCAAAATATAAGCATACAAGTAGCAGCTTCGAGAAAATGTGCACAAAGACGTACAAAGCATTGTGAAACGGGTAGAAGTATCCATTCCGTACATGTGTAGGCTATTTAATGATAAGGTCCTTATGTGTCTCGCAGCACAGCTGCCAAACCAAAGTGGTTTAAACTAACTGAAATTGCAATACTTTCACTATTATAGTATAACAGAAACAAACAGCTGTCCATTTAGGGCTGGCATCAGAGGAAAGGACCTGTGGTCACAAAAATCTGTATTTTGTATTGTATTCTTCATCAATCGATGTCAATTACACATTGCCGCCCTAGAGGAAAGGTCATGAGGCCACTCAAATGGTTACGGTGCATCCTCTGGGAATAAATGGAATGGAACCACAACTTTGGAGTGATGAATGTAGTGATTTTTTTGTTTTGTTTGAGAGGCAGATAGATAAAACAGTAGGCGCGACTTGAAAGGAAATCGTTTTGTCACCATGAGGCTCGGCTACAAGGTGTATTTTGTAAGAAAACAATACAACTATTGCTTGTGGATCTCCAGAGGGGACTAATGGAACCAAACCTGCGGAAAGACGGATGTACTGGATTCCAATTATTGAAAGATTCGTATAACAGTAGGTGCGAGTTTGAAAGGAAATTGCTTTTGAATAGTTATTACGATTGTCACCATGAGGCTCGGGGGTGCAGGAGGACAATGGTAGTGGCTCGAGTCACCGTTGTTAATCCATGTCTTCATGTTCAAAAGTGGCTCCTGACACACCACATTCTGCTGACGGGGCAGAGTGCTGAAAGTCATTGATATTCCCACCGGAGGCCAATTTTGCGTCACCTTAGGGTATTATGCATTCTGGACATGCTGCTGCCCTCTGCTCTCACCGAGCTATTAAAACATAAACTTTGAAAGTAATTGCATTTAGGGATATTTCAGCCATCATTTGGAGTTGTGGAATAAAAGGCATTTTGATTTCACCTGAGTTATAATAGCCAGGGCATGGTGACCGAGCACGGCAATAATAACCAAACATTATGCTAAGTGCTTCCATTCAAACGCCGTTTCTACGGCGATGTGAAAAGCTGGACTGGCAATAAATGGGTTTTTATAGAAGATTAATCTGCTCGAGACGTATTGTAAACTACCTGAGCTGAACGCTGTTGATTTTATTTTTAATCCTTTGCCGTCAGAGAGTTGATTTGCTACATGCAGATACAGTATAGTGTGCCAGGACTGTGTCCAGAGATTCACAGCCCGCTATTACAGTTTACAGGCCATTGTCTATAAATCAAAGTCTAGGGGCAAAGCCCACGCTGTGGCTCCCCACCGCAGATTTTACTGCTGAATATTATAAAACACTTTAACCCATTCTGACCTGAGATCAGATTCATACGAGGTTTCCATTGGACACACACTGGTCTGATTAACCCATTCTGACCTGAGATCAGATTCTAAAAATGTCAGTCGTTCTTCGATTTTTCAAAAATAGCAGACCTACAAGCTCGTAGCGCGCCACTCGGTGGCGCGATATGAGCTTGTAGATCTGCTATTTTTAAATGGCTAAAGCATAACATGATGCTGACACCAAAATGGGTTCCCGGTCAGAATGGGTTAATTCATTCTCACACTTCTTTATGGATTGTTTTCTCCTTTATTTTATGATATGCTCCTCCATTGTGAGATATAGTATGGTTATCTCCAGTGACGCTAAGTGGGAATTTAGTCAGGAATATCCCTTGACTCCTTCCAAAACCGCTCTCAAAGGGCACCTACGGACAGCTGCAATTCGAAACTGGCCCCCGTAAAATCGGAATCCCCCACCCACATCTTTTCCCCCTCACTGTATATGTTTTGTATAACGTCCATAGACTTGGCCCGGCCTGGGGAATTTATAATTTAGCTCTAAAACAAACGTCCATAGACTTGGCTGGCCTATATGACGTCATTTCGGAAAGCCATGCATTACATGGGGCAAAAAAAAAATCATGTTTAAAAATCGTTACTTTTACTTGTATAATTACCCGAGTCCTCAAACTCCTTGTAGAGGATTCCCCACGTCTCTGTGATCCTCTGCAGGCTCTCCTCCATGGCCTGCAGGTCCATGTAGGGGCAGTTGCACTCGGGGAACTTGGGGTCACACTTGCACCAGCAGTCTGTATCTCTGCAGACAAACTCTCCCTCTCCGTTGCAGGCAATATAGCTTAGAGCAGCTTGAACGAATCCCTCCTTCAGGTAGTCTGGGAGGATCACCTGCAGGCCTGCAATGCAGAGCATCGGAAATATCAAACCACAAACTTGTAGAGAGTGAAAGTGGGTGTAGTGTCATTAAAAATGCCCACTGCGCTTGACTTGTTACATACTTCATATTAAATATTAAATATCATCAAAACTTCATCGAAACTTTTCTGACATCTCTGGATATCACAAGCACAAGCAATAGTTGTTTCTATAGTTTCTTTTTATAGTGTTTTCTTACGAAATACCCACATCTAATACTCAAAGGTAATACAACAAACATGAGACGAACCTTGTAGCTGAACTTTGTTTTCTGGGCTCTGAACCAGCACAGAACTAACGGAATCAAGGTTGTCATAGTTACTGCATCCAAGAGGACCTGTTCGAGTCTCTGTCACCTGGGCAACAACAAATACAACATCTAATTTATGAATTATAAATTCTCTGGGGCATTCATCTCAGCATTCATCTCACCATTGCCACACAACAAACTGTATTGTGCATTGGGAAATAATTGGGAAATAATTCCCAATGCATTTTTCCCATAGACATTTCAAAACGTATTTACTTAAAGACCTTATAAGCGTCGCACAAAGCCAACTCGAGTCGTGACAAAACAACAAAAAAAATAAATCTTCCTCTTGCTAATTATTTGTTCGGCCCGAAATGTTGTCATGGTTTGTCACGACAAGAGTTGGCTTTGTACGAGGCTTAAAAGGTCTTTAAATAAATACTTCTTGAAATGTCTACGAGGAAGATAAACGGAGAATCATGTCCTGGGCCTGCAACGCTCCATACCCTGAAGGATAACCCTGAGTTATTTATCCATAACTTTTTTGGAAGTGTTATGCTGCAAATATAGAGACACAAGATGCATTGTGTATGGGCTCAGATCCATGCCAATATTATCTGTGTGTTCGTAAAAGAAAATGCGTAAAAAAACAATCCGTAAAAGAAAAATGCGTAAAAAAACAATCCGTAAAAGAAAAATGCGTAAAAAAACAATCTGTAAAAGAAAAATGCGTAAAAAAACAATCTGTAAAAGAAAAATGCGTAAAAGTTACAGATGCTTTTTTTGGTTCCCCAGTGATATCACTGCCAAAATTCACATGACGGCTGAGAGCCAATCACTTACGAACAGAAAAAAAGACAACCTAAATTACGAATGCTTTTTTTGGTTCCCCAGTGATATCACTGCCAAAAATCACATGACGGCTGAGAGCCAATCACGTGAGGCCTTTTCCTCTACCCAATCAAAAAGCTCCATAAGTCTGCCTGGCAACTGAGGTTGCCATGTTTGTCTGGGGCTACGTTATAAGTATAAGTATAAGTTTATGAGTTACAAGTTTAGCTATATTATATCCATATCTTGTCTTAAAACAACCACTCAATGGCATTATTGACTAATTCATTATTTTATAATGATATATATATGATATATATATATATATATATATATATATATGATATATGATAGCAGCCTCATCATACTATCATCATCATCACATCATCACATCATATCATATCATATCATATCATATCATATCATATCATATCATATCATATCATATCATATCATATCATATCATATCATATCATATCATATCATATCATATCACATCATATCATATCATATCATATACTATATATATATATATATACTATAATTAGTGAATCACTGCCTGCACCAATCGCTCCCACTTTTCACACGGGGGGGCAATATCGCACAACGGGCAAGGGCTAGTATAAAATAGTAATACATAACTTAAAAATATATATTTAATCTGGGACTGGGCTTTCCTGTCTATAGGTTTAGCTATATATCCATAATATCTTGAATTAAAACAACCAGTCAATTACACAAATTCGTTATTTTAGTAGCCTAAAATAAATAAAATAAATTCAGCTATATATCCAATATCCATATGATATTAAAACAATCGGTAGGCTATATCCTAATTTCTGCACACAGGCATCATTATTTTCGTTCTGACGATTAAGTAAGGCATTGTATAATTTCACCACAGGGAGACGCTGTACGTCTTGCTCACTGTCTCATGCACACACCACCCGCACCCCCCCCCCCCTGCCTGAAACAGGATGTGACGTTCTCCCTCAGCTGCTGTCGGTTTGTGTAGCCTAATTTGTTTGTTCCAAGCCACTCTATGGGGAGAAGCCTTTAGCCGCGAGCGAGCATGGTTCCTGACTAGATAGGTGAAGACTTCTTCTTCTTTGGCGATTTTTATCATACTAGATTGGAACGCCCATAAACGTCACATCCTGTTTCAGGCAGGGGGGGGGGGGGGGGGGGGTGCGGGTGGTGTGTGCATGAGACAGTGAGCAAGACGTACAGCGTCTCCCTGTGGTGAAATTATACAATGCCTTACTTAATCGTCAGAACGAAAATAATGATGCCTGTGTGCAGAAATTAGGATATAGCCTATTTGCCGATTGTTTTAATATCATATGGATATTGGATATATAGCTGAATTTATTTTATTTATTTTAGGCTACTAAAATAACGAATTTGTGTAATTGACTGGTTGTTTTAATTCAAGATATTATGGATATATAGCTAAACCTATAGACAGGAAAGCCCAGTCCCAGATTAAATATATATTTTTAAGTTATGTATTACTATTTTATACTAGCCCTTGCCCGTTGTGCGATATTGCCCCCCCGTGTGAAAAGTGGGAGCGATTGGTGCAGGCAGTGATTCACTAATTATAGTATATATATATATATATATATAGTATATGATATGATATGATATGATATGATATGATGATGTGATGATGATGATAGTATGATGAGGCTGCTATCATATATCATATATATATATATATATATATATCATATATATATCATTATAAAATAATGAATTAGTCAATAATGCCATTGAGTGGTTGTTTTAAGACAAGATATGGATATAATATAGCTAAACTTGTAACTCATAAACTTATACTTATAACGTAGCCCCAGACAAACATGGCAACCTCAGTTGCCAGGCAGACTTATGGAGCTTTTTGATTGGGTAGAGGAAAAGGCCTCACGTGATTGGCTCTCAGCCGTCATGTGATTTTTGGCAGTGATATCACTGGGGAACCAAAAAAAGCATTCGTAATTTAGGTTGTCTTTTTTTCTGTTCGTAAGTGATTGGCTCTCAGCCGTCATGTGAATTTTGGCAGTGATATCACTGGGGAACCAAAAAAAGCATCTGTAACTTTTACGCATTTTTCTTTTACAGATTGTTTTTTTACGCATTTTTCTTTTACAGATTGTTTTTTTACGCATTTTTCTTTTACAGATTGTTTTTTTACGCATTTTTCTTTTACGGATTGTTTTTTTACGCATTTTTCTTTTACGGATTGTTTTTTTACGCATTTTTCTTTTACGAACACACAGATAATATTGGCATGGATCTGAGCCCATAATTGTGGCTTTCTTTAGTCCCGTCAATGAGTTATTTGCATAAAGCGCTGTCTTCTTTAAAGGCATTTTGAGAGAGAAAGACGGCTCTATATTCCCTCTTCTCTCTGAAACAGCAGGATCAAAAGCTCATCTCTTTGTTTTCCAGCCGCTGACTGAAGATATTTGCATTGACCTTTCCTTTGAGAAGCTGCCCCGTGCAGCAAAGCATCCCTTCTCACTTAATTCTGCGATAAGAGATCTCATTTCAACACCTGTGCTGTGGCACGGTGCCGCAACTTAACAGGCTCCCATTCGTCTCTCTCTCTCTCTCTCTCTCTCTCTCTGTGTGGGGGCGTGGGACGCCATGTATTTGGTGCCATGATCTGTCCTCATCAGCCTTGTCAGAGGACAGTTGGTGTAAAGTGGCAGATGGATGAGACGAGACAACGAGGGTCAGTCCATCAGTAACACAATCAAGGAGGAGCGAAGGGTGATTTATAGTTAGCGTGCCAGTGTCGCGCACACAAAATAGATGATCTACAAGCTCACAATGCGTTGTGACGGCACGCAACCAAGTATAAATCAGGCATGAGGGTGTGCGTTGTATTGAAAGCTCTGGATGGATCAAACTCTGAATCCAGAACTGGGGCCCTTTACATCTTATTATGAACCTCTTGCTTGTCTCATGTGGGTATATATATGGCTGATATGAATATAAGGAAATTATATTCCGATATAAGGCAATATTTGATAAACCATACGATATGCCATATGGGAAAATACTGACTGCTGAGCGGAATATTCAATTTCCGCTTCGTATAGCAGCTGCTGTCCATTGAGGATACATTCTGGTAACATTACGAAATACTTAAATGGGACGTTATTTGACACCTGTGTGTTGATGCACAGCCAATTGAGGCATCGAGGCAAAATGCCTTCTTCATCTTGGCCGCGTGCCAGTTCCTGTTTGTTGACATATTAAAGTAGAAGAGGAAGAATGAAAGACTGTGAGAGAAGACTCGTTTCAGGACAAGACGAGGTTTGCAAAACACGTTAATGTAATTAATGCGTGTGGTTTTGTCCCACCTGCTGTGTGGACACAGATCCCGTAAAAAACTAATGATTTAATCCATTTTGGGCGGGAACCCCTTTTAGTGTTATCATTATGTTATGCTTTAGCTATTGAAAAATAGCAGATCTACAAGCCACCGAGTGGCACGCTATACGAGCCTGTAGGTCTGCTATTTCTTTTTTAAATCGAAGAACGACTGACATAGAAACATAGCTTTTCCAGAAAACTGTCAGGTTGTAGAAGACATTTATAGAATCTGATCTCAGGTCAGAATGATTTAACCGTTGACAGAAGACTGCGGGAGTCTAGCGGAGTGCATGCATGGACATCCTCTGCTCTTCCTCTGCGATAATGGAGGGACAAATCAATGGGGTCTTGAGGGCGGAAACATAAAAATGCAATAGCTTGCCATAATGAGAGCACAAGACAATACAGGCTCTCCTTGGGATGAAAACAAAACAAGGAGTGCGGGCGGGCGGCTGCATCCCCGCTGCCTCCTCATTCAAGTGTGTCTACTTCATGCTCATCATTCCGTGTCAGACAAAGAGGCAACTATGGAATCACGTGGGGATATCGCCATCGATTTAGCCCTGGAAATTGTCAAATGATAACAAAAGTGATCCCTGCCGCTCTCAAACAGCCATTTCTCATTGTACAAACGAGTTACGACGGTGCCCTGAACACTGTCTCCAGTTAACGTTGCACCGTGACTTCTTTAAGATTTACACAAACACCCCCCCCCCGGCATACTACACACCGTGCAGTAACAGGCTTTTCCTCTGAAATGAGCTCTTCGATTCTCCACTCTACAGGGGGGGGGCTTGTCCTTATTGGCCTTAGTTGCTCCTAAAATTTCACATTTTCAGAGTATTAGCGCTCAGCTGTTTTGTTTGCTCTGCCTATTTTCGGTGCGACACCGGCACGCGTCTAAGTGTACATCAGGCTTTAAACCATTTAGACCTGAGAAATCTTCTAAATCTTTGTTTTCTGAAAACGCTATGTTTCTATGTCAGTGGTTCTCAAACTATTTCATGTAAAGGACCCCCAAAATGATTTGGCCGCGACCACCATCTAAAAAATATGTTGTTCCTGGGACCACCCAGAAGCAAAGATATACGAGTTAAAAAAGTTTGCACTGAAAGAATATATATTCAAAGACGTCCGCCACATTTTCACGATATTTCTAAAATAGCAGACCTATACAAGCTCGTAGCACGGCACGCGGTACCGTGCTGTGAGCTTGTAGATCTGCTATTTTTCAATAGCTATAACGTTTAAAATAATGCTTTAAAAACAACCAAGAGGGGTTCCCACCCAGAATGGATTAATACTCCTCTGGTGATGGAGGTGAGCCTCTCCTTTCTGCTCCCACATGTCAGTCACGCCAGATGACTGCCACTGGAGCATGAAAGCCATCTCTCTTTTCTCTCTCCCTCGTTCATTCTCTCGCAGCTACATAAAACCTCCAATTCCCTGGACAGACAAAGCTGCTGCCGCTTTACCTCGGAGGACGTGCTCACCTTTTACTCCGTAGCCATATATGCAAGCCACCCAAGTGTGAGGACAGAATTTTGACTCTGAGCTGTTCAATCCGTTCAAACAGAGACGTGAATATGCATTCCAGACGGTAACGCCGATCTACAAGCTCACATTGCGTCACATGGTGCCCACAACAACGGCATGATGTGGCCCACAACCGTTGAAAGTGGTTAAACTGGCGCAATCATCTTTCAAATTGAATTTGAATGGGGAAAAATAAGGGTATATTTGAATTGGATTTGAATGGTGGAAAACAAGGGTGTACTGATAAACGCTTCCTCTGCATTCTGGCACAAGAACTCTGGCTCCGATTGATTGGTCTAGCCTCGTCTAGCGGATGGTGGTAATAGCCCATACAGACAGACTTTCCATGCCATTGTTGCCATAATTATTATTATCTTGGAAGTTGCGATCATTATTGTCACAATGTTGTTGTCATCGTTCATGCATTATCGTCATCATCATCCTCCTCGTCATCGTCATCATCAGTATTGACAGCTCCATTATCAACAACGACAAGCTAAATGCAACATCTGTACCTTGATGGCGGTGGAGGCGATCTGGATGTGGTGCAGCTTGCGCAGGGTGGTCTCTCTGTCAATGAAGTAGGAGGCGGCCAGCTGGTGCAGAGCCTCCAGGGTCACAGTGGAGGAGTTGCCCGAGTAATCACTCACCTCCGCTTTCTTACTCAGTTTCCTTTTATCCACAAATATTGTTAAGGCCTCTTCACCTGCAGAGCGGAATGCGAAAGGGTGCATGTTAACGTTGATCCAGACTTTAGAAACAATAAGTATTTGTAGTTTTATAATTGAAATTTTGGAATTACAAGGCTACATCTGAAAGCATCTGAAACAATGCTTCATGCAGTACTAACGGTATATATGGCCAGTACTTTTCATTCCACTGTGTACACAGGGGAGGTATATCCACAGCACAGGAATGTATTCATTGTGTTGCTCAAGGACTGTGTTGCTCAAGATAATAGCTGAAAGGCACTAAACAGTAAACACTGGACGTGTTTTTCGGAAAACCGATGGAGAAACGCAGCTGAAAATCCGAAAAACCTGCTCGGTGTGCGGGGACCTTAATATCAACCCAGTGTCCTCATGTAACCAAAATGTGTTACATTTGTACACTCCAGGAGTTACATTAACACTGGGGATTTTTACTGTGGCTATATACCTCACACTGTCTATGACCATGTTGTTTTTGGCAGAACATTTTGATTTTAGTTTTAGTCATAGTCTCTTGAATATAGTAGTTCATTTAGTCTGAGTCACATTTTAGTCACCTGGAATGTCTTAGTGTTAGTGTAGTTTTAGTCGACTAAATCTACAGTTGATTTAGTCGACTGTAGATGTCGACTAAATGATGTAAAATGTCTTTTGGCGGACTGGCGGTTCTTGGTGCTGGCGTAATGACTGTTTTTATACATATCCATATACAAAAAGTGTAAAATGACTACATTACGACTACTACACTAGTCCCTTCCTAACATTTTAGTGTTGTTTTTATTTGTTGACAAAATTGTCAGTATATTTAGTCCTAGTTTTAGTCATCATAGCTTATAGTTGTCATTTCCATTTCATTTTCGGCAGTAAAAAAAGGGTAGTCGACGAACAATTTCTGTCTTAGTTTTAGTCGACAAATTCAACACTGCACTGCATGGGGCATTGGGGCCACCTGCCAGGCAGCAAATAGTAATAGCAGCCACTGTCTGATAATGGCAATCGATACTTGTCCATATACCCATTATATCTTGAGACGCTCGCTTCTCCTTTTTATCACCCATAGGTCAAATCGATACTTACCGGCGCTCCACGCTGCTGCATGACATTTCATGACAATTCCATTTCACTTTTCTAACTTGGCTATGGATGGCGGCCCCTTTTAATATAGCCATCTATTCATTCATTCCTCAAAGTTCATATGTTTTCTGAACACATAAGAGGCAGTGATTTATAACCCAGCATCACTTCTCTGGCCGGAACCCAGGGCGGGCGAGCTCCTCACTCTATTCATCTATTCTTCATAGCACTAAGAGCTGGCTGCGTGCCAGAGCGCGAGCGTTGCATTGGCTCAGAGAGCTCCGTGGGAGAGCGGAGGGCTGAATTATACGTATAGCTGCTCACAGACGCGACCTTTCGGGAGCCAAGGCTCGGGTCTAAAGTAATTGACAAGTGTTGCTTTGTAAGAGGAAAGCTGCTTTTCCAGACGCCCATATATACTGTATGTGAGTCTTTCTTATATATATATATATATATATGGAATTAAAGTTTGTGTTGTCGTCGTTGTCCCTTGGTGCAGGCAGGCAGGCACCATTAATGATTATCCGTCCACCACACTACAGAAAACCCAACACATGGTGACAACTGGGAGAGGCACGTTTCAGCACACACAGTACAATAAAAAAAAGTGTGCAAATGGAACCACATGATCCATATTGTTCCATTTGTACACGATAGTTAAATGAACACCCAGGATTTGTCAGTGCACAAGCTTATATACCAACAGTATAATCCCGTGTGTATCATGTATTTTTGACGACAATTTCCATGCGGTGAGCCATTATCTGTTATTCAATGTCAAACTGTTTTCCGTGCACACACACACACTCTTTTTTTGGGGAAGCAGTGGGTGTCCCACACACCCACTGCTTCCCAAAAAAAGTGTGTGTGCACAAAAGAGTGTGTGTGTGCTGTGCACTTTTCCCGAAGAAAGAGAGCACAGGTCTGCGCCTGGTCAGGTGCACCAGCAATCTTCGGAATTCAGGATATGGAATATGAAAAATCGGACAGATCCGTCTCGACTAATAGAGACAAAGTGTACCGATTTGCTTGATGTCTGGACAACATTTGTATAGGAGTAATATTTAAAAAAATCACACCCGTGTGAAGTGTGGGGCGCTCCTATCATCATACGTCCTAACATGTCTATTTGCTCAGACACTATGACGTAGATTCACAATTCATTGTAAATGGGAATTTAATATTTGCGTAAGACGAAAAGCTACACCAATAGCTGAATATAGGAGGGAGCGTCCCTCAAAGAAATCAGTGGCGCCATCATAGGGCAATCTTAAAAGGGTGACATTTGTTTCTCAACGTAGTGCGAATGTGCGCGCAAAGTTTCACCACGATCAGACGCTGCGTTCATGATTTGCCGTATTTCGTTCAAAACTGGGTGTCTGTTTTGTCAGTGTAAAATACCTCAGTGCACACAGTGCACAAAATGGAACCAAACAGACAGGAGGGTGTACTTGGTTCCTATTACTATAGCCTCTGGAACCCCTCCCAGGACGGACTGACTGACTGACTGACTGACTGACTGACTGACTGACTGACTGACTGACCGACCGACCGTTGTAGACCCCCATAATCAATCATCGTGAGTGACCGTGTCATTGTTTACCTCCGAGTGTTGCTGACAGCAGGAAGTGCGTTCCATACTTCCTGATCAGCTGGTCTGTGATCATCTGGGTGGTGGGCCTGTGGCCCAGCAGGCGAATGTTCCGCGTGAACTCTGGAGTCAGCGGCAACGGAGACTCCAGGAAGTCTCTCCTCTCCACTGCCAGGTTGTTCACCTTCCACCTCCCAAACTCTCTGAAAGGAAAATAATAAGGCAGCTGTTATACCGGCGTAGTTCATAGCATGCACGCGCACACGCACAGTGCAGGGAAGACAACACTTCTATAGCAGTGGAATAGAAGGAAGTAAGAGGAGAGAATGCATGAGAGAGTGAGACAGATGTAGGCAATCATTACGGAGGTCTCAAGATGTGCTTAATGGCACACCTCGGCTATGGCTGCGCCGGAGAGAGAGAGAGAGAGGACAATAGTGAAAAGAACTCAGTCAGACAGCAACCATGTAGCATTTTGTAAGATGAATGCCATCTGGGAAGGAAGGGGGGGTTGTGCTCATATAGAAACACATCTGACAGATGCTCTGCTTCATAACCCAATCATGACAGTCATGGGGGGGGGGGGGGGGGGGGTGGAATGGTGCATGTAATAACCCTGTGGTCGACACATCCGGGTGTTTTCAATTATGGACGAGGAAACCTAAGTGCAGGCGACGAATAAATGGAAGCTGTGATGATCGCAGTCTGAACAAAGGCATCTCATCAAGCCTTTGTTGCCTAATCGTGTTCTTCTGTTTTCCAGTGACAACCAATACAGCTGACCTCAACGAGTGCAGCGTTTATATGAATCCCTCGTGCTTTAGTGATTATAATATCCGAGCATGTTCATTTTTAATTGCCTCTGGCAGGTTGAAGACGATAATGGTATGAGTCAGGGTTAACTGTGAAATGCTAGCATAATCTACCTCGGCAGGCAACGGGTTTAAATGGAACACACATGCAGTGAACTGCGGTGTTCGCCAAGGAAGCATACTAGGGCCGTTACTAGGCATGTAACGATATATCGTATATCGATATATATCGTTATTAATCCCGAGGATATGAATAGATTCGAATAGATTCATTGAAATAAAAAAATCGATTAAAAAATCGATACAATTTTTTTATTTATTTTTTTAGGGTAGTGTGATGTGAAATGTGAGCTTTAGTCATATTCCATCATATTCAAGTGCTTTTGGAGAGAAATGATAGTGACTTTCAGTAGTAGAGCACTGTAGAGGGGAGCTGTGTGTGTCTGTGACTGTGCCCAGGTGATGATGGTCGTTGATGCTCATCAAGGAAGACAATTATGTTTCTGCACTGTCAAAAGTAATGCTACTTCTTTTGCAATGTAGTTAAATAAAAAATCTCAGGGGGGGGGGGGGAGATAAATTATATAATTTTTTTTAAACTGTGATCTTTCTTTAAGGGTGAGGGTGAGGAAGAACTCAGTTCCGTATATTCACCAGAATCCGTATGCGTGGCTTAACCGATAACGAACTCTCACTACGCCTTAATGGAAAAATAGAATCCATTCTTTCCGCGTCCCTCAGCAAGGTCAAGTATCGCCACATCCTCACAACACCATTAAGCATACTGTACTTACAACCTTACATTTAGATGCCATTGGGATTGGAACTATTAGTATTAAAAACTTTTCAAAGTCATTCAGACCCATAGTCAAACAGAAACCACTGCTACTGTAGACCAGGTGTTTGACTCTACTCTACTATGTTTTCACATATTTCACATATTTCGGTCTAATAAAGTATTCAATCAATCAATCAGTTAATGAAAGTTATACACAGCTTCGTAAGCCGCAACAGTATATCTCCCTTTTACTGGTTTTCCGGGTCTTTTTAAGTCTTATAAATAACACATAACAAAAGGAGAATAAGAAAGCCGCGAGCCGTCCTCACACAATCTGTTTTCCAGTCGATTGTCAGAAGTATCTTTTTGTAGAATTGGTTGCCTAGGGCAGTTCTTTGAGAGCTCTTGGATGCAAATGTCAGTGTTGTGAATCATATCATAAAAAAAACATTCTGTAATCAGTGGCCTGCATTAGCAGACCTGTCTGTCTGTCTGTCTGTCTGTCTGTCTGTCTGTCTGTCTGTCTTCTGTTACGTTCTATGGTAGCTGGTGAATAGCTCAAACAAAAAATACGCTTAAAAATGTTGAAATCTTGACGGATTTACAAACGGGTTGGTTTATTACTAATGTCACCAAACACGGCTATGATTCAGGAGGCTTATCGGCTTAACTTTCTTTTTTATTTTTATGTGTGGCTGTTGGCATTTTCTTGTGCATCTTTTCTCCAAGTGGGTTGAAAATTGCACACAGGAATTGGCCATCAGCTTATTGGCATTTTGCAGGAACTGACAAAGCACATAGTAAGTAAACTTTTCAATTAAATGTAGTGTAGTAAAAGTATTTGGATCCGAGATGTAGTGGGGTAGTAGACGTAATTGGAAATTGGAAATACTCCAGTTAAGTAAAAGTACCAAAATGTTACTTAAGTATAGCTAGAGGTTCCCAAAGTGGGGTCTGGGGACCCCTAGGGGTCCTTGAGGGAGTTCCAGGGGGTCCCCAGCTCCATGATAGTTATAGGAACCAAATGTACCCTTATGGGTCTGTAACTCAGAGAGTGTACAAAATGGTTCCATTTTTTTACAATATACATTGGGGTCCCAGAGATAGAAATGCCATTATTAAATAGGGGACCGTAGCCTAATTCAGGTCAAACCCGGGGGCCCTTGAAAATGAAAATGGTTTTAACCCATTTTGGGGGGGGGAACCCATTTTGGTGTTAGCATTATGTTATGCTTTAGCTATTGAAAAATAGCAGATCTACAAGCTCATAGCGCGCCATTTTGGAAAAATCGAAGAACCACTGACATAGAAACATAGCTTTTTCAGAAAACTGTCAGGATGTAGGAGACATTTTTAGAATCTGATCTCGGGTCAAAATGGTTTTAAAGTCACTGCTAGAGCCACTGAAGTAATATAGCACAACTGGGTAAAATGTACTTTCCACCACTGAAAAGAGGGTGGAAGACAGTATGAAGGTACTATATAGCCGTTCACAAATGGCACAGATGGTTTCCGGCACTGCTCCCGTGTGCTCCCGTTCGCCTTGAGCATTTGCAGTCGGAGCCATTTAGAACTAGACGTCCCCAGCAGCACTCCCGCGGTCGTGTGTGTGCGGTGGGCACAGAGCAGATAAGGCTGCTGCTGCTGCAACTTGTGGCGTTGGCTGTTGTCATAGCAGTGAAGTGCCGCAGAGTTATTTCACACACACAATAAACCTGACTAATGTTCAGCCTAAATGAACAATTACTGTACGTACAATTGGATTGCTCCTCGCAAGGTGCCCACGCAGCCCACTAGCAATTACACAAATCTTAAGTTTCACTAACAACACTCCTTGCCTGCGTCTGGTAATCATGGATCATTGTTTCAGAAAATATATTTACATTTGGTCTTCTCCTCCTACGCACCAGGAGGTAGGTGCAAATGACTTGCTTTTCTAACTTTGCATTTTAGTTATATAATCCTGTACCAGAAGTCATTACAGTATATTATATCCTGTACTGCTCACTCATAACTCCGTATATATTACATACTGTGCTGAAGTCTGGGGCAACACCTACCGTATACAACCAGTACAAACTGTATCACCCTACTGCAAGAAAAAGCCATACGGATTGTTAATGTGGTTGACTATTATGTTCACCCTACCAATTAATTATTTGCAAACTGTCGTGCTTTGAAATGTAAGGGTTTAGTTGATTTAAAAACATTAGAGATACTGTTTAGAGCTAATATGGAAACACTTCCAGATTGTATTAAGGGTTAATTGTTCTCAATGAGAGAGAGCTGTTATTCACTCAGAGGAAAATGTATGTTTAAACAACAAAAAGGAAATGATCAATTGAGAAGTAGATGTAACGATAAAGGGAGTCAAGCTGTGGAATAGATGTGATGATGAACTGAAAGAATGTGGAGCTAAGGATATTCAAAAACAAAGTAATAAATAGCTACACAGAGTAAAGTTTCAATTCAAGTGTTACTGGGTTTTTGACCATAGTTGCGAACGCAGTGAGCACTTACTATGAGACCTAGCAGATCATGTCTGTGTGTCTGTCTGTCTGTCTGTCTGTCTGTCTGTCTGTCCCGCTTTTGTGTCCATATATGGAGCTGAGTGATTACGTCACCATGACTCAGCCATAACCATATAAGGAGTCCCCAAAGCAGCTATACGTCCAAAACCCAAATATGTACGAGCTGCGTTCGCTTCCCGCGTTTGCGCGTCTTACTGGTGCTTAATCAAGTGTAATTTTTGTTGTGTGGAAATGATATTACTGTGACTATTATTAGCATATTGCTTAAAAGAAAAAGGAAAAAAAAGCATGTAAGCCCATTTTAATATATTATAATAGTTTATGTTGAGGACACTTGAAGGTTGTGAAAACAAAACAATGAAATAATTTGCATGGATTGTACTACAGCACAATGCATTCTCCAAGGAAGGAATGATATAGCTATACAATGTTGCACAGTGATCTTTCCACATAGTAAGAGCTTGACTGCTGTAATCAGAGCAGGTTGAGCAACCTTGGCTGCCGCTGATGGATGGAGAGACTATGGCCTTTTGAAAGGGTGTAGATCATATTAAAGCAGGAGTAATGAGCGAAAGCCCCAACAGCCAGATGTTTGAATGATATATACATTCAATGAAAACCCCTCTTGAATTCAAGCTACTTCACGCAAAGGCGCCATTATGTGCAGTGGGAAACGTGTGTATCTTATTTTATCATGAATTCATGATGAATTGAACATGGCGGGCCCTATTGTAAACAAGTTAATCAACTTAATCGGGCGTTGTAGTAGCCACGGGGTAATCTAATTCTAAGCGGTGGATATTGATCTTGTCTTCATGTCTTTATGTATGTAAATTGTCTTGTTCTTTGTGTTATGTCAAATGTGTGCATATGTGTTCTGCAGCAGCATACTTGGCTGCTGGGTCGCAAGACACATTTCTGTGTGAACTGACAATACAGTACTATATCAGATCATATCATATCAAGTGTAATACTTTAGGGTGTCGTCCACAGTTAACAGTTTTGTATTGAGTTGTGCTTGAAATGAATGTACTGTAATTCTCCAATCTGTTAATCCATTTAGACCTGACGTCTAAGTCTTTCCGAAAAGAATATATATTCAAAGATTTGTGCCGCATTTTCAAGATTTCTCAAGAATAGCAGCGCTATGAGCTTGTAGATCTGCTATTTTTTCAATAGCTAAAGTATAATATAATGCTTAGTTAAAACACCAAAAGGGGTTCCCACCCAGAATGGGTTAATAAATTCATCAATCAATGTTGGTAAATGAGACCAACAAATGAGGGGAGAGATGAAGTGCATTGTATGCAAGGTAAATATAATTAGTCCCATGTATTGAATCTGTTTAAATGCCCTCCTGTGTGTGTGTGTAAATATTGATCAGCATTCATTCACAGCCTCCTAAATTATAATAAATTAACCCACATTAACATAATCCAAAGTAAAAGTCGAGGCATCGCCAAGTAGGCCTACTAATGAGGATACTTTGGACATTGTTTAGTTATATGTTCAAAAAGTTTGATAGTTAAATCCCCTCTTACTAACAAAATGGATGCAGCCTATATACGAATGTGCTTTCATCATGTTTCGTAAATGAGACCCGCAGAGGGTAGAATGGATGCTCTGACCTTTTTGCTGACACTGTAGTATTTACACGAAAGGCTTTGACTAATTTGTTGGTCAGGTGTGTCGTCCGTGGTTATTAATCTTCGCTTCATTTCGTGCCATCCAAATAAATGACCTCTTCAAGTGGGACGCACCGTATACGCGTGTCTCCCGAGTTCCACTTTGCAATGTGAGATAGCGAGGGGGGGGGACGGGGGGGGACAGAGAGAGAGAGGGGGGGAGAGAGAGAGTGAGTTCACACAAATCCCCTCTATTGTTGAAGGTGATAATTAAGCTAGCACTGTCTTGTCCGATAGATAGGCCAGTAGTTGCGTGTGTCCCAGAGCAGTGGTTCCCAAACGTTTTCATGTCGAGGACCCCCAAATTGACACTGATGAGCCCGCGGACCCCCATTTGAAGAGACATACCTGCAGGGGCACCCCATAAGACAAGATTTTGACGGCTCTAGCAGTGATTCTCAACCCGTTTAATTTGAAGGACCCCCAGTTTGACATGCATTATAGTCTACGGACCCCCCCATGTAATGACATTTATGACATCTATCTCTGAGACCCCAATTTATATTGTAAAAATCAACGTTAATTTATCTCTGAGAGTGTACAAACGGAACCAAATGGACCCGTCACTCTCAGAGTTACAGACCCATAAGGGTCCATTTGGTTCCAAACTATCATCTAGCTGGGGACACCACTTTGGTAACCACTGTCCTAGAGGGAGATTAGGAGATGAAATAGCTTTCACTGCAGTTTCTTTTATGAGTATATTTTTTTTGGGGGGGAAGGGACTGAAGTCCTGCCAAGAAGTTGTTATTATAAATCTTACTCTGCTTCAGCTTGATGCATAATTTGAATCGGTTGTATCAGTGTGGCCTTGATCATATTAAAGTGAGGAAATGTAAGTTCAAAGGCTTATGACTAGGTAGAACTGTTATAGATGGACCATCCATCCATCTTCAACCGCTTATCCGTAGTCTGGTCGCAGGGGCAACAGCTCCACCAGAGAGCTCCAGACTTCCCTCTCCAGAGAAACATTAGTAAGATTAGACTCGGCCAGTGAGTCGATGTAATCCCTCCAACTGTGCCTTGGTCTGCCCCGGGGTCTCCTCCCAGTGGGACGTGCCTCGAGGACCTCCCTATAGGGAGACGCCCGAGAGGCATCCTAACCAGATGCCCGCACCACCTGAACTGGCTCCTTTCCAGGCAAAGAAGCAGCGGCTGTACTCCGAGTCTCTCTCGCGTCACTTTTTTAACACAATTTTGGCCTTGGATGTGTATACACGTCTTTTATATCAAAACCATGGGGTGCCTTGGACGTGTATTAGGTATTTTTTTATTGATAAACACCCCGCCCCCCCCCCCCTTTTTTTCCCTCCTTCTGCAGTGTACTCCTTGTTGATTCGCGCATGCGCACTGCCGTTCACTTCCTTGTTTGCGGCTCAATGGTTTTGACCAGATGGGCAATGTTCTCTCTTCATTCCTGACTTCAGCATTCCTCTCGTTTTGAATATTAACGCTTCTAGAAAGACTTTAGCTTCTCGTTTTGAATATTAACGCTTCTAGAGAGAATTTAGCATATCCAGCGCGAGGTAAGAATGGAAGATTATGCCTCCCGGTTTTGGTGGTGAATGGAGGAACCTTTCCGAGTAAAATCTGCCTTATCTGATGGCACTCTATATGGCGCCATTATTTTGAAAACCTCTGGCACATTCTAAGTGTTAGGAATGGGGATCAGAGAGTGTGATTATATGGATTTATTCATTGGCACTTGAAAGGTATATTTTATTTTACATAAATTACACATGCATGAAGTTATCTTAATGTAACACAACCACGTGCATTATGCAATATGTTCAGAGCATAGCCAAATGCATGTCAACACTCTTGCCTGCACCCTATAGTGAATATGGCAGCGCCCCCATGGCAACGTTTGCAATGGACAGGTGGTTAGAATCCAGGGCCAACTTTGTTTTTGCTGTGGGAAGCCATGGTTTACATTCACCATAACACTCTAGTGTAAATCCCCCAAAACACGCAAGCATTCGAAAAAACAAAAAACACAAAAAAAAAGCAACACGCCATGTTTGGTTTTCTTCAAGGCACTCATTAGCAACCCTTTCAAATTTGATCAGCAAAGAAGGCAGGGGGGGTAAATTGAAAGGCGGGATGAGAGGGTATACGGTTTCATTAGCCGTTTCGTTGCCATGGTCGATCATGCCACTGTAACTAGAGGCACCGCCTCTCGTATAATTCATCTTCTCCTGTCGTTGAGCATTTATTAGGATTTAGCAGAAATCCACATTCCACACGAGGCAAACCGGACTACGGAAATAATATTGTCACTTTCAATCGCCTCTGCCCTGTGTGAGAAAGATTATACGTTTCACTAAGCAATGGATTGGGGGGGGGAAGAAAAGACAAGACAATAATAATTTGAAAACAAGCATGAGCAAGCTTTTTGCTCTGCACTAGTCACCCTTATCTCAGCAATGGTCACTGTGGAGTTTGCATGTTCTCCCCGTGTCCCCTAGCTTGGGTAAATAACAAGCAGTACTCCTGGTCTCTAAACTACCTCCCCCTGGCAGGGCGCCTGAAAAAAGGAACTGGTCGGAATAACGTGTTCCGCCCACGCACTGCGTCCGGCCAGGGAAACTCCCCCCTGTCAGGTGAAAAGAAGCAGCTTGGACTCCTCATGCATAGAAGGGCGCATGAGGTCAGTCCCAGGTTGGCAGAGGAAGTGTAGCGCCCAGGATTACATTAGATAATGGTCACTGGCACTGATTTGACCTGTCGGTTGCACCACTGAAGTCAGATGGGCAAAGAAAGAAGAGAATGTCCGTCTATACATTTTTGCAGCATTGAAATTGTGACACAAAAAAAAAAAAGGACAAAGAAATTGGCACAGTAAGAGGAGTGCTATTTAATATGTTACCTTTCCATCACCAGCTTGTTTACCCCGGGGCGGAACAAGTTTTTGATGTCTCGGGAATCTCTGGGGTGGGTTTTTTAAGAGGGAACAACAGACAGGGAACATCAGTAACAATGTTCCAGCGGGGTGTAGACTCTGTATAGCTCTGGGGGAGACAGTGCGTCTGCTCTACAGCACTCACCTCAACCTTGTTCTCTCTCTCTCAGCACCTGCGGACTCCCCTGGGGCTTTAAAAGGCTGCTGCTGTTCATTGTACTTTAAGTGGCTCCTATATCAAAGTGTAAGCATGTTTCCTCTGATCAAGTTAAACTCACAGGGCGGGCAGTCAGTCACATCCTGCTTGTTAAAGAGTTTGTGTGACAACGGGCATGGGACACAAATTCCCCCGTAGGCCTACTTAATGTGTCAATACGCGTGACATTAAGGTTTACTGCGGATCATTCCGCGGGTTATAATTCACGTTTCACCCTTAAAATTGATTTGCAAAAGCCGACCTGATGCAAGAGGAGTGTGGCATAAAACGTATGCTGAGATCATCTTAAAGATATAGTTCTGCTACCGTGTGACTGCTGAAACCATCTGCACACCGACCGAGGATGTGGTGCAGTGTGTTCAGGTTACAGTCGGCCTGCTTGAAATGCCGGTGATATGCATTGGCCTTGTTAAAAAATGATGATATAGATTTCTCCTTCAATTAATTTTGGCTTATAGTAATCCCTGCAAAACATCCCGTAATCTCCTGTTAAACGAAAGGGATCGATTCTTCAAATTCTAATCCAAATGTAAATTCTAGTCCTTGTGAATGTTCATTTGAATCACCGTTCAAAAACTAAAACTAAAACTTATTGTTGGTGACTGTGGGTGCATATAGGGTAATATGTTTGACGTATTGCAATCATGCATGAATATTGCTTATGAATCACAGAATGTATACGTGAAACAGCATAGGCTAATAATGTGCCTGCATGTATTCTTTTGATGCAATGCGATTTAATTCAATTTAGGAAGATTTAGAGGCTATTTACCTTTTTGGGTTGTTTCCCCCCCCCTTTAATACCATCACTATTAATCAAGTCGGTACAGTAATCTAACGGGCTTCAAACACAGCCTTGCGGCTGACAGAAGCCTCTCAAGGGAGTCGGTGATAATGCAGAGTAATAAGTATTAAGAGCTCACTAATCACTTGGCCACACGATAAGACTATTAATCTTGCCACCCATGCACCTCGGCTCCAACGGGCCACTGTCTTTGTGCCAGAGCAGGGGGAAAGCTCTAACACAGCAGCTGATCACCGGAGCCATAAAGCATCCTAGCAGCCGATCCATAAGACGTCAACAACCATGTCTGACTCTCCCGTTTCCAGACAGCCAGCCTGGACCTCGTCACTCTCCGTTACGGCGTACGGCGTGATTTATGGCACGGCCGCAACTAATTTGACCACTATATAGCTGAAACCTTTCCTTCAGCTGTGCCAATCCAAATATTTCACTTTAATACTTACTTTAATGCTATACTGTATAATCTGCATGTGTGTAGGAGAAGGTCCAGTGAAATGCAATACCGCGGCCCAAGTATACAGCCATACCGCTGTGTGTTAACACGTCGTAAAGACTCGTAAATCAAAACCCGTCCAGCTGTGTGCAAGGTGTCGTGTGATTATCGACTCCAAGCGCATTTACTGGATGACAGCACAAGCCCAAATAATGTGCTCCTGCACCAGAAAATCCCAAGCAAGGTTTTCACTACGCTAAAACCATCCTTGTAAATTGCCAACAGTCAACAGTATAGCCTGTGGAGTCATATTACAACTCACGCCTCACTGAATACCTGTTACCATAATGGTTATGCTGTTTATAATGTAAACGTTTTCGCAATAGAAATGCCTGCTCATCGGATAAGAGTAATGAGTAAAAGCACAAATGTTGCAAGTATAACAGCAGTTACAGTAAAATAATGTTAAGTATAGGTTATTTAGTATTCGACTTTCAATTACAATGTAGGAACTTAGCTGACACTCTTGTCCAGATCCGGATCTAAATAGCATACTTAGCTAAAACTATTCTAAATAAAACATAATATGTGAACAAGTATAACCAACACGCCAGCGTAGTATAAATAGAAACTATCAAATGACTGTAATAAAAATGATAAAAACAGCACTGATACAGCATCTTGTACAGCTCTTGTCTGGAACGTCATTTATTAGTCATCGTCTGCTATTCAACGAATATATATTTAAACTGTAATGGCAGTTTTTGTGGGATAACTCGCTGACAGATGAAAGTAGTTCACTTCCTTCCTCAGCCATCTCCATTAATTTATCCACCTCACCTGATATGAGTGCAGTACAATTTATTCCGTCCAATATAATTTCCACTGGAGCATTTTAATAGGGGTTAGGCAAGGACTCACCAAAAATTCTGCCTCATGTTATAATCTACAGCTGAAATTCTCAATGGCACATAAATCCTGGATATTGTTATTAATAAAGTACAAGCCTCAGAGACTAAATCAATATTTGCCCCTTGGTGCATTTTTCATGCTTCTGGTAGTTGACTCTTAATAGGTTATACCAGTCAGCAGTGCACATGCAAGTATTGCACTGCATTTACAAAGACTTTTAATGTAGGCCTCTATCTCTTTATCTATAAATGCACCATATGGTACTGTCAGGTCTGTCTGTCTGTACGTACGTGTGTACGGCTGTAACCCACGTAACTGGAGAACCGTTCGCCCCACCGACTCCGAATTCGACACACGTGTTCCACACCCCCACAGGGAGTGCAGTGCCCGGTGTCGGGTCGGTCGGACCCACGGTTGTCCAGAACCGCCACAAAAGGCCTCTGCCCGGGATCTGGACAGGGCCCCTGCCCAGGGTCCATATATGGAGCTGGCCCGTTCTAGTTCTGACTTCACAACACTCCATATTTGGGCATGCCTGACACAGAACTCCATAGGAATGAAGTCAGAGTCCAGATCCAGAAATCTACATACATACATACATACATACAGTACATGGTCTAAAAAACAAACAAAAATTAAAAATTAGGTATGCGTCTAGTCTAACTTGGACTCAGGGGGGTGGACACCTCTGCCTTGCATAGTCCCCAGTGAATAGGCATGTTGCCCTTCACTGGTAACTCTATTTTGGTATTCTTTTTAAATATATGAAGGTATTGTGGGTTGGGATTTTACCAAAAAGCCCCCCTTTTAAATACATACATACATCCGAGAAGTTGAATCCGTTTTTAAGGACCCACTTTTAGGCCAGTGCAACAGAGCATGCTTTTGCCTTTTTTTTAAACCCTACCCATTTTAACCGAATACATTTATATGGGCATAAAAGGGACACAGACAGATGGGTGGAACGGGTACTCATGACACGGGTACAACGGGTATGGCATAGCCGGGTGGGGCATGGATCTCCAACTTACATCGTTACCGACTCGTTGCTCTACAGCCGGGCACCGGTCTAGTTTTCTAAATCTCAAAATCACCAAAATGATGCCCTGCACTGTCCCCCACTGCTCTGCACTGTCCCCCAATGCACTGCACTGTCCCCCACTGCTCTGCACTGTCCCCCAATGCACTGCACTGTCCCCCACTGCACTGCACTGCACTGTCCCCCAATGCACTGCACTGTCCCCCAATGCACTGCACTGCACTGTCCCCCACTGCACTGCACTGCACTGTCCCCCAATGCACTGCACTGTCCCCCAATGCACTGCACTGCACTGTCCCCCACTGCACTGCACTGCACTGTCCCCCAATGCACTGCACTGCACTGCACTGCACTGTCCCCCAATGCACTGCACTGCACTGTCCCCCAATGCACTGCACTGCACTGTCCCCCACACTGAATGAGCACAAGTTCCGACTGTACCATCTGAGCCATTCATTCATCTGAATTTATTTCCCATTGTCACACGGGAACGCGGAGTCAATTTGTTCCTGCAGAGGACAAATACCTCGAACACCACACGTAATAATAAGAGACACTGATACCGAACTGATCCTCAGAAAACCACTTTCTGTTTGTGTACTATAGTTTTCCACCAGCTGGAGTCTGATCGCCATCCTGCCCCACATTTCTCTCGCCTCTTCCTCTATGAAACCAGATAGGCCTTTTGAAAGTGACAGTATATGCACGTGTGCATGTATCACTTCTCAGGACATGCATAAACAATCCTATAGTCCAGGCAGGGGGTCTGCATTCATGGCAACAGCGTGACAGTTCCCCTGCACGGGTTCCAAATGTTGCATGTTAATGTCGTGACCGAGAGAGAGAGAGAGAGAGAGAGACACTCACTCACCTATAAATCTTGTATCTGGTGGAGAAGCCCTGGCGGTTCTTCTCCACAAAGTCTACGTACTCCGGGGAGTGGTGGAAGGGCCCTTTGTCAGACAGCAGCCAGTCCAGGGGCCCCCCGCCGGGCTTGTCACCGGGGACGCCGCCGCCTCCGGCCGTGGCTGATGCTGCTTCTGCTGCTGCGGCCGCCACGCACGCTGTCCACACACACACCCAGCAGTGCACGCTGAGACGGAGGCTGACGGCGACCCATGGAGCCATCAGAGGCGGGAGGGACGCGAGGCGGGGATGAGGTGGCGGTGGTGGTGGTGGCGGGGGGGAGGGGGAGGGGGGGCAGTGGGTGGGTGGGGGAGAGAGGGGTCTAGCAGTCGAAGCCACACGTTGTCAGCTTGCTCCTCCACTGGGACACCCGGGGGACCTGCATACCCTCAATGCCCCCCATGCACCTAAACGACAGAGAGAGAGAGAGAGAGAGAGAGATATAAAGGATATGAAGAAAATGTGGTGGTGTATGGTGGGTGTACAGTATATGCACACACACATGTACACCAAAGGCACGCGCGCATGCACGCGCGCACACGACACAGGGAAACAAAAAGAACAAAGCCATGAGGGGCTAATGAAGCTAAACGAGCATGCGAGTGAACTCAAAGTTGTCGTTCCTCTTTTATAATTACACAAACGATGCATCCGCTACGCCTCTTGTTTTCAACATTAATATTTATCGAGCTCCAGCACTGGCTTTGAGCTGTGCGCACCGCCACTGCAGAATTTAACATTCCTTCCTACATGTATTCTCAGTTACCAAGCCAGCAGTGGACAAAAGTAACCTTTCTCGCTAAAATTTCTTGCTCTGTGGTATATCAGGCTTCTGCAGCTGTTCCAACCCTCGTCCAGGGTTCACATCAGTCTCCATCAACTTCTCAAGGCCTGTCAATCAACTCCCCCGCAGCCATGTGCAACCAGCTGCTTTGCAAGATGTATGACTCTCTCTCTCTCTCTCTCTCTGTGTGTGCGTGTGTGTGTGTGCGCGCAGAGACGTACGCACAGGTGTGAGGTGTCTGCATGCGGTGATGTGGGGAGTTGAGTCTCATTACAGTATTCTGATGACAATCTGTCAAGTGAATTCAGCCGGTGTGCGTGTGCTCGCTCGTTCGTGCGCGTGTGCGTGAGTGAGTTAGTAACAAAAAAAAAATAATGTAATCACACAATAACAGCAAGATGGCAAAGCAAGTAATATGTCCGGTAGCTCATGAAGACAGAAATACAGAAAGGCATTGCTGCCGTTGTTTGAGCTATAGAGACAGAGAGAAAGAGGAGGCAGACAGAGAGGGAGGACGGTTCATTATTGAAAGTTAACCAAGCAGGGAGAGATAGGGAGAGATATGGAGAGATAGGGAGATGAGATGAGTTGAGATGGCGTTTGCCTTGAAATTGATTTTAGTCTGGCGTCAGGTTTTTAACTGGCCATCACTCATCAGCCTTTCACTGTCTGACCCGTGCACGCACGCACGCACGGTGTGTGCGTGTGTGCGTGTGTGCGTGTGTGTGTGTGTGTGTGTGTGCGTGTGTGTGTGTGTGTGTGTGTGTGTGTGTGTGTGCGTGTGTGTGTGTGTGTGTGTGTGCGTGCTTGTGCGTGCTTGTGCATGCGACGTGCATCTTTAAACTGTAATATTCACTTATGAGCAGACATGTCCTGCGGATGACCATAATGAACTGGATGTATTTACGATGGATCAGCACTCATAGTGCCTTCCTTCACACAGAGGGCACATGAGGTTATATCTCTCATGTCTTCTATAATGGATCTACTGAATGTCATTGTGCAGACATCTAAATGCATAACATGCCAGTGTTGAGAGGTGGGGGTGGGGGGGGGGTCGCTCACAGTATAAAAGCCTCAGTATCACTGTTTGTTTAATGCAGTGTTAGTTTAACCAGTCCAATGCGACCATTTGGACCTGTAATAAGGGTCCATTTGCACTGCGCAAAAAGCTTGGAATACGGATGTGTATATTACAGGAAACCCCCGTTAAACTTTCCAACAAACCCCCTTAAACTCCCGAATTGTACCATCACACATGTATATTACTGTATATGCCCACTAAACTTGCCCATAATTGCCCGTTAACTCCTCTTTTCACGCAGTGTTGGTTAATGGTTAGTTGTATTTATACATTCGCAATGGATGTCGCAAAATGTAGTGCCGTTCAAACACAGAGTTGCTCTACTGCAGCAGGGCTATACTGTAAAAGATAACATGCTCTACTATTCACTTTTAACTGCCATTTGTTTGATGTCGTTAAAAACGCTTAAACCCTATACTTTGTCGACCAGTGTCCCCCAGGGGTATACTTTTTTAATGCCGTTTTAAAACATGTGCGCGGTGTCTTATGGTGTCTCTAAAATTGCAAACCTTATTGCCTTCAGCCACAGCATCTAGCAAATAGGATCGGGGGGGGGGAAATATCACTCCTATTGGATTACGCATAGCGGCGTGTCGTGTTTAGAATGCCCTTCATTCAGGCGGGACTATGTGTGGTCATATGTTAATATCTGAACACAAGCAACAGGGGTCATATTTAAACACTGTTTAATCCTGTCATCCAACAGGCGGCGGTCAAAAGAGCTGATGCAGGAAAGAAGAGAGGGCTGGAGAGAGAGCAGGAGGAGAGTGCTTTCTCTCTGTCCCCCGTTGCTCTCTCCTTCTCCCTATATGCCCCTTTCTTTTGTCGCTCCCCTCCCTCCTTCTCAGTCTCCTTTCCTTTTCACTTCTCACATATTACTCCCTCCCTCCTCGAGAATCTCCACAATCTACTTTGATCCACCTCCCCCCCCCCCCCCCCCCCCCCCCCGTGTGCTCGGTGCACACGTCGTACATTATGCCTGTAAACATTTATTGTTTCTGTGATCCGACGGAAGGTTTGTAATCACATTATCGGTCACACGGAACCTTCCGCTGTAAGCCTTTTGTTATCGGCCGCCTGGGCTGATATCAGATACTCACTTCGCGGCTAGTAGGGTGTTATTACGTCACATTTTGAAACCATATATGCAAATGGCGCTTTTCATCACACACACAGCGTTAAAATGCTCAGCCCCCCCGAGGCAAGAGCTCCTCACGTAATCTTAACCCGTACAGGGCCGGAACCCCTTTTTGGTGTTTTAAGCATTATGTCATATACGGTAGCTATATTGAGAAATTAGCAGATCTACAAGCTCAGAATATATATTATTTCAGAGCGAACGTTTTCAACTCAAGTCTTTGCTTCATGGTGGGGTCCCTAGATAGAACAACCCCGTTTTCAGATGGAGGTCGGTGGCCATTTTCATTTTTCATGAAATAGTTTGAAATCCACTGATATGGATAGTTTTCTTTCTTTCTTTTTTTCTTCAGAAAACTGCCATGATTTAGTAGACACATTTGTAGAATCTGGTCTCAGTGGGTTAAAACAACAAATTGAATGTTGTGAGCTGCAAGAGCCATGCATGTTCTTTTCATTATAGGCAGTAGGCTGGGGCTCCGGTGGATACGTTCAAATATGATTTTGCACTCCATGGGCGAGCAATATCCCGAGGCTGTGTGGAACCTCATGTCTGAAATGAAAGCTGTGTTTGTTCCTGTGAGGTCCTCTCAAAGGAGGCTTCAAATTATGGGGGGAAATAGATTTCCTCACAGGAATGTAATGAGCTCTGGCGTTCACTCGTGGAATGGTTGAGTGCCAAAATGAATTCATATTGAAAGCGGTGTGCGGTGCGTCATCACACATAGGCAGCCGCACTCGACCTACAGTATACGGCAGAATCAGTGTAGCCAGTAGTACAGTACAGTATGTGTGCTATAAATGTATACCTGTAATTTCATAATCAATTTTGTTTACTCCACACTAGCGCACTAGCACCGAGCTAATCACAATTTCATGGTAAAATCGAAACAATGTACTGTAAGCTTTCATGAGCATTCGTGCTTTTCCAAATGGCTGCTGTGAGGCACTGATGGTTCCAAAGCCGTTCTCTATAAATGGCTTTTGCCTTGCCATACGACACAATATTTTTCACTCAAACTAAAACATTTTTGTGGATACCTGCAAGGTTTCCATCAATGGGGGGAAAGTATACTATTGCAATTTGTCAGCTAAATTGTGTCCATGACAAGGTCTCTTCTTTTTATTTCTCTCTGGAGGAAATAGCCACTTTAAAATCCTTTTTATTGTGGCTGGTACGGGTGGAGGAGAACTTAAAACAAATGGCCATTTCAATGAAGTAAAGCGACGCGGTTTATACTCTATAATATTTTTTATGCACACTGCTTGGCATAATGGCCGGCCATATTCATTAAGCGTCACTGAATCTCAGCTATTTCACCTGAATGAAATACTTAACACGCATCCAGTGACGGCTCCCATAATATGCGACACACGTTTAAACGACCAATTATTACCGGCGGCGGTCAGTCAACTGGCTGAGTCAGCATGCCATGTCTTTAACCCATTTAGACCGAGGCCGGTTCTAAAAAAAACAAAACGGCTTCTAAATCCTGACAGTTTTCTGAAAAACCCATGTTTCTATGTCAGTGGTGCTCAACCTTTTTCATGTCAAGGACCCCAAACATTATCTGTATTTGGCTGCGGACACCCATCTGAAAATACAGTATGTAGTTCCAGGGACCTCCCAGAAGCACATATTTCAGTTAAAAATGTTCGCTCTGAAAGAATATATATTCAAAGATTTTCGCCACATAAAAAAAAAGAAAAAAAGAAAAAGTGATCTACAAGCTCGTAGCGTGGCACTTGGTGCAGCGCTATGAGCTTGTAGATCTGCTATTTTTCAATAGCTAAAGTATAACATCATTCTTAAAACACCTAAAAGGGTTCCCTTCCTGAATGGGTTAAGACAAACTGCTGTTATGTGAGAACTTTCTCAAAATGTCCAGAGAGTGATTTGAAAGTGCAAAGATGAGGAAACTGAGAAATACTCAAATATGTAACAATATTAGACCTATAATGACCGACCATATTCACATGGCATCCGTCTTCATACCCATGGGTTTGGACATGAAGTAGGCCTATAAGGTCTATAAGATAAGATGTTTATTGTTTGGGGTGCTGTTTCTCAAGCAAACATTAAAAGTCCATAGACTATGGCTGCCACATGAGATCATTTCTGAAAGCCAGACGTTGGGGGGGGGGGGGGGGGAGAAACAAAGTCTGATGTCAAAGATAAGATCTTGGAGAGGATACGATACTTGAAACTAGACCAAACCGATACGTTCGATTTGATATGGCAACCCTTCATTCAACATCTGGGATAAATCGCCAGCTACAACACTGCTGCTAAATGATGACCAATATACTCATTCTGCATCTCAGGGTTTTAGTTTTTGAATAGTTCAACTAGCCGATCTACATCGCCACATTGTGAGCTTCTAGATCGGCTATGTGAACTATTCAAAAAGGTTGGTCAAAATAGTAAAAAAACGAAAGAAAATAAATAAATAAGGGGTTTAGCATGGATAAGGGGTTTAGCCCTTCAAATCTCTGGCAAAAGGGCTGGAAATCCTGTGAACTGAAGTCATTCTTATAGTGTGAATGATGAAGGTTGTCCTTTGGACAGAATAAATTAATAACATATATTGAGCTCTCAATAAGAAGGGCGGCTGTGGCTCAGGAGGTAGAGCAGGTCGTCCAATGATCCCTGGGTCGGCGGTTCGAATCCAGGCTCCTCCTGTCCACATGTCGAAGTGTCCTTGAGCAAGACACTGAACCCTACATTGCCTACAATGAGTCGGTCGGCGTGAGCTCGCCACCATTGCTGTGTAAATGTGGGAAGTGAGGCGGTCGACTGTTTGCCGCTTCACCTCCCAATGAATGAACCATTGTAAAGCACTTTGAGCAATTGAAAAAGCTCCATAAAAAATGCAATTCATTAAGATAGTTCAATAAGCGACAGTTATACCAGCATGTCTGTTTTCCAGGAGAAAACAAAAAATACTCAGCATGTGGTGGAATGCATTAGACATGCTACCCCGGTTGAAAGCATTGTTGATATTCGAAGACCACCAGCGAGGCAACATGAAGCATGGCGCTAACACGCTCATCCTCTAAATGTCGTCCCCTCAGGCAAGGAGCCCTGTGCATAATTAAAATAAAAAAAAGGGCTAAATGGAATGATGAGGCAGCAGGGGGAGGACATTTTCATTACAAGCACTGTGCGAGCTCCGGTGGATTCATTTGAATATGACTCGTACAACATGTTGGCCCGGGAATAACATCCTGAGGCTATTTGGAACGTCATGTGTAAAATGACATGTCTCTTTGTTGTTCTGATGTTCCTCTCACTGGACATGCACATGGTGGGAAATACTTGGCTCTCAATTGCTGCCTAACCCATTTAGACCTGAGGACGATTCTACAAAATGCCTTCTAAATCCTGACAGTTTTCTGAAAACCCATCTTTATATGCAGTCAGTGGTTCTCAAACTATTTCAAGGACCCGTGGACTTACGTATATGTATTTGGCCTCCGACGCCCATCTCACAACATGTTGTTCCAGGGACCCCCCAGATGCAAAGATTTGAGTTGAAAACGTTCGCTCTGAAAGAATATATATTTAAAGATCTGCACCACATTTCGCGCTATGAGCTTGTAGATCTGCTAGCTAGCTATGTATAACGCTTAAAACACAGAAAGGGGTTCCCGCCTAGAATGGGCTAAGGCAATACTTTGTTTTGATTCGATTTCTGTTCGAGATAATATGCTAAATTCCAAATGTGCCAATTTCAGGAATACCATGACAGTTTGTATTTCTGATATTGACATTTCAATATCGTTTGTTTTTTAACATTTTGAAACAAGTTTCAACTTTCAAGCAATATTCTCCATCTGAAGATATAACAACAACTATGAGATGGAAGCTGCCATTCATTCACCACTGTTTACCATTATATCCTTTTCCATTATATTCAGGCTGAATATAATGGAAATAGTGTAAAATTCTGAGAATATAGCAGCAGGTACTGCAATCTTTGGATGTGAACGGTATAAGTTCCCACAAGAGACGTATACAGACCTGGCTATCTACAGGAGTTGCCTCTTGACTCCTGCCCTGGCTTTCAAGACGATACAGTACACGCTTGATGAGATTTGGGAACTCCCCAGCCTAATCTTGGCAGAGAATTTCACCGGGCATGTTCAGAGGATACAACAAGGGCAGAGCAGGGGAGCATTATGCTTCTAAACATCTGCTAACTGGTTTTCTGTTTGGATGCTACTCGCTTCAGGGCCACGGTACCTCCTGTGTACCTGGAGGACTGACTGAGTGTGCACGTTGCCCCCACCGGTGGCAACACGCCCGCTGTGGCGCACAACACCCTCACTGGCACGGCGACTATATGTCAATTTCTGCGATATCTTATCACTTTAAATACAGTTCAAGGAAAGAGGGGCTATAGGGAGTTATGAGTTATGGAGGGCATGCTTAGCAGAGTGGAGTTTGATTCAAAATGTTTCTTTCTACACTTGGATACAATCCCTCCTGCACTATATACTTGTCTTGTCCGCAAGCCAACCCCCAAACCCCTCCTCAGGAAACAGGAACTGCTCAACTTTACGTCTTCCCCTCCGTGCCTATTAACAGGTGTTTTTGGCCCTAATTAACCCAGTTATCGTTCCTCCTACAACTGTCAACAATATTATTTCTCAGCGTACGCCAGGGGTAAAAACCCAGCTTTGGTTTAATTATAATATGATGCGACTGCCAGTTGCACTCGTCCGGCTGTCGTGTAAACAATCACAAAGGCTAAGCGCTTCCCACAGTGTCCTCATGGGAACAGCACATCAAAGACAAAATGGCACTGCATGTGCAAGCATTAGCCTACACTTCAGTTCACAGACACCTAACCAGTGTTGACTAGACTTTATTTTTTTATTTTTTCACTGACAAAAACTAAATTGAAAAAACTAAATGAAAATCATAAGCTATGATGACTAAAACTAAGACTAAATAGTATGTTTCGTCAACAAATAAAAAATAGACTAAAATGTTAGGAAGGGACTACTGGACAAGTCATTTTTAAGTCATTTTACACTCTAGATCGCTATTTTCAGCAAGTGTAAAATCATTACGACAGCATCAAGGCCCGACAAAATACATTTTAGTCGACTATAAATCAAGTTAACTGACGTTCCCTATATTGTGTGTTATATATATATTACTCTTGGGTTGTCTGGTTTAGGTATATGTTGTGTTTACTGTTTGCCCTATAGTAACCTCTGTTCTTTGTATCCAATAGGATTGGGGAGCAGAGCTAGACATGATGATCAACCTAAGTGGCTCGCACCTGGGCCCGGGTGTCGACGCCCTATAAATGCCTGCTTCCCCAGTCCATCCACAGATCTGTTCCTTTCATTTGCCTCCTGCACTCCACCATGCACACTTCTCAACATTTCTGTTAATCCATACAACACGCACACACATACATTTCACTCATGCATACACGCACTACACCACTGACTACTAATCTCCACACTTCATCTGTTCAATCATGATTTATTCCTTACATTTACTATTTTTCTTTAGTTAATCAATTCTATTTCTTTGGTCAACTACGCAGTTGACCAAATAAGTTTTTTTGTTTTGTATCTTGGCACCCCCTAGGCCAGGTACATAACAAAATGTTAGCCGAGTTAGCCGACTAAAATCTTGTGATATTTAGTCGACTAAAACTAGACTAACACTAAAACTATTCCAGGTGACTAAAATGTGACTAAAACGAAATGAAAACTATTCAAGGGATAAAACTAAAATAAGAAATTGCTGTCAAAATCAACACTGCACATGACCACACAAACCTCCATATTGTGCACACATGCATAAGGCTGTGTCCATGCACAGTGAATTCTGACCAATGTAATAAATAGTGGAAGGCGATAGTTAGGGGATGCTCTAGGCGCCTTCACCGCCTTGTGTGCAATGCCATTGTAATGTGTAATTGTAATAGTGCTGCGCCGTAAAATCCTAAACTACAAAAGAAATAGGAACAAAGGAAATGTGCCCAAAATGGATCAATTTTCACGCTCAGTTGAGTTAATAAAAATGATTTCACTGCGTGAGCAGAGAGATAGATGGGGTAGTTCTTTGATGTCAGGATTGATGTAATCTCCGAGATGTCCTATAATTCAGTGCAGAATCTGCGACAGGTGTCTGCTTGATAACCCACATGGCATACGTACTCTCGCCACCCACCGCATTTTCTTTGACGTTCCATGTCAGATCTCTATGCAAACATGCCAGTTTAATAGCTTCTCAGAGGCCGTGAAAAATCCTAAAATATCATCTAATCAGTGGTAAAATATATAGCACAACAGAGGGGTTTTGAGTGCAGTTTGTCCATCATATCAACACAATAATCATCCTTTTACACAGTTTCCATTCAATTACTCAAGAGCCGATATTGAGTTTTGAATTGGTCTGATCACATAATTGTGCATTCATGCAAGCAATCTCCTTTTTTCATGCTGTATACCTCCTGTTGCCGTACGTGTCTATTTCAGTATTGCAGCATAGATCTATAATGCATGGTGACTGTGAAACTTGCCATATCTCTGTGTGTGTGTGTGTGTGTGTGTGTGTGTGTGTGTGTGTGCGTGTGCGTGCAACAGCAACATGAAACAGATTATATATGATTATATCCATAATCAGAGCGTCTGTATCATGGCTTAAAGATTTTTTTCAGACTAGAAGGCTTTATTTGTAGTTGTTACGTCCCCACCAAAGAGGTCCAGGTGTTATTTTGTGCAAAAGCGCATTATTGGCTATTTCCCCTACCATAATCCCTCAATGAATTGAATTGAATTGAATTGCATTGAATTGAATGGGGCATTGGGTTTTTGTGCTAATTCGCTTATTTCCATAGCTCAAAATTCAATTTTTTGTATATTATAACTACAATTAAAGGTAAGAAAGCCTTCTATTCTGAAATTCTCATTTAAGGAGGTGATCGCACCAGGGCACCCGTCCCGGGGTCCTGACTGAGACATGACCTTTTAATGTTTTGTTTTGACTGTGTGGGTTCTTCATGTCAGGTGCGCCCTTGACTAGCCGCAATTTGCAACTCTGGACTTTTATAATGGGATGAATCTAGAGTTGGAATACCCTCCATGGACTCCCCACTCATCCAATTTGCGTTTGCGATCTGCTTGTATTATGCGACGTTAAACTCACCAACATTGCAGCTCTAGGCCAAACTTGAATTATCCTCTTTCAATCTGCCAAGCCTTTGTTTCATAAAAAAAAAAAAATGTCTACGGTGGATTTTTATAAAAACAAAAGCTTGGCAGATTGAAAGAGGATAATTCCATCTTGGCCTAGAGCTGCAATGTTGGTGAGTTTAATGTCGTTTAATACAAGCAGATCACAAACGCAAATTGGATGAGTGGGGAAAGGCCCTTTCGCCAACCCCGCCTCGGGTATGGGCACTGATGACCCCCCCAGCGCCCACACCGGGAATCGAACCCAGGACCTTCTAGCTGTGAGGGTACAGCACTGTTGATTGTATTTTGGTTTCACCTGTGTGAGAGTATGACCACACACTGTCACTGATTGTTTTGTTCCCTACATGGCTGTCAGTAGCGCACACTGGTTAGGTAGGTAACTATAATCTTCAAGGTTTTATTAAGCAAGCAACAAACAAACAAATCACCATCACCATATCTTTGCTCAGCCATCAAACATGGGTTCTGTGGAAATGGGTGGAAGCACAGCTGAGCATTAATTGGGCCAATTTGGGCCAAACCAACTCCAGTTTGTGGATAGGGAGGGTTATTTGTGGACACTGGACTTTGGAAAACTAAAGACATGAGAAAGAAAAGATCTACAAGCTCAAATGAATTTAAATGTATATGAAAATATATAGCTGCAGAGAATTGAGAATTGAACCTTGTTAAACTCTGCCCAACTGTGTTGCCTTGCCATCCTTGATGTTCATATTACCCTCGCCTGAGGGTAACAGGTGTCGTCACCAGGTGTCGTCGCCAGGTGTGACGACACCTGTTATCTGTCAATTTAAGGCCTGTGTTTTGCATTGTGTTCTTGTTGGTTCGTATAGTTCCCTGTTGCGTGAGTTGTCCCGTATCTGTATTCCGAATTCAAGTCCTGTTTTTACCTGCCTTCTCTTATGCCCATTTTTGCAAGAACCTTGGTTTAAACACTTCTAAGTTGACTTCTGCCTGCTTTTGGGTCCTCACCCCGTACTCACCGTGACAACATGGAAATCAGTAAGGTTTGCATGGCCTTTTTTCCTTCTGTGGCTGCCGGGCACTCATTATCTAAAACTAAAACTAATTAAATACTACCGGAGGAGCACAAGGAAGAGAGGGCAGACCACGAAACACCTGGCGCCGTGACGCAGATGTGAAGATATCTGGCCACACATGGAGACAGCTGGAGAAAATGGCCCAGGACCGGGATGTTGTTCGTGGCCTATGCCCAAAGCTCGAGGCGTAAGTAAAGTGAGTGAGAGAGAGTGGATTGGGCACGTTATCAATTGAAATGACTATAGTGAAGAAGTTGGACATCAGGGTCCTATCTTGCACTGCTTAATTAGATCTGCTATTTTAGAAAAATCGTGAAATGTGGTGAAAATCTTTGAATACATTAAGAGCGAACGTTTTTAACTCATAATTATCTTTGCTTCTGGGGGGGTCCCCTGGAACAACATATTTTCAGATGCGGGTCCGCAGCCAAATACAGATAATTCGGGGGTCCTTGACATGAAAAAGGTTGAGCACCACTGACATAGAAACATAGGTTTTTTTCTGAAAACTGTTTGATGTTCTGTGATTTAGAAGATTTAGAAGCCTTTTTTATTTTTAGAATCAGCCTCAGGCCTAAAAGGGAATGTCTCCTCTGTAAGACTATACACTATTATTTTTGATGGACAGTAATGGGCTAATTCTCACAACAAAATAGGCATAGGAAACAAACTAAAGTTTACTTTGAGTCGGTCTTTGAAAAGGTGTGTGTGTGTGTGTGTGTGTGTCAGCATTGAAAGGTTCAGTCAAAGGGGATTATTTTTTTGTATATCTCCAAAGTAACAACACAGATCGAAATAAGCATGCATAAAAGGGACATGTAGTCAGTGCTGGTAAGGCAACGGGGAAAGAACTCTGCCTTAGTTCTGCACGGTAACTGTAAACTCACTTTATACGCTTTTATTTGGCCGCATATCACCGAGTGGCATGAGTACACTCCGTCGGTGAAGCTTCCATAAATCTCTGTAAAACACACACACACACACAGTAGACCTCTTTACGCATTGGCCTTGTACAAACAGGCTGAACAGGTTCCTCCTAAATAAAAAGGGATTGGCCTTCCTCGATGTTGATCTACAGTACGTTTCCCTTTGCGGTGTCCTTTTTTGGTTAGATTCTGTACCTCCTATTGGTGTACGTGTCTATTGCAGACAGTACAGGCATATATATATATATATATATATATATATATATATAGATCTGTAATGCATGACTGTGAAACTGGCCATATCTGTGTGTGTGTGTGTGTGTGTGTGTGTGTGTGTGGTGTGTGTGTGTTTGGTGTGTGTGTGGGTGTGCATTAACAGAACATGTTGAATCTTATAACATTCAATTACCAAGTGCCTCTGAAACAGATTGCATTTTAATGCCCCCAGTCGGTCTCAATCCGAGAGACATTCCGTTTCTACATCGCTATTAGTCAGTCCAAAACACCTCAATGAGACATTTCCCCAACCTCTCTCCTCTTATTATTACACTCTCGCCCTTCCTCTCATCTTCTCATCTGTTCTATACTTTCCCTCCTTTTCTCCCTCTCCGCACATCTCTTATCCATCACTTTGGAGCGCCGTGTCGGCGAGCCGACATACAAGTTTGCTCATTATCATGAAATAATAGGCGACGGTCTGCTCAGCGGACCCTGTAGAAACCTGACAAGAGCCCTGGATCCTAAAACCCCAACGCCACTCCATAAGCCTCTCTCTCTCTCTCTCTCTCTCTTCTCATTCCTTTCTATTGCTCATCCTGGTGTCAGGATATGTTTAGTTTGAACTCTCTCTCTACCCCCCTCTCTCTCTCTCTCTCTCTCTCTCTCTCTCTCTCTACCCCTCTCTCTCTCTCTCTGTTCCCCATCGTCCTGCGAGTGAAAAGCAGATGTGATAGAATTTGCTGCAGTGGCATTTCACGCATGGGTCATTCATTAAGTTGAATCCTTGTTAGCAGCCTATACCTTTTTTTAAAGCTTCTAGATGAAGAATCTCCTGACGCACTGTATATTTGACTGCGAAAGACAGCCACTCGGTAATGACCATAGCCCTTTCTGGCATGCGTGTGTGTGCGTGCGTGCGTATGTGCGACGCGTGTGGTTTTGTGTGCGTGTGCGGTGCTTAATGGGGGCATTATATACCCTTTTAGAAAAGGCCGATAATGGGGCCCATTCTGCTCCTCGTCTTGGCCTCTTTGGCCGCTGCACTTTCATAGCAAGCCTCGTCACAACAAGGAAGACAGACCCTGTGCACGCCACGTCCGTGCATACACACTCTGTGCAACGTGCACGCCACCTCTGTGCACACACACTCTGTGCAACGTGTAATTACCATGGAGGGAAGAGCACAGTTCTCTCCCCCCTCATACACACTGTGAACGCCTGAGTCTTTTACAAATGGCGTGTACAAACATGGAATCACATTGACCATGCAGGCACATTAAGTGCACTTTTCTGAGTTCCAAGTATAGGAAACATCACACCCATGTGAAGTGAGGGGCACTCGTCATCGTACATCATCATAATGTATATAAAACAGACACTCTGGGCTCCATCTTATTGCACCCCTAAACGTATTTGCCTTTTTTTTTTTACTATTTTGAAAAACATTTTAAAATAGTTCAACTAGCCGATCTACATCAACACACTGTGAGCTTGTAGATCAGCTATTTGAACTGCTTTAAAAGGTTTTCTTTAATTTGCTCAGACACTATAATAATAATAATAAACTTTATTTATAAAGCCCTTTTCAAAACAGAGAGTTACAAAGTGCTTTCCAGTGGCATATAAAAAGGCAATACATCAGTTAAGAGGCACTTACTGGAATAAAACAATAGCAATAAAGCGTTGCAGCGTTACACGACAATTCCACATAATGAAGACAATACAATAAATCTAGGGGAAAGCCTGTGTGAATTATAGTTTTTAACAGATTTAAAAAGAGCCACTCTACTATGGAGCCCTGGCTGCGAACGCCTGGTCACCCATGGTGACTAGTTTGGTTTTCATGGGAGTCAGGAGACCCCTACCCACCGATCTGAGGGTACGCGGGGGGTTGTACGGCTTTAGCATGGCAGAGATGTAGGGGCCAGGCCTTGCACAGCTTTAAAAGTTGTCAATAACATTTTAAAATAAATTCTAAAATGTACTGGCAACCAATGAAGGGAGGCCAGTACAGGGGTGATGTGTTGAATGTCTTTTCGTGTTTGTTAGCAGTCTCGCTGCAGAATTCTGTACCATTTGTAGGCGAGCTATTGCTTTTTTTGCTGAGACCAGAGTACATGGCATTGCAGTAGTCTAGGCGTGAGGATGTAAAATGCATGAATAACTTTTTCGAGGTCTGTGCAGATGAGGAATGCGGTTTGATTCTTTGAATGTTTCTCAATTGGAAAAAGCAGGACTGTATGACTTTGGTTATTTGCCCGTCAAAGGAGTCAAACCATACTCCCAGGTTACGGGCTGAGGTCTTTACATTTTGTTGCTAGGCTGCCTAGCTGTGCCTGGAGGGAGATGGTGGAGTTAGGGGGACCAAATAGGAGGATCTCGGATTTTGACTCGTTCAGTTGGAGGACATTTTGGGACATCCAGCATTTTATGCCTGAGAGACATGCGAGGATCCCGGGGAATGTTTTCTGTGTCATTTTGTTTCAGTGGAATGTATAATTGGGAGTTGATGTTGTGGTTTGGGATAATCTGACCAAGTGGGAGCATGTATATTGAGAAGAGGAGTGGAGCCAGGATTGATCCCTAGGGGAAGACGCCTCTCCAATTACCACCGAGATATGATGTAGAATTCTCCATTTATTGTCAAGGGGAATTTAATGTTTGTGTAGGACAAAGCTTATTATACACACACACACACACACACACACACACACACACACACACACACACACACACACACACCATAAGCTGGATATAGGAGGGGCCCCTCAAACATTAAAGGGACACTTCACCCTTTTTGCAAAAACATATATAAGTTAATGACGTTTAGAAGATTTAGAACACTTTCCTGGGGTCTTTATGTGTGTAATATGTGGTTTTAGATATTTTAGATTTTAGCAGTGAGCCCAGTGTCTCTGATGTCATGGACACTGGGCTCACTTACTTCCTGGACTACATGTTGTCTCAGTAAGACAGCCCTGCCCCTATCCACAAGTAGGATCAGTGCACCAAAGCCTTTTTTGGGAATTGTAGTCCAGGAAGGAAGTGAGCCCATGCAGTGTTGATGGCATCAGAGACACTGGGCTCACTGCTAAAATCTAAAATATCTAAAGCCACATATTACACACATAAAACCCCCCGGGAAAGTGTTCTAAATCTTCTAAACGTCATTAACATTTATTTTCTTGCAAAAAGGGTGAAGTTTCCGTTTAACCACAAGGATTTAACTGTGTACCCATCCATGGCTATACACGGTGGAAATCTGCAGTGTGGGGTGGAATACTGAAACTCACACTGACTGAGGAGGATTTTACAGCGCTGATACATCTATGATGTACGGTATAGTCTTTTCTTTTCTTCCCCTCAAGCCCATTTTGTCTTCAGAAACAAAGGGCCACGTGACGTGTTCCAACCCTATTCGTTACTGACACCTGGTCTGCTCGATAAGAAGAGCAGAGAAGCACACAATGCTATACTATACAAAGCATTACACAGTATGTAATTCAAACATTTTGCATGCTATAATGTGGAGAGATAGAGACAGATTATGCTTGTTACAAAAAACACACACAGCCGGGGGGGGGGGGGGGGGGGGGGAACACACAGTGGGACAGGACAGATATAAGGGGAAATGTGTCGAGCTATTTAACTCGCTTTCATTTCTGGGCCAGGTGACTGATATAGCGAGAGAAATCTCTCTTTTCATGGGAAGAGACAGTGTGCCTTTCAGGGGCTGGACACGCTCGGGTTCACCAGTCTCCCAGGATGGATGGGGGGGACTCTGCTGAACAGTGGGCCTGTTGTGCCCCCCCCCCCCATCAACAGTATAAAGCCTGTGGAACCGCTGGCCTGGGTCCCCTCTGAGCCTTTGGCTAACACAGGCAGTGACAATTTGAGAACTGCAGCATTGATTCTTCTTGTTTTTTTTTTCAACACAAGGCACAGCACTCAGAAACTGGTTTACTGGCACTTAATTGTGTTTCACCCTTTATAGCCGCTGATGCATTTCTGCCTGGGATACTGAAGTTAAACAAAAAGGCGAGGAAAACAAATAATAATGTTTGCTTCACCTACGGTATAGCCTATATGTGTCGGATTCCATTCTGCCTCAATGTGAGTTAATGCGAAATTAAGTTTCATTTCTGTTCTCGGAGGCTTTGGATTGCCATCAGAGCATTCTCTCTGGAATTCCCACCGGGCTGCACTGACTCATGGGCCTGCTTTGATCTGCTCGAGGGTGAAATGCATAATTATACAATCTGTGGCACAAAAAAAGAAAAGAAAGAAAATAGGCTTTCTGGTCGAATGGGAGCTGCTTGGTTGTTCTGCCTCGGTGGTGTTTGGCAAAGTGTGAGGTGGCATTATGCAGACCTGATCCTCTGACTGCAGACGACAACATGGGTCCCAAAGGAATATAGAGTAGGAGACATTTGTGTAGGAATGACAGGCGAGGAGGAGGAGGAGGGTGGGGGATGAAAGGGGGGGGGGGGGGGGGGGGGTGTTAGAAGGATGGAGGCAGTATAAAAAGTGGAGATGAGTATACGTGGCATGACTGTGATGATGTAAAGCACTGTAAAGTTATGTGCTTAATTAAAGGTCTGTATAGCGTGCATGCATGCATGCGTGCCCTGCTTGCCTAAGATGCTGTGTATATTTAATATACACAGGAGCACGAAGCTATATAATATACTATATTATATAGCTTCGTGTGTGTGTGTGTGTGTGTGTGTGCGCGTGCGCGCGTGCGTGTGCGCGTGTGCGTGTGTGCGCACTGTATGATTGCCTGATGAACAAGGCGAAAGAGAGAACTGAGTCCAACATGTCTCAGCGCGGAGAGAAAAGACCGCTATATATATATATCCAGGTCAAGAACATACTATCATAGCTTCATATCAGGGGGAGGAAAAAGCTATACACATAGTGCGCGATTATAATAAATGCGGACAATCTTATGAAACAAGGAATCTTCAACAGTATATTTTAGACAACTCACCGCGACGTGCTGGAACAGCAGACAAAGTTCAACACAGTATGTCCCATTCTCTGGCCGAGTCGTGCTCTGTTGTGGAGAACCTCATTTCACACTTCTTTGCATTCAAATTCAATCCAACACCACAGGAGGGGAAAAAAAGGATCCGGGAGAAGAAAAAAAAACGTTTAAAGTGATCTGTATACAATTCTGCTTCCCGAACAATCAATCCGTCCTATATCGTTCGAGACCAGTGAAGAAGTTTAGCGGCAGACAGGCTTTCATTAGTGCGCGCTGGGGTAAGTCAGGTTATCCGGATATAATTGAACGTTCCTGGAAGCAGGCGACTTTGACCTTTCTGGGGCGATAATGACTTAACAAAATGAAACCGTCCGGCAAGAGATTCAGAGTTATGAGGAGAAATGGAGGTGGGGGTGGGGGGGAGGAGAGGAGAGGAGAGGAGAGTGAGCGTGAGCTGCGATTATGCGATCTGGAATTGTGCCGTGCGCAATTATCTATCTACCAAACACCGACGGGGCTCTTCGGGCAGCACAGATGCGGTGGTGGAATGCAGTGCAGGACGAGCGAGGAGGGCTTAACTGGGCGTGGAAGCGCCCCGCGAAGATGCTTTCATATCCCGTTATGATTTCCACACGCCGCGCCGGCCAGCATGCACCACCGTTCTCTTTGACCCGCCTGCTCCGCATCGATGGTGGAATTGTGATGGAGCCGGATAGGTATAGGCTAGACTCAGTCTAGGGCAGGCGCAGCGCTGGGCGGTCGACTCGGACGGCTCTGCTCTCTCCCTCTCTGCCCCCCTCTCTCTCTCTCACTCAGTCAGTCACATGCTTAACACACAAGTAGCTCTCTGTAATAGCCGCTAAAGGAGGGTGGACTAAGTATAGGTGGCCGTGGCAGGAATAATAACAGGATTTTTTTTTGTTAACAGCCTCACCCATGCAGCCATTAAACGAAAAGCACTGGTGTGCACTATAAGCGGAATTGTGCTCGCCGCGCCATTAACTTAATGCTCTATCTTGGAAGTTTACCCCTAGACTTTTTAATGCCCCCGATATTCAGGAATATATATATATATATGAGTAATATCGGCTATTAATTGCACTCTGCCTATATGTTGGTCGACTGGAAAGACACTGTATACTTAATTGACTATAGAAGTGAAAGCAGAGGAAAGGCTGTAGACTATAGCGCATGAAGTTGGATTCTGTTTGGTTTCTGGAAGTAGTAGCTGATCCAAGAGGTAACCGTTAAGTAGCCGTCAACCACTTGAAACCCAGCATCCATATAGCACAAAGTTCACATTGGTGATGTCGAGTCGTGAAGCTTGACGCAGGCCTATAACTATAGTTTTCGGAGAAGAGAGGAATTACAATTAAAGCCTAAGTCAACTATCTCAGGTCCATGCATGGCCTAGGCCTATATACTCAAGTCTAGAGGGTTTAAGTGGTTAATAGAGGATATCCATGCGTGCACCAGAGACGGGGAGCTATAACGAGGGAGTGAAAGAATGCTGACGTGTTTTGTACAAATGGCACACAATACAATCCCAACAGGATTCGGCACTGATATAGGGCTACACTGTATATCCATATAGTATATAGCACCTGATTTAATTTCAGATTGCATTGATCAAAACCCACCATTGCTATCAGAACACGACATTTGAATTGAAGAGCAAGGCAGCGTTCGTGGGCTCTGTGCGCTAGCTGCACCAATAATAATTGACGTGCATGGAAGGGAAATGGGTTATGACGTGTCTTTCGTGCATGCGCCTGATATCTGAAGGCAAGTTGAAACCCCTGCAGTGTTACGGACGGTGCAATCCAGGTGACCGTCACAGTTACACGAGTTAGATATATTTGCATAGGCTACTGAATAGACGAGTTGTTATTGAGATTTTGAGCTATTGATCCTCATTGTTTATGATTTCCTCCTTCCATTTACGGAACACATTTGAACTTCGTGATGCGTAGCCTAATGTGGAAGCTCTTTTATGAGCCTCTGGACACATGGTGCTATTGTGTCTCTAAGATAATCAAATAAAAAGGCAAGCAACGTGCAGGGAGGTTTCTGTAAAAATCAATCAAGCTTGCATGGGAATAATAAAGGCACAGTTCGCCTGCTCGAGACTGGTGCTAATTAACTGCATTCCCCAAACCATTTGCGCATCCACTTTGTATGCTACACTTGAAGAAGCCTGGAATATGATTTATGTGTCACCCCAATACCACATCCGTATCTAAATTCAGTATACACCACACACACTGTGCATACTGTCTCCAACTGACAACTTGAAAATGTGTCAACTATTAGTATTTATTTATCTTTATGTAATTCGAATTATAATCCTCAGGTTATTATCAAGGGTGCTTCTGCAACATTGCAGTCATGAATGTATGAGGGATAGAACTTAGAAGAGAGATAATGAAAACCCAAAAGAGAGCATTGAAATTCTATAAACACCTAAAGGAAAGTGAACCGGACACGCTCCACAAAAAGGACCTCACACACAGTGAATCCCTGGAATGGGAAATGTCCCCATCAGCCAGCTAGTTTTGGGACTAACACAAGCACCAGACAGAAAACAAACGGGACTACACCAAATCATAAGAAAATAAAAAGAAAGCTATCTCACACACTGGAAAAGATCTACTCAAAACCAGAGCAAAATGGAATGCTATTTAGCTCTAAACAGAGAATACACAGTAGCAGAATGCGTGCTGTCCATGGTTCTAACCCGTCTGTTCGTGTATGGTGCGCTGTCCATGGTCCTGACCCGTCTGTTCGTGTATGGTGCGCTGTCCATGGTCCTGACCTGTCTGTTCGTGTATGGTGCGCTGTCCATGGCCCTGACCCGTCTGTTCGTGTATGGTGCGCTGTCCATGGTCCTGACCTGTCTGTTCGTGTATGGTGCGCTGTCCATGGTCCTGACCTGTCTGTTCGTGTATGGTGCGCTGTCCATGGTCCTGACCTGTCTGTTCGTGTATGGTGCGCTGTCCATGGTACTGACCTGTCTGTTCACGTATGGTGCGGTGCGCTCACTGCGCTGTCCATGGTTCTGACCTGTCTGTTTGTGTATGGTGCGCTGTCCATGGTTCTAAACTGCTCATGCTGTGCCCACTGCCCAGGGCCCATTGTTTTGAACGAGGGCCATGTCCTTGGGTCAGCTTTCTCATATTTTCAGTGAACAGCATGGCTATACTTGTTTATCCAGCTCACGTTTAAAGGCCATAACAATATAAGTTATATGATTATTTGATTCATATCTAACTTTCATTTGATAAAAATAAAATCACACCTGTGTGAACTTCACATGCCCCTCACTTCACACTGTGAAGTGAGGGGCGCTCTAATCATCATCGTATCATCATCAAGAATGGTGGTCCCTTATGGCCAAGGGTTCCCACTGACATACATATCCCGATTGGCTCAGACACGTAAATTCTCCATCCATTGTCAATGGCAATTAATGTTTGTGTTCAGACAGCATCCACACTATCGCTGTTTAGAGGAGGGTTAGCGCCCCTAAAGAAACCCGGAAACAAAAATCAACTCGTATATTCTTAGTCTGGGTTGGTATTTCTTCTTCTTCTCCCCTGGCCCACTAAATACTCTAATTCGATTAATTTCAGCATGAACCATTAATGACTCCATTAGCATATTGATGAGTGGTGTTTCTGTATAATGGATCCACACCATCGTGTCTGGTAGAGAGGCCCAGTGGATTTGCTGCTCCAGTGTCTGTGATAAGCAGGGCTGAGTGACTGTATACAGCCTCATTATGAGCCCTGGGAATGTCTTGATAGCATGGCGTCCATTCTAAGCTTACAACCGCCTCGGATGGCATGGGAAACGATACTCCTATAGGATGCAGGATGCCATAAGATACAATCTAAAGTTATCTTTTTGTCTGCGTTCAGATTCATAATCTGATATTGGAAATGCTAGACAATAGCACTAAGAGACTTGTTCCCCAAAGAGTAATGCAACTTGCTTTGCTTTATTGCTTGTTTGACTTTATATCTTTGAAAACAGCTACTGTGATACACATACATAGAGTTTGATCTTAGATTTCTCTTTATTCTCCGTCCCATCACTCTAGCAGTAGCCAACTGGCTGACTGTCAGCCTCTTGTGAGTGCTAACGGCGATTCTCTTGCCGTCGAAAAGCTCCCGAACCGCCATGTCATTTGACCTTAGCCTTCTCCAATATCCCTCAGCCAGCCATACAGGACAGTTGCTTCTGATAACTCCATTCTACTGGGCCTGTGAAATGAATGTAGGGTCTGTACAACTAAGAGCCGTTGCATTTTGACTCCATTTCACTGGCTATCACTTCCCCAGAATACCATCAGAGCAGCAGTTATCTCTTCTATATTTAAAACAGGTGGGATTAGCTTGGTGCCGTGGAGAAATATGCCTCGTACTTCATATAGATTAACTCAAGCTATCTTGTGTTATATTCCATCTATTGCTGAGCTACAGATTCTATACTGAAACATAAGCCAGGGCAGGCAGTATCATACTCTGTTTATTATTACTGAGGATGAGGAAGAAAGGTTATTACATAATTTATGCATGGTCACACACTCACACTCTCACTCGTGAATTTCACGTGTGATTATTTGTGATCAAAACAAAATCCCAACAATATGAAAGGGCCAACGCACGACCCCATGAGCATCACTCCACGCTGTTTACAGCCACATAATCAATGGGATTAGTCTGGGTTAATGGATTTGCCAAGGTGCTAGTAATGCCATGATAACGGGTGTATTAAGTTCCCAAATTGACCCTAATGCTTTACTCATTCAAAAAATAAATAAAACAAGTCTAGAATATTAATTCTGTCAGAGTGTATCATCATCCTAATGAGAAATGCAGATGCAACTGAGAGCAGAAGCAGCAGCACAAAGGCAAGATAACCTTGTATTTGATTTCAAACAACAATCACACCGCGATAGTAATCATTGATTTCACTCGGGGGAATTATCATGGTGGGGGAGCCGCTATGCTTAACAATGTGTCTGTTCATTCGGTGCGAGAGGTTTGATAAACTACAATGCAGGGGAACGAGAACAGTAAGCTCCTTTGTCTCGCGTTCAGCAAACACGGATCAAATTCCCCAATCTCACAGAGATAATATCCTTTTTCTTCTGAAAGGCATTTGTTTATTCACAGCGTTTTATTTTAAGCTTGTCCCTGTAAGGCATGCTGGGCTTGATTGAAGTTGTGTATTGTAAATTACTTTCTTACACAGTTGGGGCAGCAACAGTGTAATGGTTACAAAAGTTAATGTTATGACTGAAAAGCCATTTGTTTGAATCCCTGGAGAGGCAGAGGAAAAAAAACATAAAAACTTGTTAGGGTGTTGGGAAAAAAAAGTATTCGTCTTTCCTTATAACTGCTGTGCAAGTCGCCTTTGTTAATAATGAAACTGTCAGGATGTAGAAGACATTTTCAGAATCTGATCTCAGGTCAGAATGGGTTAAGGCACTGAACCCCATGGCCTATCCCGGTTCAGCTGTCCACGGGCTGACACACCAAGATCTCATAGATTATTAGACCATACATTTACTCTGCAGCTTCTCTCCAACCGGTTAGTTGCTCTAACTTGTTCTTAGTCGCTGGTGAGCAACGTGAAACCTAGCATACCTTTTCTCGAGCAAACATTTGGAGAGAATTGCCATTCTGTAAGCTCACACCGTGTTACGATGTGACGCACTGGAGATTGGCTTTGTCGATGAGATCTGGTGTAAAAAGACAAACAAATATGTATTTGTGTGTGTGTGTGTGTGTGTGTGTGTGTGTGTGTGTGTGTGTGTGTGTGTGTGTGTGTGTGTGTGTGTGTGTGTGTGTGTGTGTGTGTGTGTGTGTGTGTGTGTGTGGGTGTATGTGTGTGTGTGTGTGTGTGCGTGCGCGCGCATGTGTGTGTGCGAGCCATGTAAGGACATTCTGTGACTTTTTCTTTCTTTCTCCCTTTGTGCCTTCAGAGTCAAACCGCATATTTTGACTGCACAGATACAGTCACTTCTCTTCCATAAAAATTGCATGGCACATCGCACGAATGAGGCAAGATACGGCTGAAGCCCTATATACTTTTATACCACTCCTCTCTGCCAGAGGAAGGCTATCATCAACAGCCAGAGAACAGATAGGTTGGAGATTTATCAGAGGTGATATAGTGCTGTGAATAAGAAGGCTATGGTTCTTCCATTACCCATCCATCACCAGTGATGCATGGAAGATAAACTACAAGGCAGCAACAAGCTCCTACCGAGACGCTGACCCGCTTGATGATGAAAGTGTAACCTCCCCCATGACCGAGCCAGCGTATACACAGCCCACTCTTCGGTGCAACGCTACACATGTCTCTGTAGAGCACAGAGCTCATATCAACACTTGTTGCCCGTGTTGTGCACTGACAAAGCAGAACAAATAGACAATTTGTCTCCTTGAGGTGAAATGGAATGCCCGCTTTTCTCTACACAACAAGAGGCGAGTTGAAGTCAAGATACTGTTGTTATGCTGGTCTTCACTGTATACCATCGCTGGTCTGCTCTTTGCCGACTGCAGTAGCTCTGGTCCATAGCCCTAATGCTATGGATCAGAGCTACGACTGCAGGTAGTTTGTGGATATGCTGTGCCGAGATGCTTTTGTTTGATCTGAGTCGCTATTTGTTCCCGCATCCATTTTATCCTAGAATAGACTAGAACTGCACTCTGTCGAGTACATACTTCCCATCAACAGCCAATTAGGGGTATGCATACCATGTATACATACCACTATTGGTCCAGCCGACCACAGTACTTGCGCGCTCTGCTTGCGCAAGTAACTATAAAATAACACTTGTCTGGCAAACAAACAAACAACAAATGGATCCTTGAAGTTATAGTTATTCAGTTATATTTTAATATACAGTAACAGAGTTAAAGTAACAATTCTACCGTGTGGGCTAAGGGATTAACCATATAGGGTTCATATTATGAACCCATGTAGTGAGCCTATTCTGGGCATATCATAATAGGTGGACATTTGCTGAAAATATAGGTGAACTGTCTGAGAAAATAGCAGATCTACAAAGCTCAGTGTGATGCTTTTCCCCAGGTGGCCAAATCTAAACCCCTGGCAGCGCATCCCGCTCAACAAAGTGTGTATCGGGTTTAAGTGGCTGACCAGAGGCACTGTTGAGGTCATAGAGACACATTCTCAACCAGCACTTTATAGTGCAGGATTGAGTGTATATAGGAAGAAGGGACAGGTTGAAGGCACGTGAAGTGACCCGGTCCACATTACCCCTGTCACTATCTGTATTTCTCAGCTTGGCCCGATAGATCCAGGGACCTCGCTGCTAACAGAGATACTATACGAGGCGGCGGGAAAGGCTGTTTTCTGACAGCATCGGGAGGAGCAGAGTGGGGCGGGCGGGGTCCGGGGAGAAAGTGCACGACTCAGCGAAAGGTGTCGCCCCCATTCAAATTAAATTTACAGACGCGTTCAGACAAAATCCCGAGCTCTGTAAGCCGAGTGGCTGTAAGAAGCAGTGATTGGGCATGTGGAGGAGGACATTACAAATTGACATTGGCTTCTCAGCACCACCAAATCCTTTTTTTCCCCTTTTTTTTCCCCGGGATCTGTCGCTACTTAAGCTGTCGTAGCAATGATGGGTTTGGTGCTGTGTCATCCACAGTACATTTCTCAAGGAAGAACTAGCCGGTGTACTGTCTCTTAACGCCTCAGTGGATTCTGGCTGTCATTAGAGAGCTCAAAATGAGTTTATTTTCTCATTTATTTGGAGATGTTACGTTTGATAAGATCCAAAATGGAAGCACGCACATCTCAGAAATAGTTGACGGGTGCTGAACAAAACATATAAATACAGAAAGGCTTATTTAGGATAGAAGGACTCAACGTTTCGACCCTGGTCTCGGGTCTTCATCAGGAATTAATGATTCAGTCAAATAAAACTACAGGGAGCTTAAGAACGGTGTGCGGACATCCTACCTTCTTTCTGTATCTATATTTATTTGACATCACATTGGACAAACCAGATGCATTGCTTAGAGTACATGTAGCTCGAGTGCTATAGTTTTCAACACCTGTCCACAGGAGGCTTTTCTAAAATACAATATAGTCTAAAACCCATCAAATGCAAAACAAATATTAAATATACTAGTAACAATTAACATCATCAAAATCTATTTGTGAAACGAAACAAAATCAGACATAATCATTCAAGTAACCAGTCAGACACTATACATAATTTGAATCCTCTGTTAAACATCCGTCTCTAGGTTTAGATCTGTGAGCAAAGAATTCCAAAGGTTTGCCCTCTTTACTGAGAAGGCAGACTGTTGGAATGAGTCACCATTGAAGCCTGTGTAGTTGCTCTACCAGAACTCTGACGATAGCAATCAACTTCTGTGCAGATATACATCGTGTGGTTTGTGCTGCAAGTTAGAAGAAAGTAATAAGAACTAATGCAGATTGAATCTCTATGAAACTAATCTATTGGTTTATATTAGACCAATGTGCAAGATCTGTAAGATGAGCAGATGTAGAATACGCACATCGACTGGCTGGGTGCTGGGCTAGGTATAAGCAAGACGTTCTTTATTGAAATACTGACAACGTTTCGATCTATTTGATCTTCATCAGGTCATGTGAACAAGAACATACACAAAAGTTTGTACTTTTATACTAAGGGAGTGCCCCCATTACCCAATCAAAACACCACATTTTGGTGCCCCTCCCATCACTGCAGGTGTGGCACGTCAACCCTGAGTGAGTAGGTGGGGACCCAGACATATTGATGTGAATATATAGTCTGTTCAGAAATTTTAGTGCACTAATTGTGTTCATTACCTGTAATCAAAACAATGTTGTGTATCTACGGTCTCGCCTATGTAGGAAAGACCACCAGAGCTCTCAAAACCAGGATTGCTGAGAAGAGAAAGTTATTAGTTACTTATACCTGTGGTGTGCGGGCTCCATCCAATCTACTCAAGATCTGTAAGATACCCTTAATTTTAATGTAATACAAGTTTTACACTGTTTATCGTGACAGTTACCACGGGTAATTGTCATTTTTAAATTACAATAACGGTTTATTTTAAGGCTTGCGTATTAGTGGAATATAAGTACAGTTTATGAGGAGCACAATGCAGTCTTTTTTTACCCCAGGCACTGCATGGGCAGCGTCTCCTATTTCAATCTGTTTTACCCGAGGCACTGGGCAGCATCTCCTATTTCATTTCGTTCTTGAGAATGGTGCTAGCAAGATATGGAAATTTAGATGATTTTTGAGAGAAGGAATAAACATCTTGTGCACATTGGGGGCAAAGTTAGCTGACAGAAAAGATTGGAAATTCTTATGGCTTGATAATGATTTATATAAAGCTGAATTCAAAGTCTTTATAGTTGTGCATAAAAGTAATTCATAATTTAAAAAAATATACTACACAACTGAATTTGATTTCAATTATGAAAGATGACTAAGTCATGCACTTATTTCTGCCTCTTAACATGATGCAGAATAATTGCCACAATCATTTATAAATGCTTCCATTTGGAGCTTCTGAAGCCAGAGAAATGTCATATCAGATAGGGTACGTAGGGCATTTGGAGGTCAGTGGCTGTGCTTTTTCCACATAGAGCTCCTCTAAAACTGATGGCGCTCAAGAAATGCTGACAATACGCACCGTTAAATGTCACTTTACTGCATTTATTTTAAACCTTTCCTCTTCTTTAATATCTCATCATACACAGCATGCATAAAATGTCCCAAACAGCCAGGGCAAAGCAAACCCCGTGAATCACAAAGGAAATACACAAAAACAACCTATTACTAGCTTGTTTTAGATTACAGTGCACACCTATACTGTAACTTCTTAAATTACTGAACAACACTTTATCATTAACAAACACAATGGGTGATATATTATACGTTGTTAAATAGACTTGCACAGAGAGAAATAAACAAAGGTGGGCACCGGCCGGCTCTCTCCGTTTGTCTTACAGCGCAGTTTAGGAGGGTATAACAGCTGGGTATACTTCTGCTACGTAAGTATATTTTATTTTCTGTGGATTTATACTATAAGCATAGGATTAGGAACATAGAGAAGACTTTCTACGTATTTCTTTATTTTGTAAATATTTCATGCCATGTCCACAAACCTTCACTGATCAAAGACACTTTGATGACGATACCACTTGCACCTGATCACAGTAATAGTAAAAGTGCCACTGTCCATGAATGTCACTGATCATCAAATGTCCATGAATAATAAATCAAAACTATGACTGAAGGCTAATAACGGACTGCAATTAAATGACTACGGCATAATCATGTCTATGTATATTTGGTTGACATCTTTTAATCTGGGTAATGCGTGGCATGCACAAGGGTGGGGCGTGTCTACATCAAGAGATGTGGTGTAGCGGAGCAAATGGAGTGAATTCCTTTTTATTTATTTATTTTATCTTGCGTTAAAACATGGAGTTGACACACTCAACTCCAGTCAAGTTCAAGTCAACTTCAACGTTATTATCACAGCTTTAAAGGATTCATGACATTCATTTTCAGTGGATTTTCAGTGGATTTTCTGTGGTCTGGATTTTTCTCTGGGAAGCCTCAAAAGGCTGCAATGAAAACAGGCAAAACAGTGAAACCAGTGACATTGCTGGCAAATCCCATTGACATGTGGGATTTGCTGGCTCTTACATCACAAACAGCAGGACAATCAGAGCACTTGTTGGAGCCAGAAAACCCCAGACAACAGAAAATGTACTGAATGTTAAAAGTTCAGGTTTTTAGGGTGAAATTGAGCTCAGAAAACCTTTATTTATTATTATTTACTTTTTTTATGTCACAATCCCTTTAAAGGTGTAAATAATTGTGCAGATTTTTTTTTTTTTTTTCAACCTCCCGTCATTTGCTGTTTTCAGGAAGAGGAATAGAGATAGAAAGAAAGAACAATGAAAATGTCAGATATTTAAATATTGCTGACGTGAGTAGAGTGAAATACATAGATGAGACATTCCAGATATTCCTGTTATGAGTAGAGACGATAGAAGGACATGGTACATTTCAAATGATCTGAACATGAGTTATATTGGCTAAAAATGGGTAAATGGGTAAAAATGGTGTACTCAACATGTCCCGGTTCACAAATGTGTGGGGATGGCAAGTTGACTAATTCTGCATACTGTGAAATAAACATGTAATCAATCATGAGAGTGTCTTATACTCCAACTGTCCCATACCCTTACACACTACATCTGATTTCATTATTCAACTTTTAACACCCCTACTTATCATACTCCTCGTCATACTCCATATTGCTGCTACTATTCCAAAACTAAAATCAGTATAGATGGTAGCCTGGCAGGCCATTATCTTATCAAGCCCCTGGTCTCTCCCTAGCCACATACTCTATAGCTCAGTCCTCAAAATACACATAGGCCTTCTATACGCATCAGACTTTGACATAATCTAATCTGATCAAAACTTTAAATTACAGGTTTTTTTTGTCAGTGGAAAGGAAGGAATCTTGGAAATGTTTCATAGTTTTAGAAATATAGTTTTTTAATATTCAGCTTACTGTGGAGACAAAATGCTGGAAGTTTTTACTTTGAAATGTTTTGTAGTGTCTGAGTTATTTAACTTAAACGCCTGATGCATTCTCTATGGCAATAGCACAAACTTTGGCATGCTACTAGTCCTACATACTTAAACCTACCAACCCCATTTAGCCTACTTAGGTTCATCTTACGGTGGACATATTTGCCTGAAAAGGAATCTTTGAAAGTTGTCATAGTTTTAGAAATATAGTGCTTTCAAATTTGAGACTTTTAACATGGGGCTCAATGGCAGATTTTGGCATGTCAAAAAATCACTTTCACCTAGAAACTCCATTCACACTTTTTATGGGTTATAGCCCATGTTTTTTGAAATTTTGAAAAAAAAAGTTATCCTCGTTTCTCATAATTTTGGACCATGGGCTATATCCCATATCGTACGGCATACTATAGCACGCCGTTTTTCATCATTTTTGAGGATTTGAAAAAAAATAAAAAATGAAAAAAACGATGGGTTATAGCCCATGTTTTTTGAAATTTTGAAAAAAAGGTTATCCTCGTTTCTCATCATTTTGGACCATGGGCTATAGCCCATATCGTACGGCATACTATAGCACGCCGTTTTTCATCATTTTTATTAGTTATCCTCCGTGTTGCGGAGGATGAGAAACATTAGCAAATTGCGGAGTGTTGCGGAGGATTGCGGAGTGTTGCGGAGGATTTGAAAAAGAATAAAAAAAATAAAAAAACGATGGGTTATAGCCCATTGTTTTTTGAATTTTTAGAACAAAATCCAGGCCCATGAATTAGAGGATAAAGCTCACATGTTAGCCAAATAGTTGAATACACAAAAGCTAAGGCACTGGTGTCGTACTTCTGGTTTACCGGAACGGGGTTCAACTCCCTGCAGTGCCCTGCTCAATGTGTTGTTTTTACCGGAAAAATTGTGTTGCGGAGGATGAGAAACATTAGCAAATTGCGGAGTGTTGCGGAGGATGAGAAACATTAGCAAATTGCGGAGGATTGCGGAGGATTTGAAAAAGATTAAAAAAAAACAAAAAACGATGGGTTATAGCCCATGTTTTTTGAAATTTTGAAAAAAAAAGTTATCCTCGTTTCTCATCATTTTGGACCATGGGCTATAGCCCATATCGTACGGCATACTATAGCACGCCGTTTTTCATCATTTTTGAGGATTTTCATTTTTATTTTAAAACGATGGGCTATAACCCATCGTTTTTGTCATTTCGTCATTTTTTTCAAATCTTCAAAAATGATGAAAAACTGCGCGCTATAGTATGCCGTACGATATGGGCTATAGCCCATGGTCCAAAATGATGAGAAACGAGGCTAACTTTTTTTTTCAAAATTTCAAAAAACATGGGCTATAACCCATCGTTTTTGTCAAATTGCGGAATTGCGGAAATTGAGGAAATGGTAATTGCGGAATTTGCGGAAATGGAAATTGTGGAAAGTGCGGATTTTTTCCATTTTTTTCAAATCTTCAAAAATGATGAAAAACGGCGCGCTATAGTATGCCGTACGATATGGGCTATAGCCCACGGTCCAAAATGATGAGAAACGAGGCTAACTTTTTTTTTCAAAATTTCAAAAAACATGGGCTATAACCCATCGTTTTTGTCATTTCGTCATTTTTTTCAAATCTTCAAAAATGATGAAAAACTGCGCGCTATAGTATGCCGTACGATATGGGCTATAGCCCACGGTCCAAAATGATGAGAAACGAGGCTAACTTTTTTTTTCAAAATTTCAAAAAACATGGGCTATAACCCATCGTTTTTGTCAAATTGCGGAATTGTGGAAATTGAGGAAATTGAGGAAATGGTAATTGCGGAATTTGCGGAAATGGAAATTGTGGAAATTGTGGAAATTGCGGAAATTGCGGATTTCTTTTTTTCATTTTTTCATTTTTTTCAAATCCTCAAAAATGATGAAAAACGGCGCGCTATAGTATGCCGTACGATATGGGCTATAGCCCACGGTCCAAAATGATGATAAACGAGGCTAACTTTTTTTTTCAAAATTTCAAAAAACATGGGCTATAACCCATCGTTTTTGTCATTTCGTCATTTTTTTCAAATCTTCAAAAATGATGAAAAACTGCGCGCTATAGTATGCCGTACGATATGGGCTATAGCCCACGGTCCAAAATGATGAGAAACGAGGCTAACTGTTTTTTTTCAAAATTTCAAAAAACATGGGCTATAACCCATCGTTTTTGTCATTTCGTCATTTTTTTCAAATCTTCAAAAATGATGAAAAACTGCGCGCTATAGTATGCCGTACGATATGGGCTATAGCCCACGGTCCAAAATGATGAGAAACGAGGCTAACTTTTTTTTTCAAAATTTCAAAAAACATGGGCTATAACCCATCGTTTTTGTAATTTCGTCATTTTTTTCAAATCTTCAAAAATGATGAAAAACTGCGCGCTATAGTATGCCGTACGATATGGGCTATAGCCCACGGTCCAAAATGATGAGAAACGAGGCTAACTTTTTTTTTTCAAAATTTCAAAAAACATGGGTTATAACCCATCGTTTTTGTCAAATTGCGGAATTGCGGAAATTGAGGAAATTGAGGAAATGGTAATTGCGGAATTTGCGGAAATGGAAATTGTGGAAATTGCGGAAATTGCGGATTTTTTCCCCCATTTTTTTCAAATCTTCAAAAATAATGAAAAACTGCGCGCTATAGTATGCCGTACGATATGGGCTATAGCCCACGGTCCAAAATGATGAGAAACGAGGCTAACTTTTTTTTCCAAAATTTCAAAAAACATGGGCTATAACCCATCGTTTTTTTTTTTTTTTCATTTTTGTCAAATCATCAAAAATGATGAAAAACGGCGCGCTATAGTATGCCGTACGATATAGGCTATAGCCCATGGTCCAAAATTATGAGAAACGAGGCTAACTTTTTTTTCCAAAATTTCAAAAAACATGGGCTATAACCCACCGTTTTTTTCATTTTTTCATTTTTGTCAAATCATTAAAAATGATGAAAAACGGCGCGCTATAGTATGCCGTACGATATAGGCTATAGCCCATGGTCCAAAATGATGAGAAACGAGGCTAACTTTTATTTTCAAAATTTCAAAAAACATGGGCTATAACCCATCGTTTTTTTCATTTTTTCATTTTTGTCAAATCATCAAAAATGATGAAAAACTGCGCGCTATAGTATGCTGTACGATATGGGCTATAGCCCACGGTCCAAAATGATGAGAAACGAGGCTAACTTTTTTTTTCAAAATTTCAAAAAACATGGGCTATAACCCATCGTTTTTGTAATTTCGTCATTTTTTTCAAATCTTCAAAAATGATGAAAAACTGCGCGCTATAGTATGCCGTACGATATGGGCTATAGCCCACGGTCCAAAATGATGAGAAACGAGGCTAACTTTTTTTTTTCAAAATTTCAAAAAACATGGGTTATAACCCATCGTTTTTGTCAAATTGCGGAATTGCGGAAATTGAGGAAATTGAGGAAATGGTAATTGCGGAATTTGCGGAAATGGAAATTGTGGAAATTGCGGAAATTGCGGATTTTTTCCCCCATTTTTTTCAAATCTTCAAAAATAATGAAAAACTGCGCGCTATAGTATGCCGTACGATATGGGCTATAGCCCACGGTCCAAAATGATGAGAAACGAGGCTAACTTTTTTTTCCAAAATTTCAAAAAACATGGGCTATAACCCATCGTTTTTGTTTTTTTTTCCATTTTTGTCAAATCATCAAAAATGATGAAAAACGGCGCGCTATAGTATGCCGTACGATATAGGCTATAGCCCATGGTCCAAAATTATGAGAAACGAGGCTAACTTTTTTTTCCAAAATTTCAAAAAACATGGGCTATAACCCACCGTTTTTTTCATTTTTTCATTTTTGTCAAATCATTAAAAATGATGAAAAACGGCGCGCTATAGTATGCCGTACGATATAGGCTATAGCCCATGGTCCAAAATGATGAGAAACGAGGCTAACTTTTATTTTCAAAATTTCAAAAAACATGGGCTATAACCCATCGTTTTTTTCATTTTTTCATTTTTGTCAAATCATCAAAAATGATGAAAAACGGCGCGCTATAGTATGCCGTACGATATAGGCTATAGCCCATGGTCCAAAATGATGAGAAACGAGACTAACCTTTTTTTTCCAAAATTTCAAAAAACATGGGCTATAACCCATCGTTTTTTTCATTTTTTCATTTTTGTCAAATCATCAAAAACAATGAAAAACGGCGCGCTATAGTATGCCGTACGATATAGGCTATAGCCCATGGTCCAAAATTATGAGAAACGAGGCTAACTTTTTTTTCCAAAATTTCAAAAAACATGGGCTATAACCCATCGTTTTTTTCATTTTTTCATTTTTGTCAAATCATCAAAAATGATGAAAAACGGCGCGCTATAGTATGCCGTACGATATAGGCTATAGCCCATGGTCCAAAATGATGAGAAACGAGGCTAACTTTTATTTTCAAAATTTCAAAAAACATGGGCTATAACCCATCGTTTTTTTCATTTTTTAATTTTTGTCAAATCATCAAAAATGATGAAAAACGGAACGCTATAGTATGCCGTACGATATAGGCTATAGCCCATGGTCCAAAATGATGAGAAACGAGGCTAACTTTTTTTCCCAAAATTTCAAAAAACATGGGCTATAACCCATCGTTTTTTTCATTTTTTCATTTTTGTCAAATCATCAAAAATGATGAAAAACGGTGCGCTATAGTATGCCGTACGATATAGGCTATAGCCCATGGTCCAAAATGATGAGAAACGAGGCAAACTTTTTTTTCCAAAATTTCAAAAAACATGGGCTATAACCCATCGTTTTTTTCATTTTTTCATTTTTGTCAAATCATCAAAAATGATGAAAAACGGCGCGCTATAGTATGCCGTACGATATAGGCTATAGCCCATGGTCCAAAATGATGAGAAACGAGGCAAACTTTTTTTTCCAAAATTTCAAAAAACATGGGCTATAACCCATCGTTTTTTTCATTTTTTCATTTTTGTCAAATCATCAAAAATGATGAAAAACGGCGCGCTATAGTATGCCGTACGATATAGGCTATAGCCCATGGTCCAAAATGATGAGAAACGAGGCTAACTTTTTTTCCCAAAATTTCAAAAAACATGGGCTATAACCCATCGTTTTTTTCATTTTTTCATTTTTGTCAAATCATCAAAAATGATGAAAAACGGCGCGCTATAGTATGCCGTACGATATAGGCTATAGTCCATGGTCCAAAATGATGAGAAACGAGGCTAACTTTTTTTTTCAAAATTTCAAAAAACATGGGCTATAACCCATCGTTTTTTTCATTTTTTCATTTTTGTCAAATCATCAAAAATGATGAAAAACGGCGCGCTATAGTATGCCGTACGATATAGGCTATAGCCCATGGTCCAAAATGATGAGAAACGAGGCTAACCTTTTTTCCCAAAATTTCAAAAAACATGGGCTATAACCCATCGTTTTTTTCATTTTTTCATTTTTGTCAAATCATCAAAAATGATGAAAAATGGCGCGCTATAGTATGCCGTACGATATAGGCTATAGCCCATGGTCCAAAATTATGAGAAACGAGGCTAACTTTTTTTTCCAAAATTAAAAAAAACATTGTCTATAACCCATCGTTTTTTTCATTTTTTCATTTTTGTCAAATCATCAAAAATGATGAAAAACGGCGCGCTATAGTATGCCGTACGATATAGGCTATAGCCCATGGTCCAAAATGATGAGAAACGAGGCTAACTTTTTTTTTCAAAATTTCAAAAAACATGGGCTATAACCCATCGTTTTTTTCATTTTTTCATTTTTGTCAAATCATCAAAAATGATGAAAAACGGCGCGCTATAGTATGCCGTACGATATAGGCTATAGCCCATGGTCCAAAATGATGAGAAACGAGACTAACTTTTTTTCCCCAAAATTTCAAAAAACATGGGCTATAACCCATCGTTTTTTTAATTTTTTAATTTTTGTCAAATCATCAAAAATGATGAAAAACGGCACGCTATAGTATGCCGTACGATATAGGCTATAGCCCATGGTCCAAAATGATGAGAAACGAGGCTAACTTTTTTTTCCAAAATTTCAAAAAACATGGGCTATAACCCATCGTTTTTTTCATTTTTTCATTTTTGTCAAATCATCAAAAATGATGAAAAACGGCGCGCTATAGTATGCCGTACGATATAGGCTATAGCCTATGGTCCAAAATTATGAGAAACGAGGCTAACTTTTTTTTCCAAAATTTAAAAAAACATGGGATATAACCCATCGTTTTTTTCATTTTTTCATTTTTGTCAAATCATCAAAAATGATGAAAAACGGCGCGCTATAGTATGCCGTACGATATAGGCTATAGCCCATGGTCCAAAATGATGAGAAACGAGGCTAACTTTTTTTTTCAAAATTTCAAAAAACATAGGCTATAACCCATCGTTTTTTTCATTTTTTCATTTTTGTCAAATCATCAAAAATGATGAAAAACGGCGCGCTATAGTATGCCGTACGATATAGGCTATAGCCCATGGTCCAAAATGATGAGAAACGAGGCTAACTTTTTTTCCCAAAATTTCAAAAAACATGGGCTATAACCCATCGTTTTTTTCATTTTTTCATTTTTGTCAAATCATCAAAAATGATGAAAAACGGCACGCTATAGTATGCCGTACTATAGGCTATAGCCCATGGTCCAAAATGATGAGAAACGAGGCTAACTTTTTTTTCCAAAATTTCAAAAAACATGGGCTATAACCCATCGTTTTTTTCATTTTTTCATTTTTGTCAAATCATCAAAAATGATGAAAAACGGCGCGCTATAGTATGCCGTACGATATAGGCTATAGCCCATGGTCCAAAATGATGAGAAACGAGGCTAACTTTTTTTTTCAAAATTTCAAAAAACATGGGCTATAACCCATCGTTTTTTTTATTTTTTCATTTTTGTCAAATCATCAAAAATGATGAAAAACGGCGCGCTATAGTATGCCGTACGATATAGGCTATAGCCTATGGACCAAAATTATGAGAAACGAGGCTAACTTTTTTTTCCAAAATTAAAAAAAACATGGGCTATAACCCATCGTTTTTTTCATTTTTTCATTTTTGTCAAATCATCAAAAATGATGAAAAACGGCGCGCTATAGTATGCCGTACGATATAGGCTATAGCCCATGGTCCAAAATGATGAGAAACGAGGCTAACTTTTTTTTTCAAAATTTCAAAAAACATGGGCTATAACCCATCGTTTTTTTTATTTTTTCATTTTTGTCAAATCATCAAAAATGATGAAAAACGGCGCGCTATAGTATGCCGTACGATATAGGCTATAGCCTATGGACCAAAATTATGAGAAACGAGGCTAACTTTTTTTTCCAAAATTTAAAAAAACATGGGCTATAACCCATCGTTTTTTTCATTTTTTAATTTTTGTCAAATCATCAAAAATGATGAAAAACGGCACGCTATAGTATGCCGTACGATATAGGCTATAGCCCATGGTCCAAAATGATGAGAAACGAGGCTAACTTTTTTTTCCAAAATTTCAAAAAACATGGGCTATAACCCATCGTTTTTTTCATTTTTTCATTTTTGTCAAATCATCAAAAATGATGAAAAACGGCGCGCTATAGTATGCCGTACGATATAGGCTATAGCCTATGGTCCAAAATTATGAGAAACGAGGCTAACTTCTTTTTCCAAAATTTAAAAAAACATGGGATATAACCCATCGTTTTTTTCATTTTTTCATTTTTGTCAAATCATCAAAAATGATGAAAAACGGCGCGCTATAGTATGCCGTACTATAGGCTATAGCCCATGGTCCAAAATGATGAGAAACGAGGCTAACTTTTTTTTCCAAAATTTCAAAAAACATGGGCTATAACCCATCGTTTTTTTCATTTTTTCATTTTTGTCAAATCATCAAAAATGATGAAAAACGGCGCGCTATAGTATGCCGTACGATATAGGCTATAGCCCATGGTCCAAAATGATGAGAAACGAGGCTAACTTTTTTTTTCAAAATTTCAAAAAACATGGGCTATAACCCATCGTTTTTTTTATTTTTTCATTTTTGTCAAATCATCAAAAATGATGAAAAACGGCGCGCTATAGTATGCCGTACGATATAGGCTATAGCCTATGGACCAAAATTATGAGAAACGAGGCTAACTTTTTTTTCCAAAATTTAAAAAAACATGGGCTATAACCCATCGTTTTTTTCATTTTTTCATTTTTGTCAAATCATCAAAAATGATGAAAAACGGCGCGCTATAGTATGCCGTACGATATAGGCTATAGCCCATGGTCCAAAATGATGAGAAACGAGGCTAACTTTTTTTCCCAAAATTTCAAAAAACATGGGCTATAACCCATCGTTTTTTTCATTTTTTCATTTTTGTCAAATCATCAAAAATGATGAAAAACGGCGCGCTATAGTATGCCGTACGATATAGGCTATAGTCCATGGTCCAAAATGATGAGAAACGAGGCTAACTTTTTTTTTCAAAATTTCAAAAAACATGGGCTATAACCCATCGTTTTTTTCATTTTTTCATTTTTGTCAAATCATCAAAAATGATGAAAAACGGCGCGCTATAGTATGCCGTACGATATAGGCTATAGCCCATGGTCCAAAATGATGAGAAACGAGGCTAACCTTTTTTCCCAAAATTTCAAAAAACATGGGCTATAACCCATCGTTTTTTTCATTTTTTCATTTTTGTCAAATCATCAAAAATGATGAAAAATGGCGCGCTATAGTATGCCGTACGATATAGGCTATAGCCCATGGTCCAAAATTATGAGAAACGAGGCTAACTTTTTTTTCCAAAATTAAAAAAAACATTGTCTATAACCCATCGTTTTTTTCATTTTTTCATTTTTGTCAAATCATCAAAAATGATGAAAAACGGCGCGCTATAGTATGCCGTACGATATAGGCTATAGCCCATGGTCCAAAATGATGAGAAACGAGGCTAACTTTTTTTTTCAAAATTTCAAAAAACATGGGCTATAACCCATCGTTTTTTTCATTTTTTCATTTTTGTCAAATCATCAAAAATGATGAAAAACGGCGCGCTATAGTATGCCGTACGATATAGGCTATAGCCCATGGTCCAAAATGATGAGAAACGAGACTAACTTTTTTTCCCCAAAATTTCAAAAAACATGGGCTATAACCCATCGTTTTTTTAATTTTTTAATTTTTGTCAAATCATCAAAAATGATGAAAAACGGCACGCTATAGTATGCCGTACGATATAGGCTATAGCCCATGGTCCAAAATGATGAGAAACGAGGCTAACTTTTTTTTCCAAAATTTCAAAAAACATGGGCTATAACCCATCGTTTTTTTCATTTTTTCATTTTTGTCAAATCATCAAAAATGATGAAAAACGGCGCGCTATAGTATGCCGTACGATATAGGCTATAGCCTATGGTCCAAAATTATGAGAAACGAGGCTAACTTTTTTTTCCAAAATTTAAAAAAACATGGGATATAACCCATCGTTTTTTTCATTTTTTCATTTTTGTCAAATCATCAAAAATGATGAAAAACGGCGCGCTATAGTATGCCGTACGATATAGGCTATAGCCCATGGTCCAAAATGATGAGAAACGAGGCTAACTTTTTTTTTCAAAATTTCAAAAAACATAGGCTATAACCCATCGTTTTTTTCATTTTTTCATTTTTGTCAAATCATCAAAAATGATGAAAAACGGCGCGCTATAGTATGCCGTACGATATAGGCTATAGCCCATGGTCCAAAATGATGAGAAACGAGGCTAACTTTTTTTTCCAAAATTTCAAAAAACATGGGCTATAACCCATCGTTTTTTTCATTTTTTCATTTTTGTCAAATCATCAAAAATGATGAAAAACGGCGCGCTATAGTATGCCGTACTATAGGCTATAGCCCATGGTCCAAAATGATGAGAAACGAGGCTAACTTTTTTTTCCAAAATTTCAAAAAACATGGGCTATAACCCATCGTTTTTTTCATTTTTTCATTTTTGTCAAATCATCAAAAATGATGAAAAACGGCGCGCTATAGTATGCCGTACGATATAGGCTATAGCCCATGGTCCAAAATGATGAGAAACGAGGCTAACTTTTTTTTTCAAAATTTCAAAAAACATGGGCTATAACCCATCGTTTTTTTTATTTTTTCATTTTTGTCAAATCATCAAAAATGATGAAAAACGGCGCGCTATAGTATGCCGTACGATATAGGCTATAGCCTATGGACCAAAATTATGAGAAACGAGGCTAACTTTTTTTTCCAAAATTAAAAAAAACATGGGCTATAACCCATCGTTTTTTTCATTTTTTCATTTTTGTCAAATCATCAAAAATGATGAAAAACGGCGCGCTATAGTATGCCGTACGATATAGGCTATAGCCCATGGTCCAAAATGATGAGAAACGAGGCTAACTTTTTTTTTCAAAATTTCAAAAAACATGGGCTATAACCCATCGTTTTTTTTATTTTTTCATTTTTGTCAAATCATCAAAAATGATGAAAAACGGCGCGCTATAGTATGCCGTACGATATAGGCTATAGCCTATGGACCAAAATTATGAGAAACGAGGCTAACTTTTTTTTCCAAAATTTAAAAAAACATGGGCTATAACCCATCGTTTTTTTCATTTTTTAATTTTTGTCAAATCATCAAAAATGATGAAAAACGGCACGCTATAGTATGCCGTACGATATAGGCTATAGCCCATGGTCCAAAATGATGAGAAACGAGGCTAACTTTTTTTTCCAAAATTTCAAAAAACATGGGCTATAACCCATCGTTTTTTTCATTTTTTCATTTTTGTCAAATCATCAAAAATGATGAAAAACGGCGCGCTATAGTATGCCGTACGATATAGGCTATAGCCTATGGTCCAAAATTATGAGAAACGAGGCTAACTTCTTTTTCCAAAATTTAAAAAAACATGGGATATAACCCATCGTTTTTTTCATTTTTTCATTTTTGTCAAATCATCAAAAATGATGAAAAACGGCGCGCTATAGTATGCCGTACTATAGGCTATAGCCCATGGTCCAAAATGATGAGAAACGAGGCTAACTTTTTTTTCCAAAATTTCAAAAAACATGGGCTATAACCCATCGTTTTTTTCATTTTTTCATTTTTGTCAAATCATCAAAAATGATGAAAAACGGCGCGCTATAGTATGCCGTACGATATAGGCTATAGCCCATGGTCCAAAATGATGAGAAACGAGGCTAACTTTTTTTTTCAAAATTTCAAAAAACATGGGCTATAACCCATCGTTTTTTTTATTTTTTCATTTTTGTCAAATCATCAAAAATGATGAAAAACGGCGCGCTATAGTATGCCGTACGATATAGGCTATAGCCTATGGACCAAAATTATGAGAAACGAGGCTAACTTTTTTTTCCAAAATTTAAAAAAACATGGGCTATAACCCATCGTTTTTTTAATTTTTTAATTTTTGTCAAATCATCAAAAATGATGAAAAACGGCACGCTATAGTATGCCGTACGATATAGGCTATAGCCCATGGTCCAAAATGATGAGAAACGAGGCTAACTTTTTTTTCCAAAATTTCAAAAAACATGGGCTATAACCCATCGTTTTTTTCATTTTTTCATTTTTGTCAAATCATCAAAAATGATGAAAAACGGCGCGCTATAGTATGCCGTACGATATAGGCTATATCCCATGGTCCAAAATGATGAGAAACGAGGCAAACTTTTTTTTCCAAAATTTCAAAAAACATGGGCTATAACCCATCGTTTTTTTCATTTTTTCATTTTTGTCAAATCATCAAAAATGATGAAAAACGGCGCGCTATAGTATGCCGTACGATATAGGCTATAGCCCATGGTCCAAAATGATGAGAAACGAGGCAAACTTTTTTTTCCAAAATTTCAAAAAACATGGGCTATAACCCATCGTTTTTTTTATTTTTTCATTTTTGTCAAATCATCAAAAATGATGAAAAACGGCGCGCTATAGTATGCCGTACGATATAGGCTATAGCCCATGGTCCAAAATGATGAGAAACGAGGCTAACTTTTTTTCCCAAAATTTCAAAAAACATGGGCTATAACCCATCGTTTTTTTCATTTTTTCATTTTTGTCAAATCATCAAAAATGATGAAAAACGGCGCGCTATAGTATGCCGTACGATATAGGCTATAGCCCATGGTCCAAAATGATGAGAAACGAGGCTAACCTTTTTTCCCAAAATTTCAAAAAACATGGGCTATAACCCATCGTTTTTTTCATTTTTTCATTTTTGTCAAATCATCAAAAATGATGAAAAATGGCGCGCTATAGTATGCCGTACGATATAGGCTATAGCCCATGGTCCAAAATTATGAGAAACGAGGCTAACTTTTTTTTCCAAAATTAAAAAAAACATGGGCTATAACCCATCGTTTTTTTCATTTTTTCATTTTTGTCAAATCATCAAAAATGATGAAAAACGGCACGCTATAGTATGCCGTACGATATAGGCTATAGCCCATGGTCCAAAATGATGAGAAACGAGGCTAACTTTTTTTTTCAAAATTTCAAAAAACATGGGCTATAACCCATCGTTTTTTTCATTTTTTCATTTTTGTCAAATCATCAAAAATGATGAAAAACGGCGCACTATAGTATGCCGTACGATATAGGCTATAGCCCATGGTCCAAAATGATGAGAAACGAGACTAACTTTTTTTTCCCAAAATTTCAAAAAACATGGGCTATAACCCATCGTTTTTTTAATTTTTTAATTTTTGTCAAATCATCAAAAATGATGAAAAACGGCACGCTATAGTATGCCGTACGATATAGGCTATAGCCCATGGTCCAAAATGATGAGAAACGAGGCTAACTTTTTTTTCCAAAATTTCAAAAAACATGGGCTATAACCCATCGTTTTTTTCATTTTTTCATTTTTGTCAAATCATCAAAAATGATGAAAAACGGCGCGCTATAGTATGCCGTACGATATAGGCTATAGCCCATGGTCCAAAATGATGAGAAACGAGGCTAACTTTTTTTTCCAAAATTTCAAAAAACATGGGCTATAACCCATCGTTTTTTTCATTTTTTCATTTTTGTCAAATCATCAAAAATGATGAAAAACGGCGCGCTATAGTATGCCGTACTATAGGCTATAGCCCATGGTCCAAAATGATGAGAAACGAGGCTAACTTTTTTTTCCAAAATTTCAAAAAACATGGGCTATAACCCATCGTTTTTTTCTTTTTTTCATTTTTGTCAAATCATCAAAAATGATGAAAAACGGCGCGCTATAGTATGCCGTACGATATAGGCTATAGCCCATGGTCCAAAATGATGAGAAACGAGGCTAACTTTTTTTCCCAAAATTTCAAAAAACATGGGCTATAACCCATCGTTTTTTTCATTTTTTACTTTTTGTCAAATCATCAAAAATGATGAAAAACGGCGCGCTATAGTATGCCGTACGATATAGGCTATAGCCCATGGTCCAAAATGATGAGAAACGAGGCTAACTTTTTTTTTCAAAATTTCAAAAAACATGGGCTATAACCCATCGTTTTTTTTCATTTTTTCATTTTTGTCAAATCATCAAAAATGATGAAAAACGGCGCGCTATAGTATGCCGTACGATATAGGCTATAGCCCATGGTCCAAAATGATGAGAAACGAGACTAACTTTTTTTCCCCAAAATTTCAAAAAACATGGGCTATAACCCATCGTTTTTTTAATTTTTTAATTTTTGTCAAATCATCAAAAATGATGAAAAACGGCACGCTATAGTATGCCGTACGATATAGGCTATAGCCCATGGTCCAAAATGATGAGAAACGAGGCTAACTTTTTTTTTCAAAATTTCAAAAAACATGGGCTATAACCCATCGTTTTTTTCATTTTTTCATTTTTGTCAAATCATCAAAAATGATGAAAAACGGCGCACTATAGTATGCCGTACGATATAGGCTATAGCCCATGGTCCAAAATGATGAGAAACGAGACTAACTTTTTTTTCCCAAAATTTCAAAAAACATGGGCTATAACCCATCGTTTTTTTAATTTTTTAATTTTTGTCAAATCATCAAAAATGATGAAAAACGGCACGCTATAGTATGCCGTACGATATAGGCTATAGCCCATGGTCCAAAATGATGAGAAACGAGGCTAACTTTTTTTTCCAAAATTTCAAAAAACATGGGCTATAACCCATCGTTTTTTTCATTTTTTCATTTTTGTCAAATCATCAAAAATGATGAAAAACGGCGCGCTATAGTATGCCGTACGATATAGGCTATAGCCCATGGTCCAAAATGATGAGAAACGAGGCTAACTTTTTTTTCCAAAATTTCAAAAAACATGGGCTATAACCCATCGTTTTTTTCATTTTTTCATTTTTGTCAAATCATCAAAAATGATGAAAAACGGCGCGCTATAGTATGCCGTACTATAGGCTATAGCCCATGGTCCAAAATGATGAGAAACGAGGCTAACTTTTTTTTCCAAAATTTCAAAAAACATGGGCTATAACCCATCGTTTTTTTCTTTTTTTCATTTTTGTCAAATCATCAAAAATGATGAAAAACGGCGCGCTATAGTATGCCGTACGATATAGGCTATAGCCCATGGTCCAAAATGATGAGAAACGAGGCTAACTTTTTTTCCCAAAATTTCAAAAAACATGGGCTATAACCCATCGTTTTTTTCATTTTTTACTTTTTGTCAAATCATCAAAAATGATGAAAAACGGCGCGCTATAGTATGCCGTACGATATAGGCTATAGCCCATGGTCCAAAATGATGAGAAACGAGGCTAACTTTTTTTTTCAAAATTTCAAAAAACATGGGCTATAACCCATCGTTTTTTTTCATTTTTTCATTTTTGTCAAATCATCAAAAATGATGAAAAACGGCGCGCTATAGTATGCCGTACGATATAGGCTATAGCCCATGGTCCAAAATGATGAGAAACGAGACTAACTTTTTTTCCCCAAAATTTCAAAAAACATGGGCTATAACCCATCGTTTTTTTAATTTTTTAATTTTTGTCAAATCATCAAAAATGATGAAAAACGGCACGCTATAGTATGCCGTACGATATAGGCTATAGCCCATGGTCCAAAATGATGAGAAACGAGGCTAACTTTTTTTTCCAAAATTTCAAAAAACATGGGCTATAACCCATCGTTTTTTTCATTTTTTCATTTTTGTCAAATCATCAAAAATGATGAAAAACGGCGCGCTATAGTATGCCGTACGATATAGGCTATAGCCCATGGTCCAAAATGATGAGAAACGAGGCTAACTTTTTTTTCCAAAAATTCAAAAAACATGGGCTATAACCCATCGTTTTTTTCATTTTTTCATTTTTGTCAAATCATCAAAAATGATGAAAAACGGCGCGCTATAGTATGCCGTACTATAGGCTATGGCCCATGGTCCAAAATGATGAGAAACGAGGCTAACTTTTTTTTCCAAAATTTCAAAAAACATGGGCTATAACCCATCGTTTTTTTCATTTTTTCATTTTTGTCAAATCATCAAAAATGATGAAAAACGGCGCGCTATAGTATGCCGTACGATATAGGCTATAGCCCATGGTCCAAAATGATGAGAAACGAGGCTAACTTTTTTTTTCAAAATTTCAAAAAACATGGGCTATAACCCATCGTTTTTTTTATTTTTTCATTTTTGTCAAATCATCAAAAATGATGAAAAACGGCGCGCTATAGTATGCCGTACGATATAGGCTATAGCCTATGGTCCAAAATTATGAGAAACGAGGCTAACTTTTTTTTCCAAAATTAAAAAAAACATGGGCTATAACCCATCGTTTTTTTCATTTTTTCATTTTTGTCAAATCATCAAAAATGGTGAAAAACGGCGCGCTATAGTATGCCGTACGATATAGGCTATAGCCCATGGTCCAAAATTATGAGAAACGAGGCTAACTTTTTTTTCCAAAATAAAAAAAAACATGGGCTATAACCCATCGTTTTTTTCATTTTTTCATTTTTGTCAAATCATCAAAAATGATGAAAAACGGCGCGCTATAGTATGCCGTACGATATAGGCTATAGCCCATGGTCCAAAATGATGAGAAACGAGGCTAACCTTTTTTTTCAAAATTTCAAAAAACATGGGCTATAACCCATCGTTTTTTTCATTTTTTCATTTTTGTCAAATCATCAAAAATGATGAAAAACGGCGCGCTATAGTATGCCGTACGATATAGGCTATAGCCCATGGTCCAAAATGATGAGAAACGAGGCTAACTTTTTTTTCCAAAATTTCAAAAAACATGGGCTATAACCCATCGTTTTTTTCATTTTTTCATTTTTGTCAAATCATCAAAAATGATGAAAAACGGCGCGCTATAGTATGCCGTACGATATAGGCTATAGCCCATGGTCCAAAATGATGAGAAACGAGGCTAACTTTTTTTTCCAAAATTTCAAAAAACATGGGCTATAACCCATCGTTTTTTTCATTTTTTCATTTTTGTCAAATCATCAAAAATGATGAAAAACGGCGCGCTATAGTATGCCGTACGATATAGGCTATAGCCCATGGTCCAAAATGATGAGAAACGAGGCTAAGTTTTTTTTTTCAAAATTTAAAAAAACATGGGCTATAACCCATCGTTTTTTTCATTTTTTCATTTTTGTCAAATCATCAAAAATGATGAAAAACGGCGCGCTATAGTATGCCGTACGATATAGGCTATAGCCCATGGTCCAAAATGATGAGAAACGAGGCTAACTTTTTTTTTCAAAATTTCAAAAAACATGGGCTATAACCCATCGTTTTTTTTCATTTTTTCATTTTTGTCAAATCATCAAAAATGATGAAAAACGGCGCGCTATAGTATGCCGTACGATATAGGCTATAGCCCATGGTCCAAAATGATGAGAAACGAGACTAACTTTTTTTTTCCAAAATTTCAAAAAACATGGGCTATAACCCATCGTTTTTTTTATTTTTGTCAAATCATCAAAAATGATGAAAAACGGCACGCTATAGTATGCCGTACAATATAGGCTATAGCCCATGGTCCAAAATGATGAAACGAGGCTAACTTTTTTTTCCAAAATTTCAAAAAACATGGGCTATAACCCATCGTTTTTTTCATTTTTTCATTTTTGTCAAATCATCAAAAATGATGAAAAACGGCGCGCTATAGTATGCCGTACGATATAGGCTATAGCCCATGGTCCAAAATGATGAGAAACGAGGCTAACTTTTTTTTTCAAAATTTCAAAAAACATGGGCTATAACCCATCGTTTTTTTCATTTTTTCATTTTTGTCAAATCATCAAAAATGATGAAAAACGGCGCGCTATAGTATGCCGTACGATATAGGCTATAGCCCATGGTCCAAAATAATGAGAAACGAGGCTAACTTTTTTTTTCAAAATTTCAAAAAACATGGGCTATAACCCATCGTTTTTTTAATTTTTTCATTTTTGTCAAATCATCAAAAATGATGAAAAACGGCGCGCTATAGTATGCCGTACGATATAGGCTATAGCCCATGGTCCAAAATGATGAGAAACGAGACTAACTTTTTTTTTCCAAAATTTCAAAAAACATGGGCTATAACCCATCGTTTTTTTCATTTTTTCATTTTTGTCAAATCATCAAAAATGATGAAAAACGGCGCGCTATAGTATGCCGTACGATATAGGCTATAGCCCATGGTCCAAAATGATGAGAAACGAGGCTAACTTTTTTTTCCAAAATTTCAAAAAACATGGGCTATAACCCATCGTTTTTTTTCATTTTTTCATTTTTGTCAAATCATCAAAAATGATGAAAAACGGCGCGCTATAGTATGCCGTACGATATAGGCTATAGCCCATGGTCCAAAATGATGAGAAACGAGGCTAACTTTTTTTTCCAAAATTTCAAAAAACATGGGCTATAACCCATCGTTTTTTTCATTTTTTCATTTTTGTCAAATCATCAAAAATGATGAAAAACGGCGCGCTATAGTATACCGTACGATATAGGCTATAGCCCATGGTCCAAAATGATGAGAAACGAGGCTAACTTTTTTTTTCAAAATTTAAAAAAACATGGGCTATAACCCATCGTTTTTTTCATTTTTTCATTTTTGTCAAATCATCAAAAATGATGAAAAACGGCGCGCTATAGTATGCCGTACGATATAGTTAGCCCATGGTCCAAAATGATGAGAAACGAGGCTAACTTTTTTTTTCAAAATTTCAAAAAACATGGGCTATAACCCATCGTTTTTTTTCATTTTTTCATTTTTGTCAAATCATCAAAAATGATGAAAAACGGCGCGCTATAGTATGCCGTACGATATAGGCTATAGCCCATGGTCCAAAATGATGAGAAACGAGACTAACTTTTTTTTTCCAAAATTTCAAAAAACATGGGCTATAACCCATCGTTTTTTTTATTTTTGTCAAATCATCAAAAATGATGAAAAACGGCACGCTATAGTATGCCGTACAATATAGGCTATAGCCCATGGTCCAAAATGATGAAACGAGGCTAACTTTTTTTTCCAAAATTTCAAAAAACATGGGCTATAACCCATCGTTTTTTTCATTTTTTCATTTTTGTCAAATCATCAAAAATGATGAAAAACGGCGCGCTATAGTATGCCGTACGATATAGGCTATAGCCCATGGTCCAAAATGATGAGAAACGAGACTAACTTTTTTTTTCCAAAATTTCAAAAAACATGGGCTATAACCCATCGTTTTTTTTATTTTTGTCAAATCATCAAAAATGATGAAAAACGGCACGCTATAGTATGCCGTACAATATAGGCTATAGCCCATGGTCCAAAATGATGAGAAACGAGGCTAACTTTTTTTTGCAAAATTTCAAAAAACATGGGCTATAACCCATCGATTTTTTCATTTTTGTCAAATCATCAAAAATGATGAAAAACGGCGCGCTATAGTATGCCGTACGATATAGGCTATAGCCCATGGTCCAAAATGATGAGAAACGAGGCTAACTTTTTTTTCCAAAATTTCAAAAAACATGGGCTATAACCCATCGTTTTTTAAATTTTTGTCAAATCATCAAAAATGATGAAAAACGGCGCGCTATAGTATGCCGTACGATATAGGCTATAGCCCATGGTCCAAAATGATGAGAAACGAGGCTAACTTTTTTTTCCAAAATTTCAAAAAACATGGGCTATAACCCATCGTTTTTTTCATTTTTTCATTTTTGTCAAATCATCAAAAATGATGAAAAACGGCGCGCTATAGTATGCCGTACGATATAGGCTATAGCCCATGGTCCAAAATGATGAGAAACGAGGCTAACTTTTTTTTTCAAAATTTCAAAAAACATGGGCTATAACCCATCGTTTTTTTCATTTTTTCATTTTTGTCAAATCATCAAAAATGATGAAAAACGGCGCGCTATAGTATGCCGTACGATATAGGCTATAGCCCATGGTCCAAAATGATGAGAAACGAGGCTAACTTTTTTTTTCAAAATTTCAAAAAACATGGGCTATAACCCATCGTTTTTTTCATTTTTTCATTTTTGTCAAATCATCAAAAATGATGAAAAACGGCGCGCTATAGTATGCCGTACGATATAGGCTATAGCCTATGGTCCAAAATTATGAGAAACGAGGCTAACTTTTTTTTCCAAAATTAAAAAAAACATGGGCTATAACCCATCGTTTTTTTCATTTTTGTCAAATCATCAAAAATTGTGAAAAACGGCGCGCTATAGTATGCCGTACGATATAGGCTATAGCCCATGGTCCAAAATTATGAGAAACGAGGCTAACTTTTTTTTCCAAAATTAAAAAAAACATGGGCTATAACCCATCGTTTTTTTCATTTTTTCATTTTTGTCAAATCATCAAAAATGATGAAAAACGGCGCGCTATAGTATGCCGTACGATATAGGCTATAGCCCATGGTCCAAAATGATGAGAAACGAGGCTAACTTTTTTTTTCAAAATTTCAAAAAACATGGGCTATAACCCATCGTTTTTTTCATTTTTTCATTTTTGTCAAATCATCAAAAATGATGAAAAACGGCGCGCTATAGTATGCCGTACGATATAGGCCCATGGTCCAAAATGATGAGAAACGAGGCTAACTTTTTTTTCCAAAATTTCAAAAAACATGGGCTATAACCCCTCGTTTTTTTCATTTTTTCATTTTTGTCAAATCATCAAAAATGATGAAAAACGGCGCGCTATAGTATGCCGTACGATATAGGCTATAGCCCATGGTCCAAAATGATGAGAAACGAGGCTAACTTTTTTTTCCAAAATTTCAAAAAACATGGGCTATAACCCATCGTTTTTTTCATTTTTTCATTTTTGTCAAATCATCAAAAATGATGAAAAACGGCGCGCTATAGTATGCCGTACGATATAGGCTATAGCCCATGGTCCAAAATGATGAGAAACGAGGCTAACTTTTTTTTTCAAAATTTCAAAAAACATGGGCTATAACCCATCGTTTTTTTCATTTTTTCATTTTTGTCAAATCATCAAAAATGATGAAAAACGGCGCGCTATAGTATGCCGTACGATATAGGCTATAGCCCATGGTCCAAAATGATGAGAAACGAGACTAACTTTTTTTTTCCAAAATTTCAAAAAACATGGGCTATAACCCATCGTTTTTTTCATTTTTTCATTTTTGTCAAATCATCAAAAATGATGAAAAACGGCGCGCTATAGTATGCCGTACGATATAGGCTATAGCCCATGGTCCAAAATGATGAGAAACGAGACTAACTTATTTTTTTCAAAATTTCAAAAAACATGGGCTATAACCCATCGTTTTTTTCATTTTTTAATTTTTGTCAAATCATCAAAAATGATGAAAAACGGCACGCTATAGTATGCCGTACAATATAGGCTATAGCCCATGGTCCAAAATGATGAGAAACGAGGCTAACTTTTTTTTCCAAAATTTCAAAAAACATGGGCTATAACCCATCGTTTTTTTCATTTTTTCATTTTTGTCAAATCATCAAAAATGATGAAAAACGGCGCGCTATAGTATGCCGTACGATATAGGCTATAGCCCATGGTCCAAAATGATGAGAAACGAGGCTAACTTTTTTTTCCAAAATTTCAAAAAACATGGGCTATAACCCATCGTTTTTTAAATTTTTGTCAAATCATCAAAAATGATGAAAAACGGCGCGCTATAGTATGCCGTACGATATAGGCTATAGCCCATGGTCCAAAATGATGAGAAACGAGGCTAACTTTTTTTTCCAAAATTTCAAAAAACATGGGCTATAACCCATCGTTTTTTTCATTTTTTCATTTTTGTCAAATCATCAAAAATGATGAAAAACGGCGCGCTATAGTATGCCGTACGATATAGGCTATAGCCCATGGTCCAAAATGATGAGAAACGAGGCTAACTTTTTTTTTCAAAATTTCAAAAAACATGGGCTATAACCCATCGTTTTTTTCATTTTTTCATTTTTGTCAAATCATCAAAAATGATGAAAAACGGCGCGCTATAGTATGCCGTACGATATAGGCTATAGCCCATGGTCCAAAATGATGAGAAACGAGACTAACTTTTTTTTTCCAAAATTGCAAAAAACATGGGCTATAACCCATCGTTTTTTTCATTTTTTCATTTTTGTCAAATCATCAAAAATGATGAAAAACGGCACGCTATAGTATGCCGTACGATATAGGCTATAGCCCATGGTCCAAAATGATGAGAAACGAGGCTAACTTTTTTTTCCAAAATTTCAAAAAACATGGGCTATAACCCATCGTTTTTTTTATTTTTTCATTTTTGTCAAATCATCAAAAATGATGAAAAACGGCGCGCTATAGTATGCCGTACGATATAGGCTATAGCCCATGGTCCAAAATGATGAGAAACGAGGCTAACTTTTTTTTCCAAAATTTCAAAAAACATGGGCTATAACCCATCGTTTTTTTCATTTTTTCATTTTTGTCAAATCATCAAAAATGATGAAAAACGGCGCGCTATAGTATGCCGTACGATATAGGCTATAGCCCATGGTCCAAAATGATGAGAAACGAGGCTAACTTTTTTTTCCAAAATTTCAAAAAACATGGGCTATAACCCATCGTTTTTTTCATTTTTTCATTTTTGTCAAATCATCAAAAATGATGAAAAACGGCGCGCTATAGTATGCCGTACGATATAGGCTATAGCCTATGGTCCAAAATTATGAGAAACGAGGCAAACTTTTTTTTCCAAAATTAAAAAAAACATGGGCTATAACCCATCGTTTTTTTCATTTTTTCATTTTTGTCAAATCATCAAAAATGGTGAAAAACGGCGCGCTATAGTATGCCGTACGATATAGGCTATAGCCCATGGTCCAAAATTATGAGAAACGAGGCTAACTTTTTTTTCCAAAATTAAAAAAAACATGGGCTATAACCCATCGTTTTTTTCATTTTTTCATTTTTGTCAAATCATCAAAAATGATGAGAAACGGCGCGCTATAGTATGCCGTACGATATAGGCTATAGCCCATGGTCCAAAATGATGAGAAACGAGGCTAACTTTTTTTTTCAAAATTTCAAAAAACATGGGCTATAACCCATCGTTTTTTTTATTTTTTCATTTTTGTCAAATCATCAAAAATGATGAAAAACGGCGCGCTATAGTATGCCGTACGATATAGGCTATAGCCTATGGTCCAAAATTATGAGAAACGAGGCTAACTTTTTTTTCCAAAATTTCAAAAAACATGGGCTATAACCCATCGTTTTTTTCATTTTTTCATTTTTGTCAAATCATCAAAAATGATGAAAAACGGCGCGCTATAGTATGCCGTACGATATAGGCTATAGCCCATGGTCCAAAATGATGAGAAACGAGGCTAACTTTTTTTTTCAAAATTTCAAAAAACATGGGCTATAACCCATCGTTTTTTCATTTTTTCATTTTTGTCAAATCATCAAAAATGATGAAAAACGGCGCGCTATAGTATGCCGTACGATATAGGCTATAGCCCATGGTCCAAAATGATGAGAAACGAGACTAACTTTTTTTTCCCAAAATTTAAAAAAAACATGGGCTATAACCCATCGTTTTTTTCATTTTTAAATTTTTGTCAAATCATCAAAAATGATGAAAAACGGCACGCTATAGTATGCCGTACGATATAGGCTATAGCCCATGGTCCAAAATGATGAGAAACGAGGCTAACTTTTTTTTCCAAAATTTCAAAAAACATGGGCTATAACCCATCGTTTTTTTCATTTTTTCATTTTTGTCAAATCATCAAAAATGATGAAAAACGGCACGCTATAGTATGCCGTACGATATAGGCTATAGCCCATGGTCCAAAATGATGAGAAACGAGGCTAACTTTTTTTTCCAAAATTTCAAAAAACATGGGCTATAACCCATCGTTTTTTTCATTTTTTCATTTTTGTCAAATCATCAAAAATGATGAAAAACGGCGCGCTATAGTATGCCGTACGATATAGGCTATAGCCCATGGTCCAAAATGATGAGAAACGAGGCTAACTTTTTTTTCCAAAATTTCAAAAAACATGGGCTATAACCCATCGTTTTTTTCATTTTTTCATTTTTGTCAAATCATCAAAAATGATGAAAAACGGCGCGCTATAGTATGCCGTACGATATAGGCTATAGCCCATGGTCCAAAATGATGAGAAACGAGGCTAACTTTTTTTTCCAAAATTTCAAAAAACATGGGCTATAACCCATCGTTTTTTTCATTTTTTCATTTTTGTCAAATCATCAAAAATGATGAAAAACGGCGCGCTATAGTTTGCCGTACGATATAGGCTATAGCCTATGGTCCAAAATTATGAGAAACGAGGCTAACTTTTTTTTCCAAAATTAAAAAAAACATGGGCTATAACCCATCGTTTTTTTCATTTTTTCATTTTTGTCAAATCATCAAAAATGGTGAAAAACGGCGCGCTATAGTATGCCGTACGATATAGGCTATAGCCCATGGTCCAAAATTATGAGAAACGAGGCTAACTTTTTTTTCCAAAATTAAAAAAAACATGGGCTATAACCCATCGTTTTTTTCATTTTTTCATTTTTGTCAAATCATCAAAAATGATGAAAAACGGCGCGCTATAGTATGCCGTACGATATAGGCTATAGCCCATGGTCCAAAATGATGAGAAACGAGGCTAACTTTTTTTTTCAAAATTTCAAAAAACATGGGCTATAACCCATCGTTTTTTTTATTTTTTCATTTTTGTCAAATCATCAAAAATGATGAAAAACGGCGCGCTATAGTATGCCGTACGATATAGGCTATAGCCTATGGTCCAAAATTATGAGAAACGAGGCTAACTTTTTTTTCCAAAATTTCAAAAAACATGGGCTATAACCCATCGTTTTTTTCATTTTTTCATTTTTGTCAAATCATCAAAAATGATGAAAAACGGCGCGCTATAGTATGCCGTACGATATAGGCTATAGCCCATGGTCCAAAATGATGAGAAACGAGGCTAACTTTTTTTTCCAAAATTTCAAAAAACATGGGCTATAACCCATCGTTTTTTTCATTTTTTCATTTTTGTCAAATCATCAAAAATTATGAAAAACGGCGCGCTATAGTATGCCGTACGATATAGGCTATAGCCCATGGTCCAAAATGATGAGAAACGAGGCTAACTTTTTTTTTCAAAATTTCAAAAAACATGGGCTATAACCCATCGTTTTTTTCATTTTTTCATTTTTGTCAAATCATCAAAAATGATGAAAAACGGCGCGCTATAGTATGCCGTACGATATAGGCTATAGCCCATGGTCCAAAATGATGAGAAACGAGACTAACTTTTTTTTTCCAAAATTTCAAAAAACATGGGCTATAACCCATCGTTTTTTTCATTTTTTCATTTTTGTCAAATCATCAAAAATGATGAAAAACGGCACGCTATAGTATGCCGTACGATATAGGCTATAGCCCATGGTCCAAAATGATGAGAAACGAGGCTAACTTTTTTTTCCAAAATTTCAAAAAACATGGGCTATAACCCATCGTTTTTTTCATTTTTTCATTTTTGTCAAATCATCAAAAATGATGAAAAACGGCGCGCTATAGTATGCCGTACGATATAGGCTATAGCCCATGGTCCAAAATGATGAGAAACGAGGCTAACTTTTTTTTCCAAAATTTCAAAAAACATGGGCTATAACCCATCGTTTTTTTCATTTTTTCATTTTTGTCAAATCATCAAAAATGATGAAAAACGGCGCGCTATAGTATGCCGTACGATATAGGCTATAGCCCATGGTCCAAAATGATGAGAAACGAGGCTAACTTTTTTTTCCAAAATTTCAAAAAACATGGGCTATAACCCATCGTTTTTTTCATTTTTTCATTTTTGTCAAATCATCAAAAATGATGAAAAACGGCGCGCTATAGTATGCCGTACGATATAGGCTATAGCCTATGGTCCAAAATTATGAGAAACGAGGCTAACTTTTTTTTCCAAAATTTCAAAAAACATGGGCTATAACCCATCGTTTTTTTCATTTTTTCATTTTTGTCAAATCATCAAAAATGATGAAAAACGGCGCGCTATAGTATGCCGTACGATATAGGCTATAGCCCATGGTCCAAAATGATGAGAAACGAGGCTAACTTTTTTTTTCAAAATTTCAAAAAACATGGGCTATAACCCATCGTTTTTTTCATTTTTTCATTTTTGTCAAATCATCAAAAATGATGAAAAACGGCGCGCTATAGTATGCCGTACGATATAGGCTATAGCCTATGGTCCAAAATTATGAGAAACGAGGCTAACTTTTTTTTCCAAAATTTCAAAAAACATGGGCTATAACCCATCGTTTTTTTCATTTTTTCATTTTTGTCAAATCATCAAAAATGATGAAAAACGGCGCGCTATAGTATGCCGTACGATATAGGCTATAGCCCATGGTCCAAAATGATGAGAAACGAGGCTAACCTTTTTTTTCAAAATTTCAAAAAACATGGGCTATAACCCATCGTTTTTTTCATTTTTTCATTTTTGTCAAATCATCAAAAATGATGAAAAACGGCGCGCTATAGTATGCCGTACGATATAGGCTATAGCCCATGGTCCAAAATTATGAGAAACGAGGCTAACTTTTTTTTTCAAAATTTCAAAAAACATGGGCTATAACCCATCGTTTTTTTTATTTTTTCATTTTTGTCAAATCATCAAAAATGATGAAAAACGGCGCGCTATAGTATGCCGTACGATATAGGCTATAGCCTATGGTCCAAAATTATGAAAAACGAGGCTAACTTTTTTTTCCAAAATTTCAAAAAACATGGGCTATAACCCATCGTTTTTTTCATTTTTTCATTTTTGTCAAATCATCAAAAATGATGAAAAACGGCGCGCTATAGTATGCCGTACGATATAGGCTATAGCCCATGGTCCAAAATGATGAGAAACGAGGCTAACTTTTTTTTCCAAAATTTCAAAAAACATGGGCTATAACCCATCGTTTTTTTCATTTTTTCATTTTTGTCAAATCATCAAAAATGATGAAAAACGGCGCGCTATAGTATGCCGTACGATATAGGCTATAGCCCATGGTCCAAAATGATGAGAAACGAGGCTAACTTTTTTTTTCAAAATTTCAAAAAACATGGGCTATAACCCATCGTTTTTTTCATTTTTTCATTTTTGTCAAATCATCAAAAATGATGAAAAACGGCGCGCTATAGTATGCCGTACGATATAGGCTATAGCCCATGGTCCAAAATGATGAGAAACGAGACTAACTTTTTTTTTCCAAAATTTCAAAAAACATGGGCTATAACCCATCGTTTTTTTCATTTTTTCATTTTTGTCAAATCATCAAAAATGATGAAAAACGGAACGCTATAGTATGCCGTACGATATAGGCTATAGCCCATGGTCCAAAATGATGAGAAACGAGGCTAACTTTTTTTTCCAAAATTTCAAAAAACATGGGCTATCTATAACCCATCGTTTTTTTCATTTTTTCATTTTTGTCAAATCATCAAAAATGATGAAAAACGGCGCGCTATAGTATGCCGTACGATATAGGCTATAGCCCATGGTCCAAAATGATGAGAAACGAGGCTAACTTTTTTTTCCAAAATTTCAAAAAACATGGGCTATAACCCATCGTTTTTTTCATTTTTTCATTTTTGTCAAATCATCAAAAATGATGAAAAACGGCGCGCTATAGTATGCCGTACGATATAGGCTATAGCCCATGGTCCAAAATGATGAGAAACGAGGCTAACTTTTTTTTCCAAAATTTCAAAAAACATGGGCTATAACCCATCGTTTTTTTCATTTTTTCATTTTTGTCAAATCATCAAAAATGATGAAAAACGGCGCGCTATAGTATGCCGTACGATATAGGCTATAGCCTATGGTCCAAAATTATGAGAAACGAGGCTAACTTTTTTTTCCAAAATTTCAAAAAACATGGGCTATAACCCATCGTTTTTTTCATTTTTTCATTTTTGTCAAATCATCAAAAATGATGAAAAACGGCGCGCTATAGTATGCCGTACGATATAGGCTATAGCCCATGGTCCAAAATGATGAGAAACGAGGCTAACTTTTTTTCCCAAAATTTAAAAAAACATGGGCTATAACCCATCGTTTTTTTCATTTTTTCATTTTTGTCAAATCATCAAAAATGATGAAAAACGGCGCGCTATAGTATGCCGTACGATATAGGCTATAGCCCATGGTCCAAAATGATGAGAAACGAGGCTAACCTTTTTTTTCAAAATTTCAAAAAACATGGGCTATAACCCATCGTTTTTTTCATTTTTTCATTTTTGTCAAATCATCAAAAATGATGAAAAACGGCGCGCTATAGTATGCCGTACGATATAGGCTATAGCCCATGGTCCAAAATTATGAGAAACGAGGCTAACTTTTTTTTTCAAAATTTCAAAAAACATGGGCTATAACCCATCGTTTTTTTTATTTTTTCATTTTTGTCAAATCATCAAAAATGATGAAAAACGGCGCGCTATAGTATGCCGTACGATATAGGCTATAGCCTATGGTCCAAAATTATGAAAAACGAGGCTAACTTTTTTTTCCAAAATTTCAAAAAACATGGGCTATAACCCATCGTTTTTTTCATTTTTTCATTTTTGTCAAATCATCAAAAATGATGAAAAACGGCGCGCTATAGTATGCCGTACGATATAGGCTATAGCCCATGGTCCAAAATGATGAGAAACGAGGCTAACTTTTTTTTCCAAAATTTCAAAAAACATGGGCTATAACCCATCGTTTTTTTCATTTTTTCATTTTTGTCAAATCATCAAAAATGATGAAAAACGGCGCGCTATAGTATGCCGTACGATATAGGCTATAGCCCATGGTCCAAAATGATGAGAAACGAGGCTAACTTTTTTTTTCAAAATTTCAAAAAACATGGGCTATAACCCATCGTTTTTTTCATTTTTTCATTTTTGTCAAATCATCAAAAATGATGAAAAACGGCGCGCTATAGTATGCCGTACGATATAGGCTATAGCCCATGGTCCAAAATGATGAGAAACGAGACTAACTTTTTTTTTCCAAAATTTCAAAAAACATGGGCTATAACCCATCGTTTTTTTCATTTTTTCATTTTTGTCAAATCATCAAAAATGATGAAAAACGGAACGCTATAGTATGCCGTACGATATAGGCTATAGCCCATGGTCCAAAATGATGAGAAACGAGGCTAACTTTTTTTTCCAAAATTTCAAAAAACATGGGCTATCTATAACCCATCGTTTTTTTCATTTTTTCATTTTTGTCAAATCATCAAAAATGATGAAAAACGGCGCGCTATAGTATGCCGTACGATATAGGCTATAGCCCATGGTCCAAAATGATGAGAAACGAGGCTAACTTTTTTTTCCAAAATTTCAAAAAACATGGGCTATAACCCATCGTTTTTTTCATTTTTTCATTTTTGTCAAATCATCAAAAATGATGAAAAACGGCGCGCTATAGTATGCCGTACGATATAGGCTATAGCCCATGGTCCAAAATGATGAGAAACGAGGCTAACTTTTTTTTCCAAAATTTCAAAAAACATGGGCTATAACCCATCGTTTTTTTCATTTTTTCATTTTTGTCAAATCATCAAAAATGATGAAAAACGGCGCGCTATAGTATGCCGTACGATATAGGCTATAGCCTATGGTCCAAAATTATGAGAAACGAGGCTAACTTTTTTTTCCAAAATTTCAAAAAACATGGGCTATAACCCATCGTTTTTTTCATTTTTTCATTTTTGTCAAATCATCAAAAATGATGAAAAACGGCGCGCTATAGTATGCCGTACGATATAGGCTATAGCCCATGGTCCAAAATGATGAGAAACGAGGCTAACTTTTTTTTTCAAAATTTCAAAAAACATGGGCTATAACCCATCGTTTTTTTCATTTTTTCATTTTTGTCAAATCATCAAAAATGATGAAAAACGGCGCGCTATAGTATGCCGTACGATATAGGCTATAGCCTATGGTCCAAAATTATGAGAAACGAGGCTAACTTTTTTTTCCAAAATTTCAAAAAACATGGGCTATAACCCATCGTTTTTTTCATTTTTTCATTTTTGTCAAATCATCAAAAATTATGAAAAACGGCGCGCTATAGTATGCCGTACGATATAGGCTATAGCCCATGGTCCAAAATGATGAGAAACGAGGCTAACTTTTTTTTTCAAAATTTCAAAAAACATGGGCTATAACCCATCGTTTTTTTCATTTTTTCATTTTTGTCAAATCATCAAAAATGATGAAAAACGGCGCGCTATAGTATGCCGTACGATATAGGCTATAGCCCATGGTCCAAAATGATGAGAAACGAGACTAACTTTTTTTCCCCAAAATTTAAAAAAACATGGGCTATAACCCATCGTTTTTTTCATTTTTAAATTTTTGTCAAATCATCAAAAATGATGAAAAACGGCACGCTATAGTATGCCGTACGATATAGGCTATAGCCCATGGTCCAAAATGATGAGAAACGAGGCTAACTTTTTTTTCCAAAATTTCAAAAAACATGGGCTATAACCCATCGTTTTTTTCATTTTTTCATTTTTGTCAAATCATCAAAAATGATGAAAAACGGCGCGCTATAGTATGCCGTACGATATAGGCTATAGCCCATGGTCCAAAATGATGAGAAACGAGGCTAACTTTTTTTTCCAAAATTTCAAAAAACATGGGCTATAACCCATCGTTTTTTTCATTTTTTCATTTTTGTCAAATCATCAAAAATGATGAAAAACGGCGCGCTATAGTATGCCGTACGATATAGGCTATAGCCCATGGTCCAAAATGATGAGAAACGAGGCTAACTTTTTTTTCCAAAATTTCAAAAAACATGGGCTATAACCCATCGTTTTTTTCATTTTTTCATTTTTGTCAAATCATCAAAAATGATGAAAAACGGCGCGCTATAGTATGCCGTACGATATAGGCTATAGCCCATGGTCCAAAATGATGAGAAACGAGGCTAACTTTTTTTTTCAAAATTTCAAATAACATGGGCTATAACCCATCGTTTTTTTTTTTTTTTTCATTTTTGTCAAATCATCAAAAATGATGAAAAACGGCGCGCTATAGTATGCCGTACGATATAGGCTATAGCCCATGGTCCAAAATGATGAGAAACGAGGCTAACTTTTTTTTTCAAAATTTCAAAAAACATGGGCTATAACCCATCGTTTTTTTCATTTTTTCATTTTTGTCAAATCATCAAAAATGATGAAAAACGGCGCGCTATAGTATGCCGTACGATATAGGCTATAGCCCATGGTCCAAAATGATGAGAAACGAGACTAACTTTTTTTTTCCAAAATTTCAAAAAACATGGGCTATAACCCATCGTTTTTTTCATTTTTTCATTTTTGTCAAATCATCAAAAATGATGAAAAACGGCGCGCTATAGTATGCCGTACGATATAGGCTATAGCCCATGGTCCAAAATGATGAGAAACGAGGCTAACTTTTTTTTTCAAAATTTCAAAAAACATGGGCTATAACCCATCGTTTTTTTTCATTTTTTCATTTTTGTCAAATCATCAAAAATGATGAAAAACGGCGCGCTATAGTATGCCGTACGATATAGGCTATAGCCCATGGTCCAAAATGATGAGAAACGAGACTAACTTTTTTTTTCCAAAATTTCAAAAAACATGGGCTATAACCCATCGTTTTTTTAATTTTTTAATTTTTGTCAAATCATCAAAAATGATGAAAAACGGCACGCTATAGTATGCCGTACAATATAGGCTATAGCCCATGGTCCAAAATGATGAGAAACGAGGCTAACTTTTTTTTCCAAAATTTCAAAAAACATGGGCTATAACCCATCGTTTTTTTCATTTTTTCATTTTTGTCAAATCATCAAAAATGATGAAAAACGGCGCGCTATAGTATGCCGTACGATATAGGCTATAGCCCATGGTCCAAAATGATGAGAAACGAGGCTAACTTTTTTTTCCAAAATTTCAAAAAACATGGGCTATAACCCATCGTTTTTTTCATTTTTGTCAAATCATCAAAAATGATGAAAAACGGCGCGCTATAGTATGCCGTACGATATAGGCTATAGCCCATGGTCCAAAATGATGAGAAACGAGGCTAACTTTTTTTTCCAAAATTTCAAAAAACATGGGCTATAACCCATCGTTTTTTTCATTTTTTCATTTTTGTCAAATCATCAAAAATGATGAAAAACGGCGCGCTATAGTATGCCGTACGATATAGGCTATAGCCCATGGTCCAAAATGATGAGAAACGAGGCTAACTTTTTTTTTCAAATTTTCAAAAAACATGGGCTATAACCCATCGTTTTTTTTATTTTTTCATTTTTGTCAAATCATCAAAAATGATGAAAAACGGCGCGCTATAGTATGCCGTACGATATAGGCTATAGCCCATGGTCCAAAATGATGAGAAACGAGGCTAACTTTTTTTTTCAAAATTTCAAAAAACATGGGCTATAACCCATCGTTTTTTTCATTTTTTCATTTTTGTCAAATCATCAAAAATGATGAAAAACGGCGCGCTATAGTATGCCGTACGATATAGGCTATAGCCCATGGTCCAAAATGATGAGAAACGAGACTAACTTTTTTTTCCCAAAATTTCAAAAAACAAGGGCTATAACCCATCGTTTTTTTAATTTTTTAATTTTTGTCAAATCATCAAAAATGATGAAAAACGGCACGCTATAGTATGCCGTACGATATAGGCTATAGCCCATGGTCCAAAATGATGAGAAACGAGGCTAACTTTTTTTTCCAAAATTTCAAAAAACATGGGCTATAACCCATCGTTTTTTTCATTTTTTCATTTTTGTCAAATCATCAAAAATGATGAAAAACGGCGCGCTATAGTATGCCGTACGATATAGGCTATAGCCCATGGTCCAAAATGATGAGAAACGAGGCTAACTTTTTTTTCCAAAATTTCAAAAAACATGGGCTATAACCCATCGTTTTTTTCATTTTTTCATTTTTGTCAAATCATCAAAAATGATGAAAAACGGCGCGCTATAGTATGCCGTACGATATAGGCTATAGCCCATGGTCCAAAATGATGAGAAACGAGGCTAACTTTTTTTTCTAAAATTTCAAAAAACATGGGCTATAACCCATCGTTTTTTTTATTTTTTCATTTTTGTCAAATCATCAAAAATGATGAAAAACGGCGCGCTATAGTATGCCGTACGATATAGGCTATAGCCCATGGTCCAAAATGATGAGAAACGAGGCTAACTTTTTTTTTCAAAATTTCAAAAAACATGGGCTATAACCCATCGTTTTTTTCATTTTTTCATTTTTGTCAAATCATCAAAAATGATGAAAAACGGCGCGCTATAGTATGCCGTACGATATAGGCTATAGCCTATGGTCCAAAATTATGAGAAACGAGGCTAACTTTTTTTTCCAAAATTTAAAAAAACATGGGATATAACCCATCGTTTTTTTCATTTTTTCATTTTTGTCAAATCATCAAAAATGATGAAAAACGGCGCGCTATAGTATGCCGTACGATATAGGCTATAGCCCATGGTCCAAAATGATGAGAAACGAGGCTAACTTTTTTTTCCAAAATTTCAAAAAACATGGGCTATAACCCATCGTTTTTTTCATTTTTTCATTTTTGTCAAATCATCAAAAATGATGAAAAACGGCGCGCTATAGTATGCCGTACGATATAGGCTATAGCCCATGGTCCAAAATGATGAGAAACGAGGCTAACTTTTTTTCCCAAAATTTAAAAAAACATGGGCTATAACCCATCGTTTTTTTCATTTTTTCATTTTTGTCAAATCATCAAAAATGATGAAAAACGGCGCGCTATAGTATGCCGTACGATATAGGCTATAGCCCATGGTCCAAAATGATGAGAAACGAGGCTAACCTTTTTTCCCAAAATTTCAAAAAACATGGGCTATAACCCATCGTTTTTTTCATTTTTTCATTTTTGTCAAATCATCAAAAATGATGAAAAACGGCGTGCTATAGTATGCCGTACGATATAGGCTATAGCCCATGGTCCAAAATGATGAGAAACGAGGCTAACTTTTTTTTCCAAAATTTCAAAAAACATGGGCTATAACCCATCGTTTTTTTCATTTTTTCATTTTTGTCAAATCATCAAAAAAGATGAAAAACGGCGCGCTATAGTATGCCGTACGATATAGGCTATAGCCCATGGTCCAAAATGATGAGAAACGAGGCTAACTCTTTTTTCCAAAATTTCAAAAAACATGGGCTATAACCCATCGTTTTTTTCATTTTTTCATTTTTGTCAAATCATCAAAAATGATGAAAAACGGCGCGCTATAGTATGCCGTACGATATAGGCTATAGCCCATGGTCCAAAATTATGAGAAACGAGGCTAACTTTTTTTTCCAAAATTTCAAAAAACATGGGCTATAACCCATCGTTTTTTTTCATTTTTTTATTTTTGTCAAATCATCAAAAATGATGAAAAACGGCGCGCTATAGTATGCCGTACGATATAGGCTATAGCCCATGGTCCAAAATGATGAGAAACGAGGCTAACTTTTTTTTTCAAAATTTCAAAAAACATGGGCTATAACCCATCGTTTTTTTCATTTTTTCATTTTTGTCAAATCATCAAAAATGATGAAAAACGGCGCGCTATAGTATGCCGTACGATATAGGCTATAGCCCATGGTCCAAAATGATGAGAAACGAGGCTAACTTTTTTTCCCAACATTTCAAAAAACATGGGCTATAACCCATCGTTTTTTTTATTTTTTCATTTTTGTCAAATCATCAAAAATGATGAAAAACGGCGCGCTATAGTATGCCGTACGATATAGGCTATAGCCTATGGTCCAAAATTATGAGAAACGAGGCTAACTTTTTTTTCCAAAATTAAAAAAAACATGGGCTATAACCCATTGTTTTTTTCATTTTTTCATTTTTGTCAAATCATCAAAAATGATGAAAAACGGCGCGCTATAGTATGCCGTACGATATAGGCTATAGCCCATGGTCCAAAATGATGAGAAACGAGGCTAACTTTTTTTTTCAAAATTTCAAAAAACATGGGCTATAACCCATCGTTTTTTTCATTTTTTCATTTTTGTCAAATCATCAAAAATGATGAAAAACGGCGCGCTATAGTATGCCGTACGATATAGGCTATAGCCCATGGTCCAAAATGATGAGAAACGAGGCTAACTTTTTTTCCCAAAATTTCAAAAAACATGGGCTATAACCCATCGTTTTTTTTATTTTTTCATTTTTGTCAAATCATCAAAAATGATGAAAAACGGCGCGCTATAGTATGCCGTACGATATAGGCTATAGCCTATGGTCCAAAATTATGAGAAACGAGGCTAACTTTTTTTTCCAAAATTTAAAAAAACATGGGCTATAACCCATTGTTTTTTTCATTTTTTCATTTTTGTCAAATCATCAAAAATGATGAAAAACGGCGCGCTATAGTATGCCGTACGATATAGGCTATAGCCCATGGTCCAAAATGATGAGAAACGAGGCTAACTTTTTTTTTCAAAATTTCAAAAAACATGGGCTATAACCCATCGTTTTTTTCATTTTTTCATTTTTGTCAAATCATCAAAAATGATGAAAAACGGCGCGCTATAGTATGCCGTACGATATAAGCTATAGCCCATGGTCCAAAATGATGAGAAACGAGGCTAACTTTTTTTTTCAAAATTTCAAAAAACATGGGCTATAACCCATCGTTTTTTTTTCATTTTTTCATTTTTGTCAAATCATCAAAAATGATGAAAAACGGCGCGCTATAGTATGCCGTACGATATAGGCTATAGCCCATGGTCCAAAATGATGAGAAACGAGACTAACTTTTTTTTCCCAAAATTTCAAAAAACATGGGCTATAACCCATCGTTTTTTTCATTTTTTAATTTTTGTCAAATCATCAAAAATGATGAAAAACGGCACGCTATAGTATGCCGTACGATATAGGCTATAGCCCATGGTCCAAAATGATGAGGAACGAGGCTAACTTTTTTTTCCAAAATTTCAAAGAACATGGGCTATAACCCATCGTTTTTTTCATTTTTTCATTTTTGTCAAATCATCAAAAATGATGAAAAAGGGCGCGCTATAGTATGCCGTACGATATAGGCTATAGCCCATGGTCCAAAATGATGAGAAACGAGACTAACTTTTTTTTTTCCAAAATTTCAAAAAACATGGGCTATAACCCATCGTTTTTTTCATTTTTTCATTTTTGTCAAATCATCAAAAATGATGAAAAACGGCGCGCTATAGTATGCCGTACGATATAGGCTATAGCCCATGGTCCAAAATGATGAGAAACGAGGCTAACTTTTTTTTTCAAAATTTCAAAAAACATGGGCTATAACCCATCGTTTTTTTTCATTTTTTCATTTTTGTCAAATCATCAAAAATGATGAAAAACGGCGCGCTATAGTATGCCGTACGATATAGGCTATAGCCCATGGTCCAAAATGATGAGAAACGAGACTAACTTTTTTTTCCAAAATTTCAAAAAACATGGGCTATAACCCATCGTTTTTTTAATTTTTTAATTTTTGTCAAATCATCAAAAATGATGAAAAACGGCACGCTATAGTATGCCGTACAATATAGGCTATAGCCCATGGTCCAAAATGATGAGAAACGAGGCTAACTTTTTTTTCCAAAATTTCAAAAAACATGGGCTATAACCCATCGTTTTTTTTATTTTTTCATTTTTGTCAAATCATCAAAAATGATGAAAAACGGCGCGCTATAGTATGCCGTACGATATAGGCTATATCCCATGGTCCAAAATGATGAGAAACGAGGCTAACTTTTTTTTCCAAAATTTCAAAAAACATGGGCTATAACCCATCGTTTTTTTCATTTTTGTCAAATCATCAAAAATGATGAAAAACGGCGCGCTATAGTATGCCGTACGATATAGGCTATAGCCCATGGTCCAAAATGATGAGAAACGAGGCTAACTTTTTTTTCCAAAATTTCAAAAAACATGGGCTATAACCCATCGTTTTTTTCATTTTTTCATTTTTGTCAAATCATCAAAAATGATGAAAAACGGCGCGCTATAGTATGCCGTACGATATAGGCTATAGCCCATGGTCCAAAATGATGAGAAACGAGGCTAACTTTTTTTTTCAAAATTTCAAAAAACATGGGCTATAACCCATCGTTTTTTTTATTTTTTCATTTTTGTCAAATCATCAAAAATGATGAAAAACGGCGCGCTATAGTATGCCGTACGATATAGGCTATAGCCCATGGTCCAAAATGATGAGAAACGAGGCTAACTTTTTTTTCCAAAATTTCAAAAAACATGGGCTATAACCCATCGTTTTTTTCATTTTTTCATTTTTGTCAAATCATCAAAAATGATGAAAAACGGCGCGCTATAGTATGCCGTACGATATAGGCTATAGCCCATGGTCCAAAATGATGAGAAACGAGGCTAACCTTTTTTTCCAAAATTTCAAAAAACATGGGCTATAACCCATCGTTTTTTTTATTTTTTCATTTTTGTCAAATCATCAAAAATGATGAAAAACGGCGCGCTATAGTATGCCGTACGATATAGGCTATAGCCCATGGTCCAAAATGATGAGAAACGAGGCTAACTTTTTTTTTCAAAATTTCAAAAAACATGGGCTATAACCCATCGTTTTTTTCATTTTTTCATTTTTGTCAAATCATCAAAAATGATGAAAAACAACGCGCTATAGTATGCCGTACGATATAGGCTATAGCCTATGGTCCAAAATTATGAGAAACGAGGCTAACTTTTTTTTCCAAAATTTAAAAAAACATGGGATATAACCCATCGTTTTTTTCATTTTTTCATTTTTGTCAAATCATCAAAAATGATGAAAAACGGCGCGCTATAGTATGCCGTACGATATAGGCTATAGCCCATGGTCCAAAATGATGAGAAACGAGGCTAACTTTTTTTTCCAAAATTTCAAAAAACATGGGCTATAACCCATCGTTTTTTTCATTTTTTCATTTTTGTCAAATCATCAAAAATGATGAAAAACGGCGCGCTATAGTATGCCGTACGATATAGGCTATAGCCCATGGTCCAAAATGATGAGAAACGAGGCTAACTTTTTTTCCCAAAATTTCAAAAAACATGGGCTATAACCCATCGTTTTTTTCATTTTTTCATTTTTGTCAAATCATCAAAAATGATGAAAAACGGCGCGCTATAGTATGCCGTACGATATAGGCTATAGCCCATGGTCCAAAATTATGAGAAACGAGGCTAACTTTTTTTTCCAAAATTTAAAAAAACATGGGCTATAACCCATCGTTTTTTTCATTTTTTCATTTTTGTCAAATCATCAAAAATGATGAAAAACGGCGCGCTATAGTATGCCGTACGATATAGGCTATAGCCCATGGTCCAAAATGATGAGAAACGAGGCAAACTTTTTTTTCCAAAATTTAAAAAAACATGGGCTATAACCCATCGTTTTTTTCATTTTTTCATTTTTGTCAAATCATCAAAAATAATGAAAAACGGCGCGCTATAGTATGCCGTACGATATAGGCTATAGCCCATGGTCCAAAATGATGACAAACGAGGCTAACTTTTTTTTCCAAAATTTCAAAAAACATGGGCTATAACCCATCGTTTTTTTCATTTTTTCATTTTTGTCAAATCATCAAAAATGATGAAAAACGGCGCGCTATAGTATGCCGTACGATATAGGCTATAGCCCATGGTCCAAAATGATGAGAAACGAGGCTAACTTTTTTTCCCAAAATTTAAAAAAACATGGGCTATAACCCATCGTTTTTTTCATTTTTTCATTTTTGTCAAATCATCAAAAATGATGAAAAACGGCGCGCTATAGTATGCCGTACGATATAGGCTATAGCCCATGGTCCAAAATGATGAGAAACGAGGCAAACTTTTTTTTCCAAAATTTAAAAAAACATGGGCTATAACCCATCGTTTTTTTCATTTTTTCATTTTTGTCAAATCATCAAAAATGATGAAAAACGGCGCGCTATAGTATGCCGTACGATATAGGCTATAGCCCATGGTCCAAAATGATGAGAAACGAGGCTAACTTTTTTTCCCAAAATTTAAAAAAACATGGGCTATAACCCATCGTTTTTTTCATTTTTTCATTTTTGTCAAATCATCAAAAATGATGAAAAACGGCGCGCTATAGTATGCCGTACGATATAGGCTATAGCCCATGGTCCAAAATGATGAGAAACGAGGCTAACTTTTTTTCCCAAAATTTCAAAAAACATGGGCTATAACCCATCGTTTTTTTCATTTTTTCATTTTTGTCAAATCATCAAAAATGATGAAAAACGGCGCGCTATAGTATGCCGTACGATATAGGCTATAGCCCATGGTCCAAAATTATGAGAAACGAGGCTAACTTTTTTTTCCAAAATTTCAAAAAACATGGGCTATAACCCATCGTTTTTTTCATTTTTTCATTTTTGTCAAATCATCAAAAATGATGAAAAACGGCGCGCTATAGTATGCCGTACGATATAGGCTATAGCCCATGGTCCAAAATGATGAGAAACGAGGCTAACTTTTTTTTTCAAAATTTCAAAAAACATGGGCTATAACCCATCGTTTTTTTCATTTTTTCATTTTTGTCAAATCATCAAAAATGATGAAAAACGGCGCGCTATAGTATGCCGTACGATATAGGCTATAGCCCATGGTCCAAAATGATGAGAAACGAGGCTAACTTTTTTTTCCAAAATTTCAAAAAACATGGGCTATAACCCATCGTTTTTTTTATTTTTTCATTTTTGTCAAATCATCAAAAATGATGAAAAACGGCGCGCTATAGTATGCCGTACGATATAGGCTATAGCCTATGGTCCAAAATTATGAGAAACGAGGCTAACTTTTTTTTCCAAAATTTAAAAAAACATGGGCTATAACCCATCGTTTTTTTCATTTTTTCATTTTTGTCAAATCATCAAAAATGATGAAAAACGGCGCGCTATAGTATGCCGTACGATATAGGCTATAGCCCATGGTCCAAAATGATGAGAAACGAGGCAAACTTTTTTTTCCAAAATTTAAAAAAACATGGGCTATAACCCATCGTTTTTTTCATTTTTTCATTTTTGTCAAATCATCAAAAATGATGAAAAACGGCACGCTATAGTATGCCGTACGATATAGGCTATAGCCCATGGTCCAAAATGATGAGAAACGAGGCTAACTTTTTTTTCCAAAATTTCAAAAAACATGGGCTATAACCCATCGTTTTTTTCATTTTTTCATTTTTGTCAAATCATCAAAAATGATGAAAAACGGCGCGCTATAGTATGCCGTACGATATAGGCTATAGCCCATGGTCCAAAATGATGAGAAACGAGGCTAACTTTTTTTCCCAAAATTTCAAAAAACATGGGCTATAACCCATCGTTTTTTTCATTTTTTCATTTTTGTCAAATCATCAAAAATGATGAAAAACGGCGCGCTATAGTATGCCGTACGATATAGGCTATAGCCCATGGTCCAAAATGATGAGAAACGAGGCTAACCTTTTTTCCCAAAATTTCAAAAAACATGGGCTATAACCCATCGTTTTTTTCATTTTTTCATTTTTGTCAAATCATCAAAAATGATGAAAAACGGCGCGCTATAGTATGCCGTACGATATAGGCTATAGCCCATGGTCCAAAATGATGAGAAACGAGGCTAACTTTTTTTTCCAAAATTTCAAAAAACATGGGCTATAACCCATCGTTTTTTTTATTTTTTCATTTTTGTCAAATCATCAAAAATGATGAAAAACGGCGCGCTATAGTATGCCGTACGATATAGGCTATAGCCCATGGTCCAAAATGATGAGAAACGAGGCAAACTTTTTTTTCCAAAATTAAAAAAAACATGGGCTATAACCCATCGTTTTTTTCATTTTTTCATTTTTGTCAAATCATCAAAAATGATGAAAAACGGCACGCTATAGTATGCCGTACGATATAGGCTATAGCCCATGGTCCAAAATGATGAGAAACGAGGCTAACTTTTTTTTCCAAAATTTCAAAAAACATGGGCTATAACCCATCGTTTTTTTCATTTTTTCATTTTTGTCAAATCATCAAAAATGATGAAAAACGGCGCGCTATAGTATGCCGTACGATATAGGCTATAGCCCATGGTCCAAAATGATGAGAAACGAGGCTAACTTTTTTTCCCAAAATTTCAAAAAACATGGGCTATAACCCATCGTTTTTTTCATTTTTTCATTTTTGTCAAATCATCAAAAATGATGAAAAACGGCGCGCTATAGTATGCCGTACGATATAGGCTATAGCCCATGGTCCAAAATGATGAGAAACGAGGCTAACCTTTTTTCCCAAAATTTCAAAAAACATGGGCTATAACCCATCGTTTTTTTCATTTTTTCATTTTTGTCAAATCATCAAAAATGATGAAAAACGGCGCGCTATAGTATGCCGTACGATATAGGCTATAGCCCATGGTCCAAAATGATGAGAAACGAGGCTAACTTTTTTTTCCAAAATTTCAAAAAACATGGGCTATAACCCATCGTTTTTTTCATTTTTTCATTTTTGTCAAATCATCAAAAAAGATGAAAAACGGTGCGCTATAGTATGCCGTACGATATAGGCTATAGCCCATGGTCCAAAATGATGAGAAACGAGGCTAACTCTTTTTTCCAAAATTTCAAAAAACATGGGCTATAACCCATCGTTTTTTTCATTTTTTCATTTTTGTCAAATCATCAAAAATGATGAAAAACGGCGCGCTATAGTATGCCGTACGATATAGGCTATAGCCCATGGTCCAAAATGATGAGAAACGAGGCTAACTTTTTTTCCCAAAATTTCAAAAAACATGGGCTATAACCCATCGTTTTTTTCATTTTTTCATTTTTGTCAAATCATCAAAAATGATGAAAAACGGCGCGCTATAGTATGCCGTACGATATAGGCTATAGCCCATGGTCCAAAATTATGAGAAACGAGGCTAACTTTTTTTTCCAAAATTTCAAAAAACATGGGCTATAACCCATCGTTTTTTTCATTTTTTCATTTTTGTCAAATCATCAAAAATGATGAAAAACGGCGCGCTATAGTATGCCGTACGATATAGGCTATAGCCCATGGTCCAAAATGATGAGAAACGAGGCTAACTTTTTTTTTCAAAATTTCAAAAAACATGGGCTATAACCCATCGTTTTTTTCATTTTTTCATTTTTGTCAAATCATCAAAAATGATGAAAAACGGCGCGCTATAGTATGCCGTACGATATAGGCTATAGCCCATGGTCCAAAATGATGAGAAACGAGGCTAACTTTTTTTCCCAAAATTTCAAAAAACATGGGCTATAACCCATCGTTTTTTTTATTTTTTCATTTTTGTCAAATCATCAAAAATGATGAAAAACGGCGCGCTATAGTATGCCGTACGATATAGGCTATAGCCCATGGTCCAAAATGATGAGAAACGAGGCTAACTTTTTTTTCCAAAATTTCAAAAAACATGGGCTATAACCCATCGTTTTTTTCATTTTTTCATTTTTGTCAAATCATCAAAAATGATGAAAAACGGCGCGCTATAGTATGCCGTACGATATAGGCTATAGCCCATGGTCCAAAATGATGAGAAACGAGGCTAACTTTTTTTCCCAAAATTTCAAAAAACATGGGCTATAACCCATCGTTTTTTTCATTTTTTCATTTTTGTCAAATCATCAAAAATGATGAAAAACGGCGCGCTATAGTATGCCGTACGATATAGGCTATAGCCCATGGTCCAAAATGATGAGAAACGAGGCTAACCTTTTTTCCCAAAATTTCAAAAAACATGGGCTATAACCCATCGTTTTTTTTATTTTTTCATTTTTGTCAAATCATCAAAAATGATGAAAAACGGCGCGCTATAGTATGCCGTACGATATAGGCTATAGCCCATGGTCCAAAATGATGAGAAACGAGGCTAACTTTTTTTTCCAAAATTTCAAAAAACATGGGCTATAACCCATCGTTTTTTTCATTTTTTCATTTTTGTCAAATCATCAAAAAAGATGAAAAACGGCGCGCTATAGTATGCCGTACGATATAGGCTATAGCCCATGGTCCAAAATGATGAGAAACGAGGCTAACTCTTTTTTCCAAAATTTCAAAAAACATGGGCTATAACCCATCGTTTTTTTTCATTTTTTCATTTTTGTCAAATCATCAAAAATGATGAAAAACGGCGCGCTATAGTATGCCGTACGATATAGGCTATAGCCCATGGTCCAAAATGATGAGAAACGAGGCTAACTTTTTTTCCCAAAATTTCAAAAAACATGGGCTATAACCCATCGTTTTTTTCATTTTTTCATTTTTGTCAAATCATCAAAAATGATGAAAAACGGCGCGCTATAGTATGCCGTACGATATAGGCTATAGCCCATGGTCCAAAATGATGAGAAACGAGGCTAACCTTTTTTCCCAAAATTTCAAAAAACATGGGCTATAACCCATCGTTTTTTTCATTTTTTCATTTTTGTCAAATCATCAAAAATGATGAAAAACGGCGCGCTATAGTATGCCGTACGATATAGGCTATAGCCCATGGTCCAAAATGATGAGAAACGAGGCTAACTTTTTTTTCCAAAATTTCAAAAAACATGGGCTATAACCCATCGTTTTTTTCATTTTTTCATTTTTGTCAAATCATCAAAAAAGATGAAAAACGGCGCGCTATAGTATGCCGTACGATATAGGCTATAGCCCATGGTCCAAAATGATGAGAAACGAGGCTAACTCTTTTTTCCAAAATTTCAAAAAACATGGGCTATAACCCATCGTTTTTTTCATTTTTTCATTTTTGTCAAATCATCAAAAATGATGAAAAACGGCACGCTATAGTATGCCGTACGATATAGGCTATAGCCCATGGTCCAAAATGATGAGAAACGAGGCTAACTTTTTTTCCCAAAATTTCAAAAAACATGGGCTATAACCCATCGTTTTTTTCATTTTTTCATTTTTGTCAAATCATCAAAAATGATGAAAAACGGCGCGCTATAGTATGCCGTACGATATAGGCTATAGCCCATGGTCCAAAATGATGAGAAACGAGGCTAACTTTTTTTTTCAAAATTTCAAAAAACATGGGCTATAACCCATCGTTTTTTTCATTTTTTCATTTTTGTCAAATCATCAAAAATGATGAAAAACGGCGCGCTATAGTATGCCGTACGATATAGGCTATAGCCCATGGTCCAAAATGATGAGAAACGAGGCTAACTTTTTTTCCCAAAATTTCAAAAAACATGGGCTATAACCCATCGTTTTTTTTATTTTTTCATTTTTGTCAAATCATCAAAAATGATGAAAAACGGCGCGCTATAGTATGCCGTACGATATAGGCTATAGCCTATGGTCCAAAATTATGAGAAACGAGGCTAACTTTTTTTTCCAAAATTTAAAAAAACATGGGCTATAACCCATCGTTTTTTTCATTTTTTCATTTTTGTCAAATCATCAAAAATGATGAAAAACGGCGCGCTATAGTATGCCGTACGATATAGGCTATAGCCCATGGTCCAAAATGATGAGAAACGAGGCTAACTTTTTTTTTCAAAATTTCAAAAAACATGGGCTATAACCCATCGTTTTTTTCATTTTTTCATTTTTGTCAAATCATCAAAAATGATGAAAAACGGCGCGCTATAGTATGCCGTACGATATAGGCTATAGCCCATGGTCCAAAATGATGAGAAACGAGGCTAACTTTTTTTTTCAAAATTTCAAAAAACATGGGCTATAACCCATCGTTTTTTTTTCATTTTTTCATTTTTGTCAAATCATCAAAAATGATGAAAAACGGCGCGCTATAGTATGCCGTACGATATAGGCTATAGCCCATGGTCCAAAATGATGAGAAACGAGACTAACTTTTTTTTCCCAAAATTTCAAAAAACATGGGCTATAACCCATCGTTTTTTTAATTTTTTAATTTTTGTCAAATCATCAAAAATGATGAAAAACGGCACGCTATAGTATGCCGTACGATATAGGCTATAGCCCATGGTCCAAAATGATGAGGAACGAGGCTAACTTTTTTTTCCAAAATTTCAAAGAACATGGGCTATAACCCATCGTTTTTTTCATTTTTTCATTTTTGTCAAATCATCAAAAATGATGAAAAACGGCGCGCTATAGTATGCCGTACGATATAGGCTATAGCCCATGGTCCAAAATGATGAGAAACGAGGCTAACTTTTTTTTCCAAAATTTCAAAAAACATGGGCTATAACCCATCGTTTTTTTCATTTTTTCATTTTTGTCAAATCATCAAAAATGATGAAAAACGGCGCGCTATAGTATGCCGTACGATATAGGCTATAGCCCATGGTCCAAAATGATGAGAAACGAGGCTAACTTTTTTTTCCAAAATTTCAAAAAACATGGGCTATAACCCATCGTTTTTTTCATTTTTTCATTTTTGTCAAATCATCAAAAATGATGAAAAACGGCGCGCTATAGTATGCCGTACGATATAGGCTATAGCCCATGGTCCAAAATGATGAGAAACGAGACTAACTTTTTTTTTCCAAAATTTCAAAAAACATGGGCTATAACCCATCGTTTTTTTTAATTTTTTAATTTTTGTCAAATCATCAAAAATGATGAAAAACGGTGCGCTATAGTATGCCGTACGATATAGGCTATAGCCCATGGTCCAAAATTATGAGAAACGAGGCTAACTTTTTTTTCCAAAATTTCAAAAAACATGGGCTATAACCCATCGTTTTTTTCATTTTTTCATTTTAGTCAAATCATCAAAAATGATGAAAAACGGCGCGCTATAGTATGCCGTACGATATAGGCTATAGCCCATGGTCCAAAATTATGAGAAACGAGGCTAACTTTTTTTTCCAAAATTTCAAAAAACAAGGGCTATAACCCATCGTTTTTTTCATTTTTTCATTTTTGTCAAATCATCAAAAATGATGAAAAACGGCGCGCTATAGTATGCCGTACGATATAGGCTATAGCCCATGGTCCAAAATGATGAGAAACGAGGCTAACTTTTTTTTCCAAAATTTCAAAAAACATCGGCTATAACCCATCGTTTTTTTCATTTTTTCATTTTTGTCAAATCATCAAAAAAGTTAAAAAACGGCGCGCTATAGTATGCCGTACGATATAGGCTATAGCCCATGGTCCAAAATGATGAGAAACGAGGCTAACTTTTTTTTCCAAAATTTCAAAAAACATGGGCTATAACCCATCGTTTTTTTCATTTTTGTCAAATCATCAAAAATGATGAAAAACGGCGCGCTATAGTATGCCGTACGATATAGGCTATAGCCCATGGTCCAAAATGATGAGAAACGAGACTAACTTTTTTTTCCAAAATTTCAAAACACATGGGCTATAACCCATCGTTTTTTTCATTTTTTCATTTTTGTCAAATCATCAAAAATGATGAAAAACGGCGCGCTATAGTATGCCGTACGATATAGGCTATAGCCCATGGTCCAAAATGATGAGAAACGAGACTAACTTTTTTTTTCCAAAATTTAAAAAAACATGGGCTATAACCCATCGTTTTTTTCATTTTTTAATTTTTGTCAAATCATCAAAAATGATGAAAAACGGCACGCTATAGTATGCCGTACGATATAGGCTATAGCCTATGGTCCAAAATGATGAGGAACGAGGCTAACTTTTTTTTCCAAAATTTCAAAAAACATGGGCTATAACCCATCGTTTTTTTCATTTTTTCATTTTTGTCAAATCATCAAAAATGATGAAAAACGGCGCGCTATAGTATGCCGTACGATATAGGCTATAGCCCATGGTCCAAAATGATGAGAAACGAGGCTAACTTTTTTTTCCAAAATTTCAAAAAACATGGGCTATAACCCATCGTTTTTTTCATTTTTTCATTTTTGTCAAATCATCAAAAATGATGAAAAACGGCGCGCTATAGTATGCCGTACGATATAGGCTATAGCCCATGGTCCAAAATGATGAGAAACGAGACTAACTTTTTTTTTCCAAAATTTCAAAAAACATCGGCTATAACCCATCGTTTTTTTCATTTTTTCATTTTTGTCAAATCATCAAAAAAGATGAAAAACGGCGCGCTATAGTATGCCGTACGATATAGGCTATAGCCCATGGTCCAAAATGATGAGAAACGAGGCTAACTCTTTTTTCCAAAATTTCAAAAAACCTGGGCTATAACCCATCGTTTTTTTCATTTTTTCATTTTTGTCAAATCATCAAAAATGATGAAAAACGGCGCGCTATAGTATGCCGTACGATATAGGCTATAGCCCATGGTCCAAAATGATGAGAAACGAGGCTAACTTTTTTTTCCAAAATTTCAAAAAACATGGGCTATAACCCATCGTTTTTTTCATTTTTGTCAAATCATCAAAAATGATGAAAAACGGCGCGCTATAGTATGCCGTACGATATAGGCTATAGCCCATGGTCCAAAATGATGAGAAACGAGGCTAACTTTTTTTTCCAAAATTTCAAAAAACAAGGGCTATAACCCATCGTTTTTTTCATTTTTTCATTTTTGTCAAATCATCAAAAATGATGAAAAACGGCGCGCTATAGTATGCCGTACGATATAGGCTATAGCCCATGGTCCAAAATGATGAGAAACGAGGCTAACTTTTTTTTCCAAAATTTCAAAAAACATCGGCTATAACCCATCGTTTTTTTCATTTTTTCATTTTTGTCAAATCATCAAAAAAGTTAAAAAACGGCGCGCTATAGTATGCCGTACGATATAGGCTATAGCCCATGGTCCAAAATGATGAGAAACGAGGCTAACTCTTTTTTCCAAAATTTCAAAAAACCTGGGCTATAACCCATCGTTTTTTTTCATTTTTTCATTTTTGTCAAATCATCAAAAATGATGAAAAACGGCGCGCTATAGTATGCCGTACGATATAGGCTATAGCCCATGGTCCAAAATGATGACAAACGAGGCTAACTTTTTTTTCCAAAATTTCAAAAAACATGGGCTATAACCCATCGTTTTTTTCATTTTTGTCAAATCATCAAAAATGATGAAAAACGGCGCGCTATAGTATGCCGTACGATATAGGCTATAGCCCATGGTCCAAAATGATGAGAAACGAGACTAACTTTTTTTTCCAAAATTTCAAAACACATGGGCTATAACCCATCGTTTTTTTCATTTTTTCATTTTTGTCAAATCATCAAAAATGATGAAAAACGGCGCGCTATAGTATGCCGTACGATATAGGCTATAGCCCATGGTCCAAAATGATGAGAAACGAGACTAACTTTTTTTTTCCAAAATTTAAAAAAACATGGGCTATAACCCATCGTTTTTTTCATTTTTTAATTTTTGTCAAATCATCAAAAATGATGAAAAACGGCACGCTATAGTATGCCGTACGATATAGGCTATAGCCTATGGTCCAAAATGATGAGGAACGAGGCTAACTTTTTTTTCCAAAATTTCAAAAAACATGGGCTATAACCCATCGTTTTTTTCATTTTTTCATTTTTGTCAAATCATCAAAAATGATGAAAAACGGCGCGCTATAGTATGCCGTACGATATAGGCTATAGCCCATGGTCCAAAATGATGAGAAACGAGGCTAACTTTTTTTTCCAAAATTTCAAAAAACATGGGCTATAACCCATCGTTTTTTTCATTTTTTCATTTTTGTCAAATCATCAAAAATGATGAAAAACGGCGCGCTATAGTATGCCGTACGATATAGGCTATAGCCCATGGTCCAAAATGATGAGAAACGAGACTAACTTTTTTTTTCCAAAATTTCAAAAAACATCGGCTATAACCCATCGTTTTTTTCATTTTTTCATTTTTGTCAAATCATCAAAAAAGATGAAAAACGGCGCGCTATAGCCGTACGATATAGGCTATAGCCCATGGTCCAAAATGATGAGAAACGAGGCTAACTCTTTTTTCCAAAATTTCAAAAAACCTGGGCTATAACCCATCGTTTTTTTCATTTTTTCATTTTTGTCAAATCATCAAAAATGATGAAAAACGGCGCGCTATAGTATGCCGTACGATATAGGCTATAGCCCATGGTCCAAAATGATGAGAAACGAGGCTAACTTTTTTTTCCAAAATTTCAAAAAACATGGGCTATAACCCATCGTTTTTTTTCCATTTTTGTCAAATCATCAAAAATGATGAAAAACGGCGCGCTATAGTATGCCGTACGATATAGGCTATAGCCCATGGTCCAAAATGATGAGAAACGAGGCTAACTTTTTTTTTCCAAAATTTCAAAAACACATGGGCTATAACCCATCGTTTTTTTCATTTTTTCATTTTTGTCAAATCATCAAAAATGATGAAAAACGGCGCGCTATAGTATGCCGTACGATATAGGCTATAGCCCATGGTCCAAAATGATGAGAAACGAGACTAACTTTTTTTTCCCAAAATTAAAAAAAACATGGGCTATAACCCATCGTTTTTTTCATTTTTTAATTTGTCAAATCATCAAAAATGATGAAAAACGGCACGCTATAGTATGCCGTACGATATAGGCTATAGCCCATGGTCCAAAATGATGAGGAACGAGGCTAACTTTTTTTTCCAAAATTTCAAAAAACATGGGCTATAACCCATCGTTTTTTTCATTTTTTCATTTTTGTCAAATCATCAAAAATGATGAAAAACGGCGCGCTATAGTATGCCGTACGATATAGGCTATAGCCCATGGTCCAAAATGATGAGAAACGAGGCTAACTTTTTTTTCCAAAATTTCAAAAAACATGGGCTATAACCCATCGTTTTTTTCATTTTTTCATTTTTGTCAAATCATCAAAAATGATGAAAAACGGCGCGCTATAGTATGCCGTACGATATAGGCTATAGCCCATGGTCCAAAATGATGAGAAACGAGACTAACTTTTTTTTTCCAAAATTTCAAAAAACATGGGCTATAACCCATCGTTTTTTTAATTTTTTAATTTTTGTCAAATCATCAAAAATGATGAAAAACGGCGCGCTATAGTATGCCGTACGATATAGGCTATAGCCCATGGTCCAAAATGATGACAAACGAGGCTAACTTTTTTTTCCAAAATTTCAAAAAACATGGGCTATAACCCATCGTTTTTTTTCATTTTTGTCAAATCATCAAAAATGATGAAAAACGGCGCGCTATAGTATGCCGTACGATATAGGCTATAGCCCATGGTCCAAAATGATGAGAAACGAGACTAACTTTTTTTTCCAAAATTTCAAAAAACATGGGCTATAACCCATCGTTTTTTTCATTTTTGTCAAATCATCAAAAATGATGAAAAACGGCGCGCTATAGTATGCCGTACGATATAGGCTATAGCCCATGGTCCAAAATGATGAGAAACGAGACTAACTTTTTTTTCCAAAATTTCAAAACACATGGGCTATAACCCATCGTTTTTTTCATTTTTTCATTTTTGTCAAATCATCAAAAATGATGAAAAACGGCGCGCTATAGTATGCCGTACGATATAGGCTATAGCCCATGGTCCAAAATGATGAGAAACGAGACTAACTTTTTTTTTCCAAAATTTAAAAAAACATGGGCTATAACCCATCGTTTTTTTCATTTTTTAATTTTTGTCAAATCATCAAAAATGATGAAAAACGGCACGCTATAGTATGCCGTACGATATAGGCTATAGCCTATGGTCCAAAATGATGAGGAACGAGGCTAACTTTTTTTTCCAAAATTTCAAAAAACATGGGCTATAACCCATCGTTTTTTTCATTTTTTCATTTTTGTCAAATCATCAAAAATGATGAAAAACGGCGCGCTATAGTATGCCGTACGATATAGGCTATAGCCCATGGTCCAAAATGATGAGAAACGAGGCTAACTTTTTTTTCCAAAATTTCAAAAAACATGGGCTATAACCCATCGTTTTTTTCATTTTTTCATTTTTGTCAAATCATCAAAAATGATGAAAAACGGCGCGCTATAGTATGCCGTACGATATAGGCTATAGCCCATGGTCCAAAATGATGAGAAACGAGACTAACTTTTTTTTTCCAAAATTTCAAAAAACATCGGCTATAACCCATCGTTTTTTTCATTTTTTCATTTTTGTCAAATCATCAAAAAAGATGAAAAACGGCGCGCTATAGTATGCCGTACGATATAGGCTATAGCCATGGTCCAAAATGATGAGAAACGAGGCTAACTCTTTTTTCCAAAATTTCAAAAAACCTGGGCTATAACCCATCGTTTTTTTCATTTTTTCATTTTTGTCAAATCATCAAAAATGATGAAAAACGGCGCGCTATAGTATGCCGTACGATATAGGCTATAGCCCATGGTCCAAAATGATGAGAAACGAGGCTAACTTTTTTTTTCCAAAATTTCAAAAAAACATGGGCTATAACCCATCGTTTTTTTCATTTTTGTCAAATCATCAAAAATGATGAAAAACGGCGCGCTATAGTATGCCGTACGATATAGGCTATAGCCCATGGTCCAAAATGATGAGAAACGAGGCTAACTTTTTTTTCCAAAATTTCAAAACACATGGGCTATAACCCATCGTTTTTTTCATTTTTTCATTTTTGTCAAATCATCAAAAATGATGAAAAACGGCGCGCTATAGTATGCCGTACGATATAGGCTATAGCCCATGGTCCAAAATGATGAGAAACGAGACTAACTTTTTTTTCCCAAAATTAAAAAAAACATGGGCTATAACCCATCGTTTTTTTCATTTTTTAATTTGTCAAATCATCAAAAATGATGAAAAACGGCACGCTATAGTATGCCGTACGATATAGGCTATAGCCCATGGTCCAAAATGATGAGGAACGAGGCTAACTTTTTTTTCCAAAATTTCAAAAAACATGGGCTATAACCCATCGTTTTTTTCATTTTTTCATTTTTGTCAAATCATCAAAAATGATGAAAAACGGCGCGCTATAGTATGCCGTACGATATAGGCTATAGCCCATGGTCCAAAATGATGAGAAACGAGGCTAACTTTTTTTTCCAAAATTTCAAAAAACATGGGCTATAACCCATCGTTTTTTTCATTTTTTCATTTTTGTCAAATCATCAAAAATGATGAAAAACGGCGCGCTATAGTATGCCGTACGATATAGGCTATAGCCCATGGTCCAAAATGATGAGAAACGAGACTAACTTTTTTTTTCCAAAATTTCAAAAAACATGGGCTATAACCCATCGTTTTTTTAATTTTTTAATTTTTGTCAAATCATCAAAAATGATGAAAAACGGCACGCTATAGTATGCCGTACGATATAGGCTATAGCCCATGGTCCAAAATGATGAGAAACGAGGCTAACTTTTTTTTCCAAAATTTCAAAAAACATGGGCTATAACCCATCGTTTTTTTCATTTTTTCATTTTTGTCAAATCATCAAAAATGATGAAAAAACGGCGCGCTATAGTATGCCGTACGATATAGGCTATAGCCCATGGTCCAAAATGATGAGAAACGAGGCTAACTTTTTTTTCCAAAATTTCAAAAAACATGGGCTATAACCCATCGTTTTTTTCATTTTTTCATTTTTGTCAAATCTTCAAAAATGATGAAAAACTGCGCGCTATAGTATGCCGTACGATATGGGCTATAGCCCACGGTCCAAAATGATGAGAAACGAGGCTAACTTTTTTTTTCAAAATTTAAAAAAACATGGGCTATAACCCATCGTTTTTGTCAAATTGCGGAATTGCGGAAATTGAGGAAATGGTAATTGCGGAATTTGCGGAATTTGCGGAAATTGCGGAAATTGTGGATTTTTTTTTCCATTTTTTTCAATCAAAATTTTATCCTCGTTTCTCATCATTTTGGACCATGGGCTTTCGGAAAAAATTGCGGAAAATTGAGGTAAAAACGATGGGTTATAGCCCATGTTTTTTGATTTATTTTTTAAAAATTTCGGAAAAAATTTCGGAAAATTTCGGAAATCGTTTTTTGATCGATTTTCACCTTTTTTAAATCCTCAACAATGAAGACTATAGCGATGACCTCTGAGACCATGGACCAATGAACCATGTAAATACAACAAATTGAGCAGGGCACTGCAGGGAGTTGCACCCCGTTCCGGTAAACCAGAAGTACGACACCAGTGCCTTAGTTTTTGTGTTATCATTTACAGGTCCTTTCGTTGAAATGTAAATTTCAAAATGATGAGAAACGAGGATAACTTTTTTTATTTTTATTTCAAAAAAACATGGGCTATAACCCATCGTTTTTTTTCCCATTTTTTGGAGTTTCTAGGTGAAAGTGATTTTTTGAAATGCCACTATCTGCCTTTAAATGTCTAAAATGTGAAAGCACTATATTTCTAAAACTATGAAACATTTCAAAGATTCCTTGTCAGGAAAACATGTCCACCGTAAGATGAACCTAAATAGGTTTGAATGGGGTTTCTAGGTGTAAGTATGCCCTCCGACACAATGGACTATAGCCTCTCGCTTTTCCGTGATTTTCACCTTTTTTTCAAATCGACGCTCTAGCGTGCCGCTCAATGACCTCTGAGACCATGGACCAATGAACCATGTAAATACAACACATTGAGCAGGGCACTGCAGGGAGTTGAACCCCGTTCCGGTAAACCAGAAGTACGACACCAGTGCCTTAGTTTTTGTGTTGTCATTTACAGGTCCTTTCGTTGAAATGTAAATTTTACATTTCAACAGTAATATATAAAGAAGAGAAACACAAAAGCACAAAAATAACATTTTCGAATTACCGGTATTTGCTTTGATTTTTTAAACTTACTCTTGTCGAACTCCGACATTTCATTAACAAAAAACAGTGTTGAATCTGCAAGGATCCATTTGGTTACATGTGCGTGTGTGTGTGTGTGTGTGTGTGTGTGTGCACGCTTCGATAACCAGTGTTGGACCTGTAAGGGTCCATTTGGTTACATGTGTTACACTCTCAGACTTACAGACATGGACCAAATGGTCCATTTGGTTACACTAGACCTGTACGTGCCCGTCGGCATGATTGGATTTCGCATTGATGAGATTCCTCTCATCCTCCGCAACACCCAATGCATTCTCTATGGCAATAGCACAAACTTTGGCATGCTACTAGTCCTACACTTACACCTAGCAACCCCATTTTAGCCTACTTAGGTTCATCTTACGGTGGACATGTTTGCCTGAAAATGAATCTTTGAAATGTCTCATAGTTTTAGAAATATAGTGCTTTCAAATTTACAATGGGGCTCAATGGCAAAAATTATGAAAAACGGCGTGCTATAGTATGCCGTACGATATGGTCCAAAATGATGAAAAACGAGGAAATAAAAATCAAAAATTCAAAAACGATGGGATATAACCCACTTTTTTTTCATTTTATTTTTTTCAAATCCTCAAAAATGATGAAAAACGGCGTGCTATAGTGTGCCGTACGATATGGGCTATAGCCCATGGTCCAAAATGATGGAAAACGAGGATTAAAAAAAAATCAAAAATTCAAAAAACGATGGGCTATAACCCATCGTTTTTTCCATTTTTTTCAAATCCTCAAAAATGATGAAAAACGGCGTGCTATAGTATGCCGTACGATATGGGCTATAGCCCATATCCTCGCTGTGTATAGCGGTGTATGAGAATGGGTGTTCTGATGAGAGATTCCTCTCATCCTCCGCAACACCCAATGCATTCTCTTTGGCAATAGCACAAACTTTGGCATGCTACTAGTCCTACATACTTACACCTAGCAACCCCATTCTAGCCTACTTAGGTTCATCTTACGGTGGACATGTTTGCCTGAAAAGGAATCTTTGAAATGTTTCATAGTTTTAGAAATATAGTGCTTTCAAATTTGAGACATTTAACATGGGGCTCAATGGCAGCTCTATGGCACGTCAAAAGTCACTTTCACCTAGAAACTCCATTCACACTTTTTATTATTCAGCTTACTGTGGAGACACATGCTGGAACTTTTTACTTTGAAATGTTTTGTAGTTTCTGAGTCAAACGCCCAATGCATTCTCAATGGCAATAGCACGAACTTGCTACTAGTGCCTCCCTAGTGTCCCCCCAGTGTAGCGTATATACTACGAGTATACTACTAGTAGGCCTATACTACCAGTATACTACTATAGGTCCCTTTTCATGGTTTTTGACGATAAAAAGTTTCATACTTTCATAGTATAGTCTTTAACAGGACACCGCAGGGAATTGAACACCATCCTACATATTAAACTAGGAGTGCCATACCAGCGTCTTTTGCTTCTTGCCTTATTATTATTTTTATTTTATTATTATTTACAGGTTGAAGATACACTTAAAGTCCAGATGACAACAATATGACTATGAGTTTCATATAGTATGTTGTTTTGCATGGTTTTAGACAGTGTCCCCCCAGTGCCTAGTGCCTACCCAGTGCCTCCCCAATGTCCCCCCATTGCCTCCACAGTGCCCCCCCCCCCCCCATTGACCCCATCTGAAACAGAACAATGTGATTTGCCAGGAAAACAATAATACACTGCTAGTATTACATTTGTTTTGCAGGTAAAATAAGGTTTGATTTGTACTGATTTGCGTGGATTCAGCGGCAGAGTGGCAACCTTTGCTCCTTCCATAGAGCTTCACAGTGTTGGCCATAATTTATGTTTTCTTTAAGGTTCTTGAAAAGAGCTAAAACCAAGAAACAGAGCTGTCGTCAATCCCTGGCATTGTTGTGTTATCCCCGTTATACAGACAAGGGATTTGGAGTGCCTTTAACCCATTCTGACCTGAGATCAGATTCATACGAGGTTTTCACTGGACACACACTGGTCTGATGAACCCATTCTGACCTGAGATCAGATTCTAAAAAATGTCAGTCGTTCTTCGATTTTTCAAAAATAGCAGACCTACAAGCTCGTATCGCGCCACTCGGTGGCGCGATATGAGCTTGTAGATCTGCTATTTTTCAATAGCTAAAGCATAACATGATGCCAACACCAAAATGGGTGCCCGGTCAGAATGGGTTAAGAAACAGCTGTGATTGACAGCCATGTTAAATTACACAGAGCTTCCAGGAGAGACTTTTTCCCCTTCGGGTTTTGGCAGGCTGTAATTCTCTGAATCTGGTGCCAGCGTTCCCATGTTCCCTATAAGACCTCATTTTATGCTTCCGAAACACCACCGTGCACTTGACACTGAACGGAAAGCAAACACTGCTAATGCCAAGTTAATTAATAGAATCCCAGATGCTTGAACCTCAGATAGACATAATATATGATGCCAAGGAGGGAATATTCTGTCTATTGTGACGCTAATGCTTCAGTGTCAATGGGACATGTCCTGATAGGGCCTCTCATCTGCTTCCTTAATTTGGTTTATGGAGCCCCCCCCCCCCCCCCTAAATATAAATGTTATTAATTTTAGCACCATGGCCCCAAAGCCTCCATTTGCTGTTGGCTCTGCATGTAAGTGATTGTCTTTTCAGGTGAGTTTTTCCAAAGCACATTTTGTCATTCTGTCATCCTTTTATTTAATTTGTATTTGTCGTTTCTTTAATTTTGTATATGTCTTTCTTTTGGCAGGGAGGGAAGGGCATATACACTGTATATATACAGGGGCGCAATAGCCTAGGGGACGCGGGGGACGCGTCCCCTGCCAGCGTCACATTGGTCCCCCCCAGATGAGTTTGGGCCTGGTACGAGACTATAGGTACAGCTGTTGCTTCTTTCGAAAAATATAACGCAACATAGGAACCCCGCTAGTGTTTTTGGTCTTCGTCTGACAGTTTCTGTAGCAGAAAGACCTCTTTTCTGGAGGGGGGGGGGACAGTCGGTTTGGGGGGGTTCCCGACGGCTGCGCGTAGCTTCCACCTCTGACAGAGGGGAAGCGAGTAAGCGACGCCGTCAGAAACCCCCTCACTCAGGAAGGCCCCCTCACTCAGATCTCAGACGGACCAAATTGCGACAATAACATACAGCCTATGTAAAGAGGAATATAAACAAGACCTTGGCGCAAAACTTCATATTTACCCTGCTCTAATACAACAAAAGTGTGTTCTTACATCCTCCATTTCACATCAGCACTCGTGAGTAAATTTAATTGCCATTATGAAAGTTTTCAGTGACGTTGGACCCACAGGTTGCATTGTCGTCAATAATTAATCTGTCTTTAAAACGTTCTAATGTTAATATAGCATATTGGCATTGCATTTGTATGTGCATTGAGTCACTGGAACAACCTCTCTGTAGTCCGACCCTAACCATAACCCCACGTTTTGGTGGTTAGACCCCCCCATCCCCCCCTCCCCTAGGGTAGTGGGGGGGACGGGGGGGACGGATTTTTCAGCGGCGCCGCTCTATATCCCCCCCTAGCGTTCGGTCAGTGTTGCGCCTCTGTATATATATATACATTGTATACATTTGAAATGTCTTATTTGATTCTCTGCTTCAAACTTTGTTAATTAAGTCTGAATCTGAATAAACTGAATTCATTATTATTATTATTAGCACTAGTTTCGCCCGGGACTCATTATGTCACCACCATCGAAAAACCATTGGTTTTATCAGGCACAATTAGTCATTACATCATTTTCTGGGACGGTCGATACGGTGCAAAGTAACCACAGTATACCGCTAATCAATTTACAAATTACATATACATAGTATATGTATAACTAGCTCTCAATGATTATGGATGTAGATTAAAGGACCCAATGCCAGAGTGTATTTGGTTTTCGATGGTGATGTAATGACGATATGTTTTAGTGTTGGGAGGATTAAAGGTAATGCTCCTATGTATACAGGTAGAAGTTGAAGTGCTAGAAGTTGAGAGGACAGTGAAGCGGGCAAGAACAGCGTCAGCCCCTGGTCCCAACGGTGTCCCATATAGGCTCTATAAGAACTGCCCGGGTGTCTTGAAGTACCTCTGGAAGCTAATGAAAGTGGCATGGGAAAAAGGAATCATACCAAAGGCATGGCGACGGGCAGGAGGGATCCTGATTCCCAAAGAGAAGAATTCCTCAACCATCGACCAGTTCCGCCAGATCAGTCTGCTGAATGTGGAAGGAAAGCTCTTCTTCAGTGTCGTGGCCCAGAGGCTCTCAATATTCCTGCAGAAGAACAACTTTGTCGACACCTCAGTGCAGAAGGCAGGGATTAGTGGATTCTCAGGATGCCTGGAACACACAAATGTCATCTGGCACCAGATACAGATGGCCAAGAAGGAGAAGAAAGATCTGCATGTGGTTTTCTTAGATCTTGCCAACGCCTTCGGGTCAGTGCCTCATGAGATTTTATGGACAGCATTCAACTTCTTTCAAGTCCCAGAGGGCATCACAAGGCTGGTCAAAGCCTACTTCCAGGACCTCCAGTTCTGCGTTACATCACAGACCAGTACAACTGCCTGGCAGCACCTCGAAGTAGGCATAATGGCGGGCTGCACCATCTCTCCACTGGCTTTTACCATGGCAATGGAGCTTATTATTCGAGCATCCCGATGGGTGGTTGGAGGGGAACGGCTAAAGAGTGGCCTGCGTCTTCCTCCAATCAGGGCGTATATGGATGACATGACGACGATAACAACAACAAACGCATGCACCAAACGCCTGCTGGATAAACTCCAGGGAAACATCAAATGGGCACGAATGGAGATCAAACCCAGTAAATCCCGAAGTATCTCCATTGTCAAAGGCCGGCTTGCCAATGAGAGGTTCCACGTCAACAACGAGCCAATACCAACAGTTCTGGAGAAACCTATCAAAAGCCTTGGCCGCTGGTATAGCGCAGAACTCAAAGACTCGAAGCAGGTGGAACAACTCAAGCAGGATACCATCAGTGGCCTCAAGCAGATCAACAACACTGCTCTCCCTGGGAAGCTGAAGCTGTGGTGCTTTCAGTTTGGTCTGCTGCCCCGTCTCATGTGGCCAATGTCCATCTATGAGGTCACTCTATCCCATGCCAATCGGCTGGAGAGACTGGTGAATGTACAGGACTGTGAAGTGAGGAAGTGGCTTGGACTACCGAGAGGCCTTAGCAGCATAGGCCTGTATGGGAATGGAGCCCTCTCCCTACCAATCTCAAGCCTGGTGGAGGAGTACAAATGTGCAAAATCAAGGGTGGAAATGACTCTCACAGAATCCCGGGATCCATTCGTCCGAGGTGCTGCTCCAACCCTAGCAACAGGGAGGAAATGGAAGCCATCTGCAGCAGTTGCAGTGGCAAAGACCGCCCTCAGACACCGGGATATAGTGGGGCATGTCCAACACGGCAGAGGGGGCCTTGGCTTGGAAGCATCCACACCCACATGGCAAAAGGCTACTCCAACCGAACGGCGGCACATGGTGGTGGAGGAGGTGCGCCACCAGGAGGAAGCAGCCAGGTGTGCCAAGGCAGTCTCCCAGGCCCAGCAAGGCCGCTGGATGAAGTGGGATGGCGTGGAGAGGAGGAAAATCACATGGAACGAGCTGTGGAGCATGGAGTCTAGTAGGCTGAGTTTCATCATTAGAGCCACATATGATGTCCTGCCCTCTCCAACCAACCTACATCTTTGGTATGGAGAGGACCCAGCCTGTCTCCAGTGTGCAGCCCCAGCAAACCTCAAACACATCTTGGTGGGTTGTAAGACCAGTCTAACTCAAGGAAGATACACCTGGCGCCACAACCAAGTGCTAAAGTGCTTGGCTGCCGAACTTGAGAACAAGAGGGCAACCACCAATGCCATGCCTCTAAATGCCCAGTCTACCTTCCCACAGAAAACCTTCATCCGGGAAGGGGAGAAACGGCGGACCAAGCCAGCTCCTCCAAACTCAGGCCCACTGAGTGCAGCCCGGGATTGGGAAATGCGGACAGACCTCACCCAGAGACTCACCTTCCCACCCGAAATTGCAGCGACCAACCTGCGCCCAGACCTGGTCCTCTGGTCCAAATCCTGTCGGCGTGTCTTCATCGTTGAGCTAACAGTCCCATGGGAGGATAACATCGATGAGGCATTCGAGCGGAAGAAACTGCGGTATGCCAACTTAGCAGCTGAAGCAGAGGGGCGGGGCTGGAATGTGAAGGTGTGGCCCGTGGAGGTGGGCTGCAGAGGCTTTGTAGCCAGTTCCACCACAAGGCTCCTGAGGGAAGTAGGGATCAGAGGTCAGGCCCAACGGAAGGCAATCAAAGAACTTTCCACTGCGGCAGAACGGAGCAGTCACTGGTTGTGGCTGAAACGTAGAGACGCAACATGGGCTTCCAGATGACCACGTGGTGCCACCATGCGACATACACCCAGGTCTGATCAACCTGTGGTGGGCCAACCTCGGCAGAGGGTGTCTTGTGATAAGAGGCCGAAACACCCAATGAGGTCGGGGAACACAACTGAAGATGTGTCGTATGGTGGCACCACGCGATCATTGACAATTCCACCCCACCCAAGAAGTCATCTCCAATCCAGTCAATTGTTGTGCTGAATATTTAGGGATATCTAACATCTAGTCCTATTAAGAATCATGTATGTAATCTGGCACCACTGCCGTATCAGGCACAAGTAGTCATTACGTCATTTGCTGGGACAGTGCAAACGCATCAAAATTGCTGGGACGGTGCATACGCAAAACTGAGATTTGACAGTTTGTAGCGGTCGAAAGTACTTGTGCGCTCTGCTTGCGCACTAGTAGGCCATTTATGTACTAGTGTGCAACAAGCAAGTATGCACTCGACAGAGTGCAGTTCTAGTTATTATTATTATTATTATTATTATTGGAGAAAATAACATTTCCAGCTCATGTGTATGTGTGGAAAATGGGATGCACAATACAAAGTTGGTGAATTAGCCGATAAATTATCTGATGACGAATATAATGCACTTCACCACATAGGTGGTCTATATACGGCATAATAAAAGGTAAAGTGCTACAATAATACTTGCAAACCTTTTGCGTTGTTGTTTCAGAAGTCAGTCTCACCTCCCCCCTCATCAAAGGAGCGGAATAAGTGAAAGGACAGATAACAGCATGTTTCCACTGGGCACGCCACTTTATCTAATCCCGTTCTGAGGAAAGGTAATTAAAGGTCAAACAACTGACCAATGTATAGTGGTTCCATCGGTGCGCTCGCCGCCTCCGATAACCGACCCGTGTCACCCAATCATTTAATTGACTTTGCTTTACATGTGGTATCTTTGGAAAGAAGGAGAAAGATACACACGGCTGTGGGAGGGAAGGTCATAAATCATTTAGCCTGCCTGTAAACACTATCACTTTGGAAGGATTCAAAGGATGTCAAGATCTCGCAGACCGTGTTAACAAATCTCCTCCGACCTCGGAGCCAGATGGGCACGTCTCCCTCCCTCGCTGCCCCAGTGCTCAAAACGGAGGTCAGAGACACAACCCATTGCCCATTTGCAGGCCGCGGCCATGTTTCCATCAGAGTTTGGAAGCACTCGTTTTCAGTAAAGCAGCTGCCTCTTGCATTATGTGCTAATTATAAACAGGTGGTACACAGGGCAGTTGAGTGTTATCTAACGAGCACTTTCAAACTCCAGGACTTCGGAAAAAAAATCACCTGCAAGGACACAAAGTAGCTCATAACATGTCAACAGTGGATTTTTATGAAACAAACACTTTGAGGATAGAAAGAGAATAATTCATGCTTTCCGTACAGCTGCAACGTTGGTGAGTTTGACGTTGTTTAATACAATCAGATAGGACTTTTCTGTTTGAATGAATGGGCTGCCAATGGAAGTTGCACCTAGGTAGCACCTTGCCATTAACTTATATGGTATATGGCCACGGTCTGCATATTGAGAATAGCTGTGGTTCCCAAACTTTTTCATGTCAAGGACCCCCCAAATTGACAATCATTAGCCCACCATTTGAAAATATACCTGTATGCCAAGGACCCCCATAAGAGAAGATTTTCACTGTTCTAGCAGTGATTCTCAACCATTTTCATTTCAAAGACCCCCAGTTTGACCTGAATTAGGCTACAGTCCCCAATGTACATTGTAAAATCAAAGTTAATTTAACGCTGAGTGTACAAATGGAACCAAGGTTCCATTTCTACACTCTCAGAGTTACAGACCCACAAGGGTCCATTTGGTTCCAAACTATCATTTAGCTGCATGGGGACCCCCTGGAACTACCTCAAGGACACCTGGGGGTCCCCGGACCCCACTTTGGGAGCCACTGACCTATAGCGTCCCTATTCTGGACCTAATGGGTGATGAGCTTGTAGATCGGCTATTTATTATGTTTAAGGCAGGGCGAAAACAAAAGGGAGGGAGGGGGTGGTTAGTGTAGACCTCTTGGGAATACCGTCAACCAAGTCATTTTTGAGGGGCGCTAGCCTCCTATGTCCAGCTTTGAGGGTGTGTGCCGTGTAAACACAAACATTGCGTAAACACAAACATTGAAGACGAAGGTGAGGACGCAATTTCTGATTGGCCAGAATGAGATGATGTATGATGAAATACGATGATAAGCGGGCCCCTCACTTCACACAGGTGTAAAAAAAATCACACACGTGTGAACTGAGTGGTGCAATTTCCCCCCCCCCCCCCCCCCCCCCCCCCTCTCTCTCTCTCTCTCATTAGAGACACAGCACTACCCCTCTCTCTGTTTCTGGCGCCCCCTACTGCTATTAATAAGTCACATACTCGTGCTCATTGGGGTACACAAACAGGTACACAAACAGGTACATACACGGACATTGCTGGTTGTAGGAGTGGTTGCACCACTCAAAAAACATTATCCTGATATGAAAAGGCAGGTCCGGGTTGAGAAATGTCACCTTGTGTGGCAACGTTGGTCGGTTAATGGCTCTGAAATATGTAGGCATTCCCCCAACCTGACTCTTACGTGATATTGATTTGACTCCAGTTTACGGCACTATCAATCACTGTGGTAACTTCAGTGCCACGTGTGTTACAGATAGCCATCAGTCAAACCATTACATAGGTGGCATACAGCAGGAGGCAAGGACAGGAAGGGACAGAAATACATGGTCTCTGCTCTGTCCAGCTGGTCTGCGCCACAGGCATGTTGTCTCTGCACAGAAGTCTAAATGTAGCTTAGAGCTCGCAATGCATTCCACGACTCAAATTGGCCTTGGAAATTCCCCTGAGAAGTTTAAGAAGGGATCACCTCAGATGTACACTCCAATTTGCATTGCATCCATTTGCACATGTTCGGATATGTATGCTAGCCTTTGTTAAGGCCTACATATTTATTTATTAGTGTGGTTGCCCTAACAGAGGGGAACCAGACTATTGTAATTGTAACAGTAAGTAACCCTAAACTTTGGCACGCTACTCCTCCCCAAGTTTTGACAGCACGCACTTGAGCCATATTGAAATATTCTCTCTAGCTAGTAAGGGGAGTTTGCTGGCTATGTACCTCTATGGTATGTAGTGCACATCTACACCAGCATGCCTATTAGAGCAAGGACCATGGACCAGACAGTATTGACATGTCACAGAGATTCATTCAGGCTTTGCAGATACAGTAAGGCATGATGGCAATGGTGAATGACGGATGATGGGTGATGATTTTAACTGAACAAGAAGAGAGATAGCAGCAATCAGTAGTGCAAACAGTCTTAGATATAAACAAATTAAACTACAAGCAAACTTAGGCATGAACATATTAAGCAAATAAACTACTCAAAGGGGCATTTGGCAAATAGAACGTAGGCATAAACACATTAAGCTAATCAAATACTCAAAGGGGCATTTGGCAAATAGAAAGGAAACTTACGAGTAATGCATCAATATAGGCACAGAGGTGCTACCAGCACCTATCCAGTAAGGCACAAATGTTTGTCTGTGGCTTCTAGTTTGCCTATATAGTCCCCAGGTGTGCCAGTTGGTGGCCCCACCCACCAACAACAAGTTAACCTGCTACTGCTCCGCCCCACTCTCAGCTAGAGTGGTGGGGTTTTCTATACATATGTGAGAGAATGTATGTTATATAGTTTAATTTATATTCATTTATTCGTGCATTAAATGTCCCCATTGACATGAATGGGAAAATGCGAAAACTCACATTCAAGTAAGGGCTAAAGTTACAAAACTTGGAGGGGAGGTTCATAATAATTAGTATTAATTACTAAAAATTAATTAACTCATTATATGGGTCGGCCTCATGGTGGCGTTATAACAGCCCACTTTACGTTTTGGCTCAGCTATAACTGTTGAACCGTAGGTTGTAAAATCAAAATTCCCTTTTCCCTGGATTCCTTCCAGGGAAGATAGATAGATATTATAGATAGATTTTCAGCCATTTTGAAATTTCTCCACACTTTTTGCTCCTCTTCCGTCCAAATCTCACAGAAATCGGTACACATAATCTCTGGACCTATCCGATTAAAACACCACCGGCAGAATTTTGATAGTGCCTATCGTTAGGCCGTAATCGGCTTCCAAAGTTAGTGGGATGGGCCTATTTTACAATAAACACCACAAATCACGAACGGAATGTCCAATCCACCCCAAATTTGAATCAGATGTCGCGGGTGGTTTAATCAACCCAGAGCCAAAGCAATGCCATTTTCATCCATAGGACGCGCCGCAAATGCGAAAGATTGAACCATTTGGTGCAAAAACATGATTTTGGGGGGATAAATCCCCTCCAAATTACTTAGGCATGATCACAGGGTTGACGTGACATTGTAATTGGCTGGCAATATTAGTGGGAGGGGCCTATGTAGCGACTGCGGCAACCACACTTTGCAATTTTTCAAAGTTTAGAGGATTACGGCGATTCGTAGAGGATTATGACGATTCGTAGAGCATGGGTTCCCAAAGTGGGATCCGGGGACCCCTGGGGGTACTTGAGGGAGTTCCAGGGGGTACCTAGCTCAATTAGAGATAGTTAGGAACCAAATGGACCCTTATGGGTCTGTAACTCAGAGAGTGTATACATGTTTGTACATTTGTACACTCTCAGAGTTAAATTAACAGTGGTTTTACAATATAAATCGGGTGTCCGTAGCATAATGCCTGTGAAACTGGAGGTCCACGAAATTAATATGTTTCAGAATCACTGCTAGAGCCGTAAAAATCCTCCCTCATCGGGGTCACTGGCATATGTTTTCAAATGGGGGGGGGTCCACGGCCTAATAAATGTTGATTTGGGGGTCCTTGACACGAAAAAGCTTGGGAACCACTGTCGTAGAGGATTACGGCGATTCGTAGGGGATGACGACGATAGAGAGAGAGAGAGAGGTAGTCGTCTGTCCCAAGACTATACCTCCATCACCTCCATGCGGTCCCGGGAATGGTTGGGTGAAGCGTTCCGGGGACGGTACGCAGCATTCACAAAACCACAACATCTGCCAAGTGGTCCCGAGTGACACCCGGGACCATATGTGAATCTCTCCTTAAGACTATACTGGCTCATCACAGCGGGGCTTTCAAAGAACTGCAGTGACGTTCCTGCTCCCTGTACTTTCCCTACCTTGCTCTATCCTTGCTCTACTTCACCTCTCTCTCTTATTCATGAAGAAAAAAAACATCACAGAATCAACACAGTCAGTGGCCAAAGACACATCGCTGTGTGCCTTTGTTTAAAATGTACGCTTTGTGTAATAGCACGCGTCTCACTCTCACAGACACACGGTATTCATGGAGAAACAACAACATGGGCGTGTGGCGTTAGACGTGAGCGTGCCATATAGGCACGCAAGCTTCTAGTTCTCTATAATTATGGCATTCTCCAACTAATTGTTAAAGTGAACTATTGCACTTCCCTTTACTGCTCTCTCTCTCATACATACACACACACACACACACACACACACACACACACAGCATTTATCATGTCTGTATAATTTCAAGCATGCTAATAATCTACAGCAGGCTATTCTCCTCTGTGATGGTAAAGGGCCAAGGGGGGGCCGAGCGCATTATCAGAGCAATTATGAAAACATCTGACTGGCAACATAAATACAGTGCCACGAGATAAATGCCCTTATTAAACAAAATGGAAAACAAAAATATACTACAATTACAGTTGCATAATTTTAGGGCATTTATGTCCGTAATGTTCTCTGGGTTACAATAGCTTTATAGCCTATGAGCTGCATGAACATAGTTTGTTACGTGCGTGCGTGCGTGAGCATGTACTACTGTATGTGTCACAGAACTAGCAGTGATTTTCAACTATTTTCTTGTCAAGGACACCCAGTTTGATTATGCAACAGGCTACGGACTCCCATTTAATGGCATTTCTATCTCTGAGACCCCAATTTATATTGTAAAATCAATGTTAATTTAACTCTGAGAGTGTACAAATGGAACCAAATGGACCCGTTATGGACCACAACGTGTCCATTTGGTTCGATTTGTACACTCTCAGCGTTATAGACCCATAAGGGTTCAATTGGTTCCAAACTATCATTTAGCTGCATGGGGACCCCCTGGAACTCCCTCAAGGACCCCTAGGGGCCCCCGGACACGACTTTGGGAACCAATATTAGACTATACCCTTGTTCTTTATAATATAAAGAAGGTATGTCAAAAATAATGTTTTTTTATGTTTTTCTTTTATTCATAAATGCCCTATTTCTGTCACGGTGGCAGAATGACTGAACCCAAATGCAGAGGCAGAAAGCATGGAAGTTCAAATTAACTGATTTATTGTACCAAACACGGTCAAGCATACAACATAAGGTTAGCAGTAGCTGCATGCAGAAAATGAGGAAATGCCAAAAAGCTGAACGTACAAACCTTCGTGCAAACCTTCAAAAATACACAAGGCAGAGAAGTCCAAACCATACAGATCAAGTCCAAACAGGAAACCAGCAACTCCAAGAACAACACAGGAAACAAAGACTTAATATGTTCTGACAGTGTGAGTGTGGCATGAGTCCAGTTTTATAGTGAGCAGGTTGATTGTGGAAGTGTTCACAGGTTTGTATTGTGGGGCATGGCTGGGCTGGGGATGGAGTGGGAACAGGTGTGTGACAAATGACTGAGGGTAGGAATGGAGAGTGGGAGTGGCTGACAGGGAGACATGGTCTGCAGGCCGCAGGCCATGACAATGTTGTGACAGTTAATGGGTAATTATGGGCACTAGATTTGCCCGGAAACCTCAAGTTTAGCGGGCATATATACAGTAATATACAGTAACCTGTTGAATATACATTGACGTGTTGCTGTGAGCCTGTATAGCTTTTATAGTTTAACAATAATATACTTTGGATTCACTGAAACAATGTTCCGGCAAATTGACGGTTTTGAACATACACGGTCTCCCTCCGCCCAACAGCAACAATAGTACAGTGATTAGGTCAAATGTTTTTATTGTGGTTCTTTAACCTCATAGTTTATCATAAGTCATACGTTTGTCATAATCATAGGTTGTACTGTTGTATTGTTTGTTAACTGTATTGTACTATATATATCTGTGTTGAGGACCCCCTCTAAAATGAGATGAGGCATCTCAAGGGACTCATCTTTTCAATAAAGGTATATAATAATAATAATAATAATAAATTGTTTGTAATGTAATTTGATACTGTACATGAGATAGTACAGTATGTTGCAGGGTGCCAAATATGTTATACTTTGAACTGCATGACCTACAGTACATATTACTGACACTTTTTCATTAGATGATATCAAACAAACAAAAGGAAAACATTATTACAAATGAGTATTTGTACAAACTACGTCACCTGTCCTAGGCCATGATCAAAACTCGCATAGGAAACAATCCCAAATGCTGCACTTTGGCGCGCAGAGAGCCCAACAGAAAGATAAATATCCAAACTGATTTTGACGGTAATACAAAAAGGGCGAGCTATAGTCTCGTTCTTGCAACAAGCTGCGGGTAAACAAGCATCCATTATCCGATGAGTGCATTGCTGCGCGTATTAATGTCACGGTTACATCCCCTTGGGACTGCTATGAAATATTCATAAGGCATGTTTTGGACTGCACGTGAAGTCAAATAATGATAATAGTGAGTGGGCGAGACCCTGCACTCTGCCAGGGCTTCATTGGGCCATGATGTAGCTTTAATATGTTATAACAGTGTTCATGTAACTAGAGATGCAACCTTTAATCGATCTAATCCATTACACAAGAATATTACATTTTAATTAAAACAATAAGCAACTGCAAAGACTTTTATTGACATATGAGAAAGTATCTCATATCATCTGGATCTTTATGAAACATACACTTTGCAGATAGACAGAGGATAATTCAAGCGTTTCGTACAGCTGCAATGTTGGTGAGTTTAATGTTGTTTAATACAATCGGATAGGACTTTTCCGTTTGGAATGTATGGGCTGTCAATGGTTGATGTTGCAACTCCAGATTCAACATAATATTAAAAAAATGTAGTGTTGCGACTTGCGGCTAGTCTACACACCATCAGGCGATCTGGAATCACATCTGCAATAGCAACACACATTCCTCCCAAAGTCACCCACAAAGAAGGGACAAAAAGTTTCAAAGTGAGTGTGTTGTAAACAGAATTAATTCATTTTGTGAGTCCTATTTTATGAGCAATATCATCCAATTCAATCTCCAATTTCTCTCGTCCTTCTGAAACGTGTCAGTGTTAATTAATCAATTTCAGCATCAGTTTGTTTTGTTTTCATACGGTTTATTCTTCCGCTGGTTGAGAGCTCCAAAGCCCACCAGACAACTGCAAATGAAACTCTGCTTCAAACCCAGAACATGGCTATAGAATCGAGGCCCCATCATGTGCTGATTGTGTAATTGCTGATGTCTCATTATACAACAGTCGTTAATCCCATGCACCTTACCAGTGCAAATTGCACTTACTACAGTATAATGCACATATGGCAGTCTGTCTGAGCTGCATCTTTGATGTAGGTAAATCTGACTTTCAATCATAGAGAGGAGACTGTGTCCTTGATGGTTGATATACAGCAAGTAGCATGCTCAGACTGAGACTGTATGTGATCCATAAAACATCTTTCATTTAAAAATGTAATTGATTTAAAATGTAAGCCATGTTTCTTTTTTTCCTGTCTCTTTCTCTTGCTCTCTCTGTGTATAATTACCTTCTAGAGAGGAACTACGACAACTAGAAATCTGATCTGTTGTATGTGATTAAAGACATTCTTGAATTAACCTCTGTGCTCACAGAAACAAAATAAACCTTAAATAGCGGGAATAATTGACCCTGAAAACTAAAGGGGGAAAGTATATGGAAATCAGCACATTGGTTTTAGTTGAGCAATTCATTTTTATCAGACATCTGAAAAATGCTCATGCTATTGGAATTTGCATGAATATGTGATAGCAGGGACTAGCATTGCTATGCACTCCTGCTATTCGCCCCAAGCTTTTTTTCTTCCTTAAACTGCTATTGCACATGTCGGAAATTAGCAAAATGTCAATCAGTTACTGCGCTTACTAACAACAGGAGGGAACGGCAGAAGAGTTTAGGGGCTGAAGTGAACAGCAGTGGCACGAATAATCCATTTACAAAAGATTGTGAATTTGCATGCATCATTCTCAACTTTCATCCACCTCTGAGAGCGGAATCCTTGCCCCAAGGCTTGTCCCAGCAGGGAACCTCCTACTTCCCCACCACCTCCTTTGCTGGAGATGGCAGAGCTATCTATCGGAAGTCGTATGGCAATAGGATATCAATGACTTACTAATTTATAACGCCAGACAAAATCTAAGTCACTCAAACGTCTAAATCATCAAAGTCAGTGAATGGAGAAATTAAGTGAGACTAGTTTATTATGACAGCTGAGCCCTTATCAAGACAAGATTGCAAAGTCCTATATGAAAACATTTTAAGAATGTGCAGCAGAAAATAATAATAAACATGTTCAGTGAGACATTATTTACAATGATAGAAAAACTTTCATTTTGTGATTTAAAATGTGATAATAATACATTGATTTAGCATGCCAAAACTCCTCAGGTAGGTCATTCCAGAGTCAAGAAGACCTGAAAGTAAAGGCACGGTCTTCAACCTGCCGTTTCCAGCCTGAGGACCCGAGGCTCAGGAGGGGTTAATTACTCAAAATGTAATTAGCAGTCAGGCCACGAAGTGCCTTAAAAGTAATCAGTATCATCTTGAAATCAATCATAAAACAGACAGGCAACCATTGTACGGAAGTTAAAATTGGAGTACTATGTTCTCTTCTCTTAGAATGTAGTTAAAAGCCTAACAGCAGTGCATACAATTTGGAGCCTTTGACCTTTTTTTTTGCATAAGACACCAACAGGAAACACATACATGCCTACTCAACTACATCAGACTCAACAACAAGTCCCCAACCCCTGATCATCACACGCAATACAAGCCCAGTGAAACGGCCTGCTTTTTAACAAGGCCTCTGGTAGAGAGAAAATATCAACCTAGGGTGTTCACGGCGTGAGAAGGACAGCTGGCGGTGCCATCCCAACACCTTTCCAACCTTTCCCTGAGGCTTCCTGCCTTGTCCAAGTGCCAAAGAAAGTGTGCCCCAGTGCCCTCAACGACTATAAGGATGCCTCGACCTCCTGCATTGTCCCAGTGCCAAAGAAAGTAGTGTGCCCCAGTGCCCTCGACCTCAAGAACTATACAGACGAGTCACGGGTGATGAAGGTCTTTGAGAGTCTTATACAACACCTGAAGCCACTAGCCTAGTACATGTACCAGTACCCCGAAAATAGCTGAAATAGATCCGCAATTCTTGTCTAAAAGTGCACTCTTACGGGATTTCAGCCTCTGCCTGTCTGACTCTATGTGCGTTTGAAATTTGTCTATTTGTCTTTATCAGGCAAATGTGAGTGTGGATGATGCTAATATCTGATGAGGCTATAAACAGATTTTACACCCACCTGGAGCAACCACTAACACTTGACTTATCCAGTGCCTTCAACACCACCAATGCGTCAAATATGACCGGTCAAAGTGGAAATTCCAATTCATGTCAAGTGTCACTTTATTTTCAGTTTTTTTACATGATGATTTTTGTCTCCACCAGGCCGAAGGCATGGGGAGAGATTATGTTTTGCACTCTTTCCGTGTGCGAGTCCATGTGTGTGTGTGTGTGTGTGTCCGTCCGTCTGTTACCAGCTAATCTCCGGCACCGTTAAAACCCAGTCGATGCCAAATTTTGCACACACACCCCCTGGATGCCAACGATGAAACTCTGCCCAGAACGGCCTGTTTGTGTTTTACAAAACTCGAGGTCGAGTTTTGTAAAACACATTTTTCTGCTCCAGATTCTGTCCAAAAATCCAACAAATCGTTGCACAGATCTGTCCGATATTTCATATTCCATCCTAATTGGCTGACATTAGCTTTCAAAGTTTACAGGATTAGCCCTTTTTGAACAAAAAGCCTCAAATCATGAATGCAGCGTGCAATTTACGTGGACTCTTTCATGGACTTTTCTACTAGGCCGAGGAATATATCCCACCCTTTTCACATTGGCCTGTTATAGCGCTACCAACAGGTTGATTTTAGCAAAACACATTTTTGGAACTAAATGCCTCAAATAATCCAATTGCCATTCAAGGTGTAAGAAGAAATGGCACACTTTTCACATTGGCCTATTATAGTGCCACCAGGAGGCCACAACCTGACCTGCCCTGGTGGAGACCTGTGACCAGAGGGGCACATTATCTAGTTTTCACTTGCTTTTGCCATTGTTTATTATATTACATCTGCATCTTCCAACCTGTAGAACAGTGAGACACCCACTTTGTTACCCTGTTCAGGGCAAGGAAAAAAAAGCATTTCGGCGTTCCAGTTCTGAACAAACTTTTAGAGTTCTGAACCAGTGGAAACGTTCTGAACTGGTTCAAAATGAGGAGGGATAAAGTAACAGAACCGGTGGAAAAGGGGCCTCAGTGATGCAGGTGGACCGTATAGCCTTGGGCCTGGATCAAGAACCACCTCAGTCGTGTCCTATGAGTGTCCTCTTCATCGCCATGACAATATGGAGGCGGTAGCAGAGGAGAGGACGAGGATAAAACTGGAAGCCATGCTGACGAACCCACTCTATGATGAGCTATAACCTCACGGAGGAGTGCTGTGGGCGACAGACTCACTGCCCGCCTGCGAAATGTGGACTGTCTTGGGCGGACCCTCTCCTGCCATTCACCATTATTACACTTTTTAACAGGGCTCATGCATATTCTTCCCCGGCCGTTTGAGCTTCAAATGGCTAACACTTAAATGTTGAGCCGAGTGGAGGCCAAAAGAAATTGGGAATGCCATTTGGGTTCTAATGGTAATCTCAAGTAATGACCGTTAGCCCTTGATTAAGCTTCTGCCTGTGAGGCACCTTGATTTGATAGCGCAGGGGTGTGGGATCATTTGCATTGATTGTGTCACGCTCTTGTTATAGAGACCCAATCCCAGGGAATTAACTTCAGTTCCGGAACTCTAATCATTTTGAACCATCCAGCTCAAATGAAGGCTCGAGTGATCGATTTATGTTCGACTGGTTCCCCGTGCAGGCCACTCCACTTCTTATCTCCCCCTCCAAAGGCATTGACAGTTGAATTTAACAAGGGGGACAACTAAAAATAGAAAGGTTGAGCTGGCTGCACAGCCTCGCTTGGTTTCAACAGTATTGATATATCATAGTGTATTCAGTCAGAAGGAACCAATGCTCCTTTCCTTCACTTATTTTAATTAAAGATTTGGTCGAATCTCCTTCGATTGATCTGGTTTGAGTGACGAAAGGAAAGTGTTATGTATATGGCAGGTCTTTGTGCTTTTTAATTAAAATGACATGGTCTATGAAACTCTTATTGTTCATCCTCTTTGTTGCAATGGGCCTCATTTATCGTCGATTGTGTGATTATGTAAATATTCACATTTTGTCTTAATGGATTCATATTGTGCCAAATTTGCCCAAATTACAAACTGCATATAGGAACTTGCCAACATATGTCTTGTGCAACAGTGTTCCACTTGTAGATATTCTCTTTCTCTCTCGTGGCGTTAGACGTGAGCTTCTAGTTCTCTATAATTATGGCATTCTCCAAATAATTGTTAAAGTGAACTATTGCACTTCCCTTTACTGCTCTCACTCTCTCTCTCTCTCTCTCTCTCACACACACACACTTCAGAGAAAATGACAGATTATATTTAGTACCAAGCAATTTATGCATGAATATGTATGACTGCACTGTTTCTCCATATCCACCTCTCTCTCTCTGTGTGTGTGTGTGTGTGTGTGTGTGTGTGTGTGTGTGTGTGTGTGTGTGTGTGTGTGTGTGTGTGTGTGTGTGTGTGTGTGTGTGTGTGTGCGTGTGTGTGTGTGTGTGTGTTATAGCACCTGGGTAGAGACATCTTTCGTTGACATTTAATTTTTTTGTTTTTTTTAGGATTGATTAAGTGGGGAGCAGAGGTTAACAAGATCCCACGTTGGGAAATAATGAAGGACACTTATTAAATATCGCAGCGTGCGCTGCAGGTCTAGGGAAGACGCGTGTCCTTTGTTTCCCTGCATGCAGAGGGCTGCCATGCCCAGAGAGTCAACTCTTGGAAGGAGGCTTCATTCACCATGTCCTACGTTCCTCCTCCTGCTGCTTCTGCTGGCATTTCACTTCCATTTTAACCCTCTCCCTTCCTTCCCTGTCCTTATTTCCAGCACACTATCCCACGCCTGCTCGCTCTTTCTCCAACCTGAGAATAGCCATGCGTGTGACAGTCGCTGCTGCTGCGCTGCTGATTGAATTGTATGCGGTTTGGGGGCAGAGGAGGTGACATTAACATAGTGAGTGGTTGTGGGGCTTTAGTGTAATGGATTTGGCCACGCTGCATGTATTGGTAGCAGAATAGCATCAGGTCAACTAAAATCATTATTCCCTGTGATCTTGTGAGAACTGTTCTCCTTGTTTTTGCAGGAAATGAAGACTGTGAAGCTTAAGTGGTGAAAGTTTTTGAATGTCTTAACTTACTAACTATACTGTACCCTGGGAGAATATGCAAGTCATTGGTCTGATGTCTATTCATTTTTATGATCTTAACCCCCAGAAGGATTTCTTTCTCTATCAGTTACTCTTTGTCCCATTCCTGATCCAATTTTACAATATTGATACATTTGTGACACAGCTTGACTGAGGGGCTGCCATTGAATATTTGGTAAAAAATACTGGTGGTTTGACCCACCAGTTTTGGCTTATAGAGTAATGTCTTGCAGAGAAACAGCGAGTTGAGAAAACAGGCCTGAAAGGTTCACTTCTGTACGCGTTTAAGCATTTATGTCATATTTACATCTCTAGTATATGTGAAGAGTCTGCCTGTCAGGTGGAGCGAGATCAATTCGTGGCGGTGACGACTCGCCACGACCTATTTTTTTACGCCATGACGTATTCTTCATTATCCGCCATGGCAGAACAAAATCCGCCGTGGCGAGTACAGAATCCGCCGTGGCGACGACTCGCCACGACCTATTTTTTTACGCCATGACGTATTCTTCATTATCCGCCATGGCAGAACAGAATCCGTGGCGAGTACAGAATCCGCCATTGTTTATTTTTTTTTTGCGTGCCGTGGTGCAGGTTTTATTGTCCTAGTATTACTATTCTCGGAATTATTTCATCCTCTTGTAGCGTAACGGTTAGCGCTCTCGCCCCTATAGTCAAGGCACTGTGCCGGGCCAGGTTCGATTCTTGCAAAAAACAAACTTTTTTTTTTTAAAGTTATTTTTTTACCCGTACATACAGTGTGTGTGCGTGCGTGCGTATACAGTGTGCGTGCGTGTATGCGTGCGTGCGTATACAGTGTGTGTGTGTGTGTGTGTGTGTGCGTGCGTGCTTCATCGTATTTATTATTATTATTATTATTATTAATATGCAGGTAATAATAATAAATACGATGAAGCACGCACGCACGCATATACAGTGTGTGTGCGTGCGTGCGTATACAGTGTGCGTGCGTGTATGCGTGCGTATACAGTGTGTGTGTGCGTGCGTGCGTGCGTGCTTCATCGTATTTATTATTATTACCTGCATATTAATAATAATAATAATAAATACGATGAAGCACGCACGCACACACACTGTATACGCACGCACGCACACACACTGTATATGCGTGCGTGCGTGCTTCATCGTATTTATTATTATTACCTGCATATTAATAATAATAATAATAATAATAAATACGATGAAGCACGCACGCACACACACACACACACACACACTGTATACGCACGCACGCATACACGCACGCACACTGTATACGCACGCACGCACACACACTGTATGTACGGGTAAAAAAATAACTTTAAAAAAAAAAAGTTTGTTTTTTGCAAGAATCGAACCTGGCCCGGCACAGTGCCTTGACTATAGGGGCGAGAGCGCTAACCGTTACGCTACAAGAGGATGAAATAATTCCGAGAATAGTAATACTAGGACAATAAAACCTGCACCACGGCACGCAAAAAAAAAATAAACAATGGCGGATTCTGTACTCGCCACGGATTCTGTTCTGCCATGGCGGATAATGAAGAATACGTCATGGCGAAAAAAAATAGGTCGTGGCGAGTCGTCGCCAAGGCGGATTCTGTACTCGCCACGGCGGATTTTGTTCTGCCATGGCGGATAATGAAGAATACGTCATGGCGTAAAAAAATAGGTCGTGGCGAGTCGTCACCGCCACGAATTGATCTCGCTGTCTCTCCTGCCTGTACTATTAACAAAATTTGGATACAAAATAAATAATTGTTCTCCTTGGTTGCACCATGGCAGCCCCTCAGTCGAGCTGGGTCTCATTTAAATAAATAGTAGGCCACAGCCACACAATCAAATTGGCCTCCTTACTGTATTTACTTCAATTGTATCAGGAATGCAGGAAAAACAGAAAGCAAAACAACACACAGAAATCCATGAATTCAAGGCTTCATGCATGGGTAAGTAAATTGATAGAAGAAATGTGTTTTTTTTTTAAATTACAGTATAGTAATAGTAACTGTATAACACCAGCTGGAAACAACGCTGAAATTAACACATTAGCATAATTTGAGCACTCGCTCTACTACACCCTTAAACAGCCACAATATGTTTCCTAAATATATATATTTATTTAAAATGTTCTCTGCAGGCAAGTCTCAAGTCATGAAAGCATATATTTGCTTTAAAATGTCATTTTGAGCTGCTGGGATGTATACCAGATTTTTTCGCGCCGACGAAAATGAAAGCCTGGATAACGAGGCTATAGCAGGAAACAGATCCAACGTTTTTTTGTATTTTGCCAATGTTCCTTACCCGTCGTAAACGTGCACTGCTTTCAAAGCCAGTCAGAACTGTGAACTACTGTAAGTTATGAAAAAGGTTTTGTCAGTGTTCTGTTTTGCGTTTGGATTGCATGTATTTCACATCAGTGCTCACAAACCAGTTGTGCTTGAAGGTATAGTTCATTAGTTGGAAAGAAGCATACTGTATGTGCCTTTGTTCCAATGAGAAGATGACAGTGACCACTTTCTTAAAGTTATCCACAAAGAATTCTCCAGTAAGCATGATAATAAAACATGGAGACTATGTTTCTTATATTTAAGTTTGTATGTGCGTGATTATAAACCCTTTTAATTCAAGTTTACATTAATTTTTGTGGTGATTCTGCACAGCCAGCCACAACAATTGAAAATGTTTCAAAAATCATCTCATCAGGGATTCCTATTGTGCTTTACAGTATGCCTTTACAGCTATTGAGAAACGCAATGCTCATTATTTTTGGCTGGACTGTATGTATTTTACCCCCAGGTTTGTTATTCAAATTCAAACTCAATTTAGACCTAAGCTAATGTTAAGACACTATAGCTTGCTCTGCGTTGCACACACTCCCGGCGATGATTTGACGTCGTTGACAATTTCATTACAAATGTTGTCTAAGGTAACTTCCCCCCACTATAATCGACCAAGTTTCAATTGCATTAATTGGCCCTCCAAATGGTATTTTACTTTCCTTTTGGGCAGAGGTAATTAGAGTAACGAGGAACAGGACTGTTTAACAATTACGGGCTGCATAACTGCTCGAACATGACGACCACCGCCGGTTCTGAAATGTGTCCATGGCCGAATTATGAACACTGAGCTGGCAGGCGTCGAAGCAAGCATGCAGGGGAATTGTTTAAGGATACGCATTGCTACAGCAAGAGAGGTCGCAGTGGTGGAGGAAGAGAGAGCGGAAGGAAGCGAGAGAGAGAGAGGCAAGAATCACTGGGGGGAGGAATGTGCTGCCCGCAGGGGGCTCCTGCTAATTGCCTCGCTCATGGGTTTGTGGGACGTGTTAGTGGGCTATACTGGATGTGGATCCAGCACTTCCGCCTCAGGGGTGTTGGCATCTCGGCTCACCAGACGACAGCTCGGTACGACATGAACATTTTCTCCAAGCCACTGCAGCCTTTCCTATCCCCCTTGAGGGTCTCCCGCCTCCCCCCCCCCCCCCCCCCCCGCCCGCATCAGAAGTGGCCTGGCTGTGATGGATTGGCATCCTGTGTGTGTCAAACTGCTTTATGGCTCTTTAATGAGGCGATCAGGCAGACGGAGCTAGCCTGCACTGCCACCACTGGTGCTTGAACAGGAAATCAAAATAGGTGAGTTTTCATTATCGCCCGTTCGGTTTGCAGCCATCCTTATACTGGCTAGACTCCCACATGAGTACACAGTAGTACCGTATACCATTCAGTGTGAGATAACTTTCTTAATTAAATGTGCCTGTACAGTAGGTGATTTATGATGACATCCACAGACAGTGACTGGTTCAGTCTAAGCACACACACTCATTTACTCATCAGCACTGATTAAAAACCAGGATTTCCTGTATGATTGGCATGAATTAGCCTTTCTGCTCTGGCCATCCATGATACCGTATACGTATCACTTTTCGTGTGTCTTGTGTAAATGTTTGAATTAAAATTACTAGACTTTGATATGAAATGTAATGTTTTACTGTAAGCGCCACCCACCCGAAACCGCCACAGCCGCGAACCACACCAAATCTATCTCTGGAGAGGGAGTAGAGAACTACACGCCCATGCCTCCCCCAATACACATGGATGCACAAATTGTTTCTTTTCACCTGACAGTGACCCTCACTGTCACTGTGAGAGCAAGAGCATATAGCAGGCTAGCACATTCTCCCATAGATGTCAAGTCGGGTAAAAGTCAGACTCAAAATAAATAGGCTTTAGATACAGTCCGTGTGAATACATTGTGTATAAGCTACATTTTATCTGACGAAGGCTATAGGCCAAGGGTAGGCTGTACTGTGGAGATTTCGGACTGAGACCAGATTCTACAATTTGCCTTGTAAAACAGTTTTCTGAAAAACCTGTTTTTATATCAGTGGTTCTCACACTATTTCATGTGAAGGACCCCAGAAATTAATTGGCTGCCGACCCCCATCTGAAAATATGTTGTTCCAGGGACCCCACCAGAAGCAAGGATTTGAGTTAAAAACGTTCGCTGTGAAAGCATTATATTGAAAGATTTGCGCCATTTTTCAAAAATGGTGCAAATATTAAAAGATACCAGACGTACAAGCTCGTAGCGCGGCACTCGGTGCCGCATTATGAGCTTGTAGATCTGCTATTTCTCAACAGCTAACGTTTAAAAATAATGGTTAAAAGCATAGAGCAATAAAAGGATAGAACAGAACAGCGTTAGACCGAACCGGAGCGTTAGCTTTTCCCTACCTACGGTAACCACTGAGAGAGTTTATCCAATTGTTTATTTTCCTGAAACGTTTATTTGACAAAGGGTTGCAAAGAGTCAAAGATGGTGTTTATTCAAAAATACTATTTTTCCACCCGGCTCATGACTTCAATGCATTCCATCAAACTTTCAGCAGCAGTTTGCCTCCCTGCAGGCAGCACAGAGGCAGAAAGAAAGCTTAGAAGGGGTTGCAGAGCGAGACATTATCTGACCACTTCTACTTTACATACTGTGGCCTTGAAAAGCTACAGGCGATGGTTTAATGGACATGTTATTGAGGGACGCTGCCTGCATGCTCCTCAGATTGCTGTCCCTTGGGCCTTGAGGTATTTATATAATTGGTCGTGGTCGATTGAAACGGGGCAGTTCCCCAGGGTCAGTGGTGGGAAAAAGTACTCAATTGTTTTACTTAAGTAAAAGTACCAATACCGCAATTTAGAACTACTTCGTTACAAGTAAAAGTACAGCATTGAAAATGTACTTGAGTAAAAGTACAAAAGTATCGGCATCAAAATGTACTTAAGGACTAAAAGTAAAAGTAGGCCTACTCATATTGCAGAAGGTCCCATTTCACAAGTTCAAAATGTGTACAAAATCTATTCTACAAGCTCACTTAATGCGTCGCGTTGCGACGCATTGTGAGCTTGTAGATCGTCTATTTTCAAATTGCCAAAATGTATAGCGTTGAAGTGGTTAATGTATGCTTTCTAATCAAAATTAAAATCTCCAAAGTAACTAGTAACTAAAATCTTCAAATAATAGTGGAGTAAAAGTAGTAATTTTGGCTGTATTGGAGTAGAAGTAAAAGTATTGGAAATTGGAAATACTCAAGTAAAGTTCAAATACCTCAAAATTGTACTTAAGTGCAGTACTTAAGTAAAAGTACTTAGTTACTTTCCACCACTGCCCAGGGTATTGGGGGGGGGGGGGATGAATGTTCTCAACAGAGAACATTCATCCCTTCAACATGCAGCCCTAACCACACCAAAGGGTCATGCAACTCCTTGGGTCCAAACGGTTGCAAGGAGTTAACGCTAAAACCGTCTCGGCCCTTTGGTGTGGTTTGGTCCATTGAATTCCATGCGTTGAATCACTTGGGACGACGCGCGTCATGGTGCAACAGGACACATCACACCGCAGGGACAGACAGTGCTAAAACCGTCTCGACCCTTTGGTGTGGTTTGGTCCATTGAATTCCATGCGTTGAATCACTTGGGACGACGCGCGTCATGGTGCAACAGGACACATCACACCGCAGGGACAGACAGCGCTAAAACCGTCTCGACCCTTTGGTGTGGTTTATAGGGCTTTAGTCTTTTTTTTACCCACACATATTTATTTGAAATTCCACTGGAGGATAAGCCCCTTGAGATGCAGCATCTTGTTTTTCGAGTGTACTTAGCAAAACATTGGAAAATACAAGCATTCGTAAACAGATTTGATACAGTACGGAAACTAATTTAATCTGACCGCCAGCATGCATACCACAAGGACCATTCTATCCACACGCACTGCCAGGGAAGTTTATAGCTTTTAATGGGCCCTATGCAACATTTTGTCATACTGTACTTACTGCATGTGCATTATGCATTTATATCTCCCAAATCCATGTGTACTGTAAATGGGAATCAAATGATTGTTATTATTTTTTATGTCCGAGATGAAGTTGTGTTGTTTAAAGAGCATTTAACCCATTTTCAACCTCATCTTCCTATATTGGTCCTCACTAAATACTCGCGATAACAAATGTCACAATATCTGCCGATTCACTCTACATCGGTGGGATGTGGACAGTTCAGAAACCTCATGGCTATACCAATGACAGATTTTCTCTTCCTGGAAAGTTAGCATGCTATTATAGAAGCCATTTTGTGACTGCTAGTCACCACCCAGGGGAAGGAAGGACACGAGTCACACGACACAGGGCAGCTTCCTTAAATTGGTTGTTTTATTCCTCTCAGTTCAGGGAACAAGTCAACGTATAACCTTCAAACACAGGAGAGCAGATGGCTCTCCTCTGTGTCTGTGAGTGTTTGTGGAGATGACTGATTCTAACCTGTTGTGTCTGGATTAAGTGCATGCACAACAGGTGCGCAGCCACACACCCAGCTCTGAGTCCAGTTCTCTAGTTTGACTCAGGCCAGGTGTGACCTGTGCTTAAATCAGTCATCCTCCATCTCACACCATTGTTTACTGCATTAATAAAATAATGGTTTGTCTACCGTTGATGTTACTGGTTTCCGAACTGGCCACAGCCCACCTCTGAGACACGGACAGAGTACACAGAGATAGTAGTAGATTATAAAGAGCATTGTATATAAGAATGGGTGAAGTGGAAATCTAACTCAAGACAAACATGCACATTATGAATATTAAACAATAAGCCTACTAAGTAATATGAAATTAAGTATAGTCTCGTGTATAGCCAGAAGATCAGCTACTCCACCTACTGATATGCCTGCATGGTGACATCTAAACATTGAGCTGGAAACAACTTGGAAATATAAAAAATAACAGCGTCACAGAACCAATGCAAATACTTTATGGCATATGGGATGGTGCTTTTCAAAGCAGTGGGTGTGTATAGGTTTGTTGTCGCTATAGTTTTATCTGGCGTCCGAGCGCATTCATTGGATTTAGATTTCCCTCAGCAGGCGAGGCGGGGAGAGCTGGTATAACGCAATATTGAGCCAAACATAACCTTCTCAGAGTCTATCAATCATCACACGTTGGTGTGTCATTGCTCATACATAATGGCCGCATGGTCACAATAGAGTCCCAACGATCTATGATGGTCGATGGACGTCACGTTACATTGTCCACTTGGCCCCACAATGCTGGTGCCATCAAGTGTCAGTCGAAGTGACTTTTTAGCTTGTGTCAGCATAGAGCAGGGGTTCTCAACATGGGGGTCGCATTATTGTACTTTCAGTAACAGAGAGAGAGAGAGAGAGAGAGAGAGAGAGAGAGAGAGAGAGAGAGAGAGAGAGAGAGAGAGAGAGAGAGAGAGAGAGAGAGGAGAGAGAGAGAGAGAGAGAGAGAGAGAGAGAGAGAGAGAGAGAGAGAGAGAGAGAGAGACAGAGAGAGAGAGAGAGAGAGAGAGAGAGAGAGGGCTTATACATTTTGAATTAATACAGTAAACTTCTAAGGATTGGTCTAAAAACTACTTTGAGACCACCCACTGGAGGAGGAGATTTTGTTTTGTTGTGGAGTACACAGTTAATTTTGTATGAGTTATGAGCCTATATATGTTATTTGTGTGGCATTGCTGCTCAGGCACCTTCTCAGGCACCCATGACCTACACAGCATGCATGCTTTGGGGGGATAGAGAGAGAGAGAGAGAGAGAGAGAGAGAGAGAGAGAGAGAGAGAGAGAGAGAGAGAGAGAGAGAGATGGACAACACAGCAACACAGCAAACAATAATAACATCTATAATAACTGGCCGCAGCCGTAAACCATGGAAACCATCGACCCCCAACCGGGGATCACAATCTTTGGAAGTCTGCGTGATGAAAAAGAGCACAAAAACTCTGGGAAAGAATTAAGTCAAGTTCATAACATCATTGAATGTGTGGAGAGGGAGAGGAGTATAGAGGAGCTATACTAGGTGAATCATGGATAGTCCCCCAGCAGAGCTGAATGAAGGCAACACTCCAAACCAAGTCAAACTCCCTAAGGCACTCAGAGATGCCCCTACCCTTCAAACTTTCAAATCCACCCTCAAAACCCACCTCTTCAAAATTGCCTTCCCTAGCTAACCCTTTTCACTGTCTTTTAATGTTCTTTAGCTTTTAGTGTTATTTTTCCTTTTTCTATTAAAGTTGTTTTTAATTTGTTGTTACCTCTGTAAAGCCCCCCCATGTAAAGCGTCTTTGGGTACTCAGAAAAGCGCTATATAAGTTTGAGATATTATTATTATTATTATTATTATTAAACTTTTTTCAGCTTGCTGAAATGAAAAGAAAGTTCTCTGATGACGTTTTATGTACTGTACTAAATTCGTCATGGATATTTTGCCATTTCTGTCGACAGACAGAGTGGACAACATGTGTGCTGGATAGTCCCCCAGCAGAGCTGAATGAAGGCAACACTCCAAACCAAGTCAAACTTCTTTCAGCTTGACGAAACTGTTTTATGTACTGTACTCAAGACAATTTGTCATGGATATTTCTCCATTTCTGGCGACAGACAGAGTGGACAACATGTGTGCTATGTCTCTCCATAAATTACTGGCCATCTGGCTGTTTTTGTAGTTCCTTCGGGAGAGTGATTATATCCTCACTCAGAGCTCAGACAACCTTTCCTCAAAATGGTCCATGGAACGTCCATGGCAGATTGCAGAAATAAAATGGTGCTGTGGTGAGGTTTGGCTAGTTAGAAAATATTGGAGGTGCACAAAGTGCCTAAATGTACTTCTGAAACTAAGTAGAGATGTCCCGATATATATTTTTTCATTCCCGATCCCACAACCTGCGTATAGGCCGATACCGATATCAATCCGATACCAGAGAATAATAATACAATAATAATAAGCGACCAGAAGTCAAGGGTTTATGTTCGTCTGACAGAAATTTTAGTAAAATATGCACGTCACTTCGTGGAGGTCCTGGGTTCAAAAAGTAATATATGGAAAGAGAAGGGAACCCGCACACTCATATGCTCCAAAAGATACATTACAGATACATACAACGTTTCGAGCCAAGGCTCTTCATCTGACACATGCTAAGCAAGCTTTGAGCGTTCAGTACGTCAGTAGGTAGGATACTGCACGGCTGTTTGGAGCTGCTTGCTGCAGTCTAGTATTCTCACACGTCGTCGGCCAGCCTGGACTAGTAGGGAACCGCGGCACATGCGTCACAAGTCTCCAGGTGTTTTTCCTTTTATATAGAGGGTGTGATGCGATGCAGACGTGCTCATCTCACGCACACTCCCGCCCGTAGCCGAGAGTGTGTGTGTGGCTGGTACTGTGTGCGCGTGCGTGCGTGCGAGAGGGGAGGGAGGGAGGGCAAGAGAGAGAGTGAGAGAGGGGGAGACGGAGGGCTTTGGTGTTTAGACAGATATCTTATGTTGTGTTCATAACGAACTAAAGACGGTTTGCGTCCTCAGAGTTTTCTTTTTGTTTTAATAACAAATAACCTGCCACGGGAAATCAAACCATATAGGATTCTGATTGGTGCAAAGACTGGCGCACTTGCCAATTCTGGGACATCTCTAAAGCTAAGGCAATGTGTTTGTTTGTTTGTTTTCTACGCATTTTGTTGTTATTGACCTGCCGAACTTCATTTCTGCAAGGACTGCAGTATGCTACAGCCTTCAAAGCAATAATGGCTAGTCCCACACAAGTCTGAGCCAACCTTACAAGCTTTATCAAAAAGAAAGTCTCGAGAGGGTGTCTGCCTCCCTGTCCCTGACAAGAATTGGGAATAGGTATACCACAGGGGGAGCTAGGAGCCAATCTTTTCGCAGCATAATCACGGCACAATATATGGTGGCCGGAGCGTGTTTCTGCATGACCCTGTACATAGTGCTTATCATCAGAATCCCGATGGTATGAAGAACTGATTGTATTTGTTGTTAATAGGAGTTTTGGCACCCTTTAGTCCAAGTAGAAGCCATGTCAGCATAACACTATAGTCTCGCATGGCCTGACTGTTGAAAAGATATTTTGTGAACGGAAATGACAAACCGATTACTCAGACTTCGGGAGGTGTAGGTCCAGACTCTATATAGCATTCAGAGATTGTGGAATAGTTGTCTGGCTACGCGAGACTAGCATAACACCACAGCGTCGCGTTATCGTCAACACAGGAATGTTCCCTTTTTAATCAATGAAGGTGTGCTCCACCATTCCGTTTGAACGGTCCTATATGTAATATAAGTTAATCACTGACTGCACAACTTTAAAACTCAACCGACTGGTCCAATTTAAATCCATGGTATATCCAGTCAGTGAGTTCCGCTAGCAACCTTTCTCCCAAACCATCCTGTGAACAGACAATATCGCTCTCAGCGGAACAAGACCTTGTGTGCACACAAGGTCCAATCGTGTGTCAATGGCTTTTCAATGGTTTCAGTATTTCATGTTGCAAAGACAGACGCCTGAAGGTCTATTGACCGAAACATTGCCTGCACGGTAAATAAACGTGTCCCTATTGTGTAAGTGTAGACTGTAGACTAGACGGTGTGCGCGCCTGCGCGGGTCATTTCATTGTATTCTAGACGTCTGGCCTTGCCAGTGCCTACGCATCCAACTCTGAGCTGATCCGGTGTGCATATAAGAACTTGCTTTTCCCCATGTTACGAAGACACAAATCTGCAGCCAGTGATCAAGTCTGATTTATTTATTATGCAAACAATGAAAGCTTAGATTGGACCTATTAAATTGTACTTAAAGGGCCACTTCACCCCTTTTGCAACCAGAGCTGATTTTACTGATGTTTAGGACACAAGAAACACTTGTGTAATGTATTAATTTTTTTATATATATTTTCACCTGTGACTGGTTTTGTAGGATTAATAATAAGATGAAACAACATAATATGCCTCATTGTGTAGCAGAGTAGCCATGCCGGTAGCTCAGAAGCCTAATACATCGCTTGGATGCGGGGATTCCACGTCGAGCAATTATTGGTGTGTGCATTCCCTCCCATGCAGGACACCAAGGATTGACTCCAGGTGGTTGGTTACATTGTTTTACTGTTTTACATTGGTTGCTATGATCTGGATCGTGTTTCGCCGTGGGGTGGGGGTCAAGGAGGGGGTGGTGAATGGATTAGTGTGGCCTCGTATGTAACCCCATGAGTCTAATATCACCCATGGCCAGCAGGGATTCCACTTTGGATGAGTGGTATATGTTTTGTTTCCCATGTGGGGGAGACCAGGATTCATTTGTTATTGAGAAGGGAAGATACTCGCATTGCAATCTGCATTAAACGCCCCCCCCCCCCCCCCGACTTGATATCATAACTCTTGGGGGTTTTGTTTTGGGGAGGAGAGCTATAGTGCTATTTTTTGTTTTGGTCCATAGGCCTATAGGTCCCAAGGATTTTCTAATTGAAAAGCCATGGCACTCTCCTCTGTGGGAATCGTTTGAGCAATGGGATGGGATGAAGTGAAATGTGTGTCCCAGGAATCATTTGCAAACAGAAGCAATTTCATGCTGCTTTAACACTCAGGGAATCATTTTAATTCACGAACACAAAGCCATGCCAGAAGCACACAGTTGAGGACCATTAAGAACACATAAAATAACATAATGTTGACAGGGACATTGTTTGGGTTCTGTTTGATATGCACAGCCGTAGTGTGCCGCTTAAATAAGTAAATAATACATAATTCACAATAAATTAATGGATGGCCTAACCTAAGGCGTGCTAAGTTTAATGATTTCAGTCTTCTAAGAACACACCCTTTCTGTATTCCACACATAGATAGTCAGTAGGACTGGTGTAGCATAGTGATGGTCCCACTACACATGCAGGAGTCAGAATATTACAGTTAAAGAGTTGAGCTGCATGCAACCGGCTGTGGCGTTAGGGGGTGGGGGGGGCCCGCAATCATCAGAATACTGCACACATGTGCACAGGGTGTGGCATGAATGCAGAAGTTCCCGATGCTACAGTGACTCTGACACATACTCTGTCACTCTATAGTCTACAGAATCGCTTTCTGAAAAGCACAGCAAGTGGTGATTATGTACGGTGGGAAATGGGTTCAAAATGAATCTCACCCTTTACGCTGACCCTGTAGAACTAATTCAATTTCCAGCAAAGTGCAAGCATCCGTCTAGCATAGGCACCTGTTGGCTTGAAGTCATTTTAAGTTGGATTCTCATTTGTTCGGGGCTTAGAGATTCAAATCCTTATGCATTGCCTTGCCACATGAGACTGTGATTGTCTGTGGCGGCGGTATAGAATTAAACGGGTCCCCAGGACAATGATTTTGTCAGCAAAATGGGCCATTCATGAAAGCCAAAGATAGGTAAATAATCATCGACGGCTTTTTCATATTTGGCCCGAGAGAAAATGAGCACATAATGCAATATGTTTCCAGTTGATGTTGTGAATGTAAATAATTAAATCATTGCAGACCTGCTCTGAAAAGTACGTACGGCTTGTAGTTGAACTCAGCGTTTTTTTTTAAGCATTTTCAAATATAAATAGTAGTATAAGACTATTCATCCATCTGAGATTTTTTTGTTAATAACATAATAATAAAACATTAAAAACCACTTCATTAGTGCGTCCAAATTGCTGCTAGGGAACACTCATGTAGCGATTGGATTTGTCTGTGAAATTCTGCCAGATGGCTTTGCAGCAACACACTGTTATAACCTGTATATTGGACAATGGCTTTTGCAGCTCTCTGTCATTACCGAGATGAGCCCTCCAACTTAGCTCATTTCCATTCGAATGTCAGCTTTGATTAATCACCTCAGCGAGAGGCCTCCTCCACCGTCTTATGCATCTGCCAAGACTCAGCACCAGCACCACACATAAACAGACCGGCAGCCTCTCAAGCAGCGTCGCTTCCATTGGCAGAAATATCATGAACGAGAAATTGCAGCATATGAAACAGTGCAATGACATCATATTGGAAGAATGTCACCATAGTTTCGTCAAATTAAATCATTTCTGCCGAAGCTATCAAAGTATTTAAAGTTTGAATTGAATTCATATAGTAGCCATTTTCCTAGATTGATTGGCATTGCTGTCATATTAGTCAAAGCTGGGCCAAGTACCAATAAAATGTTGATCAGAATACAAATTGAAAATCAAACCTTATCTCAAGTTCTGAGCGGCTCCGGTCAGAATGCCTTGATTGACAATATCTTGATTCATGAATGCAAAATCAATATAAATATAGTCGGTAACCTTTATCAAATGCATTTGGGTGCTACATTGCATGTTATCAAGCAGGATGCATTGAATGCAATATTCTATAAACCACCGTTAACAAAAAGGAATATTATAAACAGTGAATTATGCAGATATATCAAATTCTTAAAACTATTGGTTTTTCATTCATTTAAAAGGAAAAAGTCAAGTAGTGACTTTTATTTTAACCATTTGAACAATTTCTCCCTGCAATGAGAAGTTTGTTCCACAGTTTGGGAGCCAGAGGAGAGGAGGGACAAGAGCTGTGCTGTCTGATAACTACCTGGATTCTTTGTTTCATTTAACCAGTAAAAACACATTGAGACAAAGTCTCTTTTTCAAGTGGGAACTGACCAAGAGGCAGAAATACGATTACACTTCAATGCTACATTGTACATGACAAATTACACAACAGACAACAATACATCCATGATAAACCTCTAAGTAAGTAAAGTTGTGCATAGAGAAAATACACAATATGTACAATTTGTACGGAAATAATATGTAGGCCACAAAGGCTAGTACATGTCCGAACATGTGCAGAGGTTGGAAGGTACAGTATATACATCTGAGATGATCCTTTTGAAACTTCTCCGTGGAACTTTCACGGCCAATTTGAGTCTGGTCTGCAAGGGGCCAAAGAAACCGAGACATTTCAATGGTTCTAAATCATAAAGTGTACTAGTTCTCCTCAGGAAATTCCCAATATGGAAGCTCACATATTCCCATTCACTACCTTTATCAGAGCTGTCACGCTGAAGCAGTTCTGCAAGCCTTACAAGTTATGCCCGATGTGTTAAAAGAGCAAGAAGTGAAGTGGTAATAATGAATGAAGAGAGTGTAGCATGCACTAGTTTGCTGGTAATTGTAATTGTGGGAGTAATTGTAGTAGACTCTCACAGATGGTGTGGAAGCTATAGCTGACTGACTGACTGACTGACTGACCGAGAAAATATCTCTGCCAAGTTCCTGGATTTTCCCCATAATTACTTTAAATCTCACTCAGCCTAAGTCCACTTACACTTACAGCTATATAACTGCTGTCATGAAGGTATTAGAATACATAGCATGCATGCACAGACTTGCACATCATACTTACGTAAAACGCAACTTATAGTGTACTTGTAGAAATGTAGTGGTATGCATAGATAGAAGGAATAATAGAAAGCACAGTAACAACTGTCAAGGGAGGCCATTATGAATGAGATTGCTTAATACATGTCCTGGTGATTGTACTGTAAAATGAGGAGGTAATTGCAGATTCTCACAGATGAGTGGAAAGTGACAGGTTGAGAGGTTCCCTGGCTTTATTCTATTTAACCACATGAACCCTATAGAGCAGGGGTAGGCAACCCTTATTATCAGAAGAGCCATTTTTGGCCCAATAACGTATTTCAATTCTATCTGGAGCCACAAAATAATGTTTGTCTTTCAATATTACATTTTATTGTTTGCTAATTTCTCAAAGCATAACAAGTATACTACTGTACCAGTAAGCCAGCAGCATTGGTGGTGAAAGAATAACTGTATGGCTCCTACAAATTCAATAATAAATTATGCCACAGGTTGCCTACCCCTGCTATAGAGCGTCGCAGTCCCGCCCCCTTTCATGACGACGAAGGAAATGATTCCCTATGCATTTTGCCCATAGACATTTCAAAAAGTATTTATTTAAAGACGGTTAACCCATTGCCCGCTAGCATTTATTGAAGGATCTAATTCACGCCAGCATTTTTTTAATTTGAGCTCTTATTTTGAAAAGCCGCATTTACGGTCCACTAACCGGTAGACATAACCTAGGAGTCTACACTGAGCTGGACAGGCCTTGTTTATAATATGAATCCGGTATAAGTGTTAAGGTCTCCACACACCGGGCGCAAATTCGGCCGGTGTGCAACCACCTTTACGCCGTGGACAAAGCTAACTCGAGTCATGACAACTCGTGACAACAAACACAATATTTTGGACCAAACTAATAATTACAAAGATTAATTATTAGTTTTAGTTTGGCCCAATTTTTTTTGTTTGTTGTCATGATTTGTCACGACAAGAGTTGGCTTTGTACGAGGTTTAAAAGGTATTTAAATAAATACTTTTTGAAATGTCTATGAGGAAAATGAACAGAGAATCATTTCCTGGGCCCTGGTAGGGGGCGGGACTTTGACGCTCTAGTCTATAGTGTCCCTATTCAGGGCAGGTCATATAATAGGCAAACATTCAACAAAACAGTTTTGTTTTGTTTAAAATATAGCTCACACGTGTTGCATCACCTCACGTCACCACACCACACACTAGTCTGCGACCTGGCTGCTGGTAGATTGGCTATTTTTGACCAACAGATTTGGTGTATAGGGAAAAAGGAGGGGACCCGAGTAACATGTAACATGTGTGCACTATGTACACACATGTAACAATATAACATGGACCCGTGACATGTATTGCAATGCATGTGCATGTGCATGTGCATGTGCATGGCTGCATGCGTTTCGTGGGTGCGTGCATGCGTTTCGTGTGTGCGTTTCGTGCGTGGGTGGGTGGGGGAAGGGTGGGGGGTGAAGCACTACGGCAATCAGTTAAAGCTGTATGTAAATAGCCAAGTGCTGCATAGTGCACACATGCCTTTAGGATGGCTTGTTGGTCCACAGCACATTTCCAGGCTATATGGGAGTAGAGAATTAATTACCTGCCCCCTGCCTGCATTAAGGAAAGCAATTCTTCCTTTACCTTTGTCGCTTATGATGAAAGACCACAACAGAGTATCAGTCTAAAGTTAGCGCGTCATTAATTTGTCTGGTATAGGTAGTCCCACTATATTGTACTGAATATATAGGGGAATACCTTTCAGTTCAGAAATGTTGTTGTTGTTCGTGTGTGTGTGTGTGTGTGTGTGTGTGTGTGTGTGCGTGCGTACACACCTGCGAGCATGTAATAATAATAATATATTACAAAGTGGAGTCCGTGGACCCCTGGTGATCCGTGACGCATAGCCAGGGTGTCCGTGACATTCCAATGACATCTAAATGTATGAGGTTGTTAAGTATATCATTATCGGTGTCGTGAGGATGATGAGGGGGTATTGTCTGCACGGAAGAAAAAAAACACTTATAGGATTATGCTGAGTTGACAGACACTTGACAATGCAACAGGCTACAAGTCATTTTCAAGTGGCGCCTGCCGCTGCGTAAGTGTGATGTGCAACAAATCAAAGTTGAGCTGGCCTCCAATGATGCTGTGAAGAGACATTCTCATGTCAGATTCCATTTCCCTTGTTGAAGGCACTCAACTAAAAAGAAAGTTCCTACATTTAAACACTGGCTCAATTAAATGACTCACCTTGAAAGAATAAGGTACTAGCTTTGACACGCAAATTGATCATGTTTGGCTGCCCCTTGTCTGTTACTTGTCTTTAATAGTAACACTTGGACATGGACACCACCATGTGGTCGACTATCTACCATCAAAATCTCGCCACGGACAAGACCAAGTCTTTGCCACGGACACATTTACGGACATGTCGGTGAGCCCTGCTGCACCTCAGTGAAAGCACCTTTGGCAGGGAACGGGGAAGGGACTACAGACTGAAATCAATTCTGCCAGTCAATGAGTTCCCAGTAGTATTTAACCCCCCACTCCTCATGTATGCAGCGTGGCATGATGAGCAACACTTGTCACAACGGTGACTCGACAGCGATGGATCCATGGCCACGCGTGGCCAATTTGTAACTTTGTCGCTGCTCTGCGACGGACGGCAGCGCGCCGGGTTGACCCTTCTCTTTTGATACAATGGCTGACGGAACAAGTCCCACAAGTGCACACATACCAGTGAATACTTTTCATTTGATTGCTACGGGGAAAATTCAAATTCCGTTCCCTTTTCTTCTGCTGTCAAAACACAAGGGACGATCTGGCGGCCATTTGATTGAAGAAAACATTTATATTCAGTACATTTTAAAAGACCTTTCCTCCAGAGCTCTGAAAGACCTCTGGAGGAAGGATAGATGGATGAATATGTAATGTGAATGTCTATCATGCAGAGGTCAGACTACTGGACCCCATGGTATTATATCACACTGCATGAAGACCCAAAACACTAATGTCTACAAACTATGATATCGCTAGTGCTGTCACTGTACAGTAAAAAAAAATATGTCAATTTGAAGCTATGATTCCCTGCTTTCATATGACATGAAAAGGCGAAAATGAATAATAATCCAATGGCTTGTCGTTCATAACGGTGGGTCACATATATATTGTATGACATACTGTATGGCTGAAGCTGTAAAAAGACACTGACATGTGTCGCTAGTGCTACCAGTCTCACCCAAACACGGTGAAATAGCACGCAATTGTCCAAACCTAGAAAACCCAAAAATCCGTACAGATGACACCGAAAACCTCCCCATAGACAATGATGGAGGGGCGCCGTCTCTACCGAACTTAATTGAGCTATGGGAGACACCACGAGTTGCTGTGTGGAGTGTTGCAAAGTTTGGTAGAGCTGACTCAGGCCCGTCTATAGTTGTAACACGATATGGACAGAATAGTACTGTAAATAATGTCAAACCTGAACTCATCCGCACCACGACAGCAGCCACGGTGAAATAGCACTTCTTCCGTACTAGTGAAAGCCACGCCTCCGTCTCGGTCAAAACAGTAATATGTACGGATTTGGGGGTTATAGACACTCCCACTTGGACACTTTCCAACCGGGCTCATTCATTCCAATGTAAATATCATGGACTTTACACAAATACTGGTTCATTTTTGGATTTTTGGAAATCCGTCAACAAGACCTGCCATATGGGATTACCCCCCCCCCCCCCCCCCCCACACACACACACACACACACACACACAGAGCACAGGCACGCGCACACAGGAGGCACGCACCGTGCTTGATTTCTGTGGGGGCTCAAAAGCTGAAGGTTGATCCAGGCTGATATTTGCTCATTATGTCCAAACAGTCGTTCGTCTGGTGTTGAGGAGGTGATGATAAATGTCATGTGGATTACTTTGATTTCCACTGGAAGCGCCATGTGTTATAGAGCCAAAACTCCTAGAAAGCACTGAACAAGTATACGACTTTTAACTTTCGAAAGTAGACAAACGTGATGTATGTGTATACCCCTAATTAATCCTTTTTACATTCATTAACCTCATGTCCATCACAAGCAGGCCTCCGTGTGATTCGGTATAAATGCTGTGAGTTTAATTATCTACGTGAGATATAGATTCCCAATACCAATTATTAATAATTCTCTATGCAAGATTTACACACACACACACACACACACACACACACACACACACACACACACACACACACACACACACACACACACACACACACACACACACACACACACACACACACACACACACACACACACACACACACACACAATTAAAATATCTTCATTTGCATATCCGTAATTGCCCACATCTGCAATAAATGTACAGCAATTATTGTACAACTGTAACTGCGAAGGCAAAATATATTACATTATAACTGCACACTTCCCATTAGGATTCAGGTCACTAAGGGCAGAGACAAGGAATAATAGCCCCATGCCAGATACTCTGATCCAGATGAATTGTCACAGCTGGGAACGGGAAGTGAGCTTATAGCTGAGAGTTCTGTTTATGCTTTCCAGGTGGTGTCATACTCCCCAGGTGGGGCGTGTGTGTGTGTAGTTCGTGTGTGAGTTTGTGCGTACGTACGTGCACCGTATGTGCACCGGATGTACTGTACAATGTACAGCAGTGCGTCAGTGCTGTGCCAGAGGGTGTTCCTGTGTGTGTTTTACTCCACAACAACCTGTATCCTCTCTGGGGGTTGTGCAGGAGGTGCATATGGTGTACAACGAACCACTGCCTGCCCTGGAGGCATCGCTCCAGCAGTGCATGGGACGCCTGCAGTGTGTAAAGTAGCACCCACCTATACACACCATGAATACTGAGTGTTAACTAAACCCCATATGGGTAACCGGAGGCCCTCAGGGCTCAACACTACTAGTGTATTTTCAGTTTTCTCTGGTTAAAGGGGGTGCAGGTGATTTTATGTATAAATGAAAGAGAGCTCTATATTTATACTGCTACTGACTGTACAGTGTTGGTTCAGTAACGGGTCAGACTGCCCGTCTCTCTGGTTTCTTTTTATTTGTAACCTGAAAATCTACTTTCAGAAGGAGAGCGCGTGCGTGCGTGCGTGGCTGATAAATGACCTCCGTGGGCTTCGCTCTCCTGATTGAATAAAATTGGTTTTGCTTTTTGAAATAACTATAAATAAATGAATGAATAAATAAATAAATCACTTTTACACCCCCTGTACAAATGTTAATTACGTTTGTACACTCTCAGATATTACACCTCCGTTCACTTTTGCCATGGAAGAGGTGTCTCTAACCTGATTAGCATTTTCGGAGACAAATAAGGTAAGCCTAAACTACTGCATGCCCGTATGTTATACCAAGATGCCATAATAGAGATTGAGACGATATAAGTGTAGTCATTATGTGATAAAATGATGTGTCAAAAAGTGTGTCCCCAGTTCAAAGTGCTTGTCAGGTGGGGGGGGGGGGGGGTTGTCCCCAGTTCAAATATGATTATTTTGGGGAGGTCGCTGCCTTAAACAGTTTAGAACCACTGATGAGTACACCGAAATGTGTAATTTGTTTGGTCTAAAATAACAAACAATGCTATGAGTGGCTGACTCAGCATTGAGGCTATAGCAAAGAAAATAAGTAAACACAATTTACACAGCCAGCCAGCTGTGACATTTAGATACCATGGCAGAACTGCAGTGAGAGGTGATTTGCATTTGCAATCAAGTTTTTATTTATTATTATTATTATTATAAATTCTCTTCTCGTTCTGAAAGGGGGCCGGACTGTGACGCCCCCTATAGGCCACATGGCTCGGCAAGGCTTACTGACTAGCCTACATGATATCAATATGTTGTGGAGGCATGCCGTGGTAATGGTGTAATCATTGTTTCCAGCAGGAAAACTGTCCTCCCAGCTGTGAAACGAATTGGTCAGAGGCATGCAGCGCTGAGAAACAGATTGGATCTAAATAGTTCCAATCTCATAGTTGGATAACAGCAACAGCACCCGTATACCTATTACCTCCACCGCATGCATGGCTCTGCATCTCTGCACACAATCACAGGACCTAAGATGAGACGGCCACTCTTCATATAATATAGTTTTGTCATTTTAAATGCTCCCCCCTATATGACATGCCTTTGACTCGAAACAGAATGACCCTGAGCTCCTCCAGAACGCCCCAATCTGTCTCTGGAGATTGTCCCCAGGCTAATCTGTATGGTTTGACGTGTGGAGTGCGGAGAAGGGAGGCTCACCCTGGCCTGAACAGCTCTTTGTGCCGATAGCTGCCTCCTATAACAGGCGGCAGATATCCCACACACCGCGTCTGGTGGTTTATGTAGCCACGCGGAGGGGCTCTGCTTGTTGTGTTCGTGTCACGGACTCACAGATAACCTCACTCCAACAAGCGGTTTAATTGTTTGCCCCCTGCATTGGAGGGATAAGACAGAAGGGAGGGGGGGGAGGAGGAGATGTGTAGTTCACGTCGTCAAATGACTAATGGAATGATATATATTTTAATTCCTTCTGGTGTGAGTACAAGATGATGAATTATTCTGAATTCAAGATGATGAGCACGATAAAATTGACCTGTATCAAATATGTATGTGATACATCTATGCCTGTGCTCAAAGTTGCAATGCGAGGCAAATTAAAAAATATATAAACTTTGCCTTAACTGACAAGGCATACATAGGCATACATAGGCTGCTGCTGCTACATTTATATTTTATCCCCACTCCAAGAGTATTCTCTGCATTATATTCTGTATAATCATGTTATTGATTTTCCCTTATTACTTCATGTATTATATTGTTTATTATATACGCGCGCGCGTGCGTGTGCGTGTGCGTGTGTGTGTGTGTGTGTGTGTGTGTGTGTGTGTGCGCGCGTGCATGGTTTATTAGCAAGTATAAAAATAATGCTTGGAGAGGAATTCAGGTAGATTGCCCGTCTCTCTCTCTCTAGAAGCTTCCAGGCTATGCTCATCCAGCTAAACGCTTAGTAAGCTAAGCTAATGTACTGTAAGCTATGGTAAGATGGAATTAATGTGATTTACTTTGCAATACTGAGTGGAAATTTTAATTATTCACACAATTGTAATTGGAATAGAATTGGGAGTATCCACAACATTCACATTTAATCACACTATAAAAAAACAGTTGTGAGAGTAATTGTAAAAACAACGAAGAAGCAATCGTAGACAGATTTGTAATGCATGTTCCGTAGCACAAGTTCACCGTAAGCTCATTTGTTTTGTGTCATTAGCTTATGTTTCTCCTCCCCGCACAAATGAAATGCATTAATCATAGAATTCATTTTGCATAACAGAAACCACCAAGCCTACACTGTTACCTTGACTATCTAGTGCATGGAATATAAAATATCAGTGTGAATGCCACCTCTTACTGAAACTCTCAATATTTATATCTTTGTAGATTCAAAAGTCATTCAGGCATTCTGGGCCCCAAGGGCTCCCTGAATAACCATTTCAGAGATCAAAGAATCAGTACCGGGGATATGATTAGTTCTACTATTTCTTTTCGATCTGATTTGATTATCTATAGAGATGCGTACTTAAATGAAGGGCTCCTAACTCAGTGAGATTATAGCAATGCTTATACTTAATGGAAGGTGATGATTAAAACTATTACAATGCAACCATTCCCCATAATGATAAATTAAAGCCATTACTTTTAATTAATAACATGCATCCTATGGGGATTCTCAAGTCTCCTGTCCTGTAGGAGACGGCTCTTTGATAGTCACAATTAACACATTGCCTTTGATTTCGTCACTTCATTTGAAGATTCTTTTTTATGCTCTATTGCATGTACGTTGGCATCATTTCAAAAGAAATTTATATTTGTGAACATACAGTATATGTCAGCAATATTTCTCTCATACGCATTTTCTGTCGCTGTGCATATTTCCAGACTTAATTGCACACAAAAGGTACTCACAGTATGCCACCAAATGCGCAAATGTACACAAAATGTGTGTTTTCATAAAATAAAATAAATATACATACCAGCACACAGGTATGGTCAGGGAATGGCTGATATTGCACTAACATAAGATAATATTGCAATTCTAAATGCACAAGAATAGAAAAGTATAGAACACTGGATTTGTTTTATGTGACAGCTAGTATGAACTAAGGAGAAGAGGCATGGTGGTTGGCAACTGATGCACGCGCTGTAGAATTGAATTGCCTGCAGTTTTAATAACTTCTGAGACGTGTCATAATGTCCAGACATTTTGGAAGGAACCTTTTGCCAGATGGATTCAGAGTTGGCTCAGCTATGCTTGCGTGCGTATAAACCCCACAGCTGCCATAAAATAATCCAAATGATACTCAGGAAAATATACAAGCTCTCTGACCGACCCTCCTGATAAGCCTTGTGTGCGTGCGTGCGTGTAAATTTGCTGTTGTATGACTAGGAATCTCGACTAGGAACATTTCCTTTTTTCCTCTACACTAAATATCGTTCACAAAAACAGCCAATCTACAAGCTGAGTGACAACGTTGTGACCCGCTATAGGACTTTTTTTTTCTATCTCTGAGACATTAGTATTTGCATTGTGACTTAAGTCACATCTGCTATTTTTCAACAGCTAAAGTTGAAAAATGAAAATAATGGTTATAGTGGTTAAAAGTAAGCAGATTTCAAGAATCTGCACCTATCAGCTACAGAGACTATACTCCTCAAGACTCCCCCGGTCGCCTGAGCAGAGCGCGCCTTCTCCTAGCGTTTTTTGTTCTTAAACCATTCTGAACGGGAACCCATTTTGGTGTTAGCATCATGTTATGCTTTATCTATTGAAAAATAGCAGATCTACAAGCTCATAGCGCGCCACCGAGTGGCGCGCTACGAGCTTGTAGGTCTGCTATTTTTGAAAAATCGAAGAACGACTGACATTTTTAGAATCTGATCTCAGGTCAGAATGGGTTAATCAGATCAGTGTGTGTCCAGTGGAAACCTCGTATGAATCTGATCTCAGGTCAGAATGGGTTAAAGCAGGCGGAAACAACGGCCGTACCTCTTCCAGCTGACAGGCCTTGATGACCGAGGTGTAGCGGTACTCGTCGTAGGTCAGGCCGAACAGGATGTTTTCCCCGGATGGTCCCCGGCATGATCCAGGACGTCTGCGGGGAGAAGGAGATGCGTCCGCTGTGTCGGATCTTGCCCTCCGACGGCATCAGCTCGCCCAGAATCATCATCAGCAGGGAACTCTGGGTAAAACAAGGATTACAGGGGAAAGTTGAGGGTATAACGTGTAATGTCACGACACCTTACAATGCTGAATCATTAAGCAACTAGTTGACCTTGTTGGTACTAGTTGATACTAAGTTTTTTTTGTTTTGTAGGACTCAAGATCAGGTAGATTATAGTTATAGTCACCAATGTACACAGTTTTTAAATGTACAGATATTTATTTAAATCTGTCGACTAGTAAACTAGGCAACTAGTCAACTAGTAAAAATGGTCCCATCCCGCACTACGATGTCGACTCCACCACCCTATTGAGGCTGTTATAGCCGTGCTTAATTGTGGAACGGCGGAACTAGGAATCTCGACTAGGAACATTTCCTTTTTTCCTCTACACTAAATATCGTTCACAAAAACAGCCAATCTACAAGCTGAGTGACAACGTTGTGACCCGCTATAGGACATTTTTATTTATTTTCTATCTCCGAGACATTAGTATTTGCATTGTGCTATACTGTATCTTGGTATAGGATCCCTACTGTATGTCATCACCCATTGTTATAAAGAGAATACTTAAAGATGTAGGCTACTATTATGTTTTACTTATTTCCTCTCATGCTCTGTAGTATCATTTCCAAAAGCAATGTGTGAACCATTGCATGGAATGAAAGACGTAATGTTTTTGTTTTTTTTCTTTCGAAGGAAGAAAATTATAAAACAAATAAAACAAATAACATAATGTGACATTTAGCTCTTAAATGAGATCAGATACAGTGCAGGCCTGCAGCGTCTTTGATGTAGCCTATACTGTAAACAGTATAAGACATAGGTGGATTCTTCCCCGGGGCTCTCCTCTCAAGCCACTGAACATGAGGGCAGGCCAAGACTTAATGATGCCTGAGAGCATTTACCCCATTAAAACGCCCTTTATTTTTTTCCATTTCATATAGATTGCCATCCAGGAAAATTACACTCCTGTGAGTTAGTGATTTAAGCACCGATGTGCACCGAATGCACTGGCTTTTACCCGAGCTATACCTCTCACCAACCGAGTAGTCCAAATGAGCAGTAGTAAATGACAAAACGTCAACTTAAGTCAATAAATATCAAAATGCGCTGACACGATTTACCATCTCGATGCCCCTAGAGTACCAACACGCTAACACAAATGACCATCACACATCAGCAGTGGAGACAGGATTAGGATAAATTGGCAGCCAGGGGTGTCCAAATTGCATACAAACATACTATCACAAAATCAATCAACCGCTTGTGTGTCCAGTCCATTGGACACACGTTGTATACCAGTAGAAAGTGTTGATCTGGAAGACAGTAAATTGTTTTAACTTTTCCCGTTGAGAATCACTATTATGATAATTTCTTCTCATTTACCACTTGACCCATAGCATCCCAATCCTGGGTGGAACATGCCGGCAAAAAATATTTCATGAAGAGAGATTTTGTCAAGGGGGGGGGGGGGGGGGGAGCGCACCCAAGGACAGTGACAAAACTAAGGTCCATTTCACTAACATTGCATCATACTGTAAAAGCTCAGCCTGTTGGGATAATGATAAATATAATCACCTTAAGATCTTTCTTTTTTTCCTCGCCTGGCATCATTGCCAGACTGCATGATGACGTGGATTACTCACCCGTTCCTCCACAGTATCATGGTATCATATGGGTGAGAGAATCCCTATATCTGTCATCAGTCTGGCAATGTCAGGCTACATTTATGGCATGCCTCATAAGAGACAGAGGTGTCTAGAAGTGCGTGCGTGCGTATGCTCGCGCGCGTGTGTGTGCCAGGGGCTAGTCCCGGCAACACTGATCAGAGCCAAATTATGTATGCTGCCAGTAAGCTCCATGGACTGAGACCTTGCCCAAGCGTGGCATCATGTGTCACATGATATGTCAAAGATGACTGACATCACAGGATGACTGACATCACAGGATGACTGACATCACAGGATGACTGACATCACAGGATGGCCACATGAAATCTGAGGTCCACGAGAAGCCACAGTGTTCCCATGGGGATCCACCAGTGGTGGTAACTGAAGTAACTAAGTACATTTACTTGACCAATTTTGACCTGAGATCAGATTCTAAAAATGTGAAAATGACAGTCGTTCTTCGATTTAAAAAAAATAGCTAAAGCATAACATAATGCTAAAGGTCATTACACACTGGCGAATTAGCGACACGATGCGAATAAGCGATCTGAAAATGCGAAATATTGCATGTTGCAGTTCGCCTGCGAATCTCTGCAAAATACGACACCAGAGCGAACAAATAAAGAGCGAAAACGGTCGCATTTTCGCACATTCGCCACTGATGTGGAAGCTTGCATGGACTTTTTTTTTTTAAATGCGAATTATTCGCACGGATATATCGCATCGCCAATTCGCCAGTGTTTAACACCAAAAGGGGTTCCCGCCCAAAATGTGTTAAGTAGGCCTACTGTATTCAAGTAAAGTTTCAAGGTTATTTGTACTTTACTTGAGTATGTCAAATTTTCAGTAGTTTTACATTTTAGAGGCAAATCTTCTGACAAGTTTAGTTAATAGTTACTTTGTAGATTTGGATTATTAACTGTTACAAAACATACATTAACCACTTCCGCCCCAATTTCGGCCATTTGAAAATATATTTAATAAATACATTTTCAAAAGAAGAGTACTTTTACTTTTGGTACATTAAGTACATTTTGAATACTTTTGTAGGCTACTTTTACTCAAGTACATTTTGAATTCCGGACTTTTACTTGTAACAGTTTATATTTAAACTGTATTGATACTTTTACTTAAAGATGGAGTGCTGTGACTAAAACATGATCATCAGTTATTATTTGTATATAAGGAGGAAGAAGTTCCTCCATCTTTAAGCAAAACATTTGAGTAGTTGGGTCTGTTCAGAGAAGGGAAATGAAAATGTTGAAGAGGTGGCATGTTTACAGGCTTCAGTGACTCTAGTCTAAACAAGGTCAGAATCACGTTAAAGCTAACACTATAAAGCAGCAATGTCAGAAATGTACAATAGCTTCTTTGATAATGGATATTTCTCTATTATGTGTTTAGTACTGTGCATGTGAGGCCATGCCAACATTCATGTACAATACGTGAGCTTTTGCATGATGCCTTGGCCTTGCAAGGAATTCATTGTAACAAAACTGCTGAGAAATGACAATTCTGATACGGAATATCTTCGACAAATGTATTCGTCATCGATTGGGCTTCAAACGCAGAGTGCTCTTGTTGCCTGCATGGCATGACGCGCTATCTCTACCTTCTCTCTGTATAGATCAAAGTGCTCCTGTTCTTTCTGTTTGAGTTAGCGGACTCATCCTTAAGGATGTTGAGTATTGATCTGTTGTCTGATCTTTCATGGAGTGCACTCAATAGCAGACTGATCGACTCCTGTTGTATTCCCTTGGATAAGGCAGGCATGCCCAGAGAGGGGGAATGTGAGGTCTCTTGGAAAAAATACCCTCCTAGTGCCCGGGGCAGTAAGGGGGTTAGATTAACATCCTCTCTTCTTGACACTAATTGCTGACCTCGACACCTGACTGCTTCCACTGACTGCACCTTACCTCATTCTCAAACTTTGGATAGAATGTTAGTTCAATTTTTTCCCCCCTTTTTTTGCAGTGGTTCAGTAATCTCACAGAGTCTGATGATGGTGCTTTTAATGAATTGTTTCAGATAAGTGGTGTGTGGGGTATATCGCAGATTTATATTTATGCCACAATTAAGATTATGCAGCTCGGTCACATGTCTAATGTGTCACACGTGTTCAGATCTTACACAATTGCCCAACTGGTTTGAGAAGAGCTCTGGAGAAAAGAGAAAATAAGAGGGAAAAAAAAGGCTTAAAAAATTGAATCCTCCTTTGCGCTTTGTCAAAGTGGGTCACTAAGATGGCCTTGTGAAGTTAAACATGTGAGCATGTCAGTGGCTCGTTCTTGAGCTGCCTGCACGAAAGCATAATTATCTAAATTTTCTTCTTGTGATATTCAGAAGATATAGTACAGTATAGGTGAAATTTGAATGTCTGTTTGCTGCACTGGATGAATTACTGTACCCAGCGCCAAGGATATTTTACTATTCCTGTTCAAGCCCACCTATTTTGACATGTAATGAGCAATGGCTTATATCTTTTCTTTCTTATCGATCGGTCGGTCCGCCTTTTATCTCATAGCCAGCCTTCATTGGCTTTGGCTGAGGGGAGATGAGAGGGTGATAGGCCTAGGGCTGATACAGCAGCTGATTAATCAACCCTCATTGTGCATTTATAGATTACTGTCACTTTACCAGCATGGATATTCAAAGTACATTTTGTCACCGACTAACCAAACTCACTCACTTATTTGGATTTGCACTTTTCTGCCAGAAAGACAAACTTTCGCTCGGTCTGTGTATTGTCAGTATCCCTATACAGCATTTCTCTATACAGTATGTTTGTTTGCATGTGCGTACTGTAGTAGTTTTGTATTCTCATGGTCAATCTATCACAGTCATTCTGTTTGAATGCACTTCATTAAACACTGCAGTTATTAATGTTTCTAACGCATCACTTATGCTACATTTACTTTTATTTCTTTTAATAGGTGGTGATTGATTATGAATTACCATTATAATGAATGACTATAAGGACGAAAAACATTTTCTATAGACGTCGTTCTCAATAATTTGATGAGCACACAGTTATTCCAAATGACCCGCCATGAAACACCATATTAGCGGATTAAATTACGGCACAATGTGTATATCAACATCCCACTGCGACAACTAATTTGCTAAATTAGCTGTTGGTACCTCATTAACACAAATTTACAGTGCGGCTGTATAGCTCTTACATGCATAAGCCTCTACAATCAAGGTCAGTTCAGAAATTGGTTTAATCTGTTACTGCATGCCTGAGACATGACAGATACTAGGACATCAGGTAATTGCTTCTTTAGAAAAATGGAAGAGCGCTGCAAAATTAGTCATCCGCAAGGATGAATATTATAAATTGCACATAGGAACAAATTAACTGGGTTGATCTATCATATGGCAGGAAGTGAGCACTTCTGCAAGAACATGGCAGAGTGTATTAGCTCCTGTTTATTGCATGCGTATATCTGTGTACATTAGCTGAGCTGTGAGAACCGAACCTGTCAGGGGGTTGATTCACATCATTCAATGATGTCTATAGTGAGTGGTTGGAATGTGCAAACGTAACATGTGTAGCTTAATATGAATTATGCTAATGTTCATGTGTGTATTGACCCAGGTGGTAAATACGTGTACAAGTTATTACCAAGGCCAACCTACGCACCAGGGACCAAGGCCAACCCCCCCCCCCCCACACACAGACACACACACACACACACACACACCCCACCTGAGAGCACCACAGTCGGTTGACTCATTCACAAATAATGTTTATAGCTATGCCCTTATGTTTCTTATGTTTTAAATGTTGTGTTCCCATTTTCTTGACTTACTGTAGATGTTTTTAATGGTGTGATGTTTGTTTTTATTTGTTATTAGCTAGCTCAGCTGGACATTTATTTAAAACTTTAAAATAAAAAGTTAGTAAGTAGGCCCTACCCTATGTGACTACATGTATGTACTGTCTGCATGTATATTTATTTACCTTTTAGGATTACTTTATCACAAGTAGGTATGTACAGTATCGCATTTGTCTCATGTTTATGGTGTTATGTTTCTTCGGGGGAAAGAAAGTCTCAAAATAATCAATAAAAAAAAAAGGCCAAAACTGGATTTGATGTAGCATTTTCCAAAGAAGACAGCTTTTAAAAGCCAATGATGCATCACTATAGGTCTTGCTCCGTTGAGGATTTATCAGTGTAGTGGCAAGCTCAAACAAACTTTGCCACAAACCGTTTTTGACGCGATCAAATTTGTCCAGGCATTAACTGCTGGGTATTACAGCAGTTTTCCTTATGCAAATAAAATGAGACGGTAAAAACCGTGTGATCTCTAGCCTGTGCATACCTTCCAAACCATCAACCTGGCTTGTTACACCTGTGTTCCCTATGTCACCGTGTGTCAATCATTGTGACTCACACCCCCCATATAACGGGTTAAAGGCACACACAGGCAGAATGGCTCCTTCACCCAGATTGAACAGATTAACATGCCGTCAGATAGGACTGTCTGTCAAAAATGTTGCAACAGACTAAGCTTACGTATAACAAACTCGACCACAAGGTCATGAGTTCAATCCCGGGCAGCGCCAACTCAGCCTATGAGTAGCTCGGCTTGGGTGTGGTAAGTTATGCGGTAAATACTGGGAGCTGATAGGTGTTCCGCTCCACCACAGCAATATTCCACCAACTCCCAGAGGTTTCTATAGCAAAACGGGGATAGACTCCCGCACATGGCTGATACAGACAATAAGCGTCTCAGACCTACTACTACACTAAAATCACACAGAGGAGTATTGGCCCATATTGAAATTAAGGTGTTTCTGTGTCGGTTCACTGACCGCAAAATAGTTTCAGGCATAAAATAACCAAAAAGTTCACCAGTTGGCAGAACTGCTGGCATTATAACATACTGAGCTCACCTTTATTCAAAAGGGAACTCTTATCACAGGAAGGTTACAACCTAACAGATTGTGAAGCAATGCACGTTCAAGGCGAATTCCTGGCAAAATGTTAATAGTGTGGGAAGCAATTCTCAAAGCTATGATTAGGAGTTAAGTGCTCTACATCTGTCCCCATTTTTAGGCATCCACAGGCAGCACAGATAGTCTGAGGAAAACATATTTGTGGCTTCTGGCTGCTGCAGGGAACCAACAGTGCAGCTCCTTGGAGTGTGCACTGTGACTAACACACAGTATTCTGGGAGCCAACACAAATAATGGAAAGTAAACAAGTCTGCCACCTTTTGCCTTCCTGATGCTGCAGTGTTTCTTTCTTCTCGTGCGCAACAAATTGCTTTGCAACAGTTAAATGATTATTTTACAGACCATTCTACATTATTCTAAGCTAATGTGAAGACTTGTAGTTTTTTGCCATCATACCATTGGGTCAGTGTTTTTCAAAAAGACAATACAGGCCATTTCTCTTCCTCTCTCTCTCTCTCTCTTCTAAATTAATGGTGATGTTTATTGAAGATCCTTTCGGCTCCAGCCAAAAAGTCATTATAAAAACTTCCAACATAACTCGGCAATATATTGAGGTCTGGTACGCATGGCCCGGATCAATAGAGTGAATCAATGCATGTCACTGTCTGCATTAGCCAGCGGTAAATGTAAGACATCCGTTCAAACGCAGAGGGCACACATGCCTTTAGGGAGGACAAGACACTCTTAATGGTCAAAGGGTACTTTTCACAAGCTGGGTGCAGTCACTGTTGTTCCTGCTACAGCAGTAGAGTGGAGCATCAGTGTACTGAATGGCAGGCAAATAGTGCCACTCGTGTTTTGTTTGCTGAAAAGTCCTGGTTGTGACTCAATCTGGAGAGAACTCCACACACTCGCACGCATGCACGCACAGGCAGAATAAAAAATAGGCCTATGGACACTTCATTATCCGTAGTCGGGTCACCGGGGCAACAGCTCCACCAGAGAGCTCCAGACTTCCCTCTCCAGAGCAACATTAGTAACTTCATTCTGGGGTATCGTGAGGTGTTCCAAGACCACTTTGGAGATAATAATCCCTCCATCTCATCCTTGGTCTGCCCCAGTGGGACATGATCATTGGTCTGCCCCGTGGTCTCCTCCCAGTGGGACATGCAATGAGGACCACCCTAGGGAGACGCTTATACTATATGCCTGAAACACCTAAAAGCTGGCTCCTGTCCAAGCAAAGAAGCAGCGGCTCTACTCTGAGTCAATCTCGTGTGACTGAACTGCTCACCTCATCTCTATAACGGGGATGCCAGCCACGCGTCTCGGAAAACAAATTTTGGACGCTTGTATCCATTCCACTCTTATTTTAGTGTAGGGTTATTTAATGACATCGTCAAATTGACTGCATATGAATTACTGCCCTGCTCTGCCTTTCGAACCGGGGAATTAAGTGTGATCAGATGGAATTAGTCAAATCACAATAAGATGCGTATGTATTTTCAATTCATGTATTGTTGTTTTGTCCTTGATGTATATGTATATGTTGTGTATTCTTTGGTTTGTTTTGCAGTTTATCATTGGTGATGTTGTTTTGTTTTTTGGTATGTATAAGTTAGCTGTAACTTTGTTGTTACAGCTGGCTATACATACTTTACTATAGCACAGGCCCGGCCAGGTTAGCAGAACAACAACAATAACAAAGTGACAGTCATGTTAATGGAATGCTAATTATATCTGTTTATCCACCCACAGCCATCTGTTCATTTCTTGTTGAATATAGTCAGATAAAGGCTTCCATCACAGTACCACAGTTCCACAATAATAAAGCTTTGTCTGCGATTCCAGTACTTTATGTCGAGGCTATAATAATGAAAGATTGGCCTGAGATTTTATTACTTTATATTGAAGTTGCTGCTCTGCTCGCAATCGAGCAGGAAAACCGCCAAAAACAGTGTTATTAGCCAAGCAATATTACAGGACCATCAACTGCCACACAGCATGTGTCATTCATGTCCACATTTCTTTCGGGGACTGCATGCCCATCAATCTGAAGTCCCGTTAGTCCGAACAACGGGCAATTTGGTTTTTCTTTGCAATAAATGAACTGCAAACGCAAACACCATTGATCAGGGATAACACGAGGGAGAAATTAATTCAAAGGAATACGAGAAAAGAAAGTTCTTAAAAATATATATCTATGTGGAGAAGCTCACCTTCAAACTCCCCCCTGTTTGACAGTTTAAAGGAATGCTTTGATTAATTGGTCTCTCTGACGCTACTTTAATGAACAGTGAGGTTGCACCGTTGGGGCAAATTAACATGATCCTCTTTTTGCAGAACAGACTTAATGAAACCCCGATGGATTACATTACAAGTGTGCCATGTATCCGTTCCATGCACATGCAGTGTGAATAGCACAAGGCTCCCTGTTAGCAAATGTTCCGATATGTGCCCAAACTGAAGTTGCAAAGGTTGAGCAGTTAGCCTTTATAAATAATGCTGCAGGTTCATGTGAGTGATCTTTTACAGGCCGTAAAATACAAATAAACCATTGAACGAATCAAGTTTCTTCACTACACATAAATGTCATGATGATTTGTCATGACATCTACCTATATGATTGATTGTATATTTATTTTCGTGTCATGCACACCTTGTGCCCAACCCTCATGGGTATATAAGACACCATTTCATATTTGCAATTACAGCATGTTTTACAATACATAATTTATGCATTTTACAGCATGTTTACATTACACAATTCATTATATTACACCTCAGATGTATACAGAGTACTCTGTCTTCTTTCCCAAGCTTGACAAATAAAATCTGCTACAACGAAAGTCCCTTTGGCAAAACATATCTCCATTTTTACATAGTCATTTAAATCTAGGAAATCCCCACATATAGAAGACATCTTATTAACCAAAATATCCCTTAAGTCACCGTATTTAGAGCAGTAAAACTAAAAGTGAACTTCGTTTTCAATTACATCTAGATCACAGAACAGACAATATCTCTCATCTTCAGGGGTGGCATTAAACCTGCCAGTCTCCAGTGCTAAATAATGGTAATGTTCCTGACCTTATTTGAGAGATTGTTGCCTTTTGTTTAAATTATACTTCACATAAGGTTCTACAGTGTATATGTCCATATATATATAATATATATATACAGTATCCCCAGGCCCCCCATTTAGTACTTGTAATTTTGAGACCACCCAGGCAGTACAGTCTGCATAGCTGACAAACTTAGAATCAGCGTGCACGCTGCAAAAAGATGAATTGACCCAAGTGACATGCAAATGAGCAGGGACGGCTCCAGGGGAGCCGAGAAATAGAAAGTGTGAGAGTGTGAAGATGGTCATTTGTGCGAGTCTCAGGCTCAGTGCTTGAGAGTATACACCTCCTCCTGGTGAGGTGTAAATCCTGCCAGACGCACAGTGACACATACTGTATTTCGAGAGAGGGTTTCAGGTATATAGGCCTCCGGCAGGGCCGTCTGGCTTTTACACAAAGTCTTGGGTTAATGGGTTAATCTATTTGTGAGGATATAGCTATGCTCTTGTCTGTCTGCAAACACATTTTTATGTCTCGGTGAAGTCGAGATGGCTCAGTGCTAAGCTACGTATATAACGGCTATGGGGTTGCAGGATGTGATATTAAGCGGAGTATAAAGGCCATACACAGTGCTGCCATGTGGAATGTGGCGAGACCATACATGAACCCTCAGGGTGTGTGAAATATGAAAAGCCTGTTTTGTTGTAAGGCAAGGGAGATTTCTCCCATTAGCGTTTGGTTTGATAGGATATTAACATGGGCAGACGGGCTGCAGAGTGTTTGTATCCATGTGTTTGTACCCATGGCTGAGCACTGCGGGTTCTGCTGCCGAGCCGAGCTGCCTGGGATACATGAATAGAACCTGTAATGGCAGCCTATTGAGGAGCACTCTTTGGTCTGTTCGCCAGGGTTAAGAGCACGTAAAAGGAATCAACAACAGCCTGATGCATTTTCTTTTCTGCCTTTCTCTGCTTCTCTCTCTCTCGCACACACACACACACACACACACACACACACACACACACACACACACACACACACACACCTTTCAATTCGTCACCATGCTGTCCAGACAAATCGGCAGTGGAAGCCAGGGGCTGGGTGCCCATCTGGCCAGCCATTTCCAGCGGGCCCCAGCGTGGTCAGAGAGAGAGAACCATCTAATCCCCTTCCTCCCCGAGACGCAGAAGGCACTGACGCTATCCTCAGTCAACGTCAAGGACATTGACTGCACCTCAGCTATTGCTGCCCAAGGTCACCAAACTCCCTCTCAGTTTCTCTCTCCAACTCTCCTTCTATCTCTCTCTGGCTTTATACACACACACACACACCTCTCTCTCTCTTTTATATTCCACTCTGCACTATAGCTACATAGTGCATATCGTGTAGAGGCTTGATTGTACCAAATCCAGAGGGAAAAGCCAAGTTTGCAGACACAGCAGTCGATGTTCTGTACTCTACTGTGATTAGTCTGAGACCAACTCCCAACAACTGTCAAGCCAGGGGGCAAAGAGGCTGGAAGTATAGAGCTACTCTCAAATAGTGGAACACATTGTAAAGTGGACTTGCGGAGGCTGCTTTCTCACATTTGGTGTAGTAGAATTGGTCTAGATGGGAGGTGATGTTATTTTGGTGTCCGTTTTTCTTTTTTCCTTTGTTTTGGTCACACATTTTGCTCTTAAAGAGAGAAAGAAAACACTCAGTGTAGTCATGGAAGATCTTCTGATAATACTTCCAGTACCCAAAAAATGTAAGGTAGGCCTACTGTAGGCCTATACTTGGAGTGTGGTGTGCAAAGTTTCACAGCAACTGAATGATGCAAGGCCAGGCTTGTATATACAGGGGCTGCAGCCCAGGCCACTCCAATTTGGGGGTCCAAGTAACCAAACTGCCGTCTGTGGGCTGCAGAAATAGCTCTAAATCGATGCTGAAATGCGTCTGCAGCAGCCCTCACCACGCCGATGAAGTGGAAGGTGTAAAAAATATAAAAAGTTAAACAATTCCGGACCGGACACACCCACACCCTACACCCGTTTCTGCACATTTAGCTGCTGCTGCCGATAGCTATCACATCCCACGGGGGAACTTTGGTTCTCAGCTTCACCCCGCTGAGTGCTGCCCACAGAGGAGCGCGCAGGGGGGGCAGTTAGTAGTTAAGTGTTTTGCTCAGGGACACATTGCTGAGAGATGGAATCGTACCAGGGACCTCCAGGGGGTTGCCATGCCCTCGATTGCGCCAGTGTTTTGAATTGGATGTGGGCAGTAACTTCTTGATGCTCATGCTGTGGCATTCTGGACCAGTTGAGCATGTGTTCGTGCTCGTGCACTCACTCACAGCATTCTGGTGTAGCATCCATTCAGGGACATTCCGTATGACACAGGAGGCTGCGCCACGGTCTAGCATTCACTGCCAGGCGCGGAGAAGAAGCTGCGCGTGGTAAGTCGGGGGAGGTTGTATACTAACGCACATTGGCCATGCCATTTACAAGTGCCCTCCATGCGAGTGCCTAGCTCCCTTGAAGTCTGCTTTGAGCCTCCTCTCAGTGTAATGATGGTGAGCTTTACGAAGAGCCTTGCGTGTCTGAGGACTCGGCTTTGATCGCCAACCCTCTTTCATCTCTCAGGTTATCATAATAAATAGTCTCTATACAAGGCAAGAGTGCATTAGACCATGTGCTACATCGTATGCATATTTGATATGTTCTGCCATTTGACGTCTTTGGTTTGTATGTGCATTTTTATTGCGTTATTATTAGAGAGACTAACAGGAAACTGAGGGCACACGTCGTATGCGAGACAAGACGCCCAGGAGTCAGATTCAACGCCCCAAAGCAGCATGTGGTCAGGGCACTCATTTGTTGGCTCACCAGGCGTCGCATTTGATATCTTTTAAATCCACCGTGGATGCTGTGAAAATGTAATTCTGTAAACGTCACTGCTGTGACATGTGTGTTTTCCCTGTCTGTGCTGCATGAAAGAATACAATGAGCTTTGAGAGCGGTTAGGTCCCACTCATCTATACTGTATCATGTCACGTGCTTGTGCGTTTGCGTGTACACAGACCCTCAAAGCTGGACATAGGAGGGGCTAGCGCCCCTCAAAAAATAAATATCCAAAAAAAGGATATCTATAGTTGTTTTTCAATTGTGCTCAGATCAAGGTAAATGGAAAAGAAATTAGATTTTGGGGTCTAATAGGGAATTATATGCCGGTTTGTAATTACAGCATAATTTAGTTTCATAATTTTAGTGTTTAATCATGCTGTGACTGCTTGTTATACTTTTGTTGTAGGTTGTACAGTAAATTGAAAATGTGTCATTATCCTGGTTTTAATATATTATTGAATCGGTTTTCACCAGCAAAATAAATGAAAAACAAAAAGTCATCAATGAGTTCAATTTAAATATACATTAACAATACTTCTAGTCTACAGCCAAATCAAATGTAAAATTTTAAGTAAAAATAAACTTTACATTTTTCGACATTTAATTTGTGTACTCATCTCATTCATTAGTCATTCAGCTGTGAAAACACATTAAAAGACTACAGGCTATTTATTGATTAATCGAATACTTTAACATCTTTGTAATGTTATGTTAGTAAAAAGCAGGTAAAAGAGTAACGTCTGAGGCAGACTAACATCAGTCACTTTTCCATTCACAGTAGTAGAAGGAGGTGAGGGAAACCGCAGATATGTCGTCGCCGCCTATTGCCTGCGACCATGAGACCCGTTTCTGAATCGGTCTATAACAGACCTCTGCCTAATCAAACCCTCCGAGCACCAGCAGCGCGGCTGCGCCCCGCTTGATTTACTGCCGTTACCAACATGACAATCATGTAAACACACACACACACACACACACACACTAGTGACACACAATGTCATTTACAGCTAAACATTGCTCTCAAAAATGTTTTTGAAAACATTTGAGCGAGAAATAGACGAAGCAGTACCCGAAAATAGATTCTATCTGATCTGCAGCTGGCCAGACACAGCCAGCGCAAACTTATGGAATACGTTTTTTGTCGTGTTTTGGGTCAATGTATTAATTTATGTTAGGTACTGGTAGCCATGTAATAAGCGGGTCATTGCTAGGTCATTGTTCGGGAGATAATTCACCTTCAGGAAGTTTAACCACCTCGGCAGTTAAACTCCCTGTGGGTGAATTATCTCCCGACAATGACCACCTATAGCCAGATATTATCCCTTACATGGCATGTACCCCAGTTGTAGCGGACGTCAGAGGTGTAGTAGAGGGTGAACAGGAAAGGGGGGTTTCGAGGACCCGTGGTGACCCCCCCGCGTCGGGGCCTATAATGGCGTCTCGTTATACGCCGCTGCCGGTCATGCTTACTGTACAGTCGAAAGGCTGCAATACAATCTGGTGTTGGTGTGTGTGTGTGTGTGTGTGTGTGTGTGTGTGTGGGGGGGGAAGGGGGGGCAGTAGAGCTGGTGTGTGGGGACCCGGGCTGCAGCCCCATTGAGGTCATGGTGCTTGGGTGGTCAAAAATGTTGGAAAACAGATTGCGCTCATTTGCATGTTCCATTGTCCCCTGAACAGCAGTGCTTGACCGTAGCCAGTTACCCTTTGAACCCCCTGCCGCACACACACACAATCTAAGTCTATATCCCTTCTTTCCCTCACGATCACATTGGCTTCATTGTGCCACATCTGTGTCCGTATTTGGGCAGGTACATCTTGTGTTCATGGATGGCACTACAACTTGATCTCACTGGGCGAGGAGAGCTTTTATCCAAGGCACTTTACATAGATTGTGCATTGCATTCACCCATTCACACACACATTCATACACCGATTGCGGCAGAAGCCACATGCAAGGTACCAACCAGCACATAGGGAGCAATTTGGGGTTCAGTGTCTTGCCCAAGGACACTTCGACATGTAGACAGGAGGAGCCGAGCCGGGATTCGAACCGCCGACCCATGGATCGTTGGACGACCTGCTCTACCTCCTGAGCCACAGTCGCCCGTACTGAAAGTACCCAAAGTAAAAGTAATCATTATGCAGAAGAATGTCCCTTTGGCTGGTGTCTTTGGCAGTGTCCTGCAAGTCTCATTCTCCTGGCTGCTATTTTGTTGCTCACCCTGAATATTCCGGCATACAGCTTCTCGTTGTTAAAATGTGTACTCTTGCTGATGTCGAGCACTACACGTAGTAGTAGTAGTGCCAACGACACTGCCTGACTGGTACCCGTTTTAACAAGGTGTGGATACCTACAGTAACAGTGGAGGACACAGAACATGCCTATTATGACTGCACCTGTAAAACTCTCCCTGCAGTTGTTTTTGTCATTTAATGCTTTGAAAAGTTCAAAGCAATCACTTCGATACAGAAAGTGATGTAGAAAGTAGATTAAAAGGACAGAGATGGCCATGCGTGGAAATAGTAACAATAATACGCTTTTAAAGTTATTGTGTGGATTACAAATTGCTCCATCTACACTCCAATAACACTGTTCTTAAAGCTGTGGAGAGTGGTTTGACCTTCACACCTTTGTGTGTGTGCGCACGCACGCATGCGTGTGCATATACTGTATATATATATATAGATAGATATATAAGGGTTAGTAAGCGTGTCAGAATGGCATGTGTGATTCATATGTCGAGGCCTTTTGTCAAAGTACTCGTTGGACTCATCCGTCTGTGTCCCTATTATGCCCATACTGTACGGATATCTACAGTAGGTATCTGTCAGTCCTTGCCCCTTTTATGTCCATATATATGGAGGTGCACATATTTTGGCATGTGCACATATATGGGAATATCAATTGGATCGGTGGTTCTGGACAAAAGCATCCGAAAAATCCGAACGGCTCGACTGCAGGCAGGTGTGTGTGTGTGTGTGTGTGTGTGTGTGTGTGTGTGTGTGTGTGTGTGTGTGTGTGTGTGTGTGTGTGTGTGTGTGTGTGTGTGTGTGCATGCGCAGCGCATGCTCTATACTGGCCACTTTAGTCAGTAATAATTGTCGTTATCTACAAGCTCCCAACGTGTCGATGTAGATCGGCTAGTTGATCTATTCAAAATGTTTTTCAAAATAATAAAAAAGGCAAAGAAGTTTAGAGATAAGGGGTTTAGCGTGGATGAAAATAGAGCACTAAACTCAAGTGCACAATGATATGAGAATGCATGCTCTGTTTCTTGTTACTTGCTATAAGGGACCACCATTCTTGGTGACGTAACTAAGGTATGTTTCAAGGTTGATATAAGGTCAGTACCTATAACTACCTACCCAGACAGCAGAGAGCTCCAGGATCAAGCTGTGCCAAAAAAAATTGCGACCCTGTACCTAGTGCCCAGTTGTCCAGGTGCCCAGTTATCCTACCCCTAGGTGTTACTACTGAGAATAAAATGTAGGCTACTGAGGCCAAAGGTACCTACATATCCCTAATGCCTATAGTTCCAAGGTGTACAAGTGGCCTGTCCACTTAGTGTCCACTGTCCACTTGACCTGTAACCCTGTTAGCTATCTTTCTGATGAATTGAAAACAGGGGACCCTGATATAAACAAGTCTTAGTACATTTACTTAAAGGACCACTTCACCACTTTTCAACCCATCTTCATATCCTCCTAATAATCCTGATAGATTGGCGCAATTTCTTTCTACTCAGTCTGTGTCTCATAGGAGGGCTGTGGGCAGTTCAGAAACCCGTCCGCCAGTGATATCATCGATGGGGAATCCAAGCTAATAGAAACTGCGGGCTTTCTAGTCCTGAAAAGTTGCAATGCGAAAATGGAAGCCATCGTTCACACAATAATAAAAATCTAAACATGAAACTTGAAAAAAATCTGCCTAACGATGATGATTCTGAACTGCCCATAGCCCTCCTAGACACCTGCATTCAAGACACTTGCCTTGTGTCTGACACCTGACTTGTGTCAGAACACAGCTTTGATGGATGCGTTCTGCCCCCCTCCCCCCCATCAAACAAAATGTTTGGTCAAACCACATGGGCTTCCATTGGAAATGCACTGGAGCGGCCATTAATCACAGACACAAGACAGGTGTCTTGAATGTGTGAACGCAGCCCAGTAAGGGCATATGTCAACCCCACCCGCTCACCTCCGCCCCACCGCATCCTCCTGGTGCTGCGGCCATCTTGGAAACTAAACATAATATGAACAATTGGAGAGGGGTGGGGGCGTGGGGCAGAGAAAGGCCCTTATTAACTACATTATATCTTGGGTCACTCAGACCAATTGGAGGTGGTTGTGTTCATATTGTACTGACATTGGTCATGGCATCCAGCCGCTGAGCCGCTAGAGGCGACGTAGAGAGGTGAAGTAATATTGTAGATATATTCATGCAAGACTAACATAACAGTAATCAGTTATCAACTGCAAGTGCCTTCTTTATAGTTCTTATCCTGATATACAATATGGTTTTCTCATCTGCTGCAGACAGAGTTATCCCACTAGGCTGGGAGAGATGTAGCCTAGATTGTGTTTATTCACTTTGACACACCTTTGATGAATTCCTGTTCCGTTCTTTGGCTATATAGAAGAGTCTATTTGTACGTCTCTAAAGGTTTTGATGAAGTAAACTATAGTGTAATGCTTTATTCGGTCGTCCACTCACAGTTAACAGTCTTTGTATTGAGTTGTGCGTGAAATGTACTGTAATTCTGCAAACGGTTAATACATATTTCAATCAATCAATCAATAGTTTGTGTGTGAGTCGGTTTGGCATACTTGGGCAGGGTGCATGGCTGCCGTTTCCGTGAAAGCACCAATAAGATTCCAAGAATGGAACTAGTTCTGGAACCAACGTTCTTTTGGTGGAAAGCGGGCCTCGTATAGTTTTGTCATATTGCCCCCTGGAAGACGTGCAGTCGTGCATGCATGCGTGGGACCAACAGCATGCAGTGGAGACCCACGGTTGGCTTCATGGTAATGTTTGGCTGAGGCATATTCTCTGATTCGCTGTTCCAAAGGCTGAGTTGTGTTCAGAGATGTGTCGTTTGAGTGGTTTCTTTCTTTGTCCAACATTTATTACTATATGTTGGACAAAGAAAGAAACAGATTACTGATCTGATGTGCTAGGCTACAATGAATGCATTGTTCGCTTGTGTGGAAAAAGATAAAGAATGTGAGGTTAGTGCTATTATTTAAATAAGCAAAAGAAGTATCTGGTAATATCTTCACATTTGAGATAACGTTACTATATTTTCCAGGCTTTTGGTAGATTGCATTGCATTAAATTAAAAAGGTTTGCTCAGCAGGTGCAAGCACTTTGGCAGCTACACAATACACATTCACACCTGGGAACTGCCCAGTACAGCCACTGCTCCCAGCACCCTGCTGCCAATGAGCAGCTTCACTGATGCAGTATGCCGTTAAATGTTAAGATCAAGGGCACCTTGCAATAGTCAGGCAGGACGTTACTTACTCTACTAATGAGATTTTCCTTGCACGTCCAGGTATTCAAACTTGTGACCTTTACAGTGGCAAGCTTTATTCTTTATTGACTATTATTGAGTATGTATTTAGTATTCATTGACTACAGCGGGTGACTATACAGTCGACATTTTTCTTGTGGCCAGGAACCATTGATTCTGTGACACAACCAAAGGTTATTTGGTCTCTCTTCACATATTATTTGCACCTTGTGTAGAGGCTACAAGCCTAAATAACTAACAGTATGCTGAGGATTGCGTGACTCGGTTCAACCAATGCAACCCACGATCTAAAGACCAATTGAGTACTATAGACTAGAGTAACAGTCTAAGTTCACACTATCCATAATGTATAAATTATGGATACATGAGGACAACTAGGCCTTTTTGTGGAGGGGTCAGAATACATTTTGGACATATCGTCGTGAAACCGGTCATCATACAAACGCTGAGAAGCTGAACCTGTGGCACCCCATGCAGAAAGACTAAGGGGCCTTATCTCATACTTGGTGCAAATGGATGCAACGTGCAAAGCTCTCTCTCTCTCCTCTCAAATTAGAATAGCATAAAAAAGAAATACTCTTCATTAGGGATGAAGTGCCGAAGAGACATTTTGTCCGGCATCTATATCTGATATAATTAATTGCAGTCATGGCCGATAACCGATATCACCAATGTCGATATGATCTCATTCTGTATTAAAAAATATATAATTATTTTCTGAAATACTTTAACTTTAATACCTTTATATTTAATATTGTGAGCTTGTAAATCTGTTCAAGCTGTTACTTTGGGCTTGTTTATCTGTAAAGACAGACCGATTAATCAGACCGATGAATTAATCAGTCTGATTGATTAATCGAACCGATGCCGATTATTCTAAAATCAACTAAAATCGTGTGTTTGCCGATTAATCTCCCATCAGTACTCTTCAAGTCTTCATCCATCAAATGCTTAGAGTGCCATACATTTTTTACAAAGAGCACGGGCGACAGGTACAGTAGCAATTAAGTTTCAAACATACAACTGGACTCTCGAGACATTGGACACGGATGAAGGGCACAAGTAGTAAACAACAAGCCGTCAGCTTGTCGAACCACGATGTACTTGAAATTGCATCTGAGTGACCACTCCATTGCCTTTAGCTTCTTAGCTTTTGCCTTTTCTGGTGGCTTCTGATTCCACATAAGCAGACCTATGGGTGCAATGTGGTCCCAGCTCTAACCTACTGTGGTGTGAAATTGCATACACAACCTTGAAATGATTCCCACAATAGCAGATGGTCTTGGCAACGGAGAAAATACATTTTGCCCGGCTGTGTGAAGGAGGAAGGTGACACTAAATGAAAGTTTGATTAGAAAATGATACCTGGGGGTTATGACAAGTGACAAGAGAATGAGTCTGTGAGGAAGCCTACCTGAAGGAAAACCAATGTCAACCTCCACTGATTATGATGGAGCGGAGACCCCTAGTATCAGAACCGTATTATTAATGCATATAGCAAAACCTCTCAAATCCTGTACATATAATTATGATGTTCTAAAACACCACCACATTTCAACGGCTAGCTTAGGTTAAATTAAAGTATACGGTAAGTAAATAACTAACTGAAATAGTGAGAGCTGCTACAAAAGTTACAGTCAAAATACACCACTGCAGTATATTATGCTACAGTGCAGATAATAAGCCAAGGGCCAAAAGCATATCATTTTCTTTCTCAATTAAATAAACCGAAATAATATACTGTAGAAAAGATGCCGAGAAACACACACACACACACACACACACACACACACACACACACACACACACACACACACACACACACACACACACACACACACACACACACACACACACACACACACACACACACACACACACACACACACACACACACACACCTGGCTTAAAACCAGAGTGCTTGGTGGTGAGTGTTGCAGTGATTTATGGGGAAAAATCAGATGGAACCATTTTCTCATTAGAGAGGAGAACATTGAACCAACCTGCTCTCTCTTATAGCTTAGTGAACTAAATGCACAGTGATTGATGCAAATGCTGATGTGCTTATTGCACATTCTGACTTTCAATCTGAATTGCAGATGAGGTCTGAGGCAGCGCATGTTGGCCGTCACTGTACTGTTTTATATTCAAACAACATCATCATTGAATGAATTACTGTTACGGGGCCAATATGTCCACATCAGTTACACTTGTTGATTTAGTGTCACTTGCTATTTAATGTGGCAAAACCTAGAAATGGACTTTTGCTGCATGACTGTGGCTTCGTACTCCCTTCCATGTTAATTTATTTCTGTGATGCCTTCAGTAACTTCCTTGTTACCCTCCTGTCCTATGCCTCTCATTGATTTCCCCCTGCCTTTCCTTCTGCTGCTTTCCTATCCCCAGCTCTGCCTCCGGCTTCCACACCTGCAAGACACCTGCTTCCAGTTCCAACACAATGCGCTGGCACAGCGCACACGCGTGCGCGCGTGCTCCTGGACAGGTCCAGTCTAATGATCATTAGTGTAGGAGAAAGGTAACGCTAGGGAAACAGTCTACACAAAGGCTCTATTTTTAGCAGTCCTGGTCCAGAGGCACCTCTCTCTCTCTCTCTCTCTCTCTCTCTCTCTCTCTCTCTCCTCGAGGGGGAAAAAACAAAGTCGTAGATCAGCCGAAGGGGAAGTAATTAGGACAGATATTTAATTTGAATAATGTAGGCCTGCTGAAATATTGAAAGCACCTAAAGTTTATTAATTAAGTGATAATGTGGTGAGTAGTAGTCTACCTTCATGTCTCCCTTTCATTCCTCTGCCAGCTGAATAATGCAGGGGAAACGCGACGGCACGCGGGACAGAGAACATGTCACCCGTGGTCTCGTTAAGAGATGATTAAAAGGCGCGACCCACCTCTGTACCCGCACCATCAGTAATCTGCTATTACAGTAGTTGGGCATTTCTGTAACAGCCACGATCACCGTCGTCGCTTCACAGCATCACTTAGGAGCATACTGTATATACAGTAAGTCGTACAGTCAGTACAGTATGTACAGTCAGTCGTTAGTGATGTGAAGGTGGTGAAGACGAGTGCCATACTGTATACAGGATTGCACAACCCCACGCATGTGTGCTGGAGCATGTAAACATCCGCAGACAAGACAGAATTCAAACATACTACTGGCACAACAAGCATGCACACACGCATGTACTGTAACCTCCCACGGTGTGCACTTAAGTCACGGGAGAGATGTCGGGCCCTGCCTTACTCCTTATGCCTAAACCTATATTAGCTTTTTTTAATAGGCCAACTAGGAGATCTACATCAACTTGTTGTGAGCTTGTAGATCAGCTATTTTAACTACCCTATAGAGTTTGATTGATTGAAATATGTATTAACAGTTTTCAGAATTACATTACATTTCAAGCACAACTCAATACAAAGACTATTAACTGTGAGTGGACGACCCAATAAAGCATTACACTTTTTTACAAGAGGGTCCACCTTGTTCAATTCATCAAAACATTTAGAGATGTACAAATAGACACTTCTATAGCGTCGCAGTCCCGCCCCCTTTCATGACGATGCCAGGCCCAGGAAATAATTCCCAATGCATTTTCCCCATAGACATTTCCAAGTATTTATTTAAAGATCTTTTAAGCGTCGTACAAAGCCAACTCGTGTTGTGACAAATCATGACAATAAACACAATATTTTGGACCAAACAAATAATTACAAAAAAGTGTAACCTGCCGGTTTTTTTCTTCTTTCTAATTATTTGTTCGGCCCAAAACATTGTGTTTATTGTCATGATTTGTCACAACTCCAGTTGGCTTTTTTTCGCAGCGTAAGAAAAATGAACGGGGAATTATTTTCCGGGTATGGAAAGGAGTACTGCGACGCTCTATTGGCCTGAATATAATAATTCTTCCAATAGAAATATCCTAAAGAACAGGGGTCTTGTATTATAATCGGGGACTAGACTATTTGACATTCAATGTTCTTTTTCCACAAAAATGAGTGTTGAAAAATGGGGGTCGTCTTATAATCAGAGTCGTCTTATATTCGTGACAATACGGTATTTTAAAATGTATTTTGTTATAGTTTTATTACCACTTATTGTGTTGCTGGTCTCCCTCATGCGTTTAACAATGAGAGATGGTTACAGTCAGGGAGCAACCCCCGGCCCCTTCCTTCAAGCTCCATTTTGAGTTGGTGTTTGGAGACAAACCAGTGAAAGTGTAAATAAAAGTGCATTCCTGCAGAAAGTCAATGAAAAAGGGGGGCAAAGGGGTGACGAAGGACACGCACTATACGCATAAGCTGCTGCTGGGTGACAGTAAAAGGTCTTCTGAGGAAGAGCCTTACGGCTCCAAACGTCACCACCAAATACATTTCACAATGGGAGGAATAAAGCCCAAACACGACAAATGTGTCCGTGGCAAAGACTTGGTCATGTCCGTTTATATTTTCTGTTTTACACAGTATTATAGTGTTCTTATTTTGATCATAAGACAAGTCTCTAGGACAGGTTTTCTTCAGAATATGTGTGACAATTATTTACTCTTACTATGACTCTATGGCTAGGAGTCGAACTAGTACTTCTCAAATGTTTTATTTGCAAGGGCCCCCTTAACTCTGAGAGTGTACAAAATTTGAAAAACTCAGAGTTACAGACCTGTTATGGTCATTCATGGTTATCCTTTTATGTGTTTCTGGTCATATCTTTGTCCACTCATTGTGTATGTCCGTGGCAAAAATGGAATGTTGACAAAAATGTCCACCCCAAGCAAACATGGAAATTACCCCTGGGTCACCGTGCAACTCCTTGCAACAAAACGGTTGCGAGTAGATGCATGGCGACGTATTGTTGTGGTTTGGGCGATTATATTGAACCAGTTAAATCACTTCAACTGTCACTTCAACTGTCGCAACACGACATATCACACCGCAAGGGGACAAACGCTAAAACCGTCTCATCTCATCTCGACCCTTTGGTGTGCAGATCTTTATTATTTTCTTTCCTGTAGAAGTCATCATGATATCTGAAACACACTGCTTAGTTACAATACATTCAAATATTAGTGTTCAAATGAACAGTTGCTGTATAATATATTATTTGCTAACAATTTTTTGTATTCTCTACATTGATCTCTTTGTCTCTCCCCACTATTGCTCCATTCCACACCATTTCTCCCCAACGTACTTTTTAATTATTTCTTCCCTATTTCTTGTCTCTAGCTGTCTTCTGACTTCTTTTCACACTGCGTGGGTTTCACAGATGGAGTGATTTACGTACTTGAGGCTGTTGCAGTTATGCAAAACACAGTTTCAGTTCAATGGAAATGTCAAAGGGAGTAATGCACACAAGCATCATCCAATATTGATCTGCCATAAAAAAAAACTTGTATTGAGGCAGACTATACATTTTAAGAAGGCTCTTTTCGTCTTTTGGGTTTGTGGTAACAGATATCAACTTCTTCAACTTTAAGTTTATTGTCACATCACAAGTTTACAGGTGTAATGGAGTGGTTGATATTATTTGCCAAACAAGCTCCCAGAATGTTTTGCAAAATATAGTAACAAGAATAGAGACAATGGGACAATATCAAATATGTTTTATGCATGCTTAAAAATAAATGCAGTATATTGCAGAATACTGTAGTGCACATGGATGAGGAGTTTGCTGTCACAGACTTTGACAGCTTTTAATTCTACGTTAGTGGGTATACATGCTTCGGTGTGCATGCCGTCACTCAGCCGTTCAGCATGAGTGGCTCAGCTAATGAAGTCTTAACTCCAACACACAATTATTGAGCTATTCTGGGCTGGCACTTCACATTAAGAACAACAATAGATATTAGATTTTAACGTGTGATAATACCACTGTCTTACTTCAATTTAGTACATGTTGATCTTTTACTAGCTTTTTGACCTGTAGTGATGAAGAGAATGACACATAACTCATTCCATGCGAGATAATAACTATGAGCAGTCCCATTAATAATAATACATTTTATTTATATGGCGCCTTTCAGGTCACTCAAGGTCGCCTAACAAAACAGAAAAGAAATACAATACAATAAAGCAAGTTTAAAATACACACAAAGGCCATTAAGTTATACACTTTGATAGAGGTTACAGTATCACCATAGTCATACCACAGACGGCACCATAATCAGCACCGTGCCATATCATTAAAAATTAGATGCCTCATTGGCCGCTGCAGTTCGTTGGAGCCATGTGTGTCGACGGGAGGGCGGAACAATGTACACTCTGCATGGCAAGCTGGGGCATAAGTGCGCCGAAAGTGTGGAAGGCACGCTACGCCATGCTGCATCCAAACCACCACCCTAACCATAACCGCAAGCACGGTGCAACTCATGTCGGCAGGCGTTTGGCAGGCGTTAAACCCTTTACCCTATGCGGTTCCCAAACTTTTTTGGTTGTGCACCCCCTGGTACCTCTTGACCAAGCTAACGCACCCCCTGCCCCAATGCCCAGTCTTGTTGCATTTGGCCGAAAATGAGTATGAGCGTTATGGCAAAATCACTATAATGGCTCCATTTCAGATCAGTTATTTAGTTATTGCATTATTGCACATAGCCAAAAGGCATTAATAATTAGGCCTGCATTCCTTTCAGTTTCATTTTAGGTTGAGAGCGACACACTCGCACGCGCACACACACACAGCTGGCTGGTGTTGTTAATTACCTGGCTTGCGCTGAGCAGTTCTTCATTGAAATGGATTTTACTTTGCAAAGCGTGGACAAATAATGCACAGACAATGTGAGTTGGCTTCATGTCTTGTGTCGAGTTGAAACTGTGAAGCTGGATGTGTGAGGGAACTTGGAAAGGGGGGGCTGTGGGGAGGAATGTCACTACAGAGAGAGAGAGAGAGAGAGAAGCTCTATACAAAAACGGTGTTTTACCGGATTTTGACGTTTGTGTTAAACAACACTATAAACCATCCGCCATTACACTTTTCATGTCACGCACCCCCTGGTGGCCACTGTCGCACCCCTTGTGGTGCTCGCACCACAGTTTGGGAAAGCCTGCTTGGCCTAACTTAACCCAAACCCTTACCCTAACCATAACCTAAGTTTAACCCTTACCCTAACCATAACCTAAGCCCTAACCGCAAGCACGGTGCAACGCATGTCAGCACCACAGCAGCATCTCTCTCTGTAATTAGCAGACAACAGTGCAACACTATCTCTCTCTCTCTGTTTCTGACACAACGGCGCCACTTTTGCCCCTACTGGTACTATAAACATAGTAACATAGTAACATAGTCACATAGTCCCATAGGGACATTGCTGTTCCTTGGAGTGGTTGCAGTGCACCACTCAAAAACACACGACAGTGTGAATTGAGTCTGGCTTATTAGCCAGGCTATGCAGTTCCCAGTTCATCACATATAGATCCGACACAGGTGGGACCCCATTCTCTAAATGTGCAACATGTTACAAAATGTCACATTTCCATCAGCACATTTCTCTGGCTGAAATAATGTTCAACAACATCCTAGGCTAAATGTTCCGATTTGAATATTGCTTGCTCAGTAATTGTTATCTCCTTATTGTCAAGATTTTATGTTGTGAGATGGGCTTGGTCTTCACAGCTGCACAGTGCTTAACATTATCCCTGGGGGGGCAGGGTCAATCAATACACCTAGACCTGTCTTTTTGGAAAATGCAGATATGCTGAGAATCAATACCCCCGTGTCATGCAACCCCCATTTCAATCAGGGTGACTGAGATACGATGCAGCGGGAAACACAGTGGTGTGTGACTGTGTATCACAATATCCTCCTCTCCTCTCTTCCTGCCTACACCTCCTACAGTATCTGTCAGACATGCAAATAATGTGTAGCTGTCAAGAGACCTTGGAAAGACGCGTACATAACCTCACCTGCAAGACAAACCGATTGTTCCCATGGCACAAAAGTCAATTGCATGATTGATTGATTAATTGATTCATTCATTCCTCATTCATTCATCTTATGCTCAATGTTCTTCAACTTCTTCAGCCCTTTTGACCCTGTACCATCATTCAAAAAAACAGTAGTCTAAATTCCAATTAGTTTAGATTCCCGTTGTGCTATTGAAGCCTGTCTGTACTGATAGCCGGATACTGATCACCCCTATATCTCCATACATGGAGCTGGCCTGTTCTGACAACACAATGTTGTTCCGACATCTGCATAGACTCCATATTTGGACATGCCTGACAAATAACTCCATATATGGGCATAACAGGGACACAGACATAACTAGAACTGCACTCCGTCGAGTGCCTACTTGCTTGTTGCACACAAGTGCACTGCTACAAACTGTCAAATATCAGCTTCTCTGTGAATGTCAATTAAAGGAAATGCCTCTATGTATATGTATATGCAATTTGTAAGTTGACTAGCGGTATACTGTGGTTACTTTGCACCCCGTTTGATGCATATGTATCGTAGCAGCATTATGACCTCAGGGTACAACTGGTATAACTAGCTCTCAATGATGACGTAATAAAGATGTGGATTAAAGGACCCAATGCCAGGGTGTAATTGGTTTTCGATGGTGACGTAATGACGATATGTTTTAGTGTCGGGAGGATTAACGGTAATGCCCCTATGTATACATGTATGTAATCTGACACCACTGCCATATCAGGCACAAGTAGTCACGAAAACTATTACTTGCGCAAGCCGGTACGACCACCTTACTTGCTCGCTCTGCTTGCGCAAGTAGCTAGAAATGCACTCTGTCGAGGTGCCAACTTGCGCGTTGCACACAAGTAGGCCATACATGGCCAACTTGTGTGCAACCAGAGCGAATCCCTCGTCACCACAGGCCATTTACCCGGAGACCGAATTGCTTAGCCGCAAGAGATGGCGACATTCACACGTCCTAGCTGATCAGTTCTGGCAAAAATATATACGATATTCTTTGCCATCTCTAACTATACGCCCAAAATGGATTACAGAGAAGGAGAACATCGCCGTGGGTACGCTCGTCCTCGTGATAGACCCACAACTGCCCAGAGCGTTCTGGTCAATAGGAAAAGTGAAGGAGGAAATGACCAGAAGAGACAATCGACAAACTTACACCAGCCCTTTGACAGCTGCCTGCCGATATAGGAAATCGTCATTACACCGACATTGAAACATATCTTAATTAGGTCACCATCAACATCTAGTATACATCCGAGCATACGCATAAAATAATCCAGCACGACCACAATACTTGCGCGCTCTGCTTGCTCAAGTTTAAAAAAAAAAAAGATTTACCGTTTATCCTGAACCAAAACTGCATTGCTACATTTTCACAGAGCACAAATCAACAGGAAAAAAAAACACAAGATGAGTTTTGAGTGCAGTTCGTCCCTTTTGTAGCTATCTATCTCTGGGTTTTAAGTGGATTCTGTCCTTCACAAAGAAAGAATTATCCGTCTCAGCTCTCTTTTACACAGTTGTGTGATTCATCCAATCACTCAATAGTGTCTGAATGTCATGATGCCCTAACATACTCTCAACTAATGGTTGGTTCATGAAACACGTCATAAGAGCCTGTACCCTTTATCAGCCAGGTACTCAAATATAATCAAAAACACAAAAACCTTTCATTCATACAAACATGGAAACACGTCAACATGCATGCGTACAAAGGGAGTCTACCAACGCGCCTCAAGCCTAAAACGGCTGATCCGGTGCTTCACAGGTGCAGGGACATCAAAGTTGCAAAAGGAGAGGAGACTGGAGCAACACGGACATTTAGAGCCTTTTATTAAGGTGCTGAGTATACAAAGCGACTAACGTTTCGACCTTGCGGTCTTCATCAGAGTCATGCACGTCAACATGCATGTCAGCCTGCCTCAGCTACTCACAAAGACACTTTCATACCAGGGACCCGTACACATTGAAATGCATAATTATATTATACCCATTTGCTCAAAATCAAAGCCTGTGCACTATAAAGGCTTTGCACAGAGGTTGATTCATTGATTACCGGTTACAAGTTCTCAGTAAGACAGCCCTCTCCCTCGGCACAAGACGGAGAGTGTGAGTGCACCAAACATTATGGTAATTTTATTCCAGGAATGACTGACTTGGGCAGCGGCCTCACTATGTCCATCGCTATACGTGAAAATGGGGGGCCGGAATCAATGGGTTGCGCTGGGCCGGGCGGTGAGTTGGCATCCTGGGCAACTTCTACAAAATTCTTCAATAGCGCGTTTTGTGCCTGGCCAGTAAATCCTCCCCATGATTATCATAGGTTTTCTGTACGTTTGAGTGTGACGTAATGAAGATACTGTATGTATCAGCTAGTGTCGGGTGGATTAAAGGCTTTTATTGGTGACGTAATAAAGACAGGTTTCAGATTACATGTATACAGACATTACCTTTAATCCATCTGACACTGAAACATGCGTCACCATCGAAATACAGTTATACCCCGGCATTGATACATATCTTCATTACGTCACAAATCATTCCCACAAGCATACGCATAAAAAAGCCGGCACGACCACCTTACTTGCTGGCTCTGCTCGCGCAAGTAACTAGAAATGCACTCTGTCGAGGTGCCAACTTGTGCGTTGCACACAAGTAGGCCATACATGGCCAACTTGTGTGCAACCAGAGCGTGCAAGTACTGCTGACCTCTACGAACTTACGATCAGCCCCTCTATAAAATATCTACCTTGACGCGTACCTGTTAGTTACGTCACCGTCAACAGCCAATAAAGGACCACCATTCTTACGGACATACATTCATACATACGTTACCTTTTAACCACCCAACATTGAAACATAATTATCTTAATTACGTCAACAGCCAATTATAACCACGCATACCACTTTTAATCCAGCCAACCACAGTACTTGCGCACTCTGCTTGCGCAAGTAATAACTGTGCGGGGCATCCATTTCCAACTTGCATTCCAAGTAGGCCATTGCCCAACGGGCACCACTCTAGTACACTGTATATAAATCACACTCGTGTGAAGTGAGGGGCGCTCTTATCATACATTGTCATACAGTACATCCGTGCTCAGCCAGTCAAATCATCACAAATGTCATTCCGACCAATCACTTTTGGCGTCTTCACTTTTCTGCACCCAAGTTTACGTTCAATATGTACTTTGTTCAGCCAAACAAATCATCGCTATGGGGTGATCAAAGTCAAAGTCGTACGATTTGTCACACACATGAAATCTGTTCTCCGCATTTGACCCATCAGCCAATCACAAGCCAATGTTTCTGTTCACACAAACCCGGAAAGCTGGGCATAGCTAGCCCCTCAAAAAGAGGACAGGTACAGTAGCGAGACTGAAATACATTGACCATTTCACACAGACACAGCTTCTGCTTTTCTATAGTGCAATTTCAAATCGTTGAAGTTGAAAGGAGACCACTGAGATTCATGTATCTGTATTGTACGGAAAGTGAATGAGATCCATTGTCTGAAGGTCTTTCAGGTCAAGTCTTTCCCTCTGGCTCTCAACTCGGCATTTAAATGTCTTTCGGGTCCAGCCTTTCCCTTTGGAGATCACTCAGGGTTTAAATGAACTGAGCCAAGGGTCAAGAACTTTTTCAGCCTCGGTCAGAAATAGTTTCAGCTCAGATCAGCTCATATATGACGCTTCAATGAACACAACTGGGGCCCAAATACTATGTTCCAAGGCTTGATGCACGCATCTGCTGTATTCATGTTAACCCATTCTGACCTGAGATCAGATTCTAAAAATGTCTTCTACATCCTGACAGTTTTCATTCTGACCTGAGATCAGATTCTAAAAATGTCTTCTATGTCAGTCGCTCTTCGATTTTTCAAAAATAGCAGACCTACAAGCTCGTAGCGCGCCGCTCGTAGCGCGCCACTCGGTGGCGCACTATGAGCTTGTAGATCTGCTATTTTTCAATAGCTAAAGCACGACATGATGCTGTGTGTGTGCATGTGTCCGTTTGTGTGCCTATATCTCTGCATCTGAAACGTTTAAATTATTTGAATCCATTTATTTATTGTGGAATTCATTGCAGAGGAGAGACATAATCAGTAGCTCTTCACTCTCTCAAATTAAGAACGGGGGCATAAAAACTAAGCAATCAACACAACTAGAACTAGTACTATGGCAACTACCAGAGTGCCCACATTGACAAAACAGGATGCGACACGCATTTTAAATTAATGCAAATTGAACGGAACGGGGTTAAAGTCTCAGTACAAAACAAGGCTGAGGAAAATTACAGCGATGATCTGTTTAGAGCAATAACATTGAAAACATGCTGTAGTAGACAGAGGCCTTAATCAGCTTGATTGCATTTTGTAACCTGACTTGATCTCCCATGAGATATAGATAAGCAGACTCAAGTCTCTGTGCCCCCCAACCCCGCTCTCTCAAAAATATTCTGAACACGTTTGTTTTGCAAAATGTTGCTGTCGGGCAGACACCTCTTATCTTCATAATTGTTCTAACTTAAAGATGGAATGCCATGATTTCTGTACTTTTTCCAGTTTTCCATGTGCTTATGAGGTGACAGTAAGTACTTCATTAGACCCCTTGTTATGGTTGTTACTGTTATGTGCAATGATGTCTTCCCTTTGCATTTAGGGCTACTTCCTGGAGGCTGAAAGCTTGACAGTAAAAAAAAAAAAATCAGTGATATAGAGCGTCCCAGGGCCCAGGAAATGATTCCCCGTTCATTTTCCTCATAGACTTTTCAAAATGTATTTATTTAAAGACCATTTAAGCCTCGTACAAAGCCAACTCGAGTTGTGACAAATCATAACAAACAAAAAAAATTGGGCAGAACAAAAAAAATTGGCTTCAAATGCGGCTTCAGTTCAATTGGATCACCAGGCAAACCAGTGCCTGGAATCTGGCACCAGTGCCTGGAATCTGGCGCCAGTGCCTGGAATCTGGCACCAGTGCCAACAGAAAAGGCTGTGAAGAAGACCCCACACTTTGCCCCCTGTGAACCGGAAGTAGTAAAGGACTTGGGACGCTATAATCTAGCGATATAAACACTAATAATATGCTAACCGGGAGGTTGGATTAATAATAGCTCCTAACATCGTCCTTTACCTCAATCTGAGCCCTATAAAGCCACTAAAGGCTGCATGGATTAAGGAAGAATTTGATTTGTCATTACACAAAATCAAAAGCAAACAAATGGGAGAGCAGCAATATTGCTGGAGACAGTGTGGGTGTTCGAGTGCCAATCACTCCCATACTCACTCATATTTGGTTGTGTGAGAAGGTGCATGCATTTTGGGACTGTGTTCACCATAATTTGGAGAATGTTATAGGATATAACATCATCCGTGACCCTCGTAGTTTAGGCCTATATCTTGGACTGACATCAGAGGGCATAATCGGACATGAGGACCTACACCTGTTCATAATATTGTTAATAGCAGCTAAAAAAGCCATCACAAGGATAATAAAAAAATAAAAAAAAGATTTCGATATCAAACAAATTATATTTATTCTGGATTAATACTCTTTTAACAAATCTTGCATGTGTTCTCATGTTTGGCACAGCAAGGTTTAATAGCTAAACGCGAGATATCTTGTGGTTGACATAGATTGTGTTAAACGCCCCTGCATAAGACGCTCTTCTCTTCTTGCTCCCAACGGAGGCGGCCGTTTCTTTTCTGATGCAAGTGGAGAGAATAGTGGCGGCGGGCACAGTCGCAGCGGCCCAGTGCACTCCCCAGCACATCACAATGTCGTTGTACTTGTACCTGTTACAATGACATTTGTTCCATTTGTGAGACTCGTGTGAGACTGACTGAATTTGTCTCTTGTTTTAATAGAGACCATATTATACACCACCACCACCATCAACTTATTTAGTGTTATGCATACATACTGCATCATGTAGATTAGTCATGTACTACGCACTTTGTTTTTCTCTCTATCCTTTAACTGCAATGATGATGAGCCTGCACCACAAAAAATGTCACCCATGTTACTTGCAATGTGATGAGACAATAAAGATTGACAGGTAATTCTGCGATATCCTGCTCAAGTCTGATCAATTATGACCACCCCGAAAACAGCTTAATTCTCCCTTGAACTAAACTGTCCTTTCTGTAGCCTCCAAAGGCCCGGCTTCTTACATTTACATGTATTTGTCAGTCTGAGTGTCTCGAGTCGGTTGTGACTTATGGAATAAAACAATATCTTGTGGAAAATGACCAAGGTCGTGCCTATACTCTTGTTTCTTAGACACCATCACCATCACCATTCGAGAGGGTTCTGGACTCTTCCATGCTGTCAACCACTCTGAGTGTGACAACCAGCCATGCCACGATCTGTCGGCCATCTCATCAATCACTATGAAGCTATATAAATATTAGGCAGGACCGCCGCCATATTGGACACACTGGAAAACTGCATGTATTGTATCTGAGGTTATGAGCTTTTTGACTTGAGAAAACTAAATAATTTCCAACCTTTCTCAAATCCTTCTACTCTGACTTCACTGATTTCAGGTAATTGGACAAATTTCATGTTAACTATTTTATGTATCATTTATAACTTAAGGGATAACTTTTTATTAACTTTAGCTTATTCATTATTCTGGTATACTCTTCATTACACATCTGGTTGCCTCTGGTATCATGTTGACTTGATGCATTTTAAGGAGTGTACGCAGGGATTTTGATCTCATAAGAGATAATTTCTCACTTGGTGAGAATCGATTCGAGTTAGAATCGCGATTCTAATGCTGTCCGATTCAGAATCGATTCTCATTTTCACAAATGTACCAATGCATTATGGCCTGGGTTTCTGCATAGTGCATTTACTACCAGCTAAGCTAAGCCTGCCAATTGTATTTATTTTACACCTGTTTTAATACTAATGTATTGTTCTGGTATTGAGTGAGAAGAGATTTTGTAACTTTTGTACTGGTTCAAATTTGTGCAAGCTAAATAAATGAGACATGTTCTCTTACTCTTGGATTTAACCTTTGTGTGTTTAAATCATTCAGTTAACTGAATGATTTAAACACACAAAGGTTAAATCAATTGATAAAACCTTTACAATTATACAAGCTTTTCACTAAATGTACTCTGCTTTCATGCCAGAAGACTGGAGTAGATCATGCTAAAATTCTATTTAATTGTTTTTAATAAAATAAACTGCTTTAGAATCGAAAAAAATCTTTTTTGAATCGAGAATCGGAAAAATCGAAAAGATCGTTTTTGAATCGAATCGTCACCCCAAGAATCGGAATCGAATCGAATCGTGGGACACCTAAAGATTCGCAGCCCTAATATATATATATATATATATATATATATATATATATATATATATATACACACACTTATTACTTGTATTTTTACTTTCTCTTAACCTTAGCTCACAAAAAGGGTTATTCCCACTTTGTCCATGAACAGATAATCTGCAAATAACAAAAATTCTTCTAAATTATAATCATTTGGGCACCTTCTAAACTTCTCTAAAAAGGTTTATTATTATTATAGCATGTTAAAGGCTCTATGCCTGTTTTTTACGAGTACTTTCTGAGGTATCGAAGTTAATATACAGTCCTTTCAAATTAACATTAATAATTAGTAAATTAATAATACCTAACAAATGTAATACATTTGGGTCTCTTGGTAACTATGAGAGTAGCCTATCTTAGTTATCAGTTTATTTTATTTTTTGTGACTGTGTTGTTCTCTACATTTCCTTCACCTTGACATCTGCTTCTCTTTCAATGCCATTTCTGCCATGCCATTTTCACAGAGCTATAAGTTACTATTGTGTTTACCTCAGCATACATACAGTAAAAAAAAAAGAAAAGAAAAGCAACATATTTGGTAATAGAAAACATACAGCAAGGGAGCAGGAGGCGTGCGTGTGTTTGTGCGGAAGATTGACAAGGTTAGTTTAAGAAGCATTCCAATGCCAGCTGGAAGCTATGTATCCAAACACTAGCCAACTCCCTTTTGTAAAGCACAAAAACATAAAAACAAGACAGACAAAGGAAATGTATACAAAAGGAAATGTATGGAAGTGTGCTAAAGGAATGTATGTTTCTCACTGCACGAGCATGCACCCCGATATTATGGCATGGTGTTATTCCAAAGTTTTCAAAATATCGGCATACAAATAGCGTTAAGAGTGGTTAAACTGTTCCGAATTTTTCTGGGGACCCCCTGGAACCCCCTCGAGGACCCCCAGGGGTCCCCAGAACCCACTTAAGGCAACCGCTCCGTTATCGATTGTATAACTAAGCTGCAAGGGGCTGAGTGCCCCATATGGTTATTGAAGGACAAACACCAATTTATGTTCTTTCATAACATCAAATGATGCTCTTTCATTTCCGTGAGTATTGAACTGCAAACACTATTTGTCCTGTAAACTGACCACGGAAGAAGCAGCAGACAAACATCTGTAACTATACTAGGATTCCATGATATCGTCTGTCGGGTGGAAACCCAAATCTGTTGCCTTTCAGGATTCAAATTCAAAAATAGCAAAAGCGGACGATCAACAAGCTCAGAACACTTGCAGGTCTGCTACAGTATGTTTTCACCATCCGATATTTATATTTTATATTATGCCATATCACAATAGTACAATATCCCAAATCACAGACAATATCCAGTCTAATATCATGATATGGATATAATATTGATATTAGGGATGTCCCGATCACGTTTTTTGGCTCACGGTCCGATTCCGATCATTTGAAAATGAGGCGATCGGGACAACCCTATAGTTGATACTTTGGCGTAAACGCGTTAGTATGAACTTGGGGAGGTATGCATTCCTGTGCATAAAGATGACATGAACTCTATATTCAGTTTTTAGGATTTATTTCATTCAGTATTGTTCTGCACTACCTGCTAACTTTATATGAGAAACATTATTAAGGGAGATGCCAGAAGGGACTTTGATCTCGTATTGCGTCTGCAGATCGCAGTTACTATGAAAACGTGCAGGAAGCCTGTAATGCTTCCGTCACACGGTTATGTAATGCATCCGTCACATCACGCTCTTCATGTAATGCTGCTGCACACACACACACACACACACAGGTGACACGTGTTTTGGCACCACACACACACACACACACACACACACAGGTGACACGTGTTTTGGCACCACACACACACACACACACACACACACACACACACACACACACACACACACACACACACACACACACACACACACACACACACACACACACACACACACACACACACACACACACAGTCAGCCTACTGTCTGTCCCTCCATAAAAAATTAAAAAAAAGGCGAAAGCCGAAAGCCACAAAAAAAACATACAAAAAATATAATTAACGCATTTAATCGCACCTTTGTTTAACCGTGGAACGTTTCTCACTGGGCATGTTTCACAAGTACTGAATAGGCTGCTGCACGCCTGCACAGCAGCCCTCCACTCTACAGCTCCGTCAGTCAGACAACAAAGCCCAAATGAATGCCGCTTATATCGCTTTGTATTGTATTTGTCCATTTTTTCTTCTCCTTCTCCTGGCTGAACTGTGCAGTTGGTTTTCGCAAAACTTGGCAATATGGTAGAGGCCTATGGCGAAGCCCACGACCATTGGCCAATGGGATTTTTGCACAATTTGCTCAAAACCTTCTGCCCTCAAACTTTGGACCGATATCTAAAAACCCAATATAAGAGAAGTTTGTAAGTGAAACAATTTAGCTTTTATGATCCAATACAAATTGCAGTTTTATGAAAATTCTTCTTCTGCCCCTAATACATACATGCAGAGTCACATTTACAGAATGATAGACGGTCATGCCAAATAGCACTGAAACCATTCTTACTCATTCAGAAATACTCTGACGACACAGCCATTGTGGCGTGTGTCAAGAATGGGCAGGAGGAGGAATACCGGGACCTGGCGAAGGCCTTCGGGAATGGAGCGACAGGAACTGCCTCCTCCTAAACACCTCCAAGACTAAGGAGATGGTGGTGGACAAGCTGTCTCCTCTCCAGCCTGTGTGCAGCAGAATGCTGTACATGTTCTACCAGTCAGCAGTGGCAAGTGTCCTGTTCTACGCTGCAGTCTGCTGGGGAGGCAGTGTGATGGACAAGGATTGATTGAACAAGGTGGAACCCCTTGTAAACAAGTGCAATGCTTAATTGCGTCGCCCGCTCACAGTTAACAGTCTTTGTATTGAGTTTGTGCTCGAAATGTACTGTAATTCTGCAAACTGTTAATACATATTTCAATCAATCAATCAATGCCAAGCGGCTAAACAAACTGGTGAAGAAGGCTGGCTCAGTACTGGGGCAGAGAAAATGGTATGTTCAAACTGTACTACATTGTTGAAAACTACTACCAATAAAATATATTTAAAAAAAAAGTACTGGAGCAGAGGCCTGACTCACTGGAGTCTGTTGTGGAGAGAAGCACACAAAATAAGATGCGGGCCATAATGGACAATGCGAGTCATCCTCTCCACAAAATCTCGGCAGAGCAGAAAAGCGGTTGCAAGAACCCGTTTCGTTCTGTGACGTGTAAGAACAAACGATTCAAGAGCACTTTTGTACCAAGAGCAATCAGTCTCTTTAAAGGGACACTTCACCCTTTTTGCAAAAAAATATATGTTAATGACGTTTAGAAGCTTTAGAACACTTTCCTGGGGGTATTTATGTGTGTAATATGTGGTTTTAGATATTTTAGATTGTAGCAGTGAGCCTGTTGTCTCTGATGTCATGGACACTGGTCTCACTACCTTCCTGGACTACAATTCCCATAATTATTTGGTGCACTGCTCCTCCTTGTGGATTGGGGGAGAGCTGTCTTACTGAGACAACATGTAGTCCAGGAACATCAGAGACAACAGGCTCACTGCTACAATCTAAAATATCTAAAACCACATATTACACACATAAAGACCCCCAGGAAAGTGTTCTAAAGCTCCTAAACATCATTAACATATATTTTTTTGCAAAAAGGGTGAAGTGTCCCTTTAACTCCACTGCCAGCCGCTATAGGCTTATGAACTGAACTATTGGACTATTGGCTGTCTAGCTTTTAGTTATTTATGGGTCTACGTGCAATATCTAGTAACACCTTTTAAATTATTTTTAATGCTTGTTTCATATTATATATATATTTAATATATTTGTCTCTTTTTAACCCATGCCCCCCCCTTTTTGTGCAGCATTTTTAACCTTATTGTATGCCTGTATGAGCTGTGGGACCATCTGAATTTCCCCTTGGGGATCAATAAAGTATGTATCTATCTATATAACTACCTACTCCAATTGGCCAAAGGGGGGGGGGGGGCGCTATTAACAATCCAATTAAACCTTTGAACAGGCATAACTCATGCCTCATTTGGCCAAAAGCCGCATGGCTGTTTCGACGTGCCTTGACTCATGCGGAACACATCTGTCACATTGACCAGTAAGCTCCGCCTTCACACTTTGCACCATTTTGAGCAGAGCAAAAACGCTTTGAACCTGATTTTCTGCCAGGATCTTTGAGCAATTTGCTTGAAATGTTCCACACACAATCTATAGACATATGACTGCAGCCAGCCAGCGGTGTTGTTGAGCAGCCCCGCACCGCTCAGTTCACACGGGTGTGATTTTTCTTATTGCTTGGCCCCATCTTATCGCTGCTTGCTGCTATATTTGTGTTTTTGATTTTGATTTTGATTTATTTTTTGTTCCTGAGGCTGCTTGCAGTTGGAATAACAAATGACAAATAAAGCAATCTTGAATCTTGAAAGATCACGTCGTTTAATTAATTAATTAATATTAATGAAAAAAATGAAGGAGACAAGAGGTTTTTCCCCCGACCGACAGATCTGTTGTTTCTGCTCAAATAGCAGCATCATGAGCCCCTGGCAGCCTTGTAGAGGTGATTGTTATTTTGGTATTTTACAAACACGGCAGTGCAGTGCAGGGCTGCGGCCTCTCGTGGGTCAACGTATCGATTCCCGTGGCTTTGACACGTGTGGTGACAGTTTTCTTTTTCCTTTTTTTGTGACATTCCTTTCTGCTCGCTGGTTTTGTTGACACTTCCGCTCCATTGTGAGCGTCCCGAGGCCGCGGTGATCTTTTCAGCATCGACCTGTTTGATTAGAGGCGGTCTGATGGAAGACCGCCATTCGTCACCCCACCTCCCGTCGACTGGACTGTATGTCATCGTATGGATGTGGGATGGCGAGCCATTTACAGACATTACGGAATTAAACAGAAGGCCAATTTCTATTGTTGATGATGGGCTTGCTTTGGCGGAACATGATGTATTCCATGTTGCATTCAATTAGTTAACCTCTCAGCTACTTAAGATAATTGTGTCGTCGTTCAGAAATAATATTTGTATTCAACGCGTCTGACTGTGCAAGAAAGTGATCCAAAACTAATTTAATCTGCGGCCACTTTGTGTTCTATTAAATGGCAAATAACTCATGTTGATGGTGATGTATCTCAGTCGGGTTTGTAATTCTATTTATTTAACATAAAAAAATGAGGCAACATTTTCCTATTTCTTTTTCTGTCACTCAATATAGTGATATAAAAGCAAGGAGGAAAAGGGGGCCAATTGATTGATTGATTGACTCATTGATTAATTGACTGATTTTGATAGGAAATGTTTAGAATTCTATAACTCAAAGATAACACATTATACTTTATAACACAAAGTATAATGAAACACATTTCCAAAGTGCCATAACAAAGGAAGCCTTCCAAATGCCAGTGAACAGCCAGACATTAATTTTGACATGCACGACAGGGCGCGGTTGCAAGCTGGCAACGTGGCTGCATGCCGCTGAAGAATAACGAGGCTTATACGGCTGTAGTTTCCTGTTGTCTTCCACGTTTAATAGCAGCATAACTGAGACTGGAAACAAAGACTGTCCAATAACACTCCCTCGTTGAATATAACGGGATGGATGGTGGAAACTCATTTACTGTCACCACAACCATGTTGGAAAGAGAGGAGAGAGAGAGAGAGACAGAGACAGACACGGGGGAGAGAGAGAGACCAGAGTTAGTGTCGAAGTGTCCTTGAGCAAGACACTGAAGCCCTAATTTCTCCTGACGTGCTGGTTGGTGCCTTGCATGGTTTCCGCTGCCATCGGTGTGTGAATGGGTGAATGTACTGCAATCTCTGTAAAGCGCCTTGGATGAAGGTGCTATATAAATGCACCATTTATGTTGGAAAGAGAGAGAGAGAGAGAGAGAGAGAGAGAGAGAGAGAGAGAGAGAGAGAGAGAGAGAGAGAGAGAGAGAGAGAGAGGGGGGGGGGGAGAGAGAGACAGAGAGAGAGAGATGACAGAGAGAGAGATAGAGAGAGAGATGACAGATGACAGACAGAGATGACAGACAGAGAGAGAGAGAGAGAGAGAGAGAGAGAGAGAGAGAGAGACAGAGAGAGACAGAGAGAGAGAGAGAGAGACAGAGAGAGACAGAGAGAGACAGAGAGAGAGAGAGAGAGCAATAGAAACAGATAGGTAAATGTGCTGAACGTGGAGAGGAAATAAAAAAGGCTGCCCGTTGAGGCGGAAGAGATTGATGATCTAATACAGATGTGCTTGTGAACCCTTCAGCGCTCTGGCTGCCTCCCCCGGCATTTCCCCATCAGGGGCTTCACCATAGCTGCAAACCTGCAATCAACATTTCTGTATCCATGCAAATGCACATAAATGACTCCATCCATCCAGTCCACACACACCGGAATGCGGGGTTCAGAGAACACACACACACACACACCCCGTGAGATTGAGGTCCAGAACTGCAGCGAAACGTATCGATTCGCACAGAAGTTATGTTTCTGTGGCTATTGCATGCCCCTGCCCCCTGGTAGGAAGTAAATGAGAAGAAGATGTAATGAGAGTAATTATGTCAAGTGATACACTGGCTGTCAGCTTTTAGATAAAGGCACAGTTAGCCATTAGCGACAATCCTTTTTTTTTTCTTTTTAAACCACTTAACCTGCCATATGGGTGACCGGAGTCCCTCAGGGCTCAATACTAGTGTGTTTTCTGTTCTCTTATTCTAATTGTGGGGAGGCTTTGGCTGACAATAGCCGGTCGACGACCTCACAATGCTTATGCAACGCGTCGTGCTGTGGTTGTGAGCTTGTCGATCTGGTATTTCAACATTAGTGTCTCCACCAGGCCGAAGGCATGGGGGGAGAGTATACGTTTTGCTGTCCGTCCGTCTGTCCGTCTGTCTGTCCGGCCGGCCGACTGTGACTGTGTACAGCTAATCTCTGACACCGTTGGCCCGGCCAGATGCCAAACTCTTGCTCACACACGTACTCCCTGGAGTGCCAACGTGCAACCTCAATTTTGGCGAAACACATTTCTGCATATAGTACTCATCCACATTTCATCCATACATCTCGCAAAGCGGTATACACTATCTCCATCGTCCCATGTGATCAACACGGACCTGTCCGCTTCCCCATGTTCCATCCCCGTTGGCTAAGATTGCCTTCCAAAGTTTGCAGGATTGGTCCGTTTTGAACAAAATGCCTCAAATCACAAAGATAGCCTGCAATTTCTGTGAAATTATGCATGCACTGCATTCCCACTAGGCTGAGGAAAAAATGCCACTTAAAAAACCCACATCAGCTTCATGGTGGCGCTATAACAGGCCAATTCTTGTTTTCACCTATACCTGCATGAGGCCATTTTTTGCAAAACTTAAACGCTATTATCCTGGTGGATAAAAGCCCCGAGGGGCATCAGTCCATAATAGGAATGTGATGACTATTATGGTGAATAAATATGAATATGTAAGTATGATCAAATAGAATGAATCATCAATAGATAGTTTAAATTATACACAAACACAACAAAACAAAACAGCGGTGACAAAAGAAAGGCTTTGCATCCCTCCCCAGATAAATTATTATTAGCCTATACTAATACATTTATTTTCCAGACGCTGCTTGTACGTGTTTGTGTTCAGTAAGTATAAGCATGTTGTTTGTTTTGTTGTCGTCTGATTCACCCATGCCAGAAGGCCATTGTTGGTTTGTCAACGCAGATAGGGAGACGTCTCCGGGTATGCATTGCACTGCTGGTGTCACTAAAAATGCCCTCAGGCTTTAATTGCAACCTCGAGCAATGCAAAGAATTTGCATAAGCAAGAACATGCATAAATGTTTTTTTTAGTGCATACTTACTTATATTATACTTATTTAAACAAAAAAAGTGATCTGAGAATCACATCTTGTTTTACAAGAGGTTCAGTGCTTGGGAAATAATAGAGTGCAGTGATGCCAACACATGAGTCTCAAATTAAATTAAGAGAACAATGAGAGGATACAGTATGTCAGTACCTCACACATAATACTGGCTTGAAAATCCATAACATAAAAATAATGAACACTCTAAGGGGTGCTCTGTGCTTGCGTGCGTGCGTGGCTGCGTGCGTGAATGCATGCTCGCGTACACGTGTGCTAGTAGGGATAACCTCATCATCAGCTTTGATCCCGAAACGACATCGAATGGAGCTCAGAACCTGTTTAACTTCCCAGATATAAATCATCAGTATGCGGGCCTAATCTAAAGAACAACCCTCAAGCCTAGCATCATCTGCTGCTGCTGCTCGTCTGTCTCCTCTCGCAACCTTTTTCTGGTCTCCAGCTCTGGCATTCAAAATGTGACTTCTGCAGTGAATAAGTGCTTAACAAGGGCTTATTAGATCCTCATTGTCTGGCGTTGTGGAGCTTCCACACAAAAACTACAAATGACAACAAAGGATTCCTGCATGAGTATCCCAAAGACAAGTGCACTCACTATATGATAGGCCTATCTATCTATAAATGCACCAAGTCTCTGTTCAAATTCGACACATGCGTTCCACACCCCCACAGGGAGTGCAGTGCCCAGTGTCGAGGGCTCTGGACCTGATCACCCCTACTGTATATCTCCATATATGGAGCTGGCCTGTTCTGACATCACAACTTCATATGTGGGCATGCCTGACACAGAACTCCATATATAGGAAAGGGACACAGAGAGACAGATAACTAAATCTCCCTATATGGGCATAAAAGGGACACAGACAGGTGGGTGGAACAACGGGTATGGCATATGGTGGGGTATGGATCTCCAACTTAATTCCATTGTTACCGACTTGGTGCTCTACAACCGGCCAACGGTCTAGTTTGATAAAATATTACAGAAAGAAAAACATTATAAACGTTGAGAGTTAAAAGAAGTGCTCCATGCATCACCTTCCTACGTATGACCTTATACCTTCCTTTCCTCAGTAGGCTAGCACTATTCCGGAGTGTGCATTTTATCTTGTTATCTTAACGCATTTGCTAAGTATTTTTCTTTGTGTTATTGAGTGCATCCCTGTCTACTTCTACTGTCTAATGATGACTGGGAGGTCTAAAACAGGTTTACTTACTTTGGGGGTATTTGGTATTCAAACCTGATCCATGGATTCTCACATGACATTTAGACTGAGATTGTACCCGAGTCAAAAGGCTTAACTAGCTTATAGCTTGGCCTTTGGGTGTCCAAACTGGAACAAAGACGGGTTTTTTTTTGCAATTCTGATATGATATATGATATAGTAGCCTACTTTATTGTCAGTTCACACTGACATTTGTCTTGCGACCTAGCAGCCAAGTATGCAGAACACATATACACACATTTGACATAACAAGAAGAACAAGACAATTTACATACTGTACATTTAAAAGACAAGACCATTTACATACAAGACATGAAGACAAGTAAAGAGCAATATCCACCGCTTAGATTACCCCGTGGCTACTACAACTCCTGATTAAGCCTCAAGGTCGACTGGTGGACAAAGGACCTTTTTAGTCTGACCATATTACTTGCGCAAGCAGAGCGCGCAAGTAATAGTCCAGTGCTTCGATGCGTATGTCGCCGTTTGATGTGTATGCGCCGTGCCAGCGTATGACGTAATGACTACTTGTGCTTGATATGGCAGTGGTGTCAGATTACATACATGTATACATAGGGGCATTACCTTTAATCATCCAGACACTAAAACATATCGTCATTACGTTACCATCGAAAACCAATTACACCCTGGCATTGGGTCCTTTAATCCACATCTTTATTTATGGCCTACTTGTGTGCAACAAGCAAGTATAGGCACTCGACAGGGTGCAGTTCTAGTTGGAATTTATTTCTATAAAATAACAAGAACAATACTACACTCTTGTTTTTGAATGCCAAAAAAAGGCTACAATGCCGACAAAATAATTTAGGATTTCCCCTGTAGGGCATGATAATTTCCATATATGAAACTTATTTCAAACTAGTGAAATTTGCATGTGATTTGTATTAAAAACAGTTTGACAAAAACAATTTCCTACGGGATAATCTAGCCGTTTTTTTATTCATAGTTATTTGATCTGGATGAATAAATAAATGAATAAAAATGCAAAACATGCAGCAGCAAAAGCCAAAACAATGCTCTCATGTCGACTTTACAAAAACCCCCAACATCATTCTTATCAAACACACAAGCTGGATTCCCTTCCTACCCCCAGTGTTGCTGGCAGCTTGGATATGTTTACGTTTCTGACAGACCGCGGAACATGTTATGCCACGAACAGATTTCTTTACATTTTAATTGCATTTGCCAGCTGGTGAACGACAATAAAAAGGCTCCAAATATGTAGCCCCGGGCGCCGGACCCGGGCTACATATTTGGAGCCTTTAGTCCACACATCTCAGTCTAGCTATGATACAAAGTTTTGCCCTCGGCTTAACAGATTTATGAGACAACTACTACTACTATTATGTTCTAATAATAATTAACCCATTTAGAACGGAGACAAAATTCTACAAAATCCTGGAAAAAACACATGTTTCTATGTCAATCGTTCTCAAACATGTTCATGTCAAGGACCCCCAATATGTAATTGGCCGCCGACCCCCATATCTGAAAATATGTTGTTCCAGAAGAAAAACATTGAGTTAAAAACGTTCACTCTGAAAGAATATATATTCAAAGAATTGCAGCACATTTTCACGATTTTTCAAAAATAGCAGATCTACAAGCTCGTAGCTTGTAGATCTTCTATTTTTCAATAGCTAAAGTATAACATATTGCTTTAAAGCGCCAAAGGGGTTCCCGTCTTGAATGAATTAATACAGTGTACTGAAGTCGCCCCCTCATGTCAACATTTTGTGCTCCTTTTTATGGAGCCAAAGATGCAGGACATAATATTTTCAATTGGTGCCACTGCCAACATTTTGTACAGAAACTGATCCTGCTACATGAGTGTATAACCTCATCATAACTACTAAACACAAATCAACTGAAATATCAACACAAAAAACAGCCACAGCTTCCTCAAATTGCAAATACTCAAATAGAATAAAACATTTTTATACTTTATGAATAAACAAAGAGTACGCTACGCATATTAAAACCATAGAAAAAATAAATAACCATGAGGGATATTGAAAAGATTGACAGGCTAGTAGATGCAAATTCACACTTGGAGATGAGTTTTATGTTCCAAAGGAAAGTGTCGTTATTCAAATCCATGTAGTGCAGGAGGCAGCAGACATATGCCTCGTACAGCTGGTGGTACTCTGGGGGGTTTGTCACTGCTTTATGCACTACATGCTCTCTGCCCAATACAAATGAGGCAGCTGCAGAGAACAGCAGATTCACACCCATGCACAAGACAATGGGCACAGTCTAACTACTTGCAGACATGGCTGTCTTGTGCGGCATTTTACCTTTAAGCCAAACGCTCTGTCGAGCGCTCTCCCCGGCGAGTGCCAGCTGCACACTGCATGGTTGAACTGCAGGAACTAGATTATTGGTAGTATTTAACATAATGAATATGTAATGCGGAAAGATTATGGCTATTAGAAAACACCATTAATGCAGTGTTATTCTAAAGATCATCAGAGTCAACGAGAGATGAGTGAGTGCTCTCTCTGTCATTTCTTAACTTTGCATCAACATGGAACATTTTACAACTTTTGGTTTTGCCTACTTGGTGGGATGTCAGAACACTGTTGTCCTTTGTTACCGTAAAGCAAATGTAGACAACTGACTTTGTTTGATAGTCAGTTGAAAGTCTGACATTATGCTAAACACCGTACTTGGCAGTGAAAGAGAAATTCACTCTATGTAATGGCCTTTCATTCCTCTTCCATCAAGTTGCAGAACTCTGCCATTCAAAATTCAGGTTTACGCACATGCACGCTTGGCTTAGACTGTTGTCAGCTTCTTAATGTGGCCAAAAATACAGCATTTTCCTTGCCAACAGAATGGAATTGTCTCATCATTATGGCATGTTGGTAAGGATCCATCCAGGCCTCATTCCATCTCTAGAAATTATGTCTGAGAATGCTGAAGACATACTGTACATTTCCAATGAGCTAGTGTTTTGTGCATACATTTGCTTTAAGTTTAGTTTGTCTTATTGAACAGCTTCACACAGAGTTTAATGATCGGCCATGCTGGATGCCAAACTAATATCACCCAACAACAGTCATCAAGACATTGCAATTATAGGGAGACTGCAAAATCAAACACTGCAAATTGCATTTGTGTAATGAATGTGTATACTAGCCTGGCTCCAGCCCTGAATCGCTCGGCACGCCCATTAAGACAATAATGTTCTGGCGATTCAGGTCTGGTGACTCGTCAGTTTCCTTTGAATATCCGATCGCAGCACACTCGTCACTCAACAGCGTCAGACAACAAACATGGCTGCGCCCACTGCGGTGACTCACGACTGTATCAATCTGGCTATAGATCGGTGTATGATAATTTCTTTATAGAAACGACAGGTTTTATTAACATCATCATCCGACATATTTTACCGCTTTTGTTTACATGCTAGTAGCGCTCGTTGGCTGTGTTTGTTTGGTTAGCAAACGGGTTAGCCATAGCCTCATGATTGACAACAACATCTGCTTATCTACTATTCTGATTGGTTGGTATACTATGAACCAATCACCGAAGACTTCTGCTTTGACAACGCCTATTCCATAAACTGCTGCCGTGGGGAGGGCTTTCAGTCTGAATAATGAAGTGAAACAAAATGAAAATTCAGACTGAGTGTCAGGCTAAATGTCTATAGCTTTCGAACAAGACGTGTTATGGTTGTTTGAAGACATCTTTGACGTTACATCGCAGAATTTGCGGTTGAACTTGCTGTTAATTGGACAGTTCTATTGCATATGCCATCCACGATTTAAGACTGTAGTCATCCACAACCCCTCATGGTTGAGGTTATTTCATGAAGACAGACTTAAACTCACAGTTACATGTTAGACGCAACTTTATGATGTTGTTTGATTATACACAGTAAAAGAAAAGAAACCCAGAAATGCACAGCATGTCACCGATTCTTTAATTCTATTCTTTTGCAATTCCTCCCTAGCAGGAGAATGGATAACGGCTTAGCACTGTAGTACTGTGCAACAGCTCATTTATAAACATGGAGAAAAACACTATTCTAGATTCAATTCTAGGTTTTGAAATATGAATTAGACCTAGATATAGAAGAAACAACAACTTTTTAAAATAACCTGGATTGATGCTTGGGTATAACCCGAGTCTGTTTTGTCTCTTTGGACCCAGGCGGAGGTACAATATTCTCTGGCGTGTTGAGTTATGGTTACTTGTGGTTGAAATATAGTCACTGGAGTTACTGTTACCGACCTGAGAATGAGCATGACTTATGCTGTAACTGATTGCATTGGACAGTATGCACTTCACCCAATTCCATTGTCAGCATAGCACTGGTCCTCCATTAATGGTTTGTGTAAAATCATTTTCTGGAACGTTGGGCTGCATGCAAACTTGTGGAAATTTATGGTTTGGAAGTAAACTAATTTAATTCCTCAATTTCACTCTTGCTTGCCTTTAAAACATTTGTCTCGTACAGTAAATTTTTGATGTGTTTCATACTGTCACGATGTTCCATAACGTATGTAGTGACAAACACACTTCTATTCCACTGCCTCTCGGATGCAAATATCATACTTTTACTCCACTACATTTATTTGAAAACTTTAGTTACTAGTTACTTTGTAGATTTGTATTATTATTACAAAACATACATTGACCACATACATTGATACATTGAAAATAGCCGAGCTACAAGCACACAATGCGTTGCGGTGACATGCATGTGAGCTTGTAGATCTGCTATTTTCAAAAGATTATTATAATTTTGAAAAGAGTATTTTTTTTACTTTTGGTACGTTAAGTACATTTTAAAGCCAATACTTTAGTCAAGTACATTTTGAATTCTGGACTTTTACCTGTATTGCAGTATTGATACTTTTACTTAGCCTAAGTAAAACATGCGAGTACTTTTTCACCACTGCCCATAAGTCATAATGAATTGCATTTGAGTGCTTTTCCAAGTTCTTTCATTCGTACATTGGGAGGTGAAGCGGTGAACAGTCGACGCCAGCGTCCTCACTTCCCACATTCACACACCAATGGTCTGACATTTCTTTATCATCATGTCATCATACTATAATTCAGTCAATGTCTGTGTCTGAATGTGTGTCTGTCTGTCTGTCAGAAACACCTCAATGCCTGCACCAATCGCTCCCACTTCTCACACAGGCATTGACCATAATAATATGGAGGTCTTATAACGAAGCCTTTTTTTTCCAATTTAACAAATTATAAATGAATAATGAATATATTAGTGAATTAAAAATACGAAAACGCACCCAGGGCACAGTACCCCCCACGGCCACAACGGGTAAGGGCTAGTTATAGGAACAATCTCTTGAGATGAACAATCTCGTTTTCAAGGGGGTCCGCAATTCATGAAATACACTTCATACATAAATACACTTTTTTTTACAGACAATTCAACCAGACAAATAAGACAAGACAAGACAAGACAAGACAAGAAAACAAAACAACTGCAACAAAACAACAGTACACATAACGTAGACATAACACATGGATCAATAGTGGCGAGCTCACACCGACCAACTCATTGGAGGCAATGTAGGGTTCAGTGTCTTGCCCTTTCGACATGTGGACAGGAGGAACCGGGATTCGAACCGCCGGCCCAGGGATCATTGGACGACCTGCTCTACCTCCTGAGCCACAGCCGCCCAAGTAGTGCGAACAGCGTGATAGATGTATTAACTGGTGAAGAGGTGGCCTTTGGGGTAACTGTGTGCCCCTTTGGATCAATAATGTACACCCGGTCCCAAAAATGGAAAGTCACTCAGCCTGAACTGCAGAATAAGCTTGCAATCTAATGTCAGTTGGGTACACCGGCCGTACCAGCATCCATCCCAGTGGCAGCACAGCCATGGATGTGAAATAAAAACACATTGCTGCTGAGCTAATTCAACTCTGTGTATGTGTGAGGCCGACTCGTGACAATTACATACAAGAGTAAGCACACGAAATTGAATGGCCACTTCCTGTGGTCTGGGGCGAATGCCACACTTGGTCCTTGCCAGACTGTATGATCAACAATAATACAGCATAGCTGCAGTAGACTAATCCACTTAAATGCATTGTGGTGGCATTTTTCTTCTCTTTTTTTATCATCACAGAAACAATGAACTCATGTGATGAATTGCTGAAAGTGCAAGTACAATATCTATTCCTCCTGGAGACAGACACACGTTTATGAAGATCAGCAACGCTGACGCACAAAAACAGAGTAAAACATTGCCGCTATAGATACACTAGAGCTAATTACATGTGCATATTTGTCCAGCACTGCATGGGAGACATATTCCAGTTCAACACAAGTCAAGCCATCTCTGACTCAAAGTCAATGCTTGACTTTGAGCCCCGTCATGAGCATCGTTAGCTCTGGTCCATAGCCCTAATGCCCTTTGCTGCCGTTGCATTAAGGCTCTGCCACTCTTTGCTTCTAGACCTCGCATGAAATGCAAATGCAGACCAGCCTCTCCTCTGTAGCAGGAAATTGGGAATATAAATAACTCTTCACCTATTCACCAATACAAAGGCGTCTTGTGTGATTAGAAAGCCGGAAAATAAATACTTTTAGTTACTCCACTCAACCGATATTGCCAAGAGAAAATCTCATAGACAAGATTTTTCCTTCCGGTGAAAATAAATCCCTTTCTGCCCAACAATCGCATGTTATGTGTGTGGGGAGAGTGCGTCCACTAAGGAAAGTAGGCTTTCTAATCACACAAGCCGCCTTTGTATTGGTGAGTTTTAGGTAAAACGTTCTTTATATTCCCTCTACAGAGGAGAGGCTGATCTGCATTTCATGCGAGCGCAGGAAGCTCTAATGAAGGCATTAGAGCTATGGACCAGAGCTAGGACATCATGTGTCAAGGACGGGTACACCATCTGTCGCACTGAGGCCCCTTTGTCGTCTGTGCCATATGAAGTAGCCGCAGCCAGCCAAGAAGTCTTCAGGAAAGAGATCTCAGGCTCCTGGATTAGACTTGTTGGTAACGCTACAGTACACTCACGGCTGTTCTGAAGCCCTGACAGCCCTATTAGGGCTGACTGAGAAGATATTTGCCTTACCGTGGCAAAAGATCTCTCCTGGCCTGTGACAACTGTGGCAGGTCCTTGTGGCAGCTTGCATTCTGCCTGAGAACATAATGTACCACCCCCCCAAACACCGCCATCAACCCTCCCCTCTTCTCTTTTTCATTCATTCCTTCATTTTGCCAGCTAGAATCTTTCTTTTTAAATATATAAATATATACAACAGCAAAATGGAATTGGAAAATACAAGTTTTCTTGCCCGTGAGAGGACAAAGATTTTCTGAGGCAAAAATGTTGGTGAGTGGGAGATGAGTGACAGGACACAGTTGAAAAGCACAGCACACAAGGCGTTTAGAAATTTATATTCAATCTCCCCTGTTGTGGAAATCCAAACTGTAGCCTACCGCTATAGCTTCCCATTTTTCTGGCTGACGTGCCATGTAAAATTGATCAATACAAACCTGTCACCAAAAGCAGGCAGGGGAGGAGAGATGCAACAGCAACTATACTCTCCCAGTACAACAATGATCGAACGCAGTGGAGAGACATGGTTATTGCTTTGCTGTTTTTGTTTTGTGCATGCTTTACTATATAGCCTACTGGATTCGAGAGGTTTGTCATGGATTATGTCCCATCCTCATGGGGAACACGGTGTTTAACAATTCATGGGAAATTAATAATGTTATCACTTTCAAGCTTGTAGGAAGCAGACGGTAACCAGGGGACCCTAGAGGTCTTGTTTTGCAAATTTTAACAAGAAACCTTCCATAAAAAGAAAGACAGTATACGACATGCATGATTAATTTAAGACGTATCAGTTATTATATAATATAAGATGTTTTTCCCCCCCAAGACATTCTGTTGTTGAGTCCCAAAGACCCAAGAAAGAGCCACGTACACAGTTTGTCACACGGGTTACGTTCCCTGCATGCTTTACTAAAAGTTAAATCCAAAATAGCCACACAGCTTCAATGACAATTTAACAGCGGTAAACGATGCCACGCATAATTGGTGGAACGGTGGAACCGTCAGTTAAGTGAAACATCAGGAAAGGAGCTCAATGAGTATGAATGGATTGTGCCCATCTGGTGGCGATGAGCGAGTGGCCTCTTCCCCTCTCTCCACAGATTCTCGCGCGGGACCAGCAGAGACAGAAATCACTCAGACGAAACTGATGCGGACATCAGGTGGAGGATCCACTTACAGCCGGTCTCGCCTGAGCTCCCCTTGACTGCTGGTGCACTCCGACACGCTGTCACGCCTCCGCTAGACAGTTCTATTTCTCGCATCTCCAAAAGGTGTTCAACAGTGACTAAACACTCTCAAATGACCTTATCAATTGTTATATTATTTCCACAACAGTGGTGGTGGTGGTGGTGGTGATATAGACATGGTGGCATCTTGTCTGGAAAGCTTTAAGTAGGATGTCCTCTGTCCCGCGGGGGTATGTAAAAGTGTTTGTCGCGTCTGACTAAAAACATAACTGAACGAGGAATGCTTTGACGTCCAACGTGCAGCTTTGATTTCAAAGTCATCCTTTACTACTGTATGTGGAGGATGAATGAAAATTAATGTGAAGCCTAAAGGCTTTGCAGTGACCTCACCAAGGGTAGGCATTCAGCAAGGACTGTAATGTTATATTCCATGCAAGCAGCTTGTAATAATGGCTGACTGAAATATGTGCACTTATTGTATTTACATACACACGACGTGCACTGCACAGTGGACACAACACTGACTGAGGCAATGAAAGCTATATTATATAGAAATGTATATCTCGTAAGGTAGGTTTGTCTAACAACCCCAATGTTTATTATAAGCAGGTGTCTGGGCTGGGTGTGCTATTGCAGTAGAGCTAACAGAGGCCCTTAATGGTATATCATAACGCCTCACCTGTGCTTAAAGTGGCAGTTACCAACTTGTAATGGTTGCAAACATTTCCATCTGTCTATCTCTTTGACTGCACACATTACTTTGTTCTTGAACATAATTTTAACTAGACTTTGGCTACGCTCCCAGTTTTAGAATGCAGGGTGTGAGCGTATAAACACAGCACATGTACAGTGAAGGAGTTTTGTCTTGAAAAAAAAAAAAAGGAAAGAAAAAGAGTTAAGTGGCACTTACAGTATGGTGGACTATGCTTGGTCGGAGACCCTCCAAAGGTATCAGGCGCTGTCAGCTTGGAAATGAACCCATAATCCTTTGACCACTGGCCGACCCTCCAATCTCTGTGAGGAAAAGGACAGGTGATACCCGCATGTCATTGACAGACAGTGCAGCACACAAAGAAATGAACATCCATTGCTCCTTCCTCTTATCTGCATTAAGCGAGGCAACATAGGACTTTCGGAACATATTGGCATGACCCCCAGTAAACTGAACTGAAGTGAAAGATTAAAGGACCACTATACTGTTAGAAAGTCAAGATCTCTCTCTCTCCCTCATAATCGAGGGGAGCTTTCAGCATAGCAGTTGGGTGAAACTGAGTGAGAAACATTATGAACAGAGTGCACACACACACACACACACACACACACACACACACACACAACAGGGTCTGGCTTGTTGCAAGACTGTACACATACATGGATTACTACAAAACACGTTTTTTTCTTTCACACTCTGACCTAGTGTGGGTAGTGTTTGCCAAAAGGCACAGGTTAAAAACAAAAGCCAGACAGAATCCTTGATGCAAAGCCGTTTTTGAGTGGTGCAGCCACTCTAATCATTAGAGTGGCTGCAGCCGCTGCACCACTCATTAGAGTCTAATGAACAGCAATGTGTGTCCCTGTCTGTATGTATGTGTATGTATACGTTAAGAGTACCAACAGGTGACACAGTGGCGCTGTTGAGCTTCACACTGTGCACAGCTGCATGATGGGAAGCTGAGTTTTTAGCAGCCATTACGTGATTTTGGGTTTGACATTACAGTGACAGTACTGTACAGTACAGTAGAGGTACCCCCTGGGGACCCCCACATGGTAACTGTCATTGCTCAACCGTTTCGGATGCGGGCCGGCTCGCCGGAACCGACTTCCTTTATTTCTAATTATCTTTGTTTCATTCATACTTCTACCTTCTTACCTCCATTTCTGAGTCCTAAAATAAAAGTCACCCAAAGCATTATGTTTCTATGTTTATTTATTGGACCAGGCATTTTCTGCTTCCACCAAATCTAATGGTGTTTGTGCTGTTATTCATTCTTACGGTTTGCCATTATTCGGTTGACTTTCATTCGGTTGACTGCACAAACGAAGCGATCAGTCCGGTCCTTATTGTGGCCCACATATCACAGCTTCTTCTCAACACTTTATTACAGTGGAACAGAGTCAGAGGCAAAAACATGAACATATCTTTAAGATGTTTGTCTCAACAAGGAAGGAATTGATAATGCTGCCAGCGTATAAAGACAAAAACCAGGGGAGTACTCATTTTAATCAACTTAGTAGCAAGTAATTGTAGATGCTAAAAAAAATGTGACAACTTATTATAAAGACCATGTCTACTATTTCATATTCAACACATTCAGTCTGTAATCCATGTAACTCGAGAACCATTTGCCCCACCGACTTCAAATTTGACACATGCGTTAATGAAAACGTAATGTTTGACGAGTCACTGACAATTTAAGAGACGTGACAAGTAGCGCGGACATCCTCGCTCCGCTCCTCTAACTTCTACACAGTGCAATCATTCTTCAATGGTATTAAAATGATTTGCATACATATTTTCTCTTATTTCTAGCTGTATGATGGTACTCTGTGATACGCCGGTGAATGTGACTTATTTTAAGAGCATACTGGACTGGTTGAAGCCAACATGCAGGCTAGTAGGCTAATGATTATAGGCTAGTATGGCCAAAACATTCTTTAAACTCAGACATAATTTTGCTTATAACGAGTATAATGTGTATAGCCTATAGTTTTATCATGAAAACATTTCATCTGGGAGCATTTTGACTAAATCAGTGTATTTTCTCTATCTACAGTAGAAATATGAAGCCAAACAAATAATGCACTCATCCCCATGTCTCACAAGCATTTAACAACAAACATTGGATTCAAATAAAGATGTATTAAGTGCATGGCTCCCTCTTGTTGATGTTGATTTGTCAAAATCTGAAGGAGCTTTTTTAATTAATTATATCAAAATATGTGACCAGCTACAATGGTTTTCTTTTTTCTTTTTAATGTCATTTAATTTGTCATTGCAACACTATGCAAATGTCAAGTATGTGAACATAAACAAACTAGTCTAATTCTTACCTCTATTCATTCTTATTATAAGAGTTCTAGATTACCTTATTCTTCTCTTTGGGAATATTGTCCAGATGATTATTATTATAAAACATACACTAAACAACATCAGTCCTATATTGCAGTATTGATACTTTTTTAATGCAAAAGGCAGATGCACACCTCAGAAGGCTATAGTGACAGGTGCGTAGGGCAATAGAGCATATATTAAAAAGGGTATCTTTGAAAAACAAAGAAAAGGTCCCACACACTGTCAGACACGCCGAAATGTTGCTCTTTTTTTAGGTCGACGTTTCGGTCGACCTTCATCAGGACAGACAATCTTTTGTCTGTCCTGATGAAGGTCTAAGCACTGTACTTGGTCCCATAACTGCCTGTTCTGCCTGAAGGGAGGGCCGGCCCTCGTTGCCGGTGTGGAAAAGTAACCCTAACCCTAGACAATTAATCAAACCGTAAGTCCGTGGGCGGGGAAACGCATATCGGCGGGTTCGGCTCGTCACGCTGATTCCGAAAATCCAGTTTCGTGCTAAAGTGTTCCGGGGAGCTAGTTGACCCACTTCCCGGGGTCGTAGAGTGACACGGAACCACCACCATTGGAATCGGCGCGAAAAAGTTAGTGTGAAAACATATATTTCAAATGTACCAGGCGCTCTTATCATCGTACATCATTTGCTCAGACACATAGGACGTATAACCTCCATTCATTGTCAATGGTATGTAATGTTTGTGTTAGGACGAATCTACACTATAGCTGAATATAGGAGGGGCTAGCGCCCCTCAAAAATACAGTTATTAATTTTGTAATCTGAGTGGTGCTTTCTTTTACTTTTAATTTTTTCATTTTTCGGGACTGTATTAACATTGGGACGGTTCAAATTGTATTTTGAGACGGTTCAAATTGTATTTTGGGACGGTTCCGGGACGTTGGTGAGAAAGGTTAGTCTGGAGGCCTGGTCAGAAAGTGCTATGTGCTCTTTTATATGTCACTCAGTAAAATACCATGGAAGCATCCAGAACTGTAGAATTTATCCTACAATCTGCAAATAGATTTTAAGATATGTCAGCTTTAAGGTGCTAGACAGACTCTAGACTATTTTATTCTCCACCAGGCCGAAGGCATGGGGAGAGTGTGTGTGTGTGTGTGTGTGTGTGTGTGTGTGTGTGTGTCTGTTACCAGCTAATCTCTGGCACCATTAACCCGGTCGATGAAACATTTTGCACACACACTCCCTGGATGCCAATGATGAACCTCTGCTCCAAATCTTCCAGAACAGCCTGTTATAGCGCCACCAGGAGGCCGACATTTGGAAAACACACTTTTTTATATTACTCCTCCAGATTCTGGCCAAAAATCCCGCAAATCGTTACACACTATCTCTATAGTCATGTGTTCAAGACTGATCTGTCCGATATGTCATATTCCATCCTAATTGGCCAACAATGGCTTGCAGGATTGGCCCGTTTTGAACAATAAGCCTCAAATCATGAACGCAGTGTGCAATTTACGTGCAATCTTTCACAGACTTTCCTACTAGGCTGAGGAATATATCCCACCCTTTTCACATTGGCCTATTATAGCGCCACCATGAGGCCACAACCTGACCTGCCCTGGTGTAGACCTGTGCCCCGAGGTGCTATCTATCTAGTTTATTTTCTTTTTTGTTGTTGTCTGGGTTACAACTACCGTATTTACATTACAAACTCTCCCCTAGATCTGAAGGGTTTCGGAACATTGCATGATCAAAAGTATTAGGTTTGTGTCATCCTCCTGGGAGAATGAAGATACAATATGGACACTGAGACAGACACGTACGTACGTACGTACGTACGTAGACATTGGGACACACATTGCTGTCTAGTGGCTAGCACCACAAATGTCCCAGCAATCCAACAAGTAGTTTTCGAGCAAGGCTTATGTTGTATGTATGGGACCAAAGTGATGCATGGACAAACAACTGAGCCCCACACCTAAAAAATATAAAAGATAATAAGGCATGATAATTATAGTCAAATATAACATCATTGTAGTTATGGAGTTGGCTCTATAGGGAAAAGCAATCTGCCATATCCCTTTGACCTCTCTCATACTAATAAATGATTTCAATTTGGGTGTCAATAAAGTCAACTTATCAGGCTTAAGGCGAGTGACAAATATTCTGAAGGGGTTACATTAAAAATGCAAGGCATGGTAGATAGATGCCAACGCGTTCAGTGACTGGATCGTGTCCAAATAATAATAACACCGCAATGTACCCTTGCAGCAATTATAGGGATCATTGGCTGGGCTGTAGCGACCGCGTTGAAATGAACCCAGGATCAATTTAAGCACTTATCAGGTTATAAAGTGAGTGACTGGGCATGTCAGAGGGTCAAGGAGACTGTACACTTGTACAGGAATCAGTTTCACACCTTTACGCAGTGCAGCTGCAACTATAGGAGGGGACAACACGGTTCAGACCTTAACTTTTGTCAAACCATCACCAAATCTGAGTATAGTTTACCCAAACGGAAAATAGATATGATAGGGTGGCAAAATCTGTGACACACGTGGGCTATAGCAGGTACAACTGGAGTGCTGCAAGCTGTTTTCAAAATCGTCTTGACAAATTGACAAAACGTTTTACTTATTTTGGCACAGTACACAGGCCACATTCATTGTATTTAATTTGCCTTGCATTAGAAACGGTCCAACTCGGAACAGCTTGTAGTTGTGTCAATCAATAAAGGCGTTAAGGAATCGTGAAAGCCGCGAGTACTGACTGGCCTTATAAATATGACTGGCATGATTACCAGTCCAATGAGATCTAATTTATTTGACGTCGTTAATCATAATCCTGCCTATCAAACGTGCGAGTGCGTCCACATCCGTTAAGAACCCCTTACACGCCTCTCTGTCTAAATCAATATGGCACATTGTGATGTAAATTACCTTGTGGGCTTTAAGTTTTCAGCTGAATGAGGGAGAGTTCAGGCAGTTTGAGTTATGTGGTAGGTCTTTCTAATGGTATAGCTCATCATTTCACAGATCAATGAGCATTACCTACAGCAGTAAAAAAAATTACAAAAAACTTTGTAATGGGGCCAAACTCAACAATACACTCCCATTGTTCAGCAAGGACACAGGCTTTTAAATTCTAGGGTGCTGCCAAGAGTTAGTATCTTTAAAGTTTTTTCTTTTTTGCACGTTTCCTCACAAACTACTCGTCTGGTACGTACCTCTCTTGAATTACAAATTGGAGAAACCCAGCATGTGGTGCAGCTGGAGTTTAAACTAGGTTTAAACCAAATACAATCAAATAAAAATCAAATGCACATTCTGTTAATTAACTACTGTGTCGAACGCGCTATTCACAAGCCGAGGGCCAGCGATGCTGGCCTTGATTGATTAAGTTGCAAACCGGCAATTTATTCATAACGTTGGAAATGTGTGGGATATAGGTGTGAGTTACTATACCATTCAAGATCTGTAAACTCAGCATAACATTTTAACTAGCCAACAGAGGTGGCAAAATCTATCCCAGGATGATGAATGGTTTGCGACAACACTCAAACCGAGCTTTCTGCCCATCATATAGAATCTAACCCATTTAGAGCGGGAACCCGTTTAACCACTTCAACCATCATTTTAAACTTTAGCTGTTGAAAAATAGCAGATCTACAAGATCTATGAACTTGTAGATCTGCTATTTTTTGAAAAGAATCGTGAAAATGTGTGCAAATCTTTGAATATATATATTCTTTCCCAGCAAATGTTTTTTTAACCTAAATATTTGCTTCTGGGGGGTGGGGGTCCCTGGTACAACATATTTTGAGATGGGAGTCGGCGGTCAAAAACATATAATTCTAGGGGGGTCCTTGACATGAATGAGTTTGAGAACCAATGAAATATTTTCAGAAAACTGTCGTGATTTTAGAAGACATTTGTAGAATCTTTTCTCAGGTATCAATGGGTTTAAAGACAGATGCAGGTAATGGAAGCCCAACTATATTATACTCCCGCTCGTGCAGAGGAGGCGCCGCGCTCATTTTATCCTCTACTTCAGGCTATTTCTGATCCAACATATAGGCATTCATGCCATGGTAACAAGTAAGGGTCCTTTTCCACATCAATGCAATTTACAGTTGGCAATTCCATCCTCAGTTATTTGACCAAGAGATGTGAATGAGTGTAGCTATTATCATCTGCACAGGGCCGATGAAAGGAAAGAATCCTGCTGGCTAGGACAAAAAAATAAACTTCCACTTTTCTTTATTTGAGAAATGTTTACGGGACATGCGGGCCAAGCGTGTGAAATTGGTGTGAAATGCAATTAACACACAGCTTCAAAATATCCCGCATGCATCATCAGCTATTAAATTGTAAAGAGATGTCACATTTTAATTGATTCCGCTCGCTGCGTTAAATGCAGGAGCAGAAGGACTACACATACAGTAGGCTACTACAGTACAGTACAGTACAGTACAGTACAGTACAGTACAGTACAGTACAGTACAGTGGAAAAAGTGCCGTCAAAGTCTAGAGATTTTTATGTGTTCTACAGCAGTGATTCCCAAAGTGGGGTCCGGGGACCCCCAGGTGTCCTTGATTTGTACACTCTTTGTACATTAAAAGAGAATTCCATACTGGAAGGCTTTCTTACCTATATTTGTAGTTGTTACGTCCCCAACGAATTGGCCCAAGTGTTATTTTGTGCAAAAGCGCATTATTGGCTATTTCCCCTACCATAAGCCCACAATGAATTGCAATGAACCCCCATTGAGGGCTTATATTAGGGGAAATAGCCACTTTTGCACAAAATAACACCTGGACCTCTGTTGGGGAATAAAGGTAAGGTTCTCCTTTAACATTGATTTAATTATCTGTTATGTTTGTTTTTTCTGGACATTTTATTAACAAGATAGCTATAACTGTAATGTTTTGTATAATTGAAAAAGAATGTCAATTAATATATTGTTAAAAAAAACATTGATTTTACAATATGAATTGGGGGTCCCACAGATAGGAATGCCATTAAATGGGGGTCCGTAAAGTAATGCATGTCAAACTGAGGGTCCTTTAAATTAAATGGCTCTATGCTAGAGCCGTACAAATCTTCTATTAAGGGGGTCCCTGGCATATCTTTTCAAATGGGGGTCCGCGGGCCAATTAGTGTCAATTTGGGGGTCCTGGACATGAAAAAAGAGTATCCATTATAAATGGTGCATTTATACAGAGGTTATGCTCGTGACATGATCATCATACCCACAACGTTAAACTCACTTTGCCACTCACTTAATGCCTGCGCATACCCTCTATAGCGGTTTTATCCAAAGCGATTTACATTGATTGGTGAATTGGGCAGCGGTGGGTCAGGGGTAGAGTGGCCAGATGGTAACTGCAAGGTTGCCAGTTCGAACTCGGGTTCCTCCAGAGTTAGTGTCAAAGTGTCCTTGAGCAAGACACTGAACCCTTAATTGCTCCTGATGTGCAGGTTAATGAATTGCATTTTTATAGCGCTTTTCCAAGTGCTCAAAGTGCTTTACAATGGTTCATTCATTCAGACATTGGGAGGTGAAGCGGCGAACAGTCGACGCCAGCGTCCTCACTTCCCACATTCACACACCGATGGTGGCAAGCTTACACCGACCGACTCATGGGAGGCAATGTAGGGTTCAGTGTCTTGCCCAAGGACACTTCGACATGTGGACAGGAGGAGCCGGGATTCGAACCGCCGAGCCAGGGATCATTGGACGACCTGCTCTACCTCCTGAGCCACAGCCGCCCCAAAAAGGTTGGTGCCTTGCATGGTTTCCGCCGCCATCAGTGTACGAATGTGTGTGTGAATGGGTGAATGTAATGCACAATCTACGTAAGGCGCCTTGGATAAAGGCGCTATATAAATGCACCATTTACCACTTACAATTTAATGGGTGCATTACATTCACCCATTCTCACACACACACACACACACACACACACGTACACACGGCAGAGGAAACAATGCAAGGCACAGACCTGCACATCGGGAGCAATTAGTGGTCCAGACAGACAGAGTCTTGCTCAAGGACACTTGGACAAGAGCCCGGGATCGAACTGGGAACCTTGCGATTCCCATCCGGCCGCTCTACCGGCGGCCACTCTACCCCCTGAGCCACTGCCAGCCCCACATTATGTAGATTATGATTGGCATGTGGTGTTGATGGCCTGAGGAAGTGAGGCGGCTTTATGGATGTATTGTAAGCAGGCTGTCTGAGCCTTTTTAAAGCTGCATCACTCACGGTGTCACACGGAATGGATCCACATGTGTCAGGCTCTCCGTAGAGTGTTCCTCTGCAAGGTGTCCTGCCAGATGGCCAGGACTCTGTGTGTGTGTGTGTGTGTGTGTGTGTGTGTGTGTGTGTGTGTGTGTGTGTGTGTGTGTGTGTGTGTGTGTGTGTGTGTGTGTGTGTGTGTGTGTGTGTGTGTGTGCGCGCGCGCGCATGCGTGCATAATTATACACATTATCCTGTCAAACTCTGCTGCATGCATCCTCATTACACTGTATAATACTCACAGAATACACTAGTGTTAGAAACAAGATGGTATTTAAACTATACTGATTGGTTGTCAAGCTGTCGGTCAGAGTAGATTTGACCATCGGTTGGTTAGGCTCTAGACCAAGACATTACACACTTTTAAAAGAAGATTTGGAAATGTAAAAGACAGATTTGTGCCGATTGCTGAAGGTTAAAGAGTTAAAGAGTGGCAAGGTTTATATACCACACTTCAAACAATGTTGTTTTCTTGACATTCTTTCCTTGAAAGAATGTCACATTTCCTTCAGCAAGAAAATAAAAATGTTGTTTCTTTGACATTCTTTCCTTGAAAGAATGTCACATTTCCTTCAGCAAGAAAACACAGACGTCTGTCCACGCCTAATGGGACCCATACAATTGCATGGTCTCTGCCACATACTGTATCCTCCCTGTACAAAATATAGCTTTCTGAATTGCAACCATCTTTTTCAAGGTACAATATACCCACGCAATACGACCTAGAACAGAGACAATCCCAAATAGCGTATAACAGAGCAGTTTTTTTGACATCTGAAGCAGCCAGTGACTTGGTATTCTCGTCTTTTTTATAATTGCTAAAAGTCGGCTCCTGCCAGGTATTTGAGGGGCTTATTCCCTACTGGGTAGCCCGGCAATTTAATGCCGAGAGCCAGCCATGCAAGAAAGATGAATCTTGTCATCCTGTGAGAGGCAAGAGCGCTGATTGACCTGAAATATCGCACTAATAATATTAGATACATAGCTGGGAAATAGAAGTCAATTTAGTTCCCTTTAGAATGAATTAAAATTCATAAGATGTTCTCAAGGACCATAATGTTCTTGTGACTTCTACAAACTACTTAGAAAACTTTTAAAGTGTTAATGCAATTACCATTACTGTCAACACATAAGTGTCAAGAGCTATACTGCTGTAAGTATGGTTGAGACCCCCTACCGTGTCTTTCATAACGGTGTCTATATACCATTTTCCCTGCCTATATTCTTTTTTTCTGTAAGACGAAAATAAATGCTTAATTGTTTTCATGTAGTCACTGTGGCTATACAGTACAATAAATAATACACTAATACAGCCCAACATTAGTGACATATACAAAAAAAAAAATAGTACAAAGTAATAGTACAAATGACACGCAGAAATGACAGCCTGACAGTTCCCATAGTGATGGTGGTATACTGTAGCTTTCTGTGTGTCATCGCTCCATTTATAACCTCAAAAGTATCCACCGTATCGACATCTCTCCACGTCTGTAGCTTGATCATCTCATCAGTAAACGCAAACCAACCATCTTCACCAGGGCAGTTACGATACCTCTACCCTAAGATTTAGACTCTCTAGATGTAATTTATCGATTCGGACACGTTCAATCTACGAGAGGCTAAGGCTTCATTACCATGCATGGCAGTGAGAGTGAAAGCCCCTGCCTCAGAATAGCTCTGAACATGTACAAATGCTAAATCTAAGGAGCTTACCCTGCTGCCCCTGCACCTGACCTGGAGGTCTGTAGTATAAAAGTGTTGTAATCCACTCTGTCTCAGAATCTTTCCGCGTCTCCCCAAATGAGTGCGACGACTCTGGCTGCGCAACCCAGACCACCATGGGGGGCGCATTTGCACAGTTGCAATCGAGGAAAGATGCAAGATGGCGGAAAGATTCAGAGTCTAAATCTTAGGCTATATAGGCTACCTCAGTGCTGCACTTCTTTACTTATTGCCCTCACAAAGCTCTGGCAGTGCCAGGTAACTGTCAGCAACATGTGGCTCTCCCATCCAATTGTTGTGACATCAGCCGACTTGTCACGTGGAGCTTGCATGGCGTTCTGCCACTTTCCACAATATATGAGCCCTCCACTCGCGGTGGAACAGGTTGGTTGGAGGAAGGCCATTGACTTGTGGCACCCACAGCTCACCCTCACAGACACCAGGGTAGCCTGGGACGTTCCCTGCCAACAAAGTTTTTAGTGCTGTGATCTGGAAGTGTTCTGACTGAACGGATTCGAGTGTTATCCACCCATATCAACCAGTAGGTTACTTAGCAAAACTATTTTCAGCAATGGGATAAAAATCTTTTGGGTGGGTTTTCAAGTAAAAAAAGTGTGGGCACCCCTAACAGTATATGCCCAGCTTAACTCAGTATTCAGTTGAACTCTGACCCCCATTCACTGTTACTCAGTATGCAAGATTAAAGCAGCATTCAGTGTGGCTCAATATACAATATTTCAGCTTTTGGAGTTTAGTATTCATTACAGTGTTTCACATTTAAATATTTTACAGTCTATTTGTTGGTATTCGACCGCGCTCTGACCGTCTGTCTGGTGCGTTGTCCTAGAGCCGTTAACATTAAAGAAAGCGGCCTTCATCATTCTTCTGTGAAAAGGACAGTGTTTTTTCCTCCCACTATGGAATCAGTATTCATACTTGGTATTTCACAGTCTGTTCGGATTCCTGCCATGTGAAGCATGCTGAACATAATGGCTGGCTAAATGTTTTTTTGTGGTCTCTCACAAATTGTTGGCTCTTGGCTGCCTTTTCATTTCAGTTGTGAGCACTTTTTATGCATTGTCACCACGTTCGGCACTTGGCAATGTTGCAGAGGCCATTCTAGATGACCTCCCCGCAAAAAAAGAGTATGAATAAATTATTGTTACTATAGTCCATACCCGTTCGGGGATATGACATGACTTTATATGACATAACTTCACACGCACGCACACATTTTTAGGACACAATTACTAAAATTAGTCATTAATTAATATTAAAGATAGATAGATATATACTGTGTGTATTTGATATATACACACACATACACACTAGGTAAAAACGGGGCAAAGACAAAAACAGAAAAAAGTCCCAGGAAAAGTGGCTGGATTTGGGGACGAGGAATTCATTCAGCTAGGGGAGGAGGGGAGGGAATGCACTGATGTGTGAGAACTGAGGAGGGAACACTTGTACTCAGTCCCGAAGGAGATGGCGAGCCAGTGGAGAGAACGGACGATGGGTGTGATATGGTCATATTTTCGCATGGACTCTCATCAGGATCCTACATGTAGCAGCGCTGTTTTTAGCGCCTGTGAATATCACAGACCATCATCTCTGTCTGAACAGAGGGGCATGCAGCTATGATGCCTCAACTGACCTGAGCTGACTGTGAATTTAGCTTCTGTGGCCCTAATACATGGAACGACCTACAAAATACATTCAAATTGACCAATTTTCGGTGGTGAGCTGACCACCGGAGCTGAAATAACGTTGAGCTTTGGCATTAACTTATATGGTAAGATGGCCGCGGTCTGCATATGGAGAATAGCCCCACTCTGAAACACATTGCTTTGTGATGAGCTAGTCTGTTGTTAGGCCACCCTGCTGACCAGTGTAGTAATTCTGTCACTTACTTGACTGACTTCACATTTGTAGGGCTGGCATGACAGTTTTCGTCTGGGCAAAATTAATGCCTTTTTAAAAAGGGAGAATTTTCCAAACCAATGAACAAGAGCAGCAAATTCACTAGATAAGGCTCTCCCTCTCTTTCTCTGTGTGTGTGTGTGTGTGTGTGTGTGTATAGAGTGATTATTTCCCTTATTATGGGTGGTGCATTTCCCACTCTGCAGCACTTATACCCCTCCTTCCTCAGTGTACAAAATTCAGCGTTAAAGCACATAGCTTTGATAATCATTGTAAAACAACATGACACCTGCAATTCCTCTTCATTTTTGCCGCAAAACATTTCCACCAAGACAGCTACGTATGTGTCCTCCCTAATAGGCAATCGAAATCACGCTAAGCTCCGCCTAGGCTTCTCCATCTCCAGTCAGTGTGCTGTGAACAGTGCATCCATTAGCCTTGCATGTCATCACTCCCCGCAGCACCTGACCTAGAAAGCAGAGGCGTCGCGGCGAGGGCCACACCGCATGACCATCCATTTAATACACAGAGCTATACGCTTTTCCCGGGAGCTATACTATTGGCTTTTAGGCAACGTGCCCGCTGCGCTGCTTTGTGTTATTGATGAGGTTTCAATTATACCCGGGGACAATGTTTTCTGCTTTAGCGCGTCATGAAGTCGGCCGGCCGCGCCCGTGAGCGATGCTGAAGCACTTCACATGGGCCACACATCGCATCACTCCTCAACCAAACTTTATTGAGTATTGAGCTGCTTTAACTAAGCTTTGATTTCTCATTCGTTTTTCAGCCAATGTGTGTTCAGGTGGGCGGCATGCAGGGCATTGCAGGCCCACGGCAATAAGTCATCTGTGAATACCGTGTATTCGCTTTATGAATTCAGAAGACAACATCACTTAACCTTCAATGAAGATATGGATTAGGCTATACGCGTATTGAATTCTATAGCGTCCTATGCACTTACCATAACTTACTGTATGCCTTATTATCTCTTAGACTTAGAGGTTGACTTATCTATGGAGATGCAGCCATTGGCCATTGTTATAGTTTCACAATATTATGCTGTATAACAACTGCACAATTTCACTAGCCAAAATGTATATTAATCTCCAAAAAACATATAAAACAGCAAATGTCATCGATATGACTTCATAATACCAACGCTGTGGACTGGCCTAGACTCCATATTTGGGCATGCCTGACACATAACTCAACTCCTTAAATGGCCAAAAAAGAGACACAGACAGACAGACATGAATCTCTGTATATGGCGATGAAAGGGAAACAGCCGATGGACAGAAACAGAGTACAACGAGTACTCTGACAACAGATACAACAGGGATTACATATCTGGGCGGGACATGCATTTTGCAACTTGCATTGTTCCCGACTTCCATCGTTATGACTTAGTAGGCAGCTGGTAGCCTATTTAGTTTATCACATATAGAAGCCTTAGAGTATATTATGAATAGAGACGGCACCCGGAGGAAACCCTGTGGCGAAATGGACATAGTGGCCGAATTTGGTATTGCAGCGCTGGGCCAATTCTGGTCCGTTGACTATCGTTGCGCACGTTCATGATGACACGTGAACGCTGTTTCACACGTGAACGCGTTCACAATTTGGCCAAATTCTTCCCTGAATGCACTCTGTCCCTAATCGGAAGGAGGAGTGAAATCGCCTCGTGCGCTTTTGAGCAACTTAATGCAAGTGGACGAGAGGAGAAATCCGGTGGCGTCTCTATTCATATATACTCTAAGATAGAAGGACACATTAGATGGCTAATGATCCATCAGGTGTGGCCTGAGGAAGAGATTGAACGTGCGATACAGAGATATAACACCAGGATGAGGTCAACGAGATTGTCTTGTTTACACAGCCCGAGACTGTGAATTATTTCAATTCTGTCGTAAAGAGGGCGACGTTGCGTTGTAGAGACCTTGATTGGTTCGACACCCAATTTTCCGAAGGTTAAAAGCGTTGAAGGAGTGCCGTTATTGGATGCAAGCTTAACAGGAGTGCCATCTGGATTGGTATTTAACCCATTCTGACCTGAGATCAGATTCATACGAGGTTTCCACTGGACACACACTGGTCTGATTAACCCATTCTGACCTGAGATCAGATTCTAAAAATGTCAGTCGTTCTTCGAATTTTTCAAAAATAGCAGACCTACAAGCTCGTATCGCGCCACTCGGTGGCGCGATATGAGCTTGTAGATCTGCTATTTTTCAATAGCTAAAGCATAACATGATGCCAACACCAAAATGGGTGCCCGGTCAGAATGGGTTAAGAGATAATGGTGAGGCAAAAAGCAATTAGCTTTGTGCTCTGTGGCTATATCCAGTATTCACTGTTGTCAGTACAATTATAAGGTCAGTCCCGCGGCAGGTATATGCCTATATATAATGTCCTCAGCAAAGCTACTGTAATGCTTCAGCCATTAATTACAGGGAAGAACCAAATTGAGCATTCGATGGAAATGTACACTGGGGTAAACATTCACATCAATACAACTCAAAAGTGTCTCAAATCAAGTCATCAAAAGTCTTAATGGATTTTTGTATTTGAAAAGATTGTCCAGATTGTGTTGTCCTTATGTTTGGCTTTAAGCAACAGTCAGCTGTTTTCTGTTTTCAGACACATGTTCATTCTTCATGTATTTATTCAATTTGTTTTACTGGTTCTTTGTATCGCGTATTGATATCACATCCATATTATCAAAATTGAGGGGACATTTATTTGGAGATTCAACTATCCACCCAAGAATTTATTATGGCATTTCATGATTGTATTCAACATATTTTGTTATTCCTATAGCTTATTCAAGATTCATGCAGGGCACATGCACATTTCTATACTGCTTACAATTTCAAACAAGTGAGCCCAAACACTGCTCAGTGCTGGCAGTGCTGCTACCATATGTGAGGTTTAGAAATGAACTGTTCCACTGCCAGTGGTACAGACCATAGCGATTGTTTTTGGACGTTGTATCTGGTTCCCGTGGAGTTGATGTGTTCCAGTGGCTTTCAATACATCTGGACCAGCCTGTTCTTGAAATCAGTGTCATAATGTGAGGATAGGTAGCAGATGGTGCAGTTATTTTATGTTTTGCCTTGCCAACTTTAAAATTTTCGAAAAGACACTACATATATATATGCTAATGACCATGCTACGGATGTTGCATTATCCTGTCAAGGCTAAACTACGGTCTCAGTTTGTGACGGTGGCAAAAAATGTTGACATCAATGCCGGTAGACACCCCGACTCTCTCAGAGATTAAAATAGAGTGCCTGCAACTCAGCCAGATTCCATGTCTATTCAGCTCTTTATGAAACGGAGAATGCATATATATTGTGTTACCTTTATTTAACCAGTGAAAACACGCTGAGACTGCGTCTCTTTTACAAGTGGGAACTGGCCAAGTGGCAGAAAAACAAATTACACTTCAACGCTACATCGAACATGTCACATTATAGCAGCAAATAAAATCCATGATAAATCCAAAATACCTATGAAATAAATCACCAAAGTGCTGATCTTTTAGTGGCAGGGCAAATACACAATGTACAACATATAAACAGAGATAATAAATATATATAGGCATGGACAAAGGCTAGTACATATCCAAACATGTGCAGGTGTTGGACTGTACATCAAAGATGATCATCCCTTTGAAACTTCTCAAAGGAACTTTCAATGCCAATTTTAGTCTGGACTGTAGGTCGTTCTACGACCACCAGGGGGCCAAAGAAGGCCAGACATGTTTTACCCCCCTCAGATTTGAATGCTGGTACTGTATACACACCGTAGCCAAGCATTTGATCTGAGGTTTAGACCATTTTTCACCTAATTGAATTTGCAATGAAATTTGAAATGTAAAGACCGTAAGATGACCAAGAATGGCTTTATAAATGAATATATACCAATGTTGCAGCCTGCGAGATGTCAATGAGAACCAACCGACCGCAGCATACATCTGATTTCAGTGTTCTGAAAGGACAGTTAGTTATGAATCTCAGTGCTACATGGTACAGGGGATCTAGTTTGGCCAAGGTGGAGCAAGCAAACCTATAAAATGGTATCACCATAATCAAATTGGGACAGAAAGGGCCATGTGACCAGTTTTGCACAAGGAATGAAATTATAAATGTAGGTTTTTATCCAACCAAATACCAAGGTATTTGTAGCGCTCGCCCCTCGATGCGAGTTCCGTTCACTGGAGCTGAAATAGCTCATGGAGTGAACAACATAGCTTTAGTTTTATTGCTGTTTATCAATAATTTGCTCTATATTAATTCATGCTGCAGGGAGATAAGCTGATGAATGGGTACTTCATCTGAAAATGAAGTTTCTGCTTATTGTAGAGCTGGAGAAACACACTATACTGAACACTGAACACTGAACACTATATACAGCGATGATTACCATAAGAGCTAACTTTTAAGTTAAAAGCAACATTATATAGGGCCATCTCATTCATTATCAAAATAGCTCCAATACTGGTCTTATCTTATTTATGCGTATTGCTTAATAATGTCTCATGTGGTAAAATGTATAGCTTTTCTTTTTTGAGCTAGATTATTATTATTTTTTTCTCTCTCTGTTCTCTCTCTACTTCCATTACACCTGGGAAAAACTGAATCCATTCTCTTTGGATCAAATAGGAATCTCAGCAAGGCAGACGACTTCTCAGATAAAGTGGGTGACAATATTATCAGCTCCTACAGAATGCCACTAAAATGTGAATCCCTAGACTCCTTCAAAACCAGTCTCAAAGAGCACTTACGGGCAGCTGCAATTAAAAACTGGCTAGTCTTTCACTTTTCTTTTTAGTGGTGCTCACACGGTAACTGTAATTTCTCGTTCGTTATTTTTGAGTGGTGCTACCATCATGGTTACCATCGCAATATCGCTGGATGGCACTGAGCAGCCAGCCACACACACACACACACACACACACACACACACACACACACACACACACACCGCCAGAAAATATGCCAAATCCTCCCCTTATAAGCTTCTGATTCTCTGATGTTTTCTAGAGTGTGCATTATATCATAATTAGCCAGAAATGTTCTGCAGACTGTGAAATAGCACTATAGTCCCAAAAAACAGTAAGACGCCTGAGGGCGAGAAGCGTGCACTGGCCATACATGGAGCGTGTCTTGAGTGTACAGGGTTTGATGAGGTCAGATCAACATATGGAATGTCACAACAGGTCAGCTCCATATACGTATGAGGATATAAGGGTGGCAGTGTCTTGAGTGCGTTTGATGAGGACCCAGGTAGGGCCGGGCCTTCATTTCCAGGCTCAGAGTGTGCTCTCCCATCATGTGATGATGGGAGAGCACTCTATGCTCTGAGCAATGCTTTACACTAGTATACAGTTGATTGAGAGGACGCACGCACACACATTTCCTCTTCTCAGAATTTCTTATTTTTTCTTCACCCTCTGTGATTACATTTGCGCACGCACGCACGTCGCACGTACGCACGCTACTTCCATTACACCTATAGGAAAAACTGAATCCATTCTCTTTGGATCAAATAGGAATCTCAGCAAGGCAGACGACTTCTCAGTTAAAGTGGGTGACAATATTATCACGGAAAGATGGAATTACCTACCTAGGTTCCATCCTGGAGGCTAATCTTTCCTGTGATGAAAATGGCTACTAATGTAATCAAAAAGGTCAACCAAAGAACAAGATTCCTGTACAGAATCTCCTCTCTAGTCAGAAGAAATACTTTGAAGACCCTCAAAGGAGCCCTCATTCAAGGTTTCTTCGACTATGCATGCACCTCAAGGTACCACAGCACCTCAAAGGCCCTTAAAACAAGGCTCCAGACTTCCTAAAACAAACTGGTCAGGCTTGTACTTGGCCTAACTCCCAGATCCCACCTCACCCCCGCTCATTTTGATAGACTGGGATGGTTTAGGGTTGACGACAGATGCAGCAACTTATTGCAATGGGCCTCTAATACCCATGTGTCAAAATACTTCCTTAATTTCAACGAAGGAGTTCCACCAACCACGTGTACAACCCAGATTCGGCTCCAACAAGGGGTTAAGTTAATTTCGCTCCTACAGAATGCCACTAAAATGTAGAACGCCCTACCAACAGCCGTTAAGAAATGTGAATCGCTAGACTCCTTCAAAACCACTCTCAAAGAGCACTTACGGGCAGCTGCAATTCAAAACTGGCTAGTCTTTCACTTTTTTTTTTTTGAGTGGTGCTCACACGGTAACTGTAATTTCTCATTCGTTATTTTTGAGCGGTGCTAACCACTCCATTACCATCGCAATATCGCTGGATGGCACTGAAGCAGCCACACACACACACACACACACACACACACACACACACACAGTACCGCCACAAAATATGCTAAATCCTCCCCTTATAAATTTCTGATTCTCTGATGTTTTGTAGAGTGTGCATTATATCTTTATCAGCCAGAAATGTTCTGCAGACTGTGAAATAGCACTAGTCCCACATGCCCGAAAAACAGTAAGACGTCTGAGGGCGAGAAGCGCGCACTGGCCATATATGGAGCGTGTCTTGAGTGTACAGGGTTTGATGAGGTCAGATCAACATATTAGCCTAGTAGCCAAAAAGAGAACCCGGACATGTTGAGTACACCAACGTTTTATGTTAGAAATGTTTAGTATGGGTCCCCAGCAAGTAGAAACTGCCGGATGCTAACTTGCATATGTTGGGCAATTTTCATAATTGGCATAATATGTGACCATACCATTAACAACCTATAGGCAAAATATGCTTTATGTAGCATGTGACACTAGGGGGTTTTCATGATGCTGAATCCATTCCAAGCTTTGGAATTAGTTTTGCAAAAACTCCTTGGGCTTAAAACGGCCATGCCCACTTTTCCCACCACTGCAGTGAATACAATTTTCAAATCAATCAATCAACAAAAGAAGGAAGAAAATCTTTAGTGAGAACATGCACGAATTCCCTCCGACCCCTTTGGCAAAATTAAACGGGCAAAATTAAATGTTCAAGGAGGCTGTCCAACCAACACTCCACCAGAGCCGTTCTCCACATCAGCGTTGCCATGGTTACACATGCACTGTGTTGAGACCAAAAACACATTCGCCCATGTGGAAATGATGCCGTCAAGTATAGAGGTACATGGCCGTGGGCCGCCTCTCAAGGATGACAGACCGACTGCTGCGAACGCACGCCACACACCGCCTACGATAAGACAGTCAGCCGGACAGTCCATCATTAGACACCAGACAGCTTAATTAATCCGTTAAGACCGGAGACCGTCTCCGCAGATCAAAATTCTACTAAATGTCTTCAGTGGTGCTCAAACATTTTCATGTTATGGACCCACAGAATTATAGGAAATAGTTGAGTTAAAAACGCTCACTGTGAAAGAATATATATTCAAAGACTAATTTTCGCGATTTTTCAATAATGGCAGATCTGCAAGTTTGTAGCTACAAACTTGTACGAGCCTGTATAGATCTGCTATTCTTCCAACAGCTAAAGTTTCGAATGATGGTTAAAGTGGTTAAAAAGCTATAAGGAGACACGGAAAGATGCGTCCTCAGGTCTAAATGGGTTAAAGGAATCAGAATGAGATCTCTGGGATGCAGCCTGACACTTTAACAGCTCTTAGAAGTGACTTCTTCCCCCCCCCACCCCCCGACACGATTATACCAGGAACTTTAGACTATACTGTGGGTCATTATTATAAAAGGATAAAAAAAAAGTAGATGGCCATGATGTGTGGCGTATAGGTAATTATTCCACTCACGTCTCTGCCAGAGCTTTAATATATTCCATCTGATGTGCGGACCAAAAAAAAAAGATTCACCCATTAAGCGGTTTCAATAATAATAGGGACAGAATCAGCTGTCTAACAGCTACCGCCACAAAATATGCAAAATCCTCCCCTTTATAAGTTTCTGGTTATCTGATGTTTTCTAGAGTGTGCATTATATCTTTATCAGCACACGCACACACACACACACACACACACACACACACACACACACACACACACACGCACACACACCACTTACAGTTATGAGAGGCTGCAGACCTCAGCGGAGACGGAGAGAATGGGCCATGCAGAATTGATAGTCAGGGCTGTGGTGGGAACTTTTCGTATATGAAAAGCCTGTGAGGACAGGGGCCAGCGAAAATGTAATCACAGAGGGGGAAGAAAAAGAAGAAAGAGAAAGAGGAAGTGTGTGCGTGCGTGCGTGCGTGCGTGCGTGCGTCCGTGCTCGTGTCTCACACTGAGAGACAGCTGAACAAGAAATATGCAGTGGTGCTGTAGAGTAGAGAATAAGTAATGACGGAGGGAATGTTACGGGAGATTTAGGAATTGAATGTGAAGAAGCGCAGAGCTCAGAGGGAGGCTATAGGGATAGTAACAGAGAGCTTTGTGGAGAAGGACGACAGCACACACACACACACACACACACACACACACACACACACACACACCAGGGGTAGCAATTTAGCTGTGTCCAGTTCGGGAGGACGTGATCAGAATTAATGCGTCGGACGGTATTTGTATAGGGATTTATTCTTCGTATTTTTTGCCCTAGGATTGCATATTCTAGGACATGCCCGAAAAAAAAGTAAGACACCTGAGGGCGAGAAGCGTGCACTGGCCATATATGGAGCGTGTCTTAAGTGTACAGGGTTTGATGAGGTCAGATCAACATATGGAATGTCAGAACCGGTCAGCTCCATATATGCGGATCTAAGGGTGGCAGTGTCTTGAGTGTGTTTGATGAGGACCCAGGTAGGGCCGGGCCTTCATTTCCAGGCTCAGAGTGTCTTAACTCTCTCTTTCAATGTGTCTCCCATCACGTGATGATGGGAGAGCACTCTATGCTCTGAGCAATGCTTTACACTACACAGTTGACTGAGAGGACGCACGCACACACATTTCCTCTTCTCAGAATTTCTTATTTTTCTTTGCCATCTGTGAACACACACAGGGAGGCACACACACACACACACGCACACGCGCACACACACACACACACACACACACACACACACACACACGACTAAGCCAAGCAATACATCCAGTAGGTGAGAACACTACTACTACTGACCGTTCTGTCACACCGTAATTATTATTGTATTCTTTCAGACAAATGTAAATCTGTAGGAGAATGGTACTGGTGGAACTAGATTATGATATGATGTACTGAAATGTAATCTAATCTGTATGATTTTATTATTGGAACCAGAGTGTAATGAGATATAACAGAATACTGTTGGAGCAGTCCACACAGTTCCAATGCACAATGGAGAGATATAAAAATAGAAAACAGAGAAGTGCAGTGTCTGGAGGCTGAAGGCCCAACATTCAAGGAAGATGTTGGCCTCGATCCGCCCAGCTCTCTGATTGCTTTGTAACCTCTAGCGAGGACCTTGGTTTCTCTTTGCTAAAAATGGGATTTCTCTTGAAACTATATAGCACTTCTACAGAGATGCCAAAGAGAGGCAAGGCTATTGGCTTTACCTGACGGGGTAAACCAGCAGTCACTGAGTACAACTGCTAAAGTACTACGCTTAAAACACATTTGAGGGACTTCTGAATAAGTCTATTCTTTGATACTTCTGGTTCCACTACATCTCTCCCTTGTAGGGTGAGAAGTTCAGTCGCACGAGGGTGACTCGGAGTAGAGTCGCTACTTCTTCGCCTGGAAAGGAGCCAGCTTATTTCATATTTGAGTAATTATAAAACTAAGGCTTGTTTCCATTCCATGCCAGCTTGGAAAATCAACAATGGCGGACATTGTAAACAACGTGGAAATGCAAATTTGGAACTGAAGACTGCAGAGAGGGAGGAATTATACAAAGTAGGGTGATACTGATGACATATAGGTCCTTTAACATCTGCTCTACCAATGCACCCTGTCCCCGACCTGGAACCCAGATGGGCAAAAGACCTTGGTTTCCTTGGTATCATTTGAAAAGATGAACATGAAAAGATATACAGTAACTTTGTGGTTTATTCCGTCTGCTCCACTATACTGTACACCCTGAGGCAATATGATTTGACAGCATTAATCACTTGTTATTTTTCAGATTTAGATGATTAATGAACAAAACATTAACCTATACATTTAATTATGATCCATGCATTAGGTTAAAGAGTCCAGCAGCATGTATTTAAATCAACATCAGAATTATGATTCTGCAATATTACGTTTATATGATTATGATACCTTTTACCATTTGGTACTGTAAGTACATTTTTATTTATTTGAACTCTGTTTTTTATCTGTAAGTACATGTTGATGCCAATGTGTCGTATACTTTTACTCAAGTAAAATGTGTAAGTGTCGGAAAAAAGAAAAGAAGCGATTCGTGGCCGGGTCCTTCATGTAGAAGACTGCAGGCAGGTGCTCTTTGGAGAGGGTTTCAATAATACAAGCACGCACACTCTTTAAAAGTTCTATACCTACTAATAATTATTATAATAATGATAATAATAGCTCAAATTTATATAGCGCTTTTCTAAATACCCAAAGCGCTTTACATAAGAACACTAGGAACAGACTTTATTAACAAAAAAAACAAAGCAAGACATAACAGATACAAGGTTAAAGAGATAAAAGGATAAACGAGGGACCAGACCTCAGCTGGGGAAAGCTATCCTGAAGGTGGGTTTTGAGTGAGGTTTTGAGTGAGAGGAGAGATAAGACTTTGATGTTGGTACCATTAGGAGAGATAACAGGCCAAACATTGATAAACAATATCAATTCTTCTACATTCTCTAATTGTGTACTAGGCTTCTTGTACATAAATTAAGTAATGCAAGTGTTTAACAATAATGTAACTCTTGAGAGTGTAAAATGAAACCAAATGGCCGTATGGGTCCACTTTGGTTTAATTTCATATTTCCATTTTTCTCATTTTACCTGCAGGAACCTCCTCGAGGGCCAAAGGTGTAATGGCCACCCGGAGCACAGAGTCAGACCTGACCAATGGATGGATATACCCGGAGGTATATCATTGGTATGTGAATACCAATGATAAGTATATAGGCCTACCATTTCAGGAATTGTTTACTTATTACGGTCAGACACGGACTGGCACAGAAAATCGGCACTGCAGGCATTTGTGGTCTTCACCCGGCCAAAAGACTTGAGCCGTTTTTTGGCCTTTACTTTTTATTTTTGTTTTGGCTCAGCCCTGGCCCCATGCAGCCCTTCTGGCATCTGCCAGAATTGCCAGACTGTCCAATCCGGTACTTTTACAATTTACGGTACTTTGGTGTTTAAACTTTTAGCATTCCTACTTTCTATAGTGTTAACTCTAGTCTACTCAACTATCCTCTCTCTCTCTCTCTCTCTCTCTCTCTCTTTCTCTCTCTCAATTCAATGCAATTTAAATGAGGGTGAAGTCAAAGTAATTAAATTCACTAAATCGTGGCGAGTTGGTAAACTGGCGAGTTCTGCGGACACCGAATGGATGACCCTGCATGGCAGTGGATCAGCACACCTGCGGGCTGTCTGACCAGGTGGTCTGACCCCAGCTGAGAACTATTACTTTTACAGCTGCCGGGTGTCTGTCTGTGCAGGCCAGTAGTACACCTCATACTGTACATACAGCACACCTCATACATACAGCACGCCCACGCAGACCACCCTGCCCACATACCCCGTATGTATGTGCACTCTCACTCTCTCTCTTCAACCCATTTTGACCTGAGAACGATTCTACAAATGCCTTCCGTTTCTATGTCAGTGGTTCTCAATCATTTTCATGTCAAGGACCCCTGAAGATGTATGTAATTGGCCCCCGACCCCCATCTGAAAATATGTCGTTCCAGGCAGGGACCCCCCCAGAAGCAAAGATTTGAGTTAAAACGTTCGCTCGGAAAGAATACATATTCAAAGATTTGCACCACGTTTTCACTATTTTTCAAAAATAGCAGACCTACAAGCTCGTAGATCTGCTATTTTTCACAACATTGAGAACACAAGTGTTCAGGGCATGTACTGTATAGTTACAGATTTTTCAATCAGAAAGTAAGCGCAACTTACAATGGAAAAATAGTAAGTAATACAGTATTGAATGTCAGCCCTTTCTGGCTGAAGAACAAAGGCAACTAAATACTGCACATTGCAGTACACTCAAAATCTTCAAAATCAAAGTCATGAGAGAGTCATTCTGCATCAGCAGCATCATGTCTTTGTGCTGGCAGGCCAGAAGGCTTTGTCCACAAGTCCAGAAGACTTTGTCCACAACAAATCATGTCACAGGACGGCAGGCCAGTTCCATCACATTGCCTGTAAATATGTGGACGGTTTGGTATAATGGGCATTCCACAGTCTTTATAAACGCTCGTAGACAGACCGACCGACAGACAGACGCCCTATATATGCTTTGGCAAAACGTAAGTAAATACATACAATCCACAGGGTCGTTGTTGTACGACGTCACTGAAAAATATACTGATATTGTTCCATTGGTAACGGTATTATATCAGTATCCAGTGCAGCCCCAGCAACTACACGGAGACAAGCCTTCCTATAAGCAGCCTGTTCAGATTGTGTGTCCCCAGTGCTGCTGTGTACGACGACCCCTCCAGCAGGCAATCACAAAAAGCAAGAAGAAAATCAGCGGCACCTTGTTGCACAAGCACCGCAGGACCCATGGCTGAGGCTCCTCTGGGAAACAAGAGAAGGCATCCGAGTTGTCACACCAGATGATGATGAATCACTGATTTGTGGTTTGTCATCATTTGTAAAGCGCAATTTCAAGGACGAGGCTAGTCAAAGTGCTTTCTAATTGGCAGGTGTTTCATTAGATTAGAACTAATTGACGATGTATTTTTCATTTTAAATATGATATGAATACTGTATGAAGGCCACAGTTCCTCATAATGTAACCGAGTGTCCATAGATAGTTTTGCAGCAGTTTTTAAAACTGAAATTAATTCTCCCGGGAAACTACTAGTGAAAATAGCAGATCAACAATCTCACAATGGGTCGCATAGCGCCACGCTGTGAGCTTGTAGTTCGGCTATTTTCACTATACTTATTTTCTTCTAATTCATGGAATTTCTTAGATTTTTCTTTTATTTCTTCAATGAAGTTACTGAAAAAAACCCCATAGAATTTTGGTTTAATTCGTGAAAAGTTTAGCTTCTTTTTTGGGAATGTTTTATTTTTTGAGATAATAATATTATCTCAAAACATTAAAAAAAACACAATTTTAGGAAACAAAAAAAATAAGGGGACCCACAAAAATGTGCCCACGACCCGCACAAATGGGTCCCGACCCAGTGTTTGGGAACCAGCGGTTTACTGTGGTCACTGCGGTCACATTTCCAGATACAGTAAGTGTCCTCTGCCGCTTCTTTCAGTTCTCATACCGTGTACAGACCTAGCTTTTATCTTAACCCATTTAGACCTGGGAACAGATTCTAAAAAACTTCCTGACATTTTTCTGAAAAACCTATATGTTTCAAGTCAGTGGTGCTCAACCTTTTTCATGTCAAGGACATATATTCAAAGACAACAATTTAACAAATATAAACAAAGAAAACAATGCGTAAAACACCAAAAGGTGTTCCCGTCCTGGTCCTGAATGGCTTAATCACAGAGCTGTCTGTGGCTGTGAGAGGGAGTCCATTAAGCTTTAACTCCACGGTTAGAATCCCTCAGCAGTCTTCACTGTACTGTATGTGCATTACTTCCGCCGCCCATCTCTGCAGAACAGATATCGAGTCGTGACTCCCAGAGCTGGAAGGTGTGGACTTAACGTACTGTTCTCTGAAAGAGTGTGTGCGTGTGCGCGTGCGTGTGTGAGAGTGTGTGTGTGTGTGTGTGTGTGTGCGCCTGCGTGCGTGCGTGTGCATGCGTGTTGAATATACCCTCTTGAATCTTCACTCTCATGCCATATCTTGCAAGTCTGATCGCACCTTAGAACCCTCCCGAGCGTTCAGATCAGCCGACGCAGGGAAACTGCAAGTACCCTCGTTAAAAACACCTGGACAACACTCTCTTCTCCCTTCTGGCTCCAAAATTATGGAATGCACTTCCCAATTACAATCAGAATACAGATTTACGCCGCAGTCTAAAAACACACCTCTTCAGACACCATCTTAGCCCATAGCACTTTCCATAGTAGTAGGCCTACTTGCTTAGCCTCGACCTACAGGCGTATGCAAAGGCTCAACTTTTGTAACTTGGACAGCATTTTATGTAGACTTAGATGGCAGTTTATGTAGACTTATATCATTTTATGTAAACATAGCACTATGTAGTATATATGTATAGTTTAATTTGTATAGATATTCCACTGTTACGTTCTTAGATTACGTATGATTCATAACTACTTTGTATGTATATGATGTATTGCCATGCTTTTTGTTCTTGCTTAATTTAAGTCGCTATGGATTAAGAACGTCTGCTAAATGCCTGAATCGTAAATTGTAAACTTCTCTCTCTCATCTCCACCCTTTAATGCTCAAATCCGTTTTGTTTCTATGCATAATTATTTTTGCATCATTGAAAAAAAACTATTGGCATCCAGCTGTTTGTTTTCTGGTTGGAGGCAGTCTGCATGTGAAATGTGAATACAGCGTTTGTTTCACCAGCCACTAATATCTCCAGATATGCACAATTGTTTTTTTTGTTTTTCTTCTAATAAATAAAAATTGGCACTTCTGCGTTGACATCTGTGAGCCTCCAGTGGCTTCGTTAACACCGACTGTTTGGGGAGAATGTGAGTGAAATCTAACAAAACAGCTTTGTTATCTTCCACAATATTCAGAGGAATATAGGAAACAGTTGGCCGAAAACCGAATACCGAATATGATTAATATTATATATCTTTTTTCCTACCATTGCTGTCATGGCCGTACATTAAAGCTACCGGATTTATGTAAAAATAAATGGTTATGGCAAAACCTAACTAAAATAATAATCACTATTATGGCTCCATAAAACATTTATTCAGCTCTTTTGAATGCAGTCATTGCATACACTATTCGGTGATATATTTTCTGCCTATTCGGGCCGAAAATGCATTTTTAGCCATTTTCTGCCGAATATTTTCCCCGGCCGAATATTCGGTGCATCACTAGTTTCACCTCCCAATGTATGGGAATGAACCATTGTAAAGCGCTTTGAGCACTTGGAAAAGCACTATAAAAATGCAATTCATTAAAACCAACCCACCTGATCACCCACAACATGAAAAACGTCATGCATTAATATACCCATGTAAAGCTAAATGAACAAAAACTACAGACATGGCCGGATTAGTCATGTGCAGCTGCACAGTGGCAAACTACGCAAATGCAAACTACGCAACTGCGTACAGCACCGAGAGGTACTGTAGAGGCCCCCGAAAAAATTACATTGCAACCCGTGCTGTAGCAGTTGACCCCCCCCCCCCCCCACACACACACACCATGACCATATTGAATACCAGTAGCAGAAAATGTACTCAAATGTATTTACTTAAAAGCTGCCGTGGGACTCGGCTATACATTGGGGTCCGTATACAGTATGTACAGACCTGGGATATGACGTCCCCTAGCGTTGGGGTATACGGACATGGGAAAGAAAGAATTAAGTAAAAGTATAAATACTGCAATGTACAGTAGGCCTACATGTACTCTGTTAAAAGTAGAAGTCTCGTATTCAAGTAAAAGTACAAAAGTATTGGCATCAAAAAGTACTTAAAGTACTAAAGTAAAAGTACTCATATTGCAGAATGTCCCATTTCATGAGTTCAAAATCTGCTATTTTCAAACGGCCGAGATGTATACTGTAAGGCTGAAGACCTGAAGTGGTATGTTTTCTGAAGTAACTAACGTTTTCAAATAATTGTAGTGGAGTAAAAGTACAACTTTTTGCTCTGAGATGTAGTGGAGTAGAAGTTAAAGTATTGGAAATTGGAAATACTCAAGTAAAGTACAAACACCAGACAATATTGTCAAGTACAGTACTTTACCACTGTCGAATACAGAGAATACAAACATTTGCTTGCACCTTGGAAATTTAATTACAGCGTATTCCGTATGATTCACGGTACAAATGACGACAGTTGTTATAGAGGAAATAATTAGAGGCAATTAGAGGAGATCTAAGGGAACTTGGAAGGCTGTTCCAATTCATCGAACAACTTGTAAGGATATTCTGTATGCCTTAGGTTGTGTGGTGAGCTGTAGGAACGTACACAATGTTTTAGATAGTGAGGGTAGTTAAAAAATGAAGTATACGAATTTGAAAACAAATTGCAGCGAGTGAAAGTTTCTTCTAGAATTAACACAGTGGGTTCTACTGCATAAGGACACCTTGAGATGTCCTTATAGGAGAAGACTGTTAACACATTTAGACTTGAGGATGATTCTACAAATGCCTTCTAATATCCTGACAGTTTTCTGTAAACCCCATGTTTCTAAGTCAGTGGTTCTCAAACATTTTCATGTCAAGGACCCCAAAAATATATGTAATTGGCCACCGACCCCCCCATCTGAAAATATGTTGTTCCAGGGACCTCCCAGAAGCAAAGATAAAACATTTTTAATGTTTTAACTTTTTAAAACAAAGCAATACAGCCTCATCAAAGTTGGCGTTGTGACTTTATATATTGTCAATTACTTCCATGAAAGGGGGAGAGGAGGTAGAATTGGTTGGTTTAGCAGACATTTTGAGGGTCCAATGGAGTTAAGGTTTCGTCCAAACCATTGGTCCAAACCATTGGTTCAATATTTTCGAAACAACACACAGACGTAAAGGGTGTTCAATAGCACTGATTTATGCCAAAAACCTCAAAAATGGAGTTTCCTCCCGAAAGCAACGATATGCTCCATTGCCCTACGCACCTGTCACTAGCCTTCTGAGGTGTGCCTTTTGCTAAAAAAGTATAACATGATGCTTAAAGCACCAAAAGGTGTTCCCGTACTGAATGGGCTAAGTGGATAAAGATTTGTTTCAGAGGTATTTTGATGAACAATGTCAGCATATAGTCTAAGATCGTTCATATTAAAAGTAAATTTAAGTTATTAAAACTGAAACTTATTGTTCATTTCACTCCAACACTGGTGTAATTATTGGATGTAGCATGCAGTACTGCAGTGCTTTTGATATGGCTAAATAAACAGAGGCAACAGTGGAAACTTGATGAGGATTCATAACAAACAAGCAATTATTTTCTCATTATTTTGGATATGGAATTTGCAGGTAATATGTTTTGATTACATTCACTCGTAAAATCCCACAGATCTTGCCGAGACGCTCTGACGATTTCACGGTCGGGCAATGATACGGCCGTCAATTGATTGGCAAATTGCGATACATTATTTTTAGTCATCATAAAGTGCAGAGCTTGTGATGCACAAAAGCAATAGAGAGAGAGAGAGAGAGAGAGAGAGAGAGAGAGAGAGAGAGAGAGAGAGAGAGAGAGAGAGAGAGAGAGGATAGAGAGCGCGAAAGGGGGCGTTAGGCAAGTAAGAAAGAGAACGCCGTCTGTTCTCCCCAGTGAGTGAGACAAATTGATTTTATTATTCTTGGCTGTTGGCAGTCAGTCCCTTATAATATAATGCTATAAAACAAAATGTAGCCGGTGGAGCACCGGGGAGTAAATGCATCATAGTAGGATGGTTGATGGTTATCATCCTGAGTGGTAGTCTACGTATACATCCAGTTACAGTTCAGCCCATGCTATATAGCCCTCTCGCTCCCGCAGAAGTGACAGCATGGCAGGGGGTGGTTTCAAAGAAGAAAAATAAGAAGAAGAAAATCGCAGACCAACATAATAGTTCTTCTTTAACTTTTTTGCACAACTCCCCCTTACAGATGAAAGTCTTGGAACAAGACAAAAAATGAATGCTCAGTGGATTATACCTCCATCTCAATGCACTACATGTGAGGAAATTCTACTTCGGCCATGAAGTCCTCCCACAATTGAGAGGGGCCAGACTTAATCTGCCTGGGCCTGGGGAAATATGCATTGAGAGGGGCCAGACTTAATCTGCCTGGGCCTGGGGCAATATGCATTGAGAGGGGCCAGACTTAATCTGCCTGGGCCTGGGGCAATATGCATTGAGAGGGGCCAGACTTAATCTGCCTGGGCCTGGGGCAATATGCATTGACAGGGGCCAGACTTAATCTGCCTGGGCCTGGGGCAATATGCATTGACAGGGGCCAGACTTAATCTGCCTGGGCCTGGGGCAATATGCATTGACAGGGGCCAGACTTAATCTGCCTGGGCCTGGGGCAATATGCATTGACAGGGGCCAGACTTAATCTGCCTGCAGCCTGGGGAAATATGCATTGACAGGGGCCAGACTTAATCTGCCTGCAGCCTGGGACAATATGCATTGCAAAGGCAGATGAAGGTAGGGGTGGACTGGACAAAGGACGTACCGGTCATATTACCGGTGGGCCGCGACCGTAGGGGGCCGCTCAAATTATGATATGATTAAAATATATATATAATTGACAGGCAGGCAAAGTGAGTGACAAAAAAACCCTCTTCTATCTTGAACATTTATTTGAGTGTAAATTAGGTACAACAATGTTTTTTACTCAAGTTAAAGAGACATTTCACCGCTGGAATTAACAGTAACTCAATGTTAATAGTATTTGTAGTAGATAACAGTAGATGGTAGATAACACAATTTGAAATTTGGACCCTATGGCCAGAAAAATAATGAAGTCTGTGTGTTTGAACAGGGTTTGACTGCATTGCTGAATTCCTACAATGACCATAATTCTTTGTTGTACTGCCCCTCCTTGTGGAGAGGGGGGAGGCTGCGTGGAGGTGTGACTTGTAGTCCAGGAAGGACATGCACGAGACCACATTTTCATGACAACCTTTGGTCATGAACATGGCGTCATGACTAAAATATCAAAAAACACACATTGCACACATAAAAACCCCAGGAAAGGGTTTCTTGTGTCCTAAACACCATTAAAATAAATTGCAAAAGGGGTGAAGTGGCTCTTTAAGGCTTTTTGTGCAACAAAAAAGGGCTCAAACTACATGTTAAACTATAGGAGCAGCAAGGCAACACAATTACTTTTTTCTTTTTTTACATGAAATGAGTCAGCTAATCCTTCTACTCTTGTAATAATATAGCCATAGCACTGTACCCTAGTGTCAAACGAAATGACCCAGAACGCAGGTGGTGGGGTACTTATTCATATCAGTGGTTCTTATGTAGCGTGGTGTAAACTCTGCAACAAAAAAAAGGTTATTAAAGCACTTCATCTGGTCATAATTTACAGCCCAGTGAGTATACGAAAAGGCACAGCGTGTTTAGAATCCATTTTCCTGCTCACAAGCCGCTGCACAAGCTACTTTAGGTTCTGAGACGGGCGTAATTGGTACAGCAACCTATGGACCTCTTTAATTCTCATACAACCCGGAGGGATCAAGTGATTGCCATAGGCCTATAAGTACAGTATCAGCTCTCGTGGTTTGTTTCCGTGGGGGTGCATACAGTACGTTGGTTAGGCATACTAAAGAGTCCGCCACAGTCTGGGAGCCGTGGGGGTGAACGTGGTTTCGTCAGATAAAGTTTTTTTTCTCAACTGATTCTTGTAGCTTCACCTCTTAAGAATTCAAGAGGTACAAACTTTTCCATAATTCAAAATGGTGGGAGAGCTAAAGAACAGAGGTCATAGGTCACGTGACGTCAAATTCAGCCAAAAATGTGCCTTTGGCTCCAGGACTTACAGGCTCCCGACATGCGCTGCTGGTTACAACTAACCCGTGATGCAGGTTAACCTATGACCTATGACCTCTGTTCTTTAGCTCTCCCACCATTTTGAATTATGGAAAAGTTTGTACGGGAAAATGAAGCCAGGGGTCATTGAGTATTGAAGTTTTATGAAAATGATTATTCTTCTCCCTCTCCCTCCACCTCAACTCCAACTCCACACTGGGTCGGTTAGAGAGATTAGAGGGACATTGTTGAGAAATGAACCTTGACAGGGCTGCATTGGATACAGCACAAAACCAAGCAGCAGGTGCTTGACACCAGGGCGGGCTGTTATTAAGCTCAGCTGTCAGTATACTGAAATAACATACTTCACCATTTGACCAAGCAGAATCACAATCAGAAGAATTTCCAGAAGCATTCAACCAATAGGTGCTCGTGCTCGTTCGAAGCACAACTGGATGCCTACTTTAACTAATTGCTTCCCTGAAACTGCCAGGTTAATAATGACTCACTCCCGCTGTAATGGGTTCAAAAATGGATGCATAATTACAATACTTAAACCTATTCATCACCAGTCACTCTGCTTAAGCTTTTCTTTTCTACCTTTCTATAAGATAGCTCGAACCAGTGCTGGTTGTCTTGTTAAGAGCCCACTGCAGTGGTGTACGATCCGAACTTAACCGGGATGCAGACACTTCTAAGCCAACAATATCCGGTTTGTAAAGCCAGATATCGCTGAGGTCATTCGGGTTGGAAATCCAAATATCCTGTCTCGTACGGAAGACAATGGAGCAAATGCTCCTAGCTTCCTAAACCTCTTGGGATTCTTCTTACATAGGGTTCACTGGATGCGTGTCATGATGACGATGCCAGCCAACTGAGTGCGTATCACCATGATGACGATGCCAGGTGTGGCGTGAATACCCATATATGAGGTTTCTACACTATAGTCTGATGTCAGCACTGGATATCGCTGTTGTCTGTCTCTATACATGGAGCTATAGGTTCCACTTCCATTACACAGTATTGTGACATTTTTTCCCCGACATGCGCGGCAGGTTAAAACTATCCAGTGGCAGCTTAAAACTAACCTGTGGCTCCCGACATGCGCAGCAGGTTAAAACTACCCCGTGGCAAATTAAAACTCCCCCCGTGGCTTTCTGTGAGGTTAGGTTTGGGCGTTCGGGTTTTGGGTATAGGGTGTCGGACCCATGACTGCATAGCACCGATAGTATACGTCGGACCAAACACATGCACCCGTTTGCGCGTGGTAACCGCTGTTCCAAGAGCAGACCAACCTGTGCCGCATGGCCCTGCTTGTCCCTGCATGGCCCTCCTTGCTGCTGCTGCTGCTGCAGCGCTGTAGACCTGAGGGTGTCTCCTGGGCATGGACGGAACGCTGGAGGTGTCATAGCATGAAGTACGATTTGAATGCTCACACACACACACCGAAATGGGGGGAAATATCACATTAGAGGCGTACAGTATGCGTTTCTATATGCCCTCTGGTTACAGGAGTTTATTATGAACAGGCTTTGATGCATGCGGGAGAATTTCAATGTTTTATTGTTGTGTTTTCTCACACTGACACATGCATTAATATCATAAGGCCTTGCCGTTGTTTTTTCTTTTGCCGCCGAACTTGGAATGGATAACCGTATAGGCTCATTTTTCCTGCCCTGTCTATTTCCTGGGTCAACAGAAAGCAGCGAGTGAATTGTATGCGAGGGTTACGTGATAGATGGGGATTTGGTCCGTTTTGATATACTGTATGGGAAATCAATGGTTTATTCATTTGCAAAGTGGAGATCTTATAGGCTAGCTTCTACAATGCACCGATTGCTAAGTGAACTATGTCACGAAAGGCTGCAGGCGACTGTGCTTTGGATCATGAGTATAATCTCATGTATTTTGTGAGTCTGGTGATAGATGCAATCATTGCAGTTTATGGGGGGTTCCAAACTCCACACAGCTCATGCGGACGGACTAACAATCAATGATGCTCCATCAATGAGGAAAACTGGATATTGTATAGCCCAGAAAGCATCTTGTATCATATACACTTTTATTCCGTGTTTTACGGTCAGGGAATAAATATGAATGACGGGCAATTTATTCGAAAATTCTGCTGTCCCACTCTGCTCCCCTCGGCCCTCGTTGCTGTGAGTAGACCGCCTGTGAGCTGTCAACCTGCTGTCCTAGAATGCGCTCAGCACTTAGGACACGACTGTCGAGGATTTTTGAGAAGTAAACGTCCCTATATTTTAAGTATCTTTAAGAAACTCTACCCCATCAGCTGTGTTACACTGTTGTATAGGCGATGGGCTGTACTCATGGGCTCTGACTTATTTCTTGTCGATTCTTGCCTCCGCTGTGGGGCATTTAAGGAGACATCAATGGTGTGCTGAGTGCTCTAGGAGCCAGACTGGGTTTCCATTACATTGGAAAGGTCATGTAAATGTTGTCTCCCTACTCGGGTAAACTCACTCAAGTCTGAATTCTTGTCTTGCCTCATTTGTGTATATTATGTTTTCTGCAACAACACGACCAATGGGAGTTCAGTCTCAGTGTCCCGCCCCTCTAAGGATCAATCCGAACCACAACAAACTTGAAAGCATGCCAATGCGACGACAGTACTACCGCCTCACAAGTCAATACACAAGTTGGCATTATACCCTTTTGATTGCCGATTGCTCAGCAATCAAACACAAACGTTTGGTCGAACCATGTGACTCCCATTGGAAAAGCATTGAGGCGGCCATCAAACACAGCACAGGCCGAACACAGAACATGTGTTCTATGCGTGTGTATGAGGCCTGCTGAGGGTGCCAAATGCGCCCTTATGGGTGCTAAAGGTGCACCAATCCGCACCAAAACCTGGCACAGACACTGTTCAGGGGTGTTCCGTTACATTACCAGCTGAAAATGAGCACTCTTCTTTCAAGACGACTCATATACTGCCTCCGCCCCACCCCACCCCCACCACCACCATGGCAACATGTTTCCAGCCCTGTGGCATATTGGCCTGCCTGTCACTCACATCATTGTCACACAGTGCTGTGACAGGGCCTGACTCCCTGTGACAGGACCTGACATCCCTGTATATGTATGTATATATATATATATATATATATATATATATATATATATATATATATTTCTTTTTCAATTGTCATTGCCCAAAACTGTAGTTTGTAGCTTTAGTAGTTAAACTACGAACAGATTTACAAAAAAGTAGTACTTGGCATGCTAGACAAAAATTATACGTTTAACTACCAGAAAGTTACAGCAAAATGTAGTCATCAACCGCATAGAGTAGTTCAACTACATACTGTAGTTGTAGTTTAAAGCTCCCCAGCAATGCCCATGTACAGTATAGTGATGTAAGAAACAACACGCACTTACATTTTCAGTTTGACAATGTTTTCGCCCCCTTCCACTAATCAACAACTACTTTCCCCTGCCTTGAACATTTCTAGCATCTTACTACTGTATATTTCTACATAAAACATCCAAGAGACTTAATTCAGCAGTCTCTTTGGTATCGGTGTGTCGGTGGGTGATCTAGCCACTGTGACGAGAGCCCACGAGGCTGCATGCAATGCCTCTATAATTACTTTGCTGATTGGAAAAATAAGGGCACACTAATGAGCTCCATCATTCAAGCATGGACTGTTTTTTCCTGCAACAATAATGTAAAAGGTGGGGAAATGTCAGGTGCCCCATCCTCCCCACCTCTTTTTTTTTAACTAGTCTATAAATCCCCCAGACTGGCTCTAAAGGTTGGCCAATTTACCAAATTTTCAAACAAACAATGGAAAATACATAAAGCCTATATAAATATACATGAGTTTCAGCTTCAGCGAGTTCATCAGCAAACACATGTGTGAGCAGAGTTTGCAAATTATAGTTTGTGCTTGTGAGTGTGAGCGTGTGTGCATGCATGCGTGCGTGCTTATATATTGTGCTCTTGCATACATATGTTTTTTTTGTCTGTGCGCTTGCATCATGCATGTCGCATCAAAGATGAACTTTTTGTGTTTGTTTGTTTTCCCTGTCTTGGTATGCTCTCATACTAATCCCTTTCTCAGGGCTTATTCTAGTCTGTAAGTTTGGGTGAGATGCTCACTTCGTAGCAAAGCTGGGCTTTAAGGCTGGAAGAAAGCCTTTCTGGACCGGTACATTGCACTGCAGGCTTCTTTGATGCACTCCCATTATGAGTGTCGTGTCGTGTCGTCCAAAAACATGCAGTACAATGGCTGCCTTTTTTCAAAGGGAATGAGCAAACCTGACGCAATGAGCAGGATGGCATACATGGCGACACCACGGTACACACCGAGTAGACAACCGAGTGTCTTAGCGGTTAGAGTATTACATTATATGAAATTAATGAGGAGTTGACCGTTATAATACGGCTCTGGTATTCTACACAGGTCTTTGTGTATGATGGATGGATCATCCAATAATCCATTAGCAGCTCAAACTCCTCATGTGTCACGCTAAAAACATTAGCCTGCTATGCCAGTGGTTTTCAACCAGTGGTCCGGGGAGGGGAGGGGAGGGGAGTCAGGGGGGACCCAGAAGGACAGTTGGTAGGCAAATGGACCCTTTTTAGATCTTTAACTCCTGAGAGTGTTAAATGAAACAAATGGGTCCATTTGGTTTGATATTTCACACTCTCAGGAGTTGGATTATTGTTAAACATTACTTCATTTACAAGTTTACAAGTCTACACATTGTCTACAGGTCTACACAGACAATAAGAAGTGAGGGGCGCTATTAATGTCTAACTCATGTTGCTATGGCCTCACTCACACTGTTGCAACAGAAACTCACCGCAGTAGGACTGCTTCTCGTCAGACTTGTCCTTGCAGTGGGCCATGCCATCACAGGTCAGACTGTAGTTGATGCAGTCACCATTGCCACACTCAGAGTCATCCACACTGCCGCAGGATATGTTCAGAGCTGAAATGATGATGTAAAACAAACGGTGTCAAAACAAACATTACATTCTCTTTATTGTTAATGGGATTTAATGTTTGTGTTAGCGACAACACAAACATTAATTTCTCTTCATTGTCAATGGCGTTTTTAAAACAAACTTCGAACTAAAATCAAACATTAAACCTGTATATAGGAGGGCATAGTTTGATCAACGTTAGCCTGTTGGTATACCACATCAATACAGCATGGAATTGTGGACAACATCTTATGCAACGATAACAAAATATGAGCCTAAATGGAGGCTAAATCTCATCCGGTGGTCCATATGGCTCAATATGAATAAATAATAGGCCTTGATATGAAAAGGGTTGAAAACCAGTGCTGTATACCATTGGTAGACCTTTCAACGTTGAACTATATACCGTAGGGGGGTATTATATGCATAGCCCTGACATATGGCCTTTGCACCTCTCTTTATTCCAAGGCTACCCTCCACTGAATGATTCATCAATCGTATACGGCCTGACATATCTTCCTTGAAGGGCAAACTTCTTCTGCTCATTATCATGGTTCTTATGGTCTGAAACCCACCAGCCTTCAGCGTCTACCAGTCTTCTCCCCATCGCCCCTGCAAGGAAAGCTCACATTCACAGTACTTCCTCCTCTGGTGCAGCTCACTTTATAGCTATAAATAGTTGCATGTGCATGCTTTACCCTTGAAAGAGAGGGACCCGGGCCATACGAGGGACTGAAACAACAGAGCTTCTTATCCCTCATATGCCTTGAGAAACATTGACAGTGACTGATATACAGCTGAAATATTCATGCCACGTTGGCCCAGAGCTGTATAGGACGCGCCGCTGTGACGAATAAACAAATCAAACATGGATAAAACAAAACAAATTGTGCTGATGAAATTGAGCTGCAATAAAATCTACAGTAAGGCAGACAACGGAGAAAGGCATGGGTGGGGAAATCACATTTTCACCCTCTCGGTTTACTTTAGCTAATTATTCCCCCCCCCCCCTACGCGATGAAGATACCTCTAGCTTGAAACGTATTCATATGGAAAAGCCTAGCCTGGCTCCAGCCCTGGATCGCTAGCCACGCCCATTAAGAAAATATGTTCTGGCGATTCAGATTATTATCATATTATTATCATATTATCATTATTCAGATGAATAATGAAGTGAAACTAAATGAAAATTCAGACTGAGTGTCAGGCTAGGAAAAGCCTCAATTTGAGCAAACAGTTTCAGAAATGGATGTTGGCTCTGCTTCTCATCGTGTGTGAGATGAATTGATGATATTGACATACCGCAATCATGGTTATACCCCTGCAGGAACGTGATCAAGCTGCTTACTTGAAAGTGTGGATGATAAGAGGACTTATCACTTTTGATGTGAATTGACGAGGGATTGCTTGTGTAGAATCAATCTGCCAGGACCTGGGTGTTGTTTATAATTAGAAACGTTTTTTTTTTTCATTTCCCCGTTTTCTTTTACCCTAAAACGTATTAAACATACATTTTGTCACACCATCACTAAAAACAGGTATATTTTACATAATGTACAATATTCCATAAAAGATATTTCTCAAAATATATTGAAGTACAGCAATGCCTTGCAACTTAACTGTCACAGTCATGGTGAATATTTCACCATGACTTTTGAAAAAATATATATAGATATCATGGGGGGCAAAGCCGAAGGAAAAACGTAGGTGTTATTTAAAAAATGTAACGATGGAAGTTGGAGATCCATGCCCCACCCGGCAATGCAATACCCGTTGTACCCGTGTCAGAGTACCCGTTCCACCCACCTGTCTGTGTCCCTTTTATGCCCGATTTCTGGATCTATCTCTCTGTGTCCCTTTATTCCTATACAGTATATGGAGTTCTGTGTCAGGCATGCCCAAATATGGAGTGTTGTTATGTCAGAACAGGCGGACAGCTCCATATATGGACCCTGGGCAGGGGCCCTGTCCAGAGCCCGGGCAGCGGCCTTTTGTGGCGGTTCTGAACAACCGTGTGTCCAACCGACTCGACACCGGGCACTGCACTCTCTGTGGGGGTGTGGAACGTGTGTGTGTGTCGAATTTGAACGGTTCTCGAGTTACGTGGATATCAGCCGTACACACAGACAGACGTACAGAGACATGGTGCATTCATAGCTAGATAAAGACAGTTGTCTTTATCCATCTATGAATGACTTAATCTACTCCCTTTGTCCCATCCCATGTCTTACGGTATGTATTCTACTGTAACAGCAAGTTAGTGATTATAGTCTTTACTAGTATTACTTCATATTGCCTTGAGGCTTCTGTTCATGTTCAGGTGTTTCCAAGTTAATTTGCTATATTCCGGTAAAACAAGCAGTAAAAGTTGTACACTCTCAGGGCAAGACAAAAGTTTTAATGATTAAATTACAACATGATTCACTGGAGTGCATGAGAGGCTTTTTGACAGATGAGACAACCATGCTTGATTCAGAAGAAACAAAGAAAAAGAAGGGATCAAGCCTGATTAAAAGCCAACTGATTGCCATTGGGAACGAAACGGGGAGGTAGATGATGTCAAAATTAATGATTAAACTGTCTAAACTGCAGATGAACATAAATCCTCACTTAACCCTTAACTAACTTTAGGACATGGTTTTGTAATTATTTATATTGCATGTATGTTATATCCGTTGCATTGTTATATTTAGAAACATAAAAATGTACCAGGAAGAAAAGCCTCCTTATACACACCTACGGAGGACAGGTGTGTCGGATAACTGGAACTGGAGAGGTAGAAACAAGAAATCATTGTGTTTTGTTGTGGCTTTGCTGCTGCTGCTGTCGTCCATGCAGTTAGCTCATGACATTAGCTGTGAGCTGTCTGTCTGCCACGCACCCCCCCACCTTGCAGGCTGCGCTGCAAGGTTGGTTTTAAGTTATATCGAGTGACGTTTGTGTAGTATGCGCCGACTCGGGGTGAGCTCTTCCCCGTGAGTGTGATCTGCTCTGCTGCGTTGCTCTGCAGGGATATTTGCCGTTGCTTGCCGTCTCATCATTGGCCAGAGCCAGCCAATCAGGACGTCGCTACTATGATGGGCAACCAATCACGAGGTTGCCGCTATACTCTGATGACTAGGTCGTCTACATTTCAGGAGCTTTCATTAGTCAGGTTTCAGCTGACGAAAAAATTTCATCCTGCTACTATTTGAAATATTGTCTCTCTCTCCACGCAACAAAGATCCATGAGGGGTTTGTCACAGCACTTGTCACAGCACTTATGCACTGCATATTTCTCATTCGCTTGCTAATGAAATGAATCTCTTTAAATGCAGAGTTGAGCCTTTTCTCAAAGGCATCCATCAAACACGGTGCTGCTGCTATGCTGCGTGGACTTGGTTGAACGTGGCCACTCTCTCTCTCTGCGAGGAGGAACCATCGAACACACTCTCATTAGCTCTACTTAGACATCTCTGACTAATATTTACACGGGGCACCGCTATAGATAAACACTCAACTCATTTCAATTATTCCACACCTCATGAGGACCGGCACAGCGGGAATTAATGTAAGGTCATTAATCGTAATTTGCATCATTAAAGGAAAAAAAAACCAAACAACAACAATGGCATCATCATTTATGAATACTTAATCAGTGGATAATTACTGCATCTTTAGGCTGGAAAAGACTAAGGGAAAATGAAATGGAGGGATTAGTGTCTCTCTCTCTGTCTGTAGAGACAGTTTTGTCTCACCGCGGGCAGAGTCTATGGTCTGCAACTATAGGCTTAAGTCTCGGCAGCGTACTGAACCGATGATGATGATGGATGGGTGTGTGTGTGGCATCGTTTGGATAGGAAAGTATACAGAGAATCAAGTCGTTGTCATAGTCAGTGTGACTTGGTGTGCATCATGGCATAGCCCCAGGGGTGCCCTGCACTTTTGTGACTTGAGAGCTACTCTCAAAATGACCAGCTCAACAAGGTCTACACACCCGGGGGGGGGGGGGGGGGGAGTAACCCACCAAAAAAAACCATTATCCCATTTCTGAAAAAGCACCTGAAGGGAAGGGGTGCTGGCGTTACATACAGAAGACAAACACACTCTCACACACTGTTTTATATAACTTAATTGTAATGCTACTGACGTCTGTGCGCAACACTCTTGGAAACAAAGTAGGCCTATTGCATTGTGGGTTTGAGCTGACAGGCCCCATTTGATGTCATTCAATGCAGTCACCTTAATTCAAATGGCAGATGCCTTTTTTCTTTCTTTTTTTTTTAATTGTATTTTTAGGGCCATGTGGTGATCTACTTGCACAGCCTGTGTGATCTACTGGTGGATAGACCTTTTGGGCACCCCTGGGAGCCTCTCTGTTGGTGTGTAGATCGCTTAATCCATTTTGACCTGGGAACGATTCTACAAATGTCTTCTAAATCCTGACAGTTTTCTGAAAACCCTATGTTTCTATGTCAGTGGTTCTCAAACTATTTCATGTCAAGGACCCCCCATGGACCCCCCCCCCCCCCAAGCAAAGATTTGAGTTAAAAACGTTTGCTCTGAAAGAATATATATTCAAAGATTTGCGCCACATTTTCACGATTTTTCAAAGAAAAATAGCAGACCTACAAGCTTGTAGCACTTGAGCTTGTCGATCTGCTATTGTTCAATGGCTAAAGCAATAACCTAATGCTTAAAACACCAAAAGAGGGACCAAGTAATGAAGAGAGTGTTGGAATGGGAGTGCATACAGTATGTACTGTATGTGCACATTTAGATTTGTGCATATGCTGCATGTTGTAATATTAATAATGATAATAACAAATGTTATTTGTATCATAATTTATATTTGACACAAATCTCAAAGGTAGGCTATTATACATTGTATAAGTGGTAAGTTTGCTGATAGAAGCATATAATTAACTCACTGCGAGAGAGAGTTCGTTAGTAGTGAGAGAGTTTGTTGTGAACATACAGCAACCTCCCACACACACACCTCAACAAAAAAGGAAGTCATGCAGGGTTGTAAAATGCTTCATCACTTTAACACCCTTCAAATTATTCACACACTGCCCCCACGTTATGTAGATAAAGACAATATGTACAGTCATAAATCACGCACGCACTGCACCTCCTGCCATCCCAGCATAATCCAGATGGTCTGGCCAAGCTACAACTACTATGGAGCCAAACACTAAGGCCACGGAGCACTGGTCCAGGAGACTTCCCAGCTGAGCTTTTAACATGAGAAGAGAGAGAGAGAGAGAGAGAGAGAGGGCATGGAGCAGGTAGAGAGAGAGAGAGAGAGAGAGAGAGAGAGAGAGAGAGAGAGAGAGAGAGAGAGAGAGAGAGAGAGAGAGAGAGAGAGAGAGAGAGAGAGAGAGAGAGAGGGGGGGGCAGAGAGGGTATGGGGCAGGTAGAGAGACAGAGAGAGGGCATGGAGCAGGTAGAGAGAGGGGGGGGGGGGCAGAGAGGGCATGGGGCAGGTAGAGAGACAGAGAGAGGGCATGGAGCAGGTAGAGAGAGAGAGAGGGGGGGGCAGAGAGGGCATGGGGCAGGTAGAGAGACAGAGAGAGGGCATGGAGCAGGTAGAGAGACACAGACAGACACTGTGGGAGTGAAATTGTGGAGACAGGGACACAGCTCCCCTTAGTGGATACATGTAGAACTGCCTATACAAATCCAGTAGCACTATAATGATCAAACCAGCGATTTTCAATCTCCACCTGTGGGCCAGCGCTCACTTTTCTTTGTCATAAATGTTCTTTTCTTTTTTTCTTTCTTTTTGGTATGCGCATGCATAAAGTGAGTGGCAAATCGAGTGGCAAAGTGTGTTTAGCGTCGTTTAATGCAATCAGACCAGACTTTTCTGTAACTTTGAATGTATATGGGCTGTCCAGGCCAGAAAGTAGTTTTTGCCACTTTTGCCCAAACCAAACAAGATAAACAAATAGCCAAACAATAGCAAGTATACCTACGCAACCACAGTCAATACAGTAAACACAAACGATACGAGAGGGGGGGAAAGGAGGGAGGCTATGCTACACATACAATAGAACCACCTGTGAACAAGCAAGACATACAGTACAGTAGACTAGTGATGCACAATTGGTAGAGAGACAGACATCACTACAATTGTATAATTGTATAATTATAATACAATTATAATTACAGTAGACTAGTGATGCACAATTGGTAGAGAGACAGACATCACTACAATTATAATTGTATAATTGTAGTGATGCACAACTGTTCTATGTATGTGTGTATATGTGTTGCATACAAGGCCGCTGGGCCGCAAGACAAATTTCAGTGCAAACTGACAATAAAGTACTATATCATATTCATATGATATAATATCAATTCATAGGAAAAAAATGAATATCGAGCTCTAGTTTTAGGCACCTATGCGATCTAATTTCTAAATTTGAGCAATACTCGTGCAGCACTAGTTGGCTGTCCAATTAATTTGAGTGACTATTATGTTTTTTGCTACGAGAGATCGAGACTTTAAGAGAGTTTTAAGTCGAGTACTTTGATGTTGTCTGTTTAAAGCCACAGTACTTGGTACCACATTTTGAATGTATAGTAATGTTCAGCAAGTAAGTATAAACTAATAAAGACAATAAATATTTCCATGGGGGAAGAAATGAGAATCGTGATCTCAATTCTTGTGGAGGAAATCGAGATTCACATTTGGGGCGAGAATCGTGCAGCACCAGTGTTGTTTTTCAGTTTTTGTCGACTAAAATAAGACGAAAAATGTTTGTCGACTACCTACGAAAACGAAATGCAAACTACATGAAAACTAAGCTATGATGTCTAAGACTATATACTATATACTGACGAACAAATAAAAACAAGATGTTAGGAAGGGACTAGTGGACAAGAGATCCAGTATAAGACATTTTACAATTGGTTGCATGCTGAAAATAGCAGATCTACAAGCCCACAACGTGTTGCAGCGCGATGCATTGTGATCGGCTAATTTCAAGAAGTGAAAAAAACAGTCATTATGACGGCATCAAGGCCCGCCAAAATACATTTTATTCGACTAAATCAACTGGAGATTTAGTCGACTAAAATCTTATGATATTTAGTCGACTAAAACTAGACTAACACCAACACATGGTGCAGGTGAAGAAAATGATTAATTCTTGTACAAGCGAGCCAAGCCAGTAGTCTGTCATTACAAGTCATATAGTGAAGAAATTATATATATCATGCCCTTCATATAGAGAAGGATACACGTTCATATAATACTGTCCTAATAAGTAAGTTATGCCAATCTATGATTGATGGTATGTACATCTGCTGACAGTTGGACTAGCAGTCTCCTACCCAGAATTATAATGCTGTTTGGACCCAATCCACTTAATGTAGAAACTTAAGACTAAGAGTTATATCTTTCAGAATGGAGGGATCTCCCAATATGAATAAGCGGATATCAAAAGGAATACCACTGATCTAAAATAAATGTTACACAACTCAGCATCTAATAAGAGCTTGATCTCAATGTCCAATCTATCGATATATAAGTTGTGCTGTGTGTGTCCACAGGCTGTCTGCTTGCGTCCTCGTGGTAACAGACAGTAAAAACAAACTAACAAAGTAACAGAAAGCTTGATTTACTTTACCATTTATGTATTGATATTTGATCCTCGTATAGGGCTGGCACTGTTCAGTATCGTTTGTCTTTCAATGGTCTGTATACAGTACATACGGTTTATTGCATTGCAACAGAACTGCTGATTGGATTACAGCGAATGAAAAATAAAAAAACAGAGCTTTGGTTTGCGTATAGCGTGTGGCCCCTGAGATGCCGTTATTTAGTCTGGAAAATAACTTGTTTTTATTACATTATACCCATTCCGTTTTATATTCTTTGTTTTGCTTTCCTCCTTCATATGGTCTCAATACTCTCCTACGCTACATACTAGGCCTACATTAAAAGTTTACCTTTAGTTGAACGTATACTTTACCTTTTAGAGGGGAAGCTCAAATGTAAAATGTTGTTAATTATTGGATGGTTTATATTATATAGACCTAGTATTCAACATACATGGTGTTTTGGGTTTCAGTCTTTCCAAGAAAACGCTTTAAAGGATATTATAATTATTTTTGACAGATTTGGCACTTGCTGCTATCTATTTGAAACGTTTAAACGAATTAATGGCTGCCTGCCACTGACCCAGCTCGCTTCCCCTTATTTAAAATATATTTAATGATAGAAAAAAAACATAATACACTTGATATGGTGGGATTTGTTTTGAATGATCAGTCATGATGAGTAATATTTCACAGACAGTTTATATATATAAACTAACTGTCTGGGGTGTTCACAAAAGCCTGAGTAGACGATAAAATGACCAAAAGTCAGTGCTTAATCCGTCCCATTTGTAATTTGGCTACCGTGTATTGTGTGATGTCTGCGTATAGTTCAGTCATTAAAGCACCACCAGTTCCTAGGTTCAGTTCAGGGCACGTGCCAACTCAGCCTAGCATAATACCTTGTTCTCTGATCTACTTAAATGATTGAAACCAGCTCAGTGGCCGTGTGTGTTTAGAGTGGTTACCCTGAGACTGGCCGAGCCTCACAAACGACTATAAAATGGTACCCAATTCCTCCCTGCTTGGCACTCATCACCAAGGGTTGGATTGGGGCTTGAAAGAAATTCTCAAATGAGTGTACACAGCAACTACAGGGCTCAACATGCTCTGGTGAAGACAAGGCCAGGGCTCTGCCCATCACAGCAAGCTATGCTGTAGACACAGACTGACTGAAGAGGGTGCCATCGCTGACTGTTAACAGTGAGGAGGACGGACACACAAAGGAGACAGCTCCACATCAACCACTTTCTGATCAGTCAGATTTAGAACCCACAGACCATGCCAAAGACTTACCAGAGGAACTATAGCCGAAGCCTCAGATATACTGTATGCTTTCCACCACAACATTGAGCCACTGCAAATGCATCATGTGAAATATTCCACTTCAGAGGCCACAGCATTTGGATGCAGAAGAGACAACCATGGTCGATGATGAGTGACCAGCAGCACTTCAGCTGGTCGATCTATTCTAGTCTGTCCTTACACAGACATGATGATGCCATTAATGGCCACCTCCAGACATACACATAACTTGTATGTCAAAAGATCATTGAGGCAGCATAAAAACCTCCAGAAAAATCAAATAAAAAGGCAATGCATTGCTCAAAAAGGGGGGGATAATTATACGTTTTGCCATCTACCTCATTACACTTCAATCACATGCTTTGTAAACAAATGTATGGAACTGTAGTATGGTGTTTCCAGCTATCAATTTTTATTTATTTGTTTGCATGAATTAGCACATATGATAGCACAATCTCTGATGACTATAAAATCGATCTCAAATTATATATAGCAGTGCAACCAATTTACTTCAGACTTGGCATGTGTATCGATAAGGACAAGGGAGTGATGAAGCGGATCTATAAATCCTGTCTGTCTGTCTGTCTGTCTGTGTGGTACTATGTCATAGTACGTACTGACATCATAGAAGTGTAAAGGACACTGCACTCTAAGCACACTGACAAGGAGTAATAGGTTCTCTGACAACGGGTACAACAGGTATAACCGGAGGGGGCATGCATTCGCAACAGGTTATAGTTAATATATAAAATTATCTGATTATATTATTTGTCTTAAAATATGACAGATTTGACAATAGAATCCTAACGGAGCACCCGAGTGGCCATGGTAAGAAAAATAAATGATCTCGTCCGACCCTTATAATTACATCCTCATACATTTGCACTTAAACCCTCTACTTACTTATAAAGGAACGTGGTTAGACATAAACTCATAGTGATGCTTCATAAACACTTGATCCGATTCCTCACACCGCTGTGGAAGACTGCATGTTTAATATCAGCCAAGGCATGACATGAAAATAAATCAATGCAATTTATTTAGCTGATGATCAACTAAACACATTTTGAGTGCTATTGACTTAATGCAAATAAGAATTGCCTGTGGTGAAACTGTAGCAAAGTATCCTGTTGTCAGGATTTTATGTTGCCAACAGCATTTTGTAAGTGTGCATGCCTCCTGTTGACTCTTTCATCACTTAAGCCCTAATTTAGCTTTTAAATTATTAGACTTCAAATAAATGTGCGATCGGTGACGGGTTGAAAAAGGATAAAGTCCATTATCCTGCATTTGAGCCACGGACAACCATTTGATGAGATTTAGCCTGGTCTAAAGATCTGGTACGTAGATCGCCATCTACCTTCTGGGCATCCCTGCCGCAGACTAATCCTCCTTAATTGGAAGTCAGATAAGGCACCTTCCTTTCAACAATGGCTAAAATAAGTTCTATCATTCCTGCCTCTTGAAAAACTCAGGTATAGAGTGGACAGAGCCCCAAAAAAACCTTTGTCCTGGCTTGGAGTGCCTTTGTGTGAGTTTGTTTTTTCATTTCAGTGAACTGTAATCCGGACTGTGTCCGACTATGTCCCTGTCTTGACTCTCTTTTTGATCTATGATTGTCCGCTGCTTTGTCCCACCACTTTGTTTCTTTTGTTTTGTTTTTTGTTTTAGCCTAGGGGGGGAGGGGGGTTGTATATATGTTTGTGTGTTTTGTGTGTTTTCTTGCGTACATGTGTAGTGTCAAGCGAAGAAATGTATAAATATAAAGTTTAAAACAACAAAAAAAAGGGAAAAAAGCAATTCTTCTACATTCTCTATTTTTGTAAATAATTTACAATAAAGTTGCTTAATTATTAAACAATGCACTGAATGCAGATGTTTAAGAACAAATCTTTACTCTTGAGCGCGTCAAATGGACCCATACGGGTCCATTTGGTTTCATTTTACGCTCTCAAGAGTTCAAGATCTATAAAAGGTCCATTTGGTTATACCAACTTTCATTTAGCTGAGGACCACCTGGAACCTCCTCAATTAAGGACCACTGGTGGTCCCCAGACCACTGGTTGAAAACCACTGATCTACATTGGAGCGTCCAACCTGTACAGTATGCCCATTCTTTACCCTGGGGAAACGCTGCAGTCATATCGGAGTATGTACGGCCTTGTGTTTTCACCTCGTTCCAATGATCGACACACACTGGAGTGATGTTGGCAGAAATGAAGTCTGTCATGTGTGAGGCATTGCCCTTTGCAACACCTATCATCATTGAATGAGGAGGGCGCCCGATGTAACAGTAGTTTATCATCACTGTCGTTATTGCTACACCAAACTGGAGACCAGAAGGACGTCGGTGGTCTCCTAGCCTAGTCGGTAGTACCCAGGCTTTTGTTTTCGTTCGCATCGTCTCAAAAAAATGAAAGCCTGGGGGGAACAAGATTCATTTCCTGGTCTAGGAGTGGGAGTGGACTACAGTGCAGAGGAGGCATCGCTCAAAATAATAGTTTTCTCTGCTGTTTTCTACCAGGCAGGGGAGGGGCAGAGGCGGGTAGGGGCGGGCGATCGTTGAACCAATATTCTCCAGCGCTTGGTCCATGCGCGCCCACACCCCTCTAGACCAGAAAGCACGCTGGCTGGGCCAGGCTAATTGGCCTCCTAATAGAGCGTATGCGCATGCATAAAGTGAGTGGCAATAAATCGAGTGACAAAGTGAGTGGCAAAGTGAGGTTAATGTTGTTTAACGTCGTTTAATGTAATCAGAGAGGAGTTTTCTGCTTGGATGTATGGGCTGTCAATGCCAGAAAGTAGTTTTTTGCTTGTTAGTATAGGCGTTCCCACATACTAAAGGGTATGATGATGATGATGGCATAAGCATACCCTCTTAGATATGTCATTTTATCACTATACATATTGAAAACCTGATAAACTTGAAAGCTAAAAAACTGAAAGCTTTTCCCATGCTCCGCAAATGCATTATTCCAGTGGGTCAGGGGTAGATTGAGTAGCCACTCGGCAAGTGCATGAAACCTGAATAATGTGCACATCACGTCAAAGTCCTCAAACATACAAAGTCTTTGGCAATTCCGATAATGTCACTGATAAAAACAAATGCATCTGCAGCAGCATCTCACAGGTTTGGATTGCTGGGGGGACCGGGGGACATGAGCAATAAGGAAAATGAGAAGGGTCTCGCTTAGTCGCTTCACTGCCAGAAAAGGGATGGCCACGCAGATTAGACACACCAACGGACCGACTATAAGTAAGCCTTGCCGAGCCATGAGGCCCATAGGGGCAGGAGCCTATCTCCTGTTTCTGTAGCGTGAGGCAGCTTGATGTACAAGTACACCCACTGGACATGACGCTAGTATGTCGCAGGGACCCCCAATCCAACCCTTGATGCTGAGTGTCAAGCAGGGAGGCACTGGGTCCCATTTTTAGTCTTTGGTATGACCCGGCTGGGGATTGAACCCCGACCTCCCAGTCTCAGGGCAGACACTTTAACCACAAGGCCACTATAAGCCTGTGCGCACCCCCCAAAAAAATTAAGTTGCTTTCTTTCTTCCTTGCTATGTAAGCAGCTCTCTCATGGTAGACTTGGCTGTCGGCTGAAAAGCAGCGGCTACGTAGGCCCCGCGAGGACGGCACACCAGTTAGTGATGAATGCCGCTCGGAGCTCGTATAATCTGACAGGTTTTTGTTTTGGAAAATCACACTCCGCAGCCTCTCCAGCGCGGGGTCATTACAAATGCAAATCCCAGTCGCAGCGGTGTTTTACGACACCTGTTCTTGTTTTCCAGGCCGCTCCCCGGCGGGTGCCCCCGCCGAGGGCTCACAAATCAGGCGTAAAGCGAGAGAGGGGGTGGACAGGTAGACCCACTCAGCCGTCAACGCGGTCCCCCCCCCCCCCGTCGCCCCCCTCTCCCCTCCTTCCTCCATCACAGCTCCGCCATTTGTTCTGTCATCAGTCATTTTCATAGCGCCATCCCTCTCTCTCTCCCATCTCCATCTATCACTTCCTTATTCTTCACTCCCTGTTTCCATACGCCCCCCCTCCGTCTCCTTATCTCCTTATCTCTTCATCTCTCTCTCTCTCTCTCTCTCTCTCTCTCTCTCTCTGTGAGATAAGGACACTCAATCCCGCCCCAATCTGTTAATTCCGTGTCTGCCTCCCTCTGTTTCTTGTCAATCCAAAGAGTGCGATTGGAGGAGTGGAGTGTGAATTGGGTCAAAGAGCTTCCCCATTAACGTCTCCAGGTTAATGCACAGGGAATAGAAACACCTACAGTACATTAAGTAGGCTATACAGTATTGCTTTCAGAACAGTGCAGAAATATAGGACTTTCATAATAAATGTGTGTTCTTATCTAGTTATTATTACGTTGTGTGTTTTTTTTTATTAATATAGGCTACTGTAGGCAGCTAATTGGACCATTTACTGTGTAGGAATGTGCCATCTAATGTTCTCTTTTTAAATTGAACTTTTGTACAAGGTTAATTATACAAGGTAAACTATTATGTTAGAGATTTTATGTCAATACACACATTTTAAAGAGCTCTTCCAGTGAGCTCGTCCTCCTACTGAAATGTGTGAGCTTGTCTGCCTGCCAACAGTCCATTTCCAAAAGGTATGATTGTCCTCACCACTCACAATGCCAACCAAAATGTACTTAACAGGGGATCATTGCAGGGCAGGGATACACACACACACAGCTGTGCCTGTTTCACTTGGTCAGTCACGATCATTGCTTTTCTTTTGAACGCAATGATGGAAGACTTAAGAGTTTTAGAGACTGCTTGTGGGCCAGCGATATAGATAGGATCACATGGGGAGCATTCCAGACGTGGAAATCCAAGAATCGTATGCAAACAATGACTGAAACTTGTTGTTGTTGTTGGTCTGTGTGTGTGTGTGTGTGTGTGTGTGTGTGTGTGTGTGTGTGTGTGTGTGTGTGTGTGTGTGTGTGTGTGTGTGTGTGATAAGTGCCAAATGATGCCAGCTGCCAATAGAGGGTATACACGTGACATCATCATCATACCCGGAAGTTATGCGGGAGTGTCAAAAAACTGCTTTCTGGCCTTGACAGCCCATACATCCAAACAGAAAAGTCCTATTTGATTGCATTAAACGACATTAAACTCACTTTACCACTCGATCTGCCATTCACTCTATACCCTCTATAGGCGGACTTAGGACCTCCACACTGAGATCACCCCCACATTATGTTTCGATGACTGCCATTATCGTTGTATGTCATTGATATCATGATACAGCAGGCAGCCATCATCATCATCATCATCATCATCCTATAAGTGCATGTACCTTTTTATTGTCATCGTGCCTACAGCACAATGCTTCGCTACAAATCTGATCATGCAGGCAAAGCACAGAAAGTAAAACTAAAGGCTTGCATGGCAGAAACACGTCTCTCCGTATTGACGTCGACGTTATCAATATGATGTCAGAGATCCACGGCGTTAGTCTTATTATGATTATAATACCAGTAAGACGCCTGAGGGCCTAAAGGGCCAGGTCGCGTGCACACAATCCGTCTGGGTGACAGCAGACTGCTGGGCGAGCGCTGGCGCTTTGGAATGGGGGGGTAAGATCTTAATTTCCGGGCATGTTAAGAAGTCTAGTCTAGAGTTTAAATGGACAGGTCAAAAGGGAGACATCGAAGAGGAAGGATGGATGGGGATTGGGGAAGGGTACAACATATGGAATGTCAGAACAGGTCAGCTCCATATATGGAGATCTAAGGGTTTGAGGTTCGAGGTCAGATGTAGAGTTGCTGGGCAACATTGATGACATCAGGGATCTCCATATATGGGCTATCCCTGTTGATGTCACGTGATGTCACGTGCTCCATCCCTGATGATATCACGTGATGTCAATGATGTCATGTGCTCCATCCCTGATGATGTCACGTGATGTCATGTGCTCCATCCCTGATGATATCACGTGATGTCATGTGCTCCATCCCTGATGATATCACGTGATGTCATGTGCTCCATCCCTGATGATATCACGTGATGTCATGTGCTCCATCCCTGATGATGTCACTTGATGTCACAAGCTCTCTCACCCCCGACCACAATATATGGTGCCCGACACACCAACTGACAGGAAATGCGCGATTCCATATTATTACTACTACTTTGTAGATTTGGATTATTATTAAAAATCAGCCCTCCATTTCGGCAATTTAAAAATAGCCGATCTACAAGCTCACAGTGCGTCACATCGTGACGCACGATAGCACTCTTTCCACCACTGCACTTTGGAGACTTTGTCACTTAATTCTCCCACACAACAACACACTGAGAACACATCTCTGTCAACCGTGGGCTTCCTGTAGCACAGCCCAACGTGTGTGGGCTTGTACACCCTCTAGGGTATGTCAGGTACAACATAAAAAGGGGAAGCCTTTTCAGGATATAATGTGATCCAGCCAAGGGTGCCGTTGAACTGGTTTGTCACTATTGAAGTCTAGCATTTGGGAATACAAGTCTTTTTTTCTTTTTGGCAAAATAAAACCGATGTAAGTATATCTCCTAAGTTATGTTCTTTTATACATTTCTGTCTGAGACGTGTGATTGTGTTTTTTTCATTTCCCAGGGCTTGTTCAACCATGCAGAATGCATATGGATATACTGTAAAATATAAAATGCTTGTTTCTGGGACAATTATCTTGCCTGTATAACTCTTGTTTCGGCAGTAGCGTTCTTGTTTGTATTGTAAATTGTTCCCTCTGTGTGTCTATGTTGTCTGCCCACTCGCTGTGTCTCTCTGTTGCCCTCTGTCCCACTCACCCACCCTTGAGAGCAAAAAGTCTGATGATGAGTTTGAATAATGGAGCTTCATTTATGCCTACTTTATATGCCGCGATACAAAAAGCACATATATATAGCTCCATGCAGGCACCGGCCCTTTGCTCTATTGAGTTGTATAACTTCTAATGGACTTTCTTCCTTTTTTTTTGTCATATCCCTTAAATGTAATAGTTTAAATTAAATGTGCACTTAGTTATCAGAACTTTCTTAGAAGGTTTTAGTACAATCTTTTCACAGAGTTTATTTTAATGAGCGTATACTTTTCACTGCAGAAATTCCGTTGTTTTAGTGAGGAACTATAGGCTACTATTAGGAGGAGCAATACATTTTATGTTGTAAATCCCTTTTTTGTCTATTTTTTTATTTACAAAGAAAAAAGAAATAAAATTATATCACTGGAACTCTGAAGTAGTCCGGCAGTTGGGGTTGTGGAGTGGGAAATGTGGTATATAGTCTTTTTTTTATTGGACTAAAATATTGTCTGTATACATTCATGAATCCACTTGCTGACCGGCTGTCAGTATTGAGCAATTTTATATAGGGGTTTATATGTTACCATACCATTGACATCCTATATAAGGCAACTTTCATTATGCTTTATATAGCATGTGACATGTCAAACTATAGGGGGTTTCATTATTCTGAATCCATTCCAAGCATTAGTTTTGCCCAAAAAACACCCCTTGGGCTAAAAAACGGCCTTATAGCATGTTAATGGTGTGGTCACATATAAACCCCTATACAAAACCGGCTGTCAATACCGACAGCCGGTCAGCAAGTGGATTCGTCAATGTACAATATTTTAGGCCAATACAAATAAAAAAGTTGCACTTTAAACAAAAGAAGCCTGTTGGCTGCCGGACTAAAGTAATCAAGATATAAAATCAGAACCTCCTCCCGACAAAGGACAAGATGATTAGGGTAATTTGACCCAAGTTTTTTCCCGGGCCACTGTTATAATTCTTCCCAATCTAATGTATCTTCGTTTAACATTGGCACCTTCAAGTAACAAAGCAACCAATGAGAGAGCACCCTCATGGTATCAGAATATGTGGAGAGAGAGAGTAACACACGGACAGATGTGATTTTTACAGTAACACCATGCTGCATTTAGTCACAGTACAGGAGTAGACCACCAACTAGACTGGTACTAAATATCAGTTTAATGTTGGTTCTTTTGCAGGACTTCCACTGATCAACTTGTGGTGTGGGGAGAGTCACTTGACAACCTTCTGGAGTGTGAAAGTAAGGCAATTGTTATAACGTTGGCGCTCCATTGTCTGTCTTCTTTCCTGGCCCTTGCATTAGACGGTCGTCTCCATGCACTACAGCTACAGTAGGACTGCCTTCAGGCTGGTGTCAGAGCTATAGTTGGCATTACCAAGTTACTTTTAGTGAGCAGAGACAAAATAGCAGTTTCATGTGTTTGGTAATAACAAACACGGCTGGAACGTTATTTCTTTGCGCCGTTAAAGCTGCCTATGTCCATATGTCATGCGATGCCTCTTAGTACTAAAAATAAAGAAATCTATCTATCTACTATAGCTTGTTCAGTTGAGGCCCAATTGTTATGTTTCCTCCATGCTGGAATGCAGAAAAACCTAACTTTATCTAGCGCAGCTTGAGGCGTCCTTCCGTTATGACTTATGGAGCAAGTCTGCACCTTTTGTATAAGTCAATAAAGTCAATGTACTAGCACGGAAAAGTCACTGTTTACAAGCTCCGTCACCTGGGCACTCTAGCAAGGTGATTAGTCGGTGTGTGTCTCTCTAGCCCCACTACACGGCTCGGGGCTGCAAGAGACAAATGTTTAGAGCACATATCCTTCCCTCAAGTTCATCAAAGCCATTTCAGAGATAGGAGGACGAAGTGCTGTTGATGTTGTTGTCTAAACTAAGCTGCCAGAGTCGATAGGATAACTTCAGACTTATTCTACCCATAACAATTTATTTTTATTTTGAGTTGCATTAAACGACATTGCATTAAATGACATTAAACATCATTAAACTCACTTTGCCAAGTCACTTTGCTCACTCGATTTCCCATTCACTTTATGCATGCACATACCCTCTATTGTGTAAAGTGTCCTTCATGAGCAAGACACTTCTGTACCCCGGGCCTAATTGCTCCTGATGAGCAGGTCGGTGCCTTGGATGCATGCATGGTTTCCTCTGCCATCGGTGTATGAATGTGTGTGAATGGGTGAATGTAATGCACAATCTCTGTAAAGCGCCTTGGATAAAAGGCGCTATATAAATGCACCATTTACCATTTTATCTAAACAGGTTCCGCATACTGTACTCTACCTGAAAATGGCTAAAGGGGGCAAATGGGTGCCCTCTCTCTCTCTCTCTCTCTCTCTCTCTATCTCTCTGCTCACTCATGCCTTTCATCTCATTACTTCATGGAAATGGGTTCAGCTGAGCAGTAATACTGTCCTTTGTCTCCCGTTCCTCACGAAGTCTCATGGAAGCTGAATATTGTTTTGCATTACATCCAGTATAACGTTTCCCATTACAGAAACATTACGTGTGACAAATAGCAAACAAACATTTATGGAGGTGAAAGAAAAACATACCGGTCGGTATACCTTCACATCTTTAGACTGCAAATGCAGCTTTCAGATACACTATGCCAGTGGTTTTCAAGTGGTCCGGGGACCACCAGTGGTCCTTGAGGGGATTCCAGGTGGTCCTCAGCTAAATGATGGAGAGTCGGTAACCAAATGAACCCTTATAGATCTTTAACTCTCTAGAGCGTGAAATGAAAACAAATGGACCTGTACGGGTCCATTTGGTTTCATTCTACGCTCTCAAGAGTTACATTATTGTTAAATACGTGCATTACTTAATTTACAAGAAGTCTACACAACCAGAGAATGTAGAATAATTGATATTTTGATCAACGTTTGCCAACGGCAATGAATTTTGAACAAAATCTTGGCCAACAATAACAAAATATTCTTCAGTTTTGGGTCTGCAAGGCTAAATCTCATCATGGTGGCACGTGGCTTAAATGCAGAATAAACTAGAGAAAGTTCCCTTCTGGGCACAGGTCTCACCAGGAGGCTAGGAGGAGTGTGTGTGATGTTTGGCAGACAAAGTTTTATGCAGATGCAGATGTAAAGATGTGACTTGAGGCTGATTTGAAAAATGTCAAGTGGCATTGCTTCCTCGGCCTAGTGGGAATATGCGTGCAGTTTCACTGCACTCGTGCATTGCATTCATGATTCGCAGCATTTTGCACAAAACGGGCCACTCCTGAAAACTTGCAGTTATCGATGCAGTTATAAAACAGGAAACTATTATAGCGCCACCGTGAGGCTGATTTGGACAAAAATAAGTGGTATGTCGTCCTTGGCTTAGTGGAAATGTGCGTGTACAATTTCACGGAAATTGCACACTGTGTTTGTGATTTGTGGCATTTTGTTCGAAATGTGAGCTCTGAGTGCAAAACATACTCTCTCCCCATGCCTTCGGCCTGGTGGAGACAATAACGGGCCTTGATATGAAAAGGGTTAAAAACCACTGCACTATACCATTGCTATCATGGGTTTTCATTCTCTAAACCGAATTGTGTAAGTGGTGGAGATACAGTCATGGGTCAACACTCATTTGGAGAAGAAAACATGCTGCCAGTGGACACATTCTGTTTCCTGTCGATTACTGTCAGCTCAGCTGCTGTAATTTAAAGCAATTTGTGTAAATAAAGCTGGACATTGCAATTACAGGAGAGCCGTTTGTCTGTGCTCCCAAAAGACTTCCAGAGTATTTCACACCTGCGTAAGAATTACTGTTCCATGATGAATAGACTGGTAAATAGGCTGAGTTTGAGTGCAGATAGTTTACAGTGCGTGTGTGTGTGTGTGTGTGTGTGTGTGTGTGTGTGTGTGTGTGTGTGTGTGACTGACTCTGATGAAGACCTTCTAGGTCGAAACGTTAGTCGTTTGTACACTAGCACCTGAATAAAAGGCTTAAAATGTCTGTGCAAACAATATCGTTTCAGTTAGTCTTTGATCTTTTGTAAAGCCTTGTTTTCCTTTTTATTTCAGTTAACTAAAAGGTTTTGTTTATCGTTTTTTTGTCACTGTTGCACAGCCTAAAGTGGTCAGGAGGTGCACGCACATCCCGGGTTGTTGCACAGCCCAACACACAGACAGGCCAGGGAGGAGGGCTTGTACAGTACAGTACAGTACAGTACAGTACAGTACAGTACAGTACAGTACAGTACAGTACAGTACAGTACAGTGCTTCAAAGTGCCCTGTTCTCCATCCAGCAGGCAGGCTGGTGTTTGAAGACTTCCTGAGGACACAGTACAGTGAGGAAAACATTCTCTTTTGGCTGGCCTGTGAGGACTACAAGAAAATAGCCAGTGAACCAGAGAGGACGTCTGCTGCCAACAGAATCTATGCTGAGTTTGTCCAAGTCGATGCTCCCAGACAGGTATTTGGCAGAGCTGTATCTTCATATCAAGCTCGACCCGTGTTTATTTTACAGGGATTCGGCCGATTAGTGGCAAAAATGAATAATTGGTATATTCGGTTCGGTTGATTTTAGAGCCAAAACCGAATAGTCAAAGAAAGAACCGGGGTTACCTTTCGTAACTACTGTTTTGTTGCGTATTCATGTCTTTTGCCATTATCAGGTACTGTAGCTTAACAAAAGGTACGGCCATGACAGCACAATGGTACAAAAACTGGTAAAAAAAAAAGAAAGAAAAGGAAATAATCATATCCGGGTATTCGGTTTTGCGGGTAAACTGTTTCCTGTTATTCGGTATTTGGTTTTGGCAAATAATTTCCCATTCGGTGCATGCCTATAGTTTATTTGTCTTTCCTATAACCGTAACTTTTCTCTTAATTTTCACTCGTTTTCTCATCCTAATTTCTTTATCAGTTCAGCAATTCTTGATCGTGGTCGTAAAAGTTACGAAACATCTAATTTCAATAATATTTATTGTTTTTTCCCCCCCTCCAAATGCAGATTAACATCGACTGGGGTACCAGGGAAGACATCAGCGAGAACATCTCTCAGCCTAGCTTAAACTTCTTTGACAGAGCACAGAAACTAATATATGGTCTGATGGAAAATGACTGCTATCCTCGATTCTTAAAATCTGAAATCTACCAAGCTCTTCCAGGAATATCTGAACAGCAATAAAGTCATATGAGGTATAAAAGTCCACCTAAATCCTTAACGCGGTGCTTTTCAACCCTTTTCATATCATGGTCCATAATTTATTGGGCATTTGAGCCACGGAACACCGTTTGATGAGATTTAGCCTCTCAGACCCAATATTTAGAATATTTTGTCCACAATTCCATGCTGTATTGATGTTGTATCATAGGAGAGATAACAGGCAGACGATCAAAATAACAATTATTATATAGGGGAAAACCTGCAGGTGCTCAATGGAGATAGCAAAATATGATAATGATAAAAAGGTGCTCACACGGATCAAAAACGGGATCAAGACATAGATAAAAAGAGAAGGATCCGGGCACACAAAGCAAAAACATGTGGAACGCCTTTATTAAATTAAAAAGGCAACTGCCAAGTCCTCTTTTTTTTTACTTTCTGTGCCCGGATCCTTCTCTTTCTCTCTTTTTAACAATTATTATATATTCTTTCTTCTAATTGTGTAGACTTCTTGTAAATTAAGTAATGCAGATGTTTAACAACAATTTAACTCTTGAGAGCGTGAAATGAAAACCAAATGGATCAAATGGGAGGGACAATTTGGTTTCATCTTACGCTCTCAAGAGTTAAAGATTACAGTATAAGGGTCCATTTGGCTACCAACTCTCCATCATTTAGCTGGGGACCACCTGGAACCCCCTCAAGGACCACTGGTGGTCCACGGACCACTGGTTGAAAACCACTGCCTTAAATTATTATATTATTGATTTGGCACATGCACACTCCTGCATGCAAGCTATCATGACTATCTCATGCCCATTTGTACGGGGACTGACCCCCATGACCCCTGTCACGTACTCATAATTTTCTACTTAAAAGTACGTCTATACCAATACTGCACTGTAGAAATACTCTGTTACAAGTAAAAGTCTGGGATTCAAAATGTACTCGTTTTGAATTGAAAACAGTGCGCATTGTGAGCTTGTATTTTTAAATACGAAATACAGTATATGTATACTAGGGTAATCAAAATCTACGTTCAAAGTAACTTAAGGTTTAAAATAATTGTAGTCGAGTTATAATATTTGGATCGAGATGTAGAGTATTGTCAATAAAAGTATTGGCAAGTAAAGTAGGAATACCTAAAAATGTTACAGTACAGTACAATTAAGTACAGTGCTTAAGTAGGCTAAATGTACTTTAATAGTTACTTTTCACCACTGCTGAGTAGCAAGTAACACCATGTGGGTATATAAGCAACACACATGCGTGGCCACTCCGATCCTTGATTTACACGATCTTTCTTGGCATTTGAGTGCATTTGTTTAGCCGCGATGTGGTTTGACAGCGGCATTGTCCAGTGACGTGCACACATGGGGGCTTCAGCCCCTGCCCTTTACAACTACCCCGTTACAGCTACCCACTCCAGACCACGAATGCAGCATTTACTACATGGTGAAAGAAATGCAAAATGCCACTATTTCCCATGCCGAAAGGCAGTGTTCAGGAGAATTGCCTTTTTTCCCTTAGTCTCCTGAACTTGAACGCAGCATTTTGCGTTAAACAATTTTTTGTTTTCAATTCATGTCATATACACCGCATCTCCACTAGCTAAAGAGTGCTGGGTTGCGCCCTGGAAATAGCTGATCTACAAGCTCTCAACGTGTCGCAGTGCGACGCATTGTGGGCTTGTAGATCTGCTATATTTGCGGCAGCCCCTGCCTCTCTGACACTCCCTGCACGTCCTTGGCATTGTTTGCTCAGCGTGTTGAGAAGGAGAGCTGTTCTACGGGGCTCCTCTCCGGATCGCTCTACATTCTGATAGTGATCATTGCAACAGAGTGTTTGTTCAGCAACGCCCGGGCTCTCCCTATCTATCCAGCTCTTTAGTAAACATAAAATGCATTTGGTTGGAGGACACATTATGTGATGGAGAAAACTCATACAGCATACAGGATGAATAACCTTCAACGATACAAACTATTATAGAAGTATGCTCTTTAGATTTATAAAACAAAAATGAAAGGTCGGTGGGCGATATGGTAAGCAAGCGGCACTATAAGATGAAGAGAAGGGGCGCGGTAATGCGTAAAACCCTATGAATAAAAATAAACTGAAATAACGAGAGTTGTATGTGGTCAAAGGTGAAGGAAAGGTGAAGGAAGTAAAGCAACCTCCTGCTGTCTCCTGCATTATGTGCAAATTCAAAACAGGTGGAGTGATATCCAACGAGCACTTCCAAACTCCAACAATTTCAGGAAATGTAAATGTAAAGTGCCATTTGTATGGAAAGTAGCCAGGAGAACCAACACCCACTGTTGGAAATCCCTTATATTCGGTTTCAAATTTCTGTAGACATTAAGAGCTGCTCTGCATGTTTACAGTTAGAGTGAGGGTTAAAGCTGTGAACTCAGCTTCCTCTCGTTCGGCGTCACTGAAACTATCTATGCTCAATTCACAGGCAATTTATTTCCTGGTTTCGTTCATGTCAAATAAATCACAATACTTTGTATTGTACACGAAAGTCATCCACAAGGTGAATAATAATATATCTGCGACTCAGACACCAGGCCAGGATCTACAGTACCTAGCAATGTTTTGAGGAATAGGATACATGCTACGACACCAACAGAAAGACTCGTATCAAACTGTGAGATTTGCATAATACCCCCTGAGAGGGGTGGTGTAGAGATTAAGACTTCTACAGCAATTTCCCCTCGGTGAGTGCATTACGAAACATCTATTAATACATTGCTCTTTCCAGGTGGAGATAATGCAAATGTGCCTCCCCCCCCACCCACCCACCCACCCACCCCGCAAAGAAAATAAAAAGGTGCTGCAAACACTTTTCCATATAGTCTCCTGGGAACAGAGTCCCCTGCTCTGAGAGAAAAGGGGGATTATGTTGCAAAGCAGGAAAGATACAGAGAAGGAAAACTTGGTCTTGTACAAAAGTTCTGAAGAATCCACAAACAGAAGTCACTTTATAAGAAACATTTCCCAAATATACTACATTACGCTTGTGTGTGTGTGTGTGTGTGTGTGTGTGTGTACCTGCTCATTCTTGAGTCCGTGGCTGAGGACGTTGTTCATGTCCTTGTGGAGCCTCTGCAGGCCGCCGTAGCGAGACCACACGTTGGGGTTGTTGCTGGACACCAGGCCCTCCACCGTGGTCTTCAGGCTGGACAGCAGCTTCCAGTGCTCACGCCTGCATGGGAGGAGGAGAGCACAGTACAGACACACACAGGGGAAAGGGTTAGGTTAAAAGATGAGTGTTCAACAAAAAAAGGTCATTTGGGGGCGCACGCTAGCCTATAGCGGTCAAGGCACATGCCACAAAGGCTCTGGCCTGACGGCTCGTTGCGTGTTCGAGACCCGTTGTCGACATTTGCTGCATGTCTCTCCCTCTTTCCTGTCTGTCTTCACTGAAACCATCAATAAAAGGCACAAAAGCATTCATATATATATAAAATAAAATAGCTGCTTTATTTCGTTTTAACGATTTTAGGTATTTTTGACAGGGGGTGGGGGCATTCAAACAAGTGGCTACGTATACAGTATATTTTTTTTCACGGCGACCTCTTTATTATTATTTACTATAGTCCTACTAGACCCCAGGATATTACATCTTTAAGCTGATAATTAATTGTCACACAAATAATTGCGATTAACGATTTGATAGTGTTACAATTTGCCTTTTAGCCTTTAGGCTTCGTTATCACAAAAGGCAGATATGAGAAATAACTTCAATTTAAAACGATACGTATGTAACTACGGTCTGTCCAGTTCAGCGTGCACACAGTATGTTCATGTACGGAGATGAGATATTAAATTTGTGTGTGTGTGTGTGTGTGTGTGTGTGTGTGTGTGTGTGTGTGGTGGGGGGGGGGCTTGACATCTGTGTAGGCTACATCTGTGTAGGCTATTCACATTTATGATTTTGTGTAATTTATGTTTGTGTACATTTGTTTTACTGTCATAATGTGGGGGCAGTGTGTGAATGCTTTGAAGGGCGTAAAAGTGTTGCTCACTGGAAGGAAAGAAACATGCGCAATGGGCTATATGCAGCCAACACTTCCGCGTTCAGCTTCCTTGGTCTCATTTGCGCATGTTTCTTTACCTCCAGGGAGCAACATGTAGTCCATCGTATGGTCTTCTGCATATGGTTCCTGGTTGTTGTTATGTGATGTTTGCTCCCACGGTCCCACCGCCACCGGTGGGCTCTGTTATTTCTGTTCCCCACAGGGGGGTTGTTATTGTATACCTATCTCCCTGCTCTTAATGTTTAATGATGGTGTTTAATTGTGCCGAGCAGGGAGACAAATGTAGCAGAAGCCTACAAAAATATTGTATTCTCATTCTATAATAAATATTAGTTAAATCTATTTGTGAGTTATCTCACTGAACTGATATTATTTTTGTTCTCCTGGAGTAACCCTTAAACTCTTTATAGCATTGGTTCTCAAAGTGGGGTCCGGAATTGAAGCGGACTTGAAGCTCAGATGAGGTGATATGAGATGAAGCATGATTTTGGGACGTCAATAAAAGCAGATTAGCGTGTTTCATGCTAGTTTAGGACCGTTTAAACTAAAGCGACGGACCATGATGCGGCTAATACTTCCGGTTGAAGAGCCGCGTCAAAGGACCCGTGATTTGTAGTTTTTTAGTTTTTGCCTGCCGCAGGTAAAAGGGTAGGAATGGCCCTATTTTCGGCAAAGATTTTTTCCCTAAATTTCTTTGTTTTACTATTTTGAAAAGATTATAGGAAGGTGGAACAGCCAGGATCACGGGAATGGCTGTATAGTTTTCAGAGACGGAGTGAACAGACACAGGAAGGTAAATGTGATGGACGGACATCGAGGCCTGCAGGCCAGTCTGGATGGAGGAGGAGAGTGATAGAGATAGACAGAGGAAGGCCGGGAGGTTGGAAGGGAGGAAGAAGAAGGGACTCAGGCAGAATACTAAAAGGAGAGAAAGGTAGAATGGTTGGATAGAGAATGCAGGAGAGGCGGGGAGAGAGGGAGGGATGAGAGTTTGGTGTATTTTCGACAGGCCTACTGTGAGCAGCGGAGGCAGAGATAATGGCCCAGGACTTTGAGTCTGGAGTCCCACCAGTAGGCAGTGCTCACAGCGGGTGTGAGATAAGGTAGCCTAGACTCTGCTGACTGCCACAAACTATTCTGTCTCTGTCCCCGGGGGGGCGAGGTGGAAAGTTTACTCGGTCTGATGCACGACCCAGGGAAGATTTAACTCCCACAGGAAGACTTCTGTTGCTGTAATGCCCGGCTTTAAAGATTTAGGATACTTTCCCTCTATGTCGACAACTGTTTCTGTGTGAAACGTACTACCCAAGCCTCACTCAGTATGCTGTGAGCGTCCGCAAGTGTGGATGTATCCCGGCGTGAGGCTCTGGGCAAGCGGAACAAAGGGAGAGGGATATAAAGTGAGGCATGAGAGTCAGCGCTTTTTCTGACAAATTGGCCCGAAATCAAATGGCAAGTGATTATCATTAAAATGACGACCACGCCGTGAATCAGCTGATTCATATTGTATGTCAGAACACATCATGAGAACATTTAAATTAATGTGACGAGGCTAACATTATTTGTTCTTAATGTTTCCGTCGCTACAGCAAACCACACTGCCTCACCCACTACAGTAGGCTACCTTACGCTCACACAAGAATACACACATATATACATACCGGTAACCTGTTTTTCTAGGCATTTCTCTATGCATAATTATATATATTTTCCCCATGTTGTATGTCTAAAGTTATATAGGCCTTTTTTTTCTAGCATGGTAGAAGTAAATCACACACACACACACACACACACACACACACACACACACACACACACACACACACACACAGTACTATCTTCAAGTATCAAATCAGTGCCTAAATATGGCCACTAGGTGGAGGCAAATGTCTGTTTTTATTATGCTGCATAGTCTACCGTACATTGGAAGACAATTATATAAATTATAATGATATGAGGAAACATAATCTGCAATGACGCATCATTGGAGTAATTATAGAGACATGTATGACTCGTTTAAAAATGAAGATGTAAAGTCTATACGGGGGCTATGACCTTTCTTAACCCCTTAGAAAACTAATATTCAGTCAAGCTGAGTGAAGTAAAGTAAAACATGGGTAAATTATCCTAGTGTGGAATGTCCTGTTTGTTTGATTGATTGATTGAAATATTTATTAACAGTTTGCACAATTACAGTACATTTCAAGCACAAACTCAATACAAAGACTGTTAACTGTGAGTGGACGACCCAATTAAGCATTACACTTGTTTACAAGAGGGTCCACCTTGTTCAATTCATCAAAACATTTAGAGAGACGTACAAAATAAATAGACACTTCTATATAGTCAAAGAACAGAACGGAAATTCATCATATTAAAGGGAGGTAAAAAGGGAAAAGAAACATATACAGTGAGGGGGAAAGGGGGTGGGCGGTGGGGGGGATTCAGATTTTACGGAGGCCAGTTTAGAATTGCCGTTTCGAGTTTCATAATAGAGGGTATGCGTCAGGATAGCCAGGAAGTTATGTGGGAACGCAACCGAGTGGCAAAAAACGACTTCCTGGCAGTGACAGCCCATACATCCAAACAGAAATGTCTTAATATCCGATTGCATTAAACGACATTAAACAATGTTAAACTCACTTTGCCACTCGATTGGTCATTCACCCTCTATTGAGCGGTGTTGCCTAAAGCTTGGGTTTCTTTCTTTGGGGCATTGTAGATCATACACGGGCAACTGGTGGCCCGGGGACCACGTGTGGCCCCCACCATCACTCAATGCGACCTGCAGGTCATCAGAATACTGATATATTATTGATTGCAGCTGTTACAAACATGACCCGCCTTAATTACTTCAGTCTATATATATATATATATATATTTAGTTCATAAAGCTAACATAACTATAACTAAATGCATTTGAAATTAAATAAAAAGGTTAATTGCTTTTCAGGATTTCAATTCAAAAATAGCAAAAGAAATATTCAGGATTTCAATTCAAAAATAGCTGATTTATAGGCTGAAAACGTGTCGCAGATTGGGTATTTTTCGTACGACAGTAATATGCAAAGTGAGTGTGTAACTATAGTGGCCCTCTGGAGTGAGTGTGGAACTATATTGGCCCTCTGGAGTGAGTGTGGAACTATAGGCCCTCTGGAGTGAGTGTGGAACTATAGTGGCCCTCTGGAGTGAGTGTGGAACTATATTGGCCCTCTGGAGTGAGTGTGGAACTATAGGCCCTCTGGAGTGAGTGTGGAACTATAGTGGCCCTCTGGAGTGAGTGTGGAACTATATTGGCCCTCTGGAGTGAGTGTGGAACTATAGGCCCTCTGGAGTGAGTGTGGAACTATAGTGGCCCACTGGAGTTAGTGTGGAAATATAGTGGCCCTGAGTGGAACTATAGTGACCCGCCTTGCCATCGCCAAAGTTGCCCACCCCTGTTGTAGATGACACAATGGAACCTGTCAGTCTGCCTCTGCATCTGGCTCTCTCCATGGCTTCCTAAAGCTGTTTCACTTCTCTACTTCACAATTTGCGACACATACTGTATACCAACCCTGCACCCTGCTGATGTTGGTGACTGAAACGTGCACGCACGCACGCACGCACGCACGCACGCACGCACACACGCACGCACGCACGCACACACGCACGCACGCACACAAAATGTAAGTGACTCTTGTTTTCAATTTTACTGTGACACTCCTGGCAGCCAACAATACTGTCTGACATTATGGTTTGGCTTTCCTAATTATCACCTTGCCACCTTGTGTTATTATGTGTGTTAAGAAACGATCCACAGGGCTTGTTTCTTTACTTTCAATGAAAGAAACCCTACAGTTGTCCCATTTATGTATTTTAAACGGCTACAGGTCATAATCACATCTTTCTTTATGCTAAATGAGTGATCAATGTTATGGCTCGATGATTACATGAAACATTTAAAAATCAAATCAAGAATATGAATTAAAAAAAATGATATGCTGGTCTATGAGAAAGTATGCATGCCGATCAATGGACTTAACTTGTTAGCCCTAGATAGAACTTACATACAGTACATTTCATAAATTCCACATCCATAGACCACGTCCTATCCACGCATGGTTAGCAGACTGACCTCGTCTGCACTGTGCAATCACCCGATAATTAATTCCTAAGACTTGGAGACTAGTTTCATATCCATTTAAAGGTTCTGGCCGAAAACGTGTATTTAGTCAATTATCTCCACTTTTCCACGAGCTGCACACAAACGACATTCTCTCCGACGAGGGGCCCGGAATGAGAGCAGGAATGAACATATCAAAACTGTATGGGGCACACAGGTGTTATGAATGATCGCCACACCAAAAATCATGCTGTTCCCAAAGGAAGTTTTCATATTTTCAGTCGGCTTTCCTCGTGGAAACGTGGCGCTATTTTACTGAACACACATTTTCTGCCAGAACTTTAACATTTATATGAAACTTTAGAGGACAATTATTGTGTCAGTACAAACGCAGTGCTACAAGTTTAAATGCCGACGAGGTCAGTCTGCTAACAGATAGGACCGACTTATGGCTGTGTATTTGGAATGCATTACATTTATGGAAGATCACAGACATTCTAGGGCTATTAACTTAAGTTATTAACTTAACTGAACATATTCATCTAATATTCAAACATGTGATCACTATTCACCAAATTACAGTTGGTTGATTTAAAATGTATTTGTGTTTGCTCCGGACAAGTGACTTTTGTGCCCGGACATTATTATTTATTTTTTTAAGATTTGTTTTTTGCTTTTCTGCCTTTATTGATAGTATCAAGTGAAGACTGACAGGAAAGAGGGAGAGAGAGAAGCAAAGGTCGTCATGAACGGGACTCGAACACGCAACGCGCTCTCAGGCCAGAGCCTATATGTGGCATGCGCCTGGACCACTAGGCCAGCGGGTGCCCCTCATTCATTAATTATTAACAAGATTAACAAGAAATCCATGCTACTAAGCAGTGGAATGCATGCATCACATAGACTACTCCAGTTTGTTACTTAGTTTACACCAGTGGAATGGACTCTCACACATCACAAATCGATCAGTCAGTCAATCAATCAATCAACGCGTGCGTGTGTGTGTGTGCGTGCGCACATGCGTGCTGCAATATTTCCAGCTATAGGTCTACTATAAATTCTCTACTGTATGGCTGTCTGTCACTGGCCTCTATCTTCTCTGCCTCTGCCGTTTCCCAATCTCTTCCCTTCTCTCCTCTAGCTGTCAGTCTGCCTGCGTCGCACGTCTGTCTTTCCATCTCCCCCCCAGCAAATTAGAATTATAATTGCTCTCCCATAAAGAGCATTATTCTCCTGGTATTAGCCCTTTGTGTAACCTGGGCTTCAGCAGCACAGACTAATCAGATGACATGTAGAGAAACTCTGGGCGTGAGATAATTGGATTCTACAGAAGTTGCCATGCATGCTCGGCCTTATGGCCAGGGTCCGGTCCAGTGTCAGTCTATGGCAGGGGGTCCTCAGAGTTACTACAGGGGGTCCTCAGAGTTACTACAGGGGGTCCTCAGAGTTACTACAGGGGGTCCTCAGAGTTACTACAGGGGGTCCTCAGAGTTACTACAGGGGGTCCTCAGAGTTACTACAGGGGGGTCCTCAGAGTTACTACAGGGGGGTCCTCAGAGTTACTACAGGGGGGTCCTCAGAGTTACTATACAGGGGGTCCTCAGAGTTGAGTGTTTGTGCAAACATTGCGTAAACACAAACATTGAAGACAAAGGTGAGGACGCAAATGATGTACGATGACGTATATGATGATAAGTGTCCCTCACTTCACACGCGTGTGATTTATATATATATATATATATATGTTTTAACCACCGACTGAACCCTAGAATCCCTATTCCGAGGGGAACATTATAGCAGAAAATAACAGATCTACAGTACAAGTATGTACAAGCTGAAGAGGTTTGGCGTAGGCCAGAGGGAAAAGGAGCAGACTAAGTACACATTTTCTAAGTATCGAGGATTGATTTGGTTACTGTATATAAACCGTCTGAAAATGCATATTAGCATGAATCTAACACAATGCTACACAAGTCTATGAAGCTATCTGTATAGTCTATCTCTATACTGTAGGCTGTATGGCACACAAGGATGTGTGCATCATGTGTACATCAGGCTTAAGAGTAACTAGTAATGTAGTTAGTTAGTTAGTGCGTGCGTGTGTGTGTGTATGTTTTGACCCGATATGACCAAAAAGGGCTGATACCGATACTGTATCGCTGATGAACTCGTATGCAAGTTCCACCTGTTTTTCCACGTGGGCACACGGTATGTGTGCCCACACACACACTGTGTTGGCACAACTGTGTCAGTATCTCTGGACTGGAGTGACAGGAAATGTAGCCTGTTGTGAGATAGCCAAGGTGTACTGTCAGACCTGCCTTTGGTGTGGTGCTTTAAAAAAAGCTAAATAGAATAATGAAACAAATAAAATAAAATAACACTCGTGTGAAGTGAGGGGCACTCTTATCATCACACACACATCATCGTACATGACGTTCCGTGCTGCTCAGCCAATCAAATCATCACAAATGTGGTACACACAAACACACAAAGCTGGTCATAGAAGGGTCTATAGCGCCCCTAAAAAAGATATTTAAAAATAAATCTCCAGATGCTCCTGTTGATTCATATAAAAAGTTAATCAATGCTTAGATCTAATGATCTAAAAACGGCAACAGATTACTTAGTAAAATAATCCAAACTATGGAAATACAGTACGGTTTCTGCAAATCATATATCAGAGATCTGTATCTCATTGAGCTCATTGTTCAACAACTGTGTCAGTAGGAAGACATTTTCCAATTCCCCCTGCGATGACATCAATGCTTTGTCTTCCTGCCAGCAGAGAACAGAGCCTGCCTGTCACCCGTACACGATGCCATTCATAAATACAGTATGCCGTATAGAGAGCTGCCTCTCCTCTACAATCTCTCAATCTACAGTCGTCATTATTAACGCACACCTCCCTTTATGCGATGAGAAACAGGTGGAACTAACATACGAGTTCATCAGCGAAAAGTAGAGATGTCCCGGATGCAGTATCGGTCCTTTTTGGTCATATCGGGTCATATCGGAAACGAAAAAAGGGTATCAGGACATCCCTATAGTGAAAACTATGTAGCTGTAATTTTGTTTTATGCAATTTTACATAATACTTTAAATAGGGAGCATTTTGTTTTTCGTAATTGAAACGACTAATTCTAACAATTCTACTAATTCTCCAACTACCATTCTTACATTTGCCTGATTTTATTTGTGACGGTGGGTAACAATAGTGTTTATCTAAAATGTAAATAATAAAAGCTCGTTAGTATCAGTGGTTACACTACAATCAGCATCTATTTTCCCACTGCTAAAAGATACAAATAACTCATCACTCACTTCTTCCTCAGATCCAATTCAACAAGACACACCTCTATTGAAGATACTCATCCTTAAGTTGGATGGAAACATTTACAAATTAAGTAATAATGAATTGCGTTAGGGTTAAGATTATTGCTTTTTGTACCTTTCTGTTTTATATGCGTCTATGGAGCTGACATTACTCTAATATACCCCCAGGTGTGGTTAGAATATTGAAATATGTCTTCCCTGTGTATTTTTGGTTTCTTCCTGAAAGCTCGAGAGCCTTTGAGTCAAAAGGCCCAATCGAAATGACAGTGATAGTGACATCACAATATCATCCCTTAAACTCTCCCCCTTTATCATACAACAAAACTTCAGTTCAGGTACATCACCACCACACCACCCACCAGGAAAACCAGGCATACCTTAATGAACTGGTGGGCGTGTCATTTTAACACTTTATGTACACTTTGTTTGAAAAATAATCTTTATTCTACCTGATGATCATGATTTAGGGGGGGGGGGGGGGGGGGGGATCACTAGCCTGGCTAATAAGTCAGACTCATATCACACTGCCAAGGCAGATTTGCACCTGGCTTATTATAGCCAGGCTAGGGGATCACAGCATTCCATCTTTAGACACCTAAATCCTATTGACTGGGGTTCGCCAGGGGTCTGTATTTGGCCCCATCCTTCTTTCCCACTACACCTCTGCTATTTTTTGCAGAATGTCCGCCTACTTACTGTACTGTAGGGACACTAAAGTCCACTGTAACCAGCATCCAACATGCATGTGTCCTACAATTCTAGATGTCCCACCTCTGCCCATGCATCTGTCCTGTTGTCATAGCCTACTGTGCACAGTAAACTCTTTTGTCTGCATGGGGTCCCTCAGACCTCCCTGCTAGATCTCTACTAATTCCCTCTACACCAAATATGCCTTTGCTGAAAATAGCCCATCAACAATTAAGCTCTCAACGAGTTGCAGCTGGGAGGTTGTAGATTGGCTAACCAACCCCAGGAAATGTAGAAATGTACAATTGTCCATGTTTATCACTGCAACGTGAATACACAGAGTGTACTGTAGATGGAAACCACTATCCAGCCATGGCCATTCCGTTTTAGCAGTGGAGTGCATTTCCAATTAGCACCTGCACAACAACACATGGATGCCAGCTTACAGGACATTAAGCACCTTTGCTATAAATAAATTGATGCCGTGATACGATATCGTTTTGATGAGTGATAGTTAGGCGACAGTGACGGCCTGAGTGCGTAAATAAATCACAATGCATGTGATCCTGCTGTATATTACGGATGCCTTATGAATGTTTTGCGGCGCATTGACCAGTGGCGTATGCAGGAATTAATTATTACCTTGGCCTGGGAAAATTTGCCTGGGCACACAGAAATTTTTAATTAATTAATTAATTCCCCTCATTTTTAATTAATTAATACTCATGTTTGCCTTCAATTTCCTACAAATATTTAGTCAGGTGTCTTAGAGATTGACCGGTGTAATGTCAGGCTGCTACAAGACAAATGTTTACACAATGTTTGTGTTTACACAAACATTCAAATCTGGCCATCCATTGTCAATGGCATTCAATGTTTGTGTTAACGCAATGTTTGTGTTTACACAAACCCTCAAAGCTGGACATAGGAGCACTCCTCATTCCTCAACAACCATAAAACAACAACATGCACACTCTCCCAGGTAGCCTACTAGTATTGAAGTATTAGTGTTGAGTATTGAAGACTGCAGAGAGTGTAACAACAGCTAGTTTCTTTCAACACACTTCCAAATTAGCAATTAGCAAGATAGCACCAGCACCCCATAGCAGCAGACAACATGGGCACCCATAGCATAGCAACAGACAACATGGGCACAATCAATGAAAATCCATTCAGCAAAAATTACAATTCAATTCTGACCTTTGATGTCTTCAAACACGTAGTAATCCATAATCAAGGGCAGACGCTGTTGTGGAGTTGCCCAGTAAAGCTGAAGTCCTCAGGATACAACTGTTGTAGACCTACAGTAGGCTAGCTCCTCTAGGGACTGCATGCTGACTTCCTTTCTTTCCAAAAACTTTGCAATAGATGTTTGGCATTGTGAGGCTAACATTTAGGATACTCTCAGAGAGGCTTCTCATTGATATTTAATGATAAACAAAGACGCAAGTTTCTGGGGTGAAGAGTAGACAAACTAATCTGCCACATTCTAGAAACAAGCACATGACAGGCATCAGGCAGGCATGACCAATCAATCTATGCAGGTACAGATGGACAAACTAGGCAGTGCCAGTGGCTAGGATCCAAATAGGAAAATGAATAATAATACTAATAATAATACACCCACTGCCATATTTCGCTAAATTGAATGCAGAGATTGCATTCACATTGTTATGCAATTAAGCTACTATTAAAAAGTAGGACCAGGTGTGGATACGCCCCTGGCATTGACGCCACAGTCAGTGCCTTTATAAGTGTAGTGAATGTCCTCCTATACGTGTAATGCGCTACTTTGTTTTACAGTTTACATTTTTTTTATGTAGTGCCGCATGTACTAAAAAATATATATATATATTAATTTCAAAGGAAATACGGAAAAAAAAACAATAAGAAAAAAATGATGAATTAAGAAGAAATATAGCAGAAATAGCAGATCTACAAGCGTCATTTTCACTAGTTTGCGTCGGGGGGGGAAAACGTCTAATCTCTCTTTTGGGTATCGACCTGAGAAGTATTTTGCTAATAAGTAATAAGTATTTAGCTAATAGCTATACTTTCTGCAGTGCACGCATAGCATTCAGTGTGGAAAGTTTCACATAGACCCTCTGTTCAAGCGCTTGTTTTCTGCAGTCACCCCAACCACAAACACGCCGCTATACTATACACAGCAGTGTAGCCCTGAGGTTATCTTCAGAGGTTCCACGAGCAGATAAACATTATCTTTTGCTTTTCATAAAATTTCCATTGCTATTTCACTCAGTCGATGTTTGGAGCTATAGGTATGGCACCTCTGAAAAGATCCAAGTCAATTAAAAATAAGAGCATGTGTTGTTGGAGGTGTGTGCGTGTGCGTGTGTTTGTGTGTGCGCACGTGCGCGCGCCTGTGCACGCAAGTGTGTGTGTGTGTGTGTGTGTGTGTGTGTGTGAGCATGTGTGCACATCTTCAATTGTGATATATATACAATACATCAATGGTTCTCAAAGTGGGGTCCGGGGGCAAACTTTGTGAATATAGCCCCAAAATCAGTTTCACCACCTTAACCCTAAATATGAATCAGCTTTTGAATATATAGCTAATATTTACAAGCTCACAACGCGTCACGTGGCAACGTGTTGAGGACTTGTAGGTCTGCTATTATCAAACAAATAACAATTTAATTAAAAATAAATAAATAAAAATAACTTGTATGTCCATGGCACAACATATTTTCAAATGATTGGGAGTCTGCGTCACATATTAATTTGGGGGTCCTTGACTTGAATTAAAACTTTGAGGACCCCTGCTATATCCAGACAGTATACAGTTCTAAATAAAGCACAGATGTTCTGATAACAAACCTAACGTACGTACAGTAAACTCTCTAAACTTGTTGAGTAGGCGTAGCAACCTGAAAATGTGTTTATTTGTGGCTACTGTCAACATGGTCCTCCAACAGTACACAACATGAGTTCTTCCTGTGCGACACCAGATGACACTGTGACACCAGTGGACTCTCCGTGACACCAGGTGGAATGTTTTTTTTTTTACCTTGTGCCGTCTGCCTTTTTATTGCTGGACAAGGCGGATTTTTTTAAGTGAAACTCATAAAGTCTGATAAAAAACTGACACGCACGCACACATTTTAATGCTGTACTGGACACGAAGGCAAATGAGGGCAGTAAGTCGTGACGTGACACATTTTTCGGCCGGGAATCTGGTATTTCTGTCGAGTGACATGGTTGTTTGACGAATTATAATTAGCCATTAATTAATGTGTGACACCAGGTGGCATGTTATATGAATAGATGCAGAACTTCACGTGCTCCTGTCTCACTTAATGCCCTCATTTGGCTGCAGTTTCAATCCAACATTATGTGAAAATAGCTGATCTACACAATGCAATGTGTGCTGTCAGCTTTGTAGATCGTAGATTGGGAATCTGGTCAAATAAATATAGTTCTTAAGCGGTGAAAGGGAAAGCAAATGAGCAAATCGATATTTTATTTTATTTATTGATAGTATCAAGTGAAGATGGACAGGAAAGAGGGAGAGAGAGAAGGGGAGAGACATGCAGCAAAGGTTGTCATGAACGGGACTCGAACACGCCACACGCTGTCAGCCCATAGCCTGTATGTGGCATGCGCCTGGACCTATAGGCCAGCGGGCGCCCACAAATGTTGATATTTAATTTACATTACAACAGTAAATTACCTGTACTCGTACCCACCTTTTAAATAAGGGTATAGTAACTCACAGCATCAGAAATCATAATAAAACACAAATTAGTACAAATATGGTATATGCCACAGTTTACCACAGTATAATTTACACACAGAGAGGGGGCCTATATCTTGGGCGCGCCTTACACTTTATCCCTAAACATATATTTGCCATATTTTACTATCTTGAAAAACATTATGAAACAGTTCAACTAGCCGATCGACATGTTGTGAGCTTGTAGATCGGCTATTTGAACTATTTTAAAATGTTTTTCAAAATAGTAAAAGAAAATGACAAATAGGCCTACGTTTAAGGATAAGGGGGGGGGGGGGGGGGAGGAGGAGGGGTGGCGCAGGATATAGCTGAGAGAGCACTTCCCAATGGTCCCTGGGTTGGCGGTTCGAATCACGACTCCTCCTGTCCACATGTCGAAGTGTCCTTGGGCAAGACACTGAACCCCACATTGCCTCCAATGAGTCGGTCGGTGTGAGCTCGCCACCATTTGTGTGTGAACGTGGGATAGTGAGGACGCTGGCGTCGACTGTTCGCCAATGTATGAATGAAAGCGCTTTGAGCACTTGGAAAAGCACTATAAAAATGCAATTCATCAAAAAATGCAATTCATATATGGGGACTAGGTTGGCGGAGGGTGTGTGTGTATAGAGCCCAGGATCAGATTAGATAATTCACACGGGTGAAAAATGGGTTACAAAATCGTGGGATAAAAAATATATAAAAAGAAAAAAAGCAATTCATTCACACAACAATAAATCAATGAAAGAAAATCAATAAATATGATTCCCCGCAACCATAATTTGGTTGCAACATGGCCATCAACAGAATGTCAAAGAAGTTACTGTTGGAATTTTACTGTGAATGAGTCACTGCTTACAGCTGTGGTATTCCATCAACCTGCAGCGGCATGCAGGTCCTCGGCCGGCGTCACCAAGCACACCTTGGCCTGCCAGCTCAAATGTACAAAAGGGCTCTGTTGCAATACGGTGTTCAGAGACGCCCTTATAGCTGTTAGTATAACTCTGTGGATGGCACCGTACCAGCGATGTCTCAAAATGCCCAAGCTTTTGTTCTCAAAAATTCGGATCTGTGAATTTAAGGATCTGATTAAGAATGGGAGACAGTCTATGGGTCTAAGGTGAGCCAACGTAGTATTATCTCGATAATGTATACCAGTGATGACAATGGCAATAATGGTTATAATAATAATAACAAGTTTGCATTTCATGCATTTGTCTAGATCTATGTATTTCTTACAAAGGGTCAATAAACACTTTATTTTATAGGGTTATCTTTACAGTATAGGTTTGCCTTGTTTATCTCATTTGATAAAGTTTCAATAAATAAACTGTCGCGCCAGCTGTTAACTATGTATGTTACTTGCGTCTGTTCATGTATCTCTGTATATGTTATGAAGAGCCCTGCTCTTGTCTTACAGGCTTGATATTGTTGTGAGCCGTAAAGCCCAGAAGAGGGACATTCAGAGTATTTTGAACAATAAAACAAAGGATGACACATACCCCTCAAAGATCAGGTATTGTACACAGTATATGTGCATGGAATAAAGCAAAAATAAAATCTCATGACTCAACCATTTTGCCACGCCAAGTTCCAATCTGATTTGTGAAACAGCTGGTGAAAGTAGACTGTTTACTAAACACAGTATGTAAAATGATGCTCTTTAGATATTGTCATTCTAAACCACTGGTTTTCAACCAGTGGGCTGGGGACCACCAATGGTAACCAAATGGACCCTTGTTATAGATCTTCAACTCTTGAGAGTGTAAGGGTCCATTTGGTTTAATTTCCCGCCCTCAAGAGTGAAATTATTATTTAACATCTGCATTATTTAATGTACAAGATGTCTGCACAATGTAGAAGAATAATTGTTATTTTGATCAACGTTTGCCTGTTCTCTCTCCTAATGGTACCAACATCAATACAGCATGGAATTGTGGACAAAATCTCATCCAACGACGACAACATATTATTTAGTTTTGTGTCTGAGAGGCTAAATATCAAATCAAATGGTGGTCCGTGGCTCAAATGCAGAATAACTAATGAGCCTTGATATGAAAAAGGTTGAAAACCACTGGTCTAAACCTAAGCTATCACTGCTGCTCTACATCAACATGCTTGTTTAATCATAGTCAATAAATGTTATTTCTGTCCTCATTACAGCTTTCGGGATAACACCAAACACCGCCCGAATCTGGAAAGACTATTAAGGGATAAAAGTAAGAGAAGCAATGCATGCCATATGGTCAAGTGTCTCAACCATGTTCAAAGAGGAGATTGTGTGCACGTCTTGTACCCGCATTTAGGCCAGGTGCTGGAAAAGTAAAAAGTTACATCTCAACCAGCCTTTAGATGACAGAAAAGTGCTTATTTGAAACTTTTGGACCTTAGCTTACCTTAAACAGCATCTAAAACTGTATTCTACTCTTTGTGTCGATTGTATGGTCATTAATCACGGCTTCTTCTGGTTGAAGGGTAGCACTTAGCCTACTATTTTTTTTTCTTTTTTACCTTACTTAACCTGCTCTACAAATTCCTGTACAGAGCAGGCCTGTAAGACCTAAATCGCCTTTAGTACATTTTGTGATTTGGCACTACAGTACACGAATAATATAATAATGTAATATAATATTATAATATAATTCCTCATTCTAAATCCTCTCTCCATGCAGAGTGTTTGTCAGCGTTCCGCTCCTTTCTGCAGTCAGAGTTCAGCGAAGAGAACATCGAGTTCTGGCTAGCATGTGAAGACTTCAGAAAGTCCCCCTCTTCAGCGGACGGGCTTTCCTCTAAAGCAGACCAGATCTACCAAGAGTTCCTCCACCCTAGCGCCCAACGGGAGGTCAGTTCCAGAACCACATTTCATGATTTGTGGACAAACTTACAGTGCATAATAGTTACAGATGTTTTAAGACACTTGTACTGGCCAGCCTTTAGAGGCCATTACAGCCGTTGGCAAAAGTGATGTGTGATTTGAGTCTGGCTTATTAGCGTTCTTTGGGGTTTGAAACCAGAAATGTTCTATTATACGCACAAGACCAGATAGTTATGCTTATTTGTGTGTTACACTGGCAGACGAATATAGACTGTTTGCGACTGGCTAGCATGCTTCAAGTTCTGTGTCGTCGTCCCCTCACCTCCCCCACAGATCAATGTTGACCATTATATCCGAGAGGAGATTCAGAAGTCCTTGATGGAACCCAGCCTCTCATGCTTTGATGATGCCCAGAGACACGTGTATCAGCTGATGGAGAGAGACTCCTGCAGCAGGTTCCTCCGCTCTGACGCCTACCTGAGTATGAGGCGCAGGAACAGGACCCTGTGGTACATTTAGCCATCATCCTTTTTGTGCAACCTGCACTCCAAGGAACAGCAATGTCCGTGTCCGCCTATGTGTCGTCCGCCTATGTATGCGTTAATGAGCACGAGTATGACTATTAGTACCAGTAGGGGCGCTGTTGTACAGAAACAGAGAGATAGTGCTGTACTGTTGCCTGCTAATGAGAGAGAGAGAGAGAGAGAGAGAGAGGGGGGAGAGAGAGGGGAGTTGCACCACTCAGTTCACACGGGTGTGATTTTTTTCTATACCAGTGGTTTTCAGCCATTTTCATATCAAGGCCCCATTATTTATTTTGCATTTTAGCCACGGAACCACCGTTTGATGAGATTTAGCCTCTCAGACCCAAAACCAAAAGAATATTTAGTGGTTGTTGGATAAGATTTTGTCCACAATTCCACACGTCTACTACATTTGATTCTCTAATTGTGTATAGACTTCTTGTAAATTAATTACAATAATTTAAACTCTTGAGAGTGTGAAATGAAACCAAATGGAACCGGATCCATTTGATTTTACACTCTCAAGAGTTAAAGATCTATAAGGGTCCATTTGGTTACCGACTCGCCATCATTTAGCTGGGGACCACCTGGAACCCCTTCAAGGACCACTGGTGGTCCCCGGACCACTGGTTGAAAACCACTGTACTATACTATACCATTGACTTTTTACTTTCTTTTGGTATTTTCTTCACGATCACAGTACCTAGTTTCAGTCCTTTTGGTCCACCAAGGTGAAAACCTCTGAACTATTGCTACTGTGTCATAAAATGACTATTTCACGTTTTTTTTTTAAGTTTTATTCATGAAAGTTTGTCAAGCTAAATTAAATGGATTTGAACTGTGGGTTGACTGAGCTGATAGCAGATAGTTAAGTAATAGGATCTACAATACCAATAAGAATGTTGAAGAAGTGAAGACGTTATGATAAGATGAAGTATGTGAAAGTATATGTGAACAGGAATGTGGAGCAGATGGAGCAGTTTTTAATATCGTTATATCCTACACGACAAGCGTGATACACGATGCATGGATTAAAGTTATCAGTCGCCACGACTGATTTCAGTCTTTTCGATTCCATAGAAGCCATCATCATCATCATGTCTTCTTTGGAGGCATGTTGCACAGTGAAAACAATGATCTCAACGCATTGAGAGCTTGTAGATCGTCTATTTTCGGTAATTATTTAAATTTTAGAGCATATCTGACGTGGTCAAACAAGCAATATGTTCTGAAGAATCTTCCATAAATTCTGTAATAGTCTCGCTCGGATATCTTATCTATAAATGAAAGCAAGGGTTAAAGCCTCAATCTGTATATCTTTCATCGTGTTGACAGCGCGGATTACTAAAACATACTCATTTTGCACATTGTGTTGATTGTTTAGGAATCAGCGCTGAGTGTGTGTGGGGCGGCTCCTTTCACACTGTCTCACAAATCGCACATTTAAGACTGCAATGTTTGCAAATGCAAACATTTTCGTGAGATATTCGTGAGATTTTATTTTTGCTTTAATCCATGCATGGATGGATGCAACTGATTTAAAAACATACTATGCACTATGAGGCGCAGTGTGCTTGAAATAGAAATGGCTACAGGAATGTAAAATGAAAGGACCTTGGAAATGTTCATTAAAAGTTAATCTGGAAAAAGAGCGTTTTTTCACAACATTCTTCACAACATTAAAAAAAGAAAAGTATAACAATGTGCACCCTTTAGATATATAACTTTATGACTTAATCGCATTCAATTTACACCCCAATTGGATGGATGGATAAATCCTGTCAATTCAAAAAACGTTTATTTGAATTTATATATGTATTTCAGAATGCCATGACGACCGTTTATATTTATCTCTATGACACTGACTGATGTTGGCAAGCAGAGGACTGGCATCATTCAGAGAAGGAGTTTCCATGGCTCGGCCAGCAGCACAGTAACTGTTTTGGTCTCATATCTGCTTGTCTTCCACTAATTAGGTACTGAGATGATTCCCTGAGCCAGTGAGGGTGTCACTGAGTCGGAAAAAAAAATAATACTGCCACCCTTGACCTCATTCTGTAAATGGCCTTATTCCTGCACGTTGTGCCTTAAAAGGCTTTCCAAGAATCTAAGAATAACACTAGAGTCTGACCTAGAAGAACACACGTCGGTGAATTGGAGTCATCATCATGCAGACAAACCTGATGTGTGACAAATCAGCTCGAATGTGTTCCCTCTCATCACCCCCATACAGTGCTGTAGGAAGTATCAAACTTAAACATAAAATAGAAAATAACCTAATAAGAACATATGTCAGCATAAAAGATACGATTAGTCAGTGTATCATCTACTGTCTTGTCTTTTCTCTTTTGCTGCATAGCTTAGTTTGTTCATCTTAACTTCAAAAGAAGCAATAAATACAGTACAGTACATCAATCAAGTAATGAAGATGAACAGAGAAGATGCAAAGGCAGTATTTAAGTTTACATACTACTGTATAAGCATGAGCTCTCTGTTGAAATGAAAGGGCTACTTCGGATGTTCATTTGTTCACTAACTACACTAACTGGAAAACCCAGCAGCAAAGCAACATGACCAAATGCACTGCATGTTGTATATGGTTGAATTTCAACCTTGTATTCACACATAATACATTTTAACAACATGAATCCTATCGTCCTTAGTTTGGGCATAATCATAATAAGGCAAACAACTGGCCAAAACAAATAGCCAATCTGCAAGCTTGTGCAGAGAAGAGATTTGATGTAAAAAGGAAGGGACCAAATACAGAACCTTAGGGGACCCCAGTCAAGTATATGGGGTTTAAATGGTTAAAGTGATGTTGAGTTGAATTGATGATGGATTGTGGAAGTTGTTAAGCAGCAGTATTTCATCAGTCAAATAAGTAAGGGATAATATCTGGCTAGGTGGACATTGTCGGGGGATAATTCACAGAAGATCGGCGAAGCAGAAGTGGTTAATCATCGTAAAGGTGAATTATCTCCCGACAATGACTACCTAGCCAGATATTATCCCGCTTATTAAATGGCTACCTAACATAAATGGATAAATTGAACAACAACAAAAAGTATTCCTTTAGTTTCGCACTGGCTGCATCTGCTCAGCTGCAGGGCTGGAGCACTGTCGGAAAACAAGAAAGTGAGTTGATCAAATAGAATCCATTTTCAGGTACTGCTTCGTCCATTTCTCGCTCACATGTTCTCAAAAACATTTTTGAGAGCAATTATGTTAAGCTGCAAATGACACTGTGTGTGCGTTTACATGGCTGTCATGTTGGAAACAGCAGTAAATCAGCAGGGCGCAGCCACACAGCTGGTTCTCCGAGGGTTTGATCGGTCATTATCCAGAAATAACAGACTGCTGAACTCAGCGATTGACCAATCAGAATCAAGCATTCAACCAAGCCATGTAATAAAGTATTGTATTACACGGGGCGTCAGGGGCTTACGGGTAGAGTGGCCAGCCGGGAACCACAAGGTTCCCAGTTCCATCGGGGCTCCCCCAGAGTTAGTGTCTAAGTGTCCTTGAGCAACTCCTAATTTGCTCCCGATGTGCAGGTTGGTACCTTGCATGGTCATCGGTGTGTGAATGATGTGTGTGTGTGTGAATGGGTGAATGTAATGTTTTTCACAGTATGAGAAGTTCCGTTGTTTCCAAGCATCACTAGGGGTGTGACTGACCCCACACTGATATGGTTTGACTTGATTTAATTGGATTACAATTCATGAATCATAATCGAATTGATTTGGAGATTTGACTGAAATGACTGATTCAATGGAATTGGATCATGTTGCAACCGTCACTCCATTCCCGGCACAGCAGTGTCTGATCTCGCCGATGTGAAACCCTTATAAAGGAACGTACATTGGGACATGATGAACCCAGGTCACAGCCCGTACGTGTCACATGGTGCAATACACTTCACTCACAGTCTGTCACTGTTTTTCCATAACCAGAAGAAGTTACCATGGCAGCAAAGAGGAAGTGAGTAATATGGTGCATTTCTGCTTTGTACAGTATCTGTCTATCTGCGCCTTAGGCTCTGGCATCACCTTTCGAAAGCTGATACACTGTGGCCTGAACCGCGAGGAACAATATATGGTGATAAAAGTAACTGTAACTGTACCATATCTGTATCATATACAGATATGTATCATATAGGGTCTCATATACTGTATTATATAGGGTAGCGCCTTTCTCCAAGGTGCTTTACAATGTAGGCTATTTTAAATTCACCCATTCACACAATCCAATAAAATTCAAAGGGCTTTATTGGCATTACAAAAACATATGTTTACATTGCCAAAGCAAAAAGTGGAACAAGTCAGAATCTCCAAGATCACTCGATGCAGACAGTGGAGGAATACACACAATGATTAGTCTTTGAGGTGGTTGTGTTCCATTTGATATCCCTGGCCTCTCCTATCACAGAAGCTCACACATCTTGCTGCTGTTTTTGCAAATGATTGTACTTCACCCAGCAAGTGTGGGAGGTTTTTGTCATTAGTCATGTTTTCAAAATCTCTGTGGGTGATTGTAATCTATATGTGTCTCATTCACACACTGATAGCGACAGTGGAGTTTACAACTTTCACTCTTTGAAATAGAAATACTTTACTTTTGACTCCACTACATTTCTAGGAAGGGACTCTTTGGACGCAAACTTACAAAAATGTAAATTATTAAACCACTTCAAATATAGTGAACATATTGCAACGCAGTATTAATATTAAAAGCATAATTTATTTTGTATGGTAATTTGTACTTTTGAATACTTGGGTATTTACTAGAGTATATATACTTTGTCCATCACTGGTAATGAGAGACGTGAGGCTGCAGTGAGAACACTTTGTAATTTGTGACGTAAATGCAAATATTGTCAATCGTGTTGTGTTGCTTCACTGAAGCACGGTAAGGGACCGGAAGTAGCGATTCCATTGACCCTTTACTTACTGTATGTTGAAACAGGTTTCAAAATAGACACATGAAAGAACATTGCATTTGTTTATCTGCTAAAAGTGTACTAATTTTGATTAAACAGAAATTGCCATGCCATGAAAATTAATGTAATTGCTACTACCACATCTGGTGTTGTACTACCTGAGTCCGGTTTCAAATCCACATTTTCATTTAAATCTCACCCTTAATTTGACGCGGCCTTCACTCGGTACTCTTCCCCCACCGAGTCCGCTCGAGTCACGAGTCACTACAATGCAATGAAATAAATGTATTATACCCAGATTATGAGGGTATTGGTAAGAGCCAATTCACATTAACATAATAAGAGAGCTGTCTGGCATAGACATCTTATCTTGTTAAGTAACTGAGCGCTGAGAGTTTTCCCAGTGTTTTATGGACCAATCAAATGAGAAATAATAATCTGGTACGGGCTCAGTCTCGTTTTCGACTCGGACTGGACCCCCTCCCACACTCGGTCTTCACTCGGACTCGCCCCGCCTCGGACTTGGCCTTGACTGGCTTTAGGTGGACTCGACTACAACACGAACCACATCCTCCATCAGTCACAGAGTGCAGATTGAGGCATCAGATAACAATTATTCACAATATTTAGACTTGCCACATCAGACTCTGCTATTGGGCAGAAACCAGCTATGTCCAAAACCAGCTATGTCCAAAATCCTATTCTATACAAGGTTCCCCCACGGCTCTCTGGCCCGCTCCCTTTATCCCACTGCACTAAATCTCCAAGGAAAATAGCAGATCAACAAGCTCACAACGCCCCTGGGTAGGGACGGTAGCAGTGTTGTTTTTGGCAGCAAGTTTGACAAGTTTTAGTCATAGTCTCTTCAATAGTTTTCAGTTAGTTTCAGTCACATTTTAGTCAGCCAGAATGTTTTGGTGTAATATCATAAGATTTTAGTCGACTAAATCTGCAGTTGATTTAGTCGACTAAAATGTAGTTTGGTGGGCGTTGATGCCATCGTCGCATCGATCTACAAGCTCACAACGCGCCGCTCACAACGCGTAGCTTGTAGATCAGCTATTTTCAGCATGCAACCAAGTGTAAAATGACTTATACTTGTCCACTAGTCCCCTTCCGAGCATTTTAGTCTAGTTTTTATTTATTGACGAAATTGTCAATATATTTAGTCATATAGTTTTAGTCATCATGGCTTAGTTTTTATGTCGTTTTTGTCAGTGAAAAAAGGTAGCCGAGGAACATTTTTCGTCGTAGTATTATAGTCGACGAAAACAACACTGGCCGGTAGCTGTGTGTGACTGACTGGTGACTCTCGAAGAAAAAAAAACGCTTCACTGCTCATCTCCGTCTTTGGTCAAAGCGTGGAGAGCTACATGAATGGAGCCAATCCCATGGCTGTATTGGGTGACGGGCCAGCTCATGGGCCTTAGCATGAGCTCATGGTTGCTTAGAACTGCGGTCCTCAAAGTGGGGTCCGGGGAACCCCAGGGGTCCCTTAGAGAGGTTCCAGGGGGTCCCCAGCTAAATTAGTTAAGATATAGCATCAGTTTAACCACAAAAAATATGACAAATTTGGAATAACAGTTTAACACAAATCTTGTTGACACAAATATGTTTGATGGGGGCCCACATCCTAATACAAATATTAATTTGGGGGTCCTTGACATGAAAAATGTATAACCAAAGAAAAACAGGAAGATATTATTGATATGATTGCTCTTCAGGGGCACTAAGGGAGGTTAAAGTACCAGAAAATAGTTGCTGACTGATCTCATGTCTCATATTCCTATAACCTAAGCTTGATTCACTCTGGAAACTATGCAAAACAGATCACAGGTCAGCTTCCGGGGGAGGAAGCGTGAATATTAGTGCTCATTTGATACAACTTCTATGGGTTATCACAAGCCGACAAGTTTCCTTGACAATAATAGTAATAATAGTTCGGTTATTTAAGTCATGCCACTATAGGAACACAATCAATGTTTGGACAAAGCAGGCACAATGGTCTCACAAAGTAAGTAAGCTTTGCTGCCCCATGGGGCCCATGGGGCAGGAGCCTTGCCTAGCCATGGGGCCCATGGGGCAGGAGCCTTGCCGAGCTCACACACACACACACACACACACACACACACACACACACACAGTATATGTGCAATAAAATTGGGCAATAAAGTAAAGGCTGAAACAAGGGAATGGTCACGATGTTATATCCTGGCAATCTTAGCTAACTTCCTGCAGCCGCAATGAAGTGTTGCAATTGTCGTTTCCCTTTTTCTCATGAAGCGAGAATTCAAAGGAATCGTGGAGGGACACAGTGTACAGTAAGAGTGCTCTTTGTGAGCCTGCAACATCTCAATAATGTCCGAGAGGCCAACCCACAAGTCACAGAAAATGTCACAATTTGCGTTATCACAGTCAACGTTACTGGCATTTGCATCCGCGCTCCCAAATTGAAGATAATTTGAATACAGCATGAATCTGCCAAACGTAACTTACCAGCACTGTGTGTTTGGCTCGTCCAGTTGACATGAGGGAGGGCAGGGAAGGAATGAGGGAAGCAGGGCAAGAGAGGGATCTAGAGACATAATAGGGAGTGAAAGAGCAGGGGGGGGAGAGAGAGAGAGGGGGGGGGGGTGGTTATACTGTGTATGAGTTGTTGTTTCTTAACAGGGAAGCAGGAGGGAGAGGAAAAGTACAAGGAGGAGGTTTAGGAAGGGGGGCTTCCTCCCTCTCTAAACTGCAGCACTCTGTTTGGGCTGGGCTGGGCTGCGCTGGTGATGTATGCCACTGGCCTCTCTTAGCAACACGAGGACCGGGTATAAAAAGCCCTGTCACAGGGGGAACCCTCCCCAGTGTCTCTCAGCTGCAGCATGATCAGGACCAGGAGCCTGAGAGTGTGGACTTAATAAAACAATGCACAGCCTAATCGCCGCGCCACTCAGCAGCAACACACAGCACTTCATCATGGATAGAGATGACAGGAACAGAAACAAGAACATGTGAGTGAAAGTTTAAACATTTAAACACAGAGACGTATATATGCCAGCGACGGCACAGATGAGACGATGCGTCGCTGAACTCGTGGTCCTCTGCGACGCCGTGTTGTGTTCTAGTTAACTCTAGTTAACGGTCTCTTTGCATGCTGTTGAAAACGCTCAGGCTCAATTGGTTCATCCGATGTCCTTAAGAAACAAGCCCATGCAAACACATGATCTGACACATACAGACATGCGCAAAAGTCAATTCATTATCATTACCATGCATGTCCTATACTCCTATAAAGTGACTGGCTATGGATGGATGCTTCATATTAATATCCTCCGAAAAGAGCATGAACGCAATTGGAATCTAAACTTTTATTCTGCCGCATAATCATTCTTTTCTAATTGCTAGATTCCTGACATACTTTTGACATCTTCACTTGACACTGAATACACCGATATCAAAATACTCATATACTGTAATTCTTATCTCTACACAGTGGGAAGAACTTTATGTGCCGACTGCAGTGCATGTTCTCGCACTCTTCAGGCTCTGAGAGGTAAGGAGACTTATTGAGTGTTTTGCATACATTTCAGTGTTAAAATAGCCTGCGCCTATCATTTCCATCTATGGCATTTTGAGAGGATTCAAAAGAACTAGGGACACCATGTTTGCTTTGGCACCGAGCATGCACTTGCAGACCATACCCAAAGACTTGACTTTTTTCTTTTTAAGGAATTTGATAAGTACATCCATAATAATTAGGCAGTTTCTGCATCCTGACATCATATAGATTGTTGGTTTTGTTCTACCCAAATTCGATTCTGGTTAAGTAATTACTTTTGCATTCTCTCCCAGCAGGCTAAGTTTAGAAGATATGCAACAATGGTCACAGTCACTGGAAAGGCTTCTCGAGTCTAAATGTAGGTTGCTTTTCCCAGGGAATGGAAACACTCAAAATTAACGAGGATAATTCTTTTCAAATATGCGTTCTTTAATATAAGAAATGTCAATGTGCCTTGTAATATAACGTGACTTGTTATACAATTCTAACAGTTTTTCCCCCACAATAACTTCAGATGGACTGGCCACTTTCCGGACCTTCCTGAAATCGGAATTCAGTGATGAGAATATTGAATTCTGGCTCACCTGTGAAGAATACAAGAAAATCAAGTCTTCATACAGAATGTCTTCAAGGGCCAAGAAGATATATGAGCAATTCGTCAAGCCAGAATCTCCAAGAGAGGTAACATTGATATTACCGCATCTCATCGTGATAAAATCACAGATCACAAAGATGCAGGGCACTGCTTTTGCCCCCTCTCTCACACATACGTGCTCTTTTATTACTTATTGTTCCGAGACGTACTGTACCATAATACTAATTGCGCGATTACAAATTTAAGTTGATGATTAATTGTCACAAAATAAGTGTGATTAACAATTCTATTGTGTTTTTTTCACTGAACATTGGAACGTTACAATTTGTATTTTTGTTTGCCTTATAGGCTTCGGAAATGACAAATTGCACAGATAAAGAAATCACTGACACATTTAATAATTTTTATCTTAAATAGTTGATCTACAAGCTTACAATATGTGATGTGTTGTAAGCTTGTAGATGTGCTATTTCCGCTATTGTTTTTAATGTTTGAAAATATATGGACATTTTTCAACTTGGACACGATTGACGATTATGCAAAAATAACTGCAACTAAAATATTATGATTAGGCGATAATGTAATGAAGAGTGTTCTGTACTGTTCACGGTGTGGTAGCCTCTATACAATCTTAAAATGTTTTGTTTGAGTTGCAACTTTACTCCTCTTCTTCCTCCCTGTCAATCTCGTCTCAGATCAACATTGACCATCCGACCCGAGAGGAGATCGCGAGGAGCATCAAGACTCCCACGCTACACTGTTTTGACGACGCTCAGAAGATCGTTTACGGGCTGATGGAGAGGGACTCGTATCCGCGCTTTCTCCGGTCAGAGATTTATAGAACCCTCATGGAAAACATGTCGGCCGAAGCCAACAACAAGGGATGAAAAAAACGCAACGGAGCGTCGAGGAAACAGAGCATGGATAAAACCTAACTGGAATGTTTGGGGTCCTTTCAGGAGAGAGAGGAGGGCACATGCCCCCCTCCCACCCCCCTCACCCCCTGACGATAACAACAAAACATAAAGTGGTAAATGGTAAACTATCCAAGGCGCTTCACATAGATTGTGCATTACCTCCACCCATTCACACACACATTCATACACCGCTGGCGGGGGAAACCATGCAAGGCACCAGCCTGCACATCGGGAGCAATTAGGGGTTCGGAGTCTTGCTCAAGGACACTTTGACACTAACTCTGGGGGAGCCTGGGATCGAACTGGGAACCTCACGTTCCCAATCCAGCTGTTCTACCGGACACTCGTTCTACCCCTGGGTAGCCAACTCACACGGCACAGGGATAGACATCACCACCGACACGGGATACAGGACATGGCACTGACCACTATAGGGCACTTGACTGTCAGCCGAGAGAAGATGACAAGCAACAAAAAAAAATGACAATAATTTACAAAGATTATATAGTGTGTTGTGTTTGCACCAGATGATAAGTTTGTGTACATAGTTGAGCTGAAATCTATTAGACAATGAATGAATCACTGGGTGATCTGACCATTGAGCTGCGTCAGCAAAGTGCACAGCAGCCCTCCCTCCCTCCCCTCTCTGCATGCGGAGGAGGTGTTTCCTGTTGTGCAGATAGCGATGGAGGATGTTAGATGGGTGGCATGGTTGTGCGTGTGTGTGTGTGTGTGTGTGTGTGTGTGTGTGTGTGTGTGTGTGTGGCAGAATTCTTTCTAATTTGGATCCTTCAACTGCCACCGGAAGTATCACCACTGGGAGCATTAAGGATTGGGGACTCAATAATAGGGACGTGACCTCTTTAGCGCTGGAGTGCAAAAGGTCACTTTAGTTCTACAGTGAGCGTTCGCTCTTCTGAGACACTCAAAAAAGAGATTGCAAGCTTTTGTACTGAAGATTTTCAGTGATAAATTATTTGACTTATTTAAAGAGTCCATTTTTTGGATCCTGAAAATGTATTTTTATTGCTTCCAAAGCATAATGGTTCTAATGTATTATTAGATTAATACTTAAGTTAACTTAAGAGTCAAACAATGTATTATTTATTTTGCGGTTTGAGTACAAAGTTTGTTGTAGACTTTTACAGTGCTTGTAAAGATATATTATTAAATAGGATGCCATTGAATTATCAAAATACGTGGAACAACATAGTATTTTCTCTAGATTCCCACGGCGAATTATTAAGTAATAGGTATTTCACTAAGCATGTGGTTGTAAATGCAATCTGACTTAATAGAGAATTACATTTAGCGTGAAGTAGCACAAAATATAGTCTTAAATAAGCTATTGAGATAACAGTGTACTGTATTAGTGTCAGTTGCTATAGTTCACCATCATGCAAAGGTTGTGGTGAGCTGCCGTCTGATTTAAACTTATTTTCAGATTTTGTGAAATATAAGTTATGTAATAGAGGGTATGCGCGTGACATCATCATCATACCAGGAAGTTATGCGGGAAAGCCTACCGAGTGGCAAAAAAAAACTACTTTCTGGCCTTGACAGCCCATACACATCCAAACAGAAAAGTCCTATTTGATTGCATGAAATTACTTTAAACAAGATTAAATTCACTTCGTCACTCACTTTGCCACTCGATCTGCCATTCACTTTACACCCCATACCCTCTATTAGCGACCAGGCAACCGCCATTATGAATACTGTGCAGTCTGCACCGACCGATCCCATGGCCAGAGAGAGAGAGAACCTGGGCCAAGAATAGCATTCTGAATGAAATCAGCAGTATTTATTTACAAGTTATCCATTTGGTCGACAGAGCATGCTCTGACACTCAAAAGTGCTATTTGTGCGTATATCATATATACGCCGAGTTTTAAAAAGGACCATCAACTGTTACGCGTGCATCACGGACCAGTCAATCTGCCTAAAGGAACACATTCCCTGGCCACGTCTCCTCTAGGTCAGAGTGCTTTTATTCTGACCTGGGATCAGATTCTAAAAATGTCCATTATATCCTGGCAGTTTCATTATTAACCCATTCTGACCTGAGATCAGATTCTAAAATTGTCTTCGATTTTTTTTTAAATAGCAGACCTACAAGCTCGTAGCGCGCCACTCTGTGGCGCGCTATGAGCTTGTAGATCTGCTATTTTTAAATAGCTAAAGCACAACATAATGCTAACACCAAAACGGGTTCCCGCCCAAAATGGGTTAATGAGAAAGTGTCTCCTCAATTAGTAACTAATGTAATCAATTTGATGAGTCCCATGCAGTTTCTATAGCTTATAGAATGATCTTATTATTATGAATACAATTAGATTGTGTGCACAAGGACAATTTTTAAACCATGTTTGATTATCTTTTAAGTTGATGCCCATTTTATAGTAGCACTTCTGTGAGGATAATTGCTACTGTGACCCAACGACACACTGTTTTGTTGTGCACTTAAGCCAATAAAGTTGAGTTGTTTTTATTTATTTATTCATGTGTCAGTCATGATTACTGGTCAATGTCCCTTGGGATACATCACTGAGGATACGTCCCGCAGGTGCATCCATGCGATGTATTTTTGTTTCATGTATTTTATAGTGACTCATAGGAATAGACTACGTGACAACCAGGAATAGTCTGGTGACCACCGGAGAGACGGGTGGCAGCCGGAATGTAGACGGCACCCGGGAGCAGTATGGGTTGGCGCCCCAGCCTGTGTCTTCCGTGAGGAAGAAGCACAACAAACCCACGGTGATGCCTTTAGGAGGGCCATTCAAGCAAGGTGGAGTCTGCGGAACCATTGCGGCTCGAGAATCCACCACTCCTGAATGAAGTGCCTGGTGCTGGGAGTCTGGTGCAACACACAGGTGCTGGGCCTGCGGTGAGAGCAGGAGTGGACCTGGTGAGACGTAGGAGGGACCCGGACAGGAGTCAACCCACAGAGCCTAGTCCTTCCACGCGCCAGAATGATGCGATCCTCCCGCATACCCAGTCCCGGCAGAGTAGTTCAGGAGGAATGGATTGTGTGGCCCTGGTCTTTCTGTAATGGGACTGATCGAGGGTAGCTACTGGGACGTAAGTCGGGACTTGATCACTCCCGGCTGGGTCACCTGAGTGAGGGGTATGATGTCGGGAGACCCGAAACCCCGATGACCTTGGGATACATCACTGAGGATACGTCGCAGGTGCATCCATGCGATGTATTTTAGTTTTAGTCAATGTCTCTCAGTCCACTTGGTGAAACTAATGCTGTTACGCATATACTGTACACAGTACTGTAAATGGCAGCAAATACGCATATGATAAACACAGCGGTGGAAAAAGTATCCATACTGCAATGCAGAAATACTCTGTTACAAGTAAAGCTCCGGAATTCAAAATGTACTTGAGTAAAAGTACAGAAGTATCGGTGTCAAAATTTACTACAAAAGTAAAAGTACTCCTTGTGCAGAATGACCCATTCCACAAGTTTAAAATGTAGAAAACAATCGTTTGAAAATAGCCGATCTACAAGAATGCTGGTTTCAAATGGCCAAAAAAACCAATATAAGTGTTTTGTAATAATAATCTAAATCTACAAAGTAACTAAAGTTTCCAAATTGTAGCGGAGTAAAAGTACAATATTTGCCTCTGAGATGTAGTAGAGTATAAAGTAAAAGTATTGGAAATTGGAAATACTCAAGTGCAAATAAATAATAATAATAATAATAATAATAAGTACAGTAGTTGAGTACAATTAGTACCCATTTAAAAAAAAAGGTTTATATGAAAGATCTTTTGATTCTACAAATAAGCCCCCTTATAATAGTGAATCATCCACAAGGTGGATTATACAGGCTTAAAAGCGCTCAGGTCAGCTGTTCCCAAACAGAAGTATGTGAATTCATGTCTTAAGAGATTTACTTAGTTGACCTTATAAGCTTGATACTTTTTATGGGCAACTGCCTCAAAATAAAACCTGGCCTTCATGTGCACATCTGACAAAATAGATTGGGTTATCCTGGCATTTCAATAGCAAAAGACATCTTACGGCAATTTACGTACATTGTATGTGACGTATTGCAACGAAGTTCCATTTGTTTGTGAAATTAGCCATTGTGAAAAGTAGTGCATTGGCAGAGAAATTCAGAGCAGAACAAAATATACAATGATTATGATGAAGCAGTGATTTGTATGTGTGAAATGTATCAAATATAACATAACTCAATTCCAGTAATTGTCTTCGCCAGGCCGAAGACAATTTATATCATGTGGACAGGGGCAGCCTTAAGGATCGGGAGGCCCCGTTCATGACGTCATAATTCTAATAATTAATAAAAAAAACGTTATCTTTTTTTTTCAGTGTGTATTATCGGACTTCAAAGCTTGAACAGCATACACAGCCAACTAGCCAAGTAGAAAATACACAAAAGCAGCTTGCTTGATTAAACAATGTTTTACTTTAAGGTATAACTGGAAGGCAGCATAGGCTATATACAATGATGCAATCGCAACTCTCAGCGCTGCTAGTGCAGTGAGCGCACACACTGGGAAGTGGGAACAGTTACAACCAAACAACACAGGTCAATGTGACATGACAGGTCGAGTACCTGCAGTGATTATTAGCTGCTGCCAACTAGTGGTAAGTGGACGTACAGGATGAGGCTGAATAATTATTGACTAGGCTGATTGGAAGGCTGCGATGCAATGCAATATTACTACTATACTACTACTATTTCTTTTTTTCCCCTTTTTTTGGGGGGGAGGCCCCTGGAGGCTCGAGGCCCGTTTCAATTGAAACGATTGAAACATATATAAGGCCGCTGCATGTAAAGTGACCGCTATAGAGGATACTACCTCCAGAAGTGCTCACTTCTGGATCAATCAATCAATCAATCAATCAATCAATATCTACCTATCTATCTATCTGGTCCAGTCCAATCCAAATGCCATTGACCCCCATTATAAAATTAGGGGTAACATATTTCAAAAATATATATACAATTTCAGCTGCACAAGAAATGTGCTGATTGGTCCAGACAAACAGAACAAGTTGTAGGCTAGACGTATTGGCTCTTACAGACTTTTTTGGCGACCTCACTTGACCTCACTTGATGCAATTTCAAAGTTGAAAAAAAAGCACAATTAACCCAGTGATTCCTGCTGATTATGTCCTTATCAACATAATTTAAAGGCCACGGAAAAGGGTTTCTGTACGCATTTATAAATGAATAAATAACAACATTAAAAGGAGAACTGAGAATTGTTTCTCTCCAATATATCTCAACGGTATACATTTCAGACGTCACTGCCAAAACCTTTTTGTGCATTCTGTCTCTGTGGGGTGGAAACCTCATTATGTCCAAACCAGTTACTTTTCAGGATGCAAATTAAAAAATAGCAAAAAAGTAGCAGATCTACAAGCTCAAAACGCGTCCCTCTGTGCCGCTTTTCGAGCTTGAAAAGTTCAAACAGGGAGATGAGAGTTTTCTGCCCGACTACTGACCGAATGACTTTCACAAGAAGAAATTGCGTAGTTACCGAAAATGTGATGTAATTTGCGTCATAGTATTTCATTCAAATAAAAACTGTACGGTTTATATGACAGTTGCATGGACGCAAGGTAGTGCGTTTCCCACGGCAGTGGTTTTCAACCCTTTTCGTATCCCAAGGCCCATTATTTTATGTATTCATTTATTTCAGCATTTGAGCCACGGACCACCGTTTGATGACATTTAGCCTCTCAGATCCAAAACGTTGAATATATGTTCTTGCATCATTGGATAGGATTTTGTCAATTCTCCTACATTCTCTAATTGTGTGGACCTTCTTGTAAATTAAGTAATGCAGATGTTTAACAATAATCGAACTCTTCGGAGCGTAACATGAAACCAAATGGACCCATTTTACACTCTGGGTCCATTCGGTTACCAACTCTCCATAATTTTGCTGGGGACCACCTCAAGGACCACTGGTGGTCCCCGGTCCACTGGTTGAAGACCACTGTCCTATGGCATGCAGTAGGTGTTGTGCATGGAGAGTTTTGTGCAAACAGAGTGGTCTTTCAATATAGTGTAGCACAGGGGTATTCGATCGACTAGATTAGGCCGGGGGCCACAACTGTAGAATGATCGTGTCTTGTGTGTGGGGGGGGTGTCGCACAGTGTGCGCCCGAAACGCGAACATTTGTGGGTTCCCCAAATGCATTTTGTGCTCAAACACGAAGACTACATATATAATATGTCTGTGCACATCGGCCCTGCAGCGCCAGTGTGTCCCACTTCTCAGAGAGCAGCCGGCTCCCTAGCTGTGTCCTTCACAGAGCTGCCCTGCAGTGCAGTGGTATTGGCACAGGGGGGAGGGTGATCACTGGCACGCTGGCATAAGTGTGAGAGAGAGGATTTTTCTTTAAAGATTATAATTAGATATTCAAAAAAGGGGTAAATGACATCCTGCACATAGTTGGGGAGAGAGTATGAGAGATAGGTGGTCGCTCTAATGATCATTACATCCTGACGTGAAATATATTGTTATGGACAATCGACATCAGTTGGAAATATTGCACTTTGATGTGGTGTAATAATTTAACTTAAAGTGTTGATCTGGCACACTGGCTATCAAGAACATTAAAACATGTCATGTCAAAAAGGTTGCTGACCCCTGCATGCTGCAGTGCACAACCGAAGATGAGCCGTGGCGTCTTTAACCAATCTAACCACCAAATCAACCCTTATGGTTGACTGGAGTCCCTCAGGGCTCCATACTAGTGTATGTTCTGTTCTCTGCTATCGTGGGGAAGACTTTGGCTGAAGGTAGCCGATGGACGAGCTCACAGCGCGTTGCAGCGCGACAGCAGACCTTGATCTGCTGTTTTCAGCTAAAGCCTTTAATATTGTGTAATTGTGTAATTATGTAATTGTCTGTACTGTATGGCACCGAGGAAGGGCCCTTAAGCAAGGCACTGAAGCCCAAAATGCTCCAGTGGAGCTGCTCAGTGGTCAACAGAATAAGACTGTGGTATACTGGGAAATGCGTGTGTGCGTGCGTGTGCGTGTGCGTGTGCGTGTGTGTGTGTGTGTGTGTGTGTGTGCGTGTGTGTGTGTGTGTGTGTGTGTGTGTGTGTGTACGTGTGCGCGCGCAGGGTGTTGCTGTAAAAGAGCACTAGTGCTCAGCACCTTCCCTTAGTAAATAAAAGTTAAAATAACCCCTTTTTAGGAAGTGGCCATGATTTGTGGCATGTGCTCCATGAAGCACGAACAATCAATTACAGCCTTAGAATTCTGCCAAAATGAAGCACTGTCCTAATATCTGGGAAGCACAGATTAAGTTCTGAAACACAGGTTCTTGAAAACGAGATGCTTATCTAGGGGTCATTCCTAAATAAAGAACTTCAGGAGAAGGTTATACTGTAGGTATGACATATTCGTCTTTGACAGGTTATATAATGAGAGTTTGGATTCTCATCATCATCACAATAAACCTACCATTATACCAGTGCAGTCGAGTTTCAGATCAAATGATTGCCTTCCGTAATAATATGTATTATATTCATTTGTATTTCACGTAAAATCGATATTTGGGCTTTGGAAATATTGACAATATAGTGTAGAGCAATAGTGTACATGTTGAGCCCTTGCTATGATGTCAGACCAATACAGTTACTGGTACAGACCACTGTCCTCTCTAACTCGTTTGGAATGGGAATACTTTGGTATATCATCAGACAGACGCAGGACGGGTTGGGTAAGTCATAACATTGAGTTTTATAGTTCTCGGCACTAAAGAAGGGTCTTGTTTTTGTTCTCCACTAGAGAACACTGTGTATTTTCCCTCTCTGTCTCCCTCTCTCTCTTATCTCTTGATGTCTCATCAAGAGATAAGAGAGATACAGATACAGATAAGACAGAAACAGATACATCCTTAAAGTATGACTCCTGTGGCTTTATCAGCCTCGCAGTATAGGATGAAGACAACTGGGAACCAGAGTTCATAGTTGGGAATCATCTCATCTGCAAGCTAATAAGTCTGTATCCATTTAATTGTGCACACCTGCGATGTTTTTTTGTGGAGTATAGCGCTTGTATGAACGATTTGCTCTGAACACCGGGAAATTGTGCTCTGAAAGGCAATGAAAACTCACGTTGATAATTGAGCGGTTGAGACAAATAATGGTTTATACATTATGGATAATTAGTATGGACTTCTATAGTTATTCGTCTCAACTGCTTTGAAGTTATATTTGACTCATTTACCCCATGGGGACACCTGGGCACTGCATTCGACCCATCCTAACTCTGGGCAGCCAGTGAGCAGCACCGGGGCACCGGCTATGCCTCTGAGGCTTTAGTCAAGGACACGTTGCCATTGGATGGAAACCTTGTATGTCCAAAACCAAGCCTCTTGTATTATTACTATTTTCAAAGTTTAAAATAGTGAAAATTGCCGATCTACAAGCTCACAACACGTCTCAATGCGACATGTTGTGAGCTTGTAGATCGGCTATTTTCACTACTTTTGTGCGACACTCTTACATGACATTAAGGGCATTCATTTAAGGAAAAACTGAAAAAAGTTGAAATGTGGAGATAGGAGGTTTCTGCCAGACAGCGACGACTCGTATTGCTACCTAACTTTTGGTGTGAGATGAAAACTGTGCCACGTTGGAAGAAAACCCACGTGACTGACCACGGGGTCGGGGGAGAACACGCGGAAAAGGCACCGGTCGGATTCAAAACCCGCGGGGCGTCCCTCTGTTCTCGCTGTGAGAAAACAACACCGGGGCCACGTGCCTGAGCCACGTGGCCTTTACTAATATACTGTAAACCCACTAAGATCTCAAAAGGTACAAACTGTACGCAAGGCATCCAACAAGGACAAACTTTCATAAGCAGTGCCGGGAATCACCTTACTGTATATCTACGTGCGAGGCGTGTGGGACGGAACCAACGCCGGGGCCTTTCTAGTGGAAACTTGGCGCGGATCCTCGTCCACTTCCAAACAGACAGCTGCTTACACACAGTCTGCACATCATAATAAACACGCGAGCCGGACACCATGTTTTCACCCGGCAGAGAGAGAAGCAAAGCTGGGTCTGGCGGAGAGAAGGATCCAAGTGGGATCAAAACAACACGCCCCCGGCGGCATGTGACGCATATGTACCGCTGATAGTCTGAAGCAATTTGCCAATCGCGATTAGTCTTCATGTACTCTGTATTGTGTTTACAGCGTCGACCCAATGCTCCACTATAGGACACACAATGTCCTGCTGGTGTTTCTGGGATGTGATGAAGGCACTCATCAGCATCCACGCAACGATGACCGATACCATTGCTGAAAGATATCAACCAGATTAAAGGACCACTTCACCCCTTTTCAACCTATCTTCATATAATAGGTCCTCACTAATAATCATGAAATAATGGCAATTTCTTTCTATTCAGTCTGTGTCTCATAGGAGGTCTGTGCGGGCAGTCCAGAAACCGTCTTCCAGTGACATCATCGATGGGGAATACAAGCTAATAGGAACTGCAAGCTTTCTAGTCCTGAAAGGTTACAATGCAAAAATGGAAGCCATCGTTCTCACAATAATGAAAATCTAAACATTTTTGTAAAAATAAATCTGCCTAATGATGATGTCACTGGAAGACGGTTTCTAAACTGCCCACAGCCCTCCTATGAGACACAGACTGAGTAGAATAAAATCTTGCCGATTTATCATGATTATTAGTGAGGACCTATTATATGAAGATAGGTTGAAAAGTGGTGAAGTGGTCCTTTAAGGAATGTTATCAACTGCATTATGTGCACTATGTTGCACTCACCAGATGATTGAACATTCTTCAAACTCGTAGTGTCTTGTCAAATATTTGGAACATTTTCATCAATTGTTTTGCAATTGATGTGCTGCATAGCTATTGCAGTTTGAATAATAAATGAATAGCTATTCTAATCAGCATCAGCATCACAATATTAATACACATTATTATTAAATAAAATGATCAGACAATACAGCCTATATAAAACGTTTATAAAGCTAGCATTAGAAAGTTGGCCATTATTTACACCGTACTACGTCATCGCTGACAACTGTACCTACCAGTAGCTTTATGTACTGTAGCTACATATTCAAAACTAGAGTCAATTTGCATGCCAAACAAAGACTAAAAATGGAAATACAGCAGGATTGATGCCGAACACAACAAGGCATATAAAAAGAAAACAACATGAAATCTAGCATCCCTATTCCGAGCACGTCGTAATAATAGTTGAACATTTTCTGACACAAAACGGATGAACATTCAGTGAAAGTAGGTGAGCAGCATTCAGCGAACAGTTCAAGTCGCAGATCTACAAGCTCACAATGTGTCGCGTGACGAGCTTGTAGATCGTCTAATTTTGCTATCGGACGTGCGTAAGCAAGTACGCACGGAGGGTGTAAGAGGTTAATCTACCTTGCAAGAAGTGGTCCTACAGGTTTGACCAAAGCACACTCTGATTACACGCTCAAGCCATTTGTGTGTGCGTGTGTGCGTGCGTGAGAGACAGACAGACAGACAATCACATTGATCTTATGGAATGAAACGTGCAACTGCCTGACTGTGTTCTGCAGGACTACAATCCCTCCACTTCATTTCCATAACATTTGAATTAAATGTAAATCACATTGATAACATTGACCCGTCCGACTAAAAATAATAGTCAAATATGTCAAGATGGCAGAGACATGTTGCACAATAAGGTGAATGCTTGTGCTCATGTGCACTGTATTCTCTCACAGGTGCACATCAATCGAATAGACACTTTGACATACTGTACTACTGTACGTACAGTACGTACAGTGTCGTACAGTTCTATTTGGGACCAGACTTATTCTATTTATAGAGCTTTTGCAAATTGATGGCAAAAGGAATTTCAGATGAATGCATTCATTGCTGCCAACATTTGCAAGTGTTTCATTTCATAGCTCAGAGGATGTTACATCACTCACTCTCACACACACACACACACACACACACACACACACACACGCACGCACACGCACACACACACACACACACACACACGCACACACACACACACACACACGCAAACACACACACACACACACACAGTCATCATGTTATCCGCACAGCTCATCGTAACTAAATAAATACCACACCGACAACACACCCAGCTGGGTGATGATTAATTAAACCAACAATGACATCACTCACTGGGAACTAGAACATACTGCATAATAGGCTACAGCAAATACATAGAAAGCACATACATTCCCTCGTTACACATCGATTCCTCATACCACCTTAACAAGAGACGATTGTTACTGTTCTGATGAGTAGGACACCGCTACGTGTGGCACATGTCCAAACACACACATTAGACTTGAGAGCTACTACTACCAGCTCAACCAGATCTACCCACCAAAAGAAAAAATATATATATTATCCCATTGCTGAAAATAGTTACATATTAGACAAATGCACTTTTTTTCTTTTTTGTAATACTGATGTTTGTGCGAAACACTTTTGAAAACATGGTAGAGCCTATTGCATTGTGGGTTTGAGCTGCCCTTTTTTGATGTCAATCAATCAAGTGCTTAATCACCTTAATTCAAGTGGCAGATGCCAAAAATAGTTTATTTATTTATTTAAATTGCATATTTTTAGGTCCATGTCTGCACAGCCTGTGTGATCTACTGGTAGATCACAATCTACCTTTTGGGCACCCCTGTATTAGACTATGGAAGACAGGTGATGAGCTCTCGTTAGCATAACCAGTTGTTCTTCTTTATATAAATATATTATGGCAACTGCAGAAATGCTGGGAAATAGTTACAGCTACATTTAGACATATTAAGCAAATATTGGTCAAATTAGACACAAAAACAAATCCCTGAATGGAACTTTTTTTCCTTTTTCTTAAGTAGGCACTGGGCACTCAGCCGGCCCCTACTACGTCATTCTCTCGACCTTAAGATGTAAAAATGGAAGTACACAGAAGACTCGGGGAGGGGAATGTTTATGCAATGACAGCCTATCACTGCCTCGAGCCCCGAGAGTCATACCAGGGCAAGTTGTGTTTACACAGCAAGGCCAATCGCTTTCAAGATCTTTCATTCCAGTCCCGCCTACTGTCTGTCAAACAGTGGAACGCGCTTCAGTGGGAAACTATAAAGTTGGCTGACAGGTCACAAGGGAGTATAGGAGACTTGCGTATATTGACCTGAGAGATTAAACCATGAGAGATAGCCTGGTCAGTGTATCACGCAGAAGAAGCATGGCATTCACCAACTGCAAGGAAAGCTTGGATCTAACAGCAGAGAAAAAGGAAATTAAGTGAGTTAGAAATGTAACTGACTGTGGTTGTGATGACCTTGGGGAAAGCATCATGTCGGATAGAATATTTAAATGACGTTTGTTTGATTTCTTTCCAGGAGGAAAACCTGGAAGATGAGAATACAGGTTTTATTTAAGGTGACGTCTTCGCCCTCAAAATCCAAAGCGAGGAAACACAGAGCATACAGGTAAGATAACCCATATTCACTGAGAAATAAGTGACTAAAACTGCAAAGATATCACATTCGTATGTCATCATGAGCTGTGAATTTATTTACACCATTGATTGTATGCTCAACTCATAATCAAATTACGAAGGAAACCTGCATTTACCTACAATTAAGACTATTCCTTACGAAATGTAATCAATGCATTGTTTTTCATTTCTTCGGATTATACGTGTGGCATGAAAACCTAATTACCTCTGTGTAGAAGCGACTCTAATGTGAAATTATTCTTTGTTTTTTTCTCCCTCAGGCCAAGTGCTGATGATGTGAGACAATGGGCACAGTCACTTGACAAACTACTCGCTCACAAATGTAAGAGTCACTCTGTGCCATATCTTGATGGGTGTGTGGGGGTATATAAATGGTCTCAAAGGTTACATAGTAAATGGTCATAGAATTACTTTTATGACCAACAATAAAATGAGTGCTGTAATGGGCTGAGAATGACAGTGTATACTGTAAGCAAATATGTTCCCTGCAGAGCCTGTTATTGCTACGCAGGTTTCTCTTAACAGTTTCTTTCCCGCCTGTCTTGTCCTCCAATAGATGGAAAAGCTGCATTTTGTGTCTTCCTGAAGTCTGAGTTTTGCGAGGAAAACATCGAATTTTGGCTGGCCTGCGAGGATTACAGGAGCACCACGTCGCAGACGGAGCTCACGTTGAAGGCCAACCGCATTTACGAAGAGTTCATCAGGAGCGAAGCTCCCAAAGAGGTAAAATACGAACATAGGATCGAACAGGAAATGTGCTACAAACAATCAAATTCCAATTACACATCTGTATAGAGCATCGCAGTCCCGCCCCCTCGAGAGACCCGGAAAATGAATCCCCGTTCATTTTCCTCATAGACTTTTCAGAAAATATTAATTTAAAGACGTTTACGCCGCGGACAAAGCCAACTCTTGTCGTGACAAATATGACAACAAACACAATTTTCCGGGCTGAACAAATAATTAGAAAGAAGGAGAAAACGGCAGGTTACAAGTTACAACACTTTTTTTCTTTGTAATTATTTGTTTGGTCCAAAATTTGTTGTCATGATTTGTCACGTCGCTTAGTTTAGTTATAAGGTCTTTAAATAAATACATTTTGAAATGTCCATGGGAAAAACGCATTGGAAACTATTTCCTGGGCTTGGCGTTGTCATGAAAGAGGGCGGGACTGCGACCCTCTATAGTGAAATAACTATTAGCAGGGGTTCTCAAACCTTTTCACTTCAAGGACTCCCATAACACTGAGAATGTACAACATGGAACCAAATGAACCCATAAGGGTCCATTTGGTTCCACTCTCAAGAGTTTACAGACTTATACGGATCCATTTGGAACCCCCTCAAGGACCCCTGAGGGTCCCTGGACCCCATTTTGAGAACCACTGCTTTTTAGATTGTGTGTACAATGTATATTAGTTTGGTGTGTATGTGTAGTACAGTATATGTGAGCCGTCACACACACACACACACACACACACACACACACACACACACACACACACACACACACACACACGTTGATTGTTAAAACAGGAAATGTCAGGAAAACAGGGGGTAATCATTAAAGCTCTCGGCTCACACTGCAGCTCTCGCGTGTTTAAGACTATATGTTTGCTCTCAGGCTAACGTCGATCGCTTCTCTCTTTTCGTCGTCACAACAGATCAATTTGGATTTCCGCACCAAGAGCGCCATCACGCAGAGCCTCGGCAGGCCCAGCGAGAGCAGCTTCCTGTCGGCACAGAGAAGGATCTACAGTCTGATGGAGAACAACTGCTATCCTCGGTTCATCTACTCTGACCTCTACAAAGAACTGTGCGCCGCCGCCTCCGAGGCCAAGGGCAAACAGCACCACGCCACCACGGACTCATCTGTTTACCACGGTGACAACTAGAGAGCTGACGATGGAGCTGCATGCCGTGCACTGGGGTGGAAGTGTGTACACAGTAACACACACACACACACCCAGATGCAAATACTTGCATATAACATTATCTGGAAGAATGGGTGGAGGGAAAAAAAAAGGCATAACCAGAAAACCACTGCTGAAATTAAGAGGTGACCTTTCAATCCGGGAAAGCGAAGCCCCAATGAATGTAACTGGGCCCCATTAGGCTGGATTCAGTGTTACCGTATTGGATTTAAAATGCCGAGTTGGGATTCTGTCCAAAGAAAGTTATCACTCGTTTTGCACTACTAGACTAACAGCAAAGAATGTACTGTAAATATGTGAATATGCATAGATTGTTACTGCGCGAGCTGGCACTAGTAGTCTATACCACTGCTTATATTTATTCTCCACAGAGTGCTGCGCGTACGTGTGAATGTTAATTTTCTATATCAAATGCCCTCTTGTTTATACAGTTATCACATTCAGAATCAGAATACATTTCCGAGGTAGGCTGAATTCTTGAAGGTTTACACAAATGGCAGCAAGCAGCAGGAGGACTTGACTTGTGTGTCGTTTATATAATAATGGAATGTTTTTGTATTTGTAAATAATAATGCGATGTTCAAATCAAATCATGTTGAATATGTGGGGGCAGCTGGATTGCTCCAAGAATAAAGTTAATGTTCGTGCAGCTATGAATCAACTGACTGATCAATAACCATTTTGTTACTGTCCGTCTAATGCACAACAATGCAAAGAATTATACATTTCATATAAAATGTCATACATTGTTTAGACACTATAGACAGTTTAACACGTTTCTACACACACGCGCATGCACACAGCTTCCCGTAATATATACACAGCGTTGCTGGCGTTCGGCAGTTTAAACCAAAACAAAAAAAACACACATTTTGATGAACATTCCTCTCCTTTTGGTGCAGCCGATGGCTCTGCGTCATCGCAGTGGGGAGTTCCAGTAAAAAAATGCTCTTTTACGTACCGACTGCACTGTAAACGTATAGAAAATGGGAACACCATGGCGGACAACAGCCTATGTTCAGATCTGTGTCTTAATACAGTGTTCGCTCCCAGCCATGAGCTCATTGTACAGCACTGACGGAACGCAGACACCCCCCCCCCCCCCCCCCCAACGTCAGAAGGTTGGACCGCTGGCCTTCTGTTGTGACATTTCACAGGTGTAACGACACCGTCTCTAACAACACTGGGTCCTGTACCACATGGCCAGACTTTAGCCCATTGAGACCCCCAGACAAGATTCTACTAAATGTCTTCAAAAATCACGACAGTTTTCTGAAAAACCTGGGTTTTTATATCAGTAATTCATGCCTTAAAATAAATAAAAAATAAAACCTTTGCTGTGAAAGAATACATCATTCAAAGATTTGCACACGTTTTTTTTTTTTCAAAAGCAGCAATCTACAAGATTGTTGCGCGGAAGTTGGTGCCACGCTATGAGCTTGTGGATCTGTTATTTTTCAATAGCTAAAGTTTAAAATAAAGGGATAAAGTGGTTAAAAGCCAAGGTGACACAGAAGCGTTCCAGGTCTCAATAGGTTAACCCATTTTGAGCGGGAAGACATTTGGGGGTTTTAAAGCATTATGTTATACTATAGCTATTGAGAAATAGCAGATCTACAAGCTCATAGCGCGGCAGAGTGAAGAAAAATCGTGAAAAAATGTGCCTTGAATATATATTATTACAGAGAGTGAACATTTTAACTCAAATATTTGCTTCTGGGGGAACATATTTTCAGATGGGGGGGGGTGGAGGCATATTACATATAATTTTTGGGGTCCTTGACATGAAATATTGAGCACCACTGATACAGAAACATAAGGTTTTTCAGAAAACTGGGCCTAAATGGGTTAAAGCTGCACAGTCTCATCTGGGCGGCTCGCCTACCCTTCAAACTATTTAAACTAGTGTCAGGACAGATGAACGCTAATAGCCGTAGTGTCAAAATGGTACGCATGTAAATATAATACAAGACGCTGCCGTCATATTTTTGAACAACGCACAAACACTACAGGCCAGAAAAAGATGGCATCGGTCTCTGCTATCATCACCTTGACTTTTGCGTTGTGTGTAAGCGTTTAAAACCAAAGACTGAAAAACCCCAAATAACTATTAATAACAAAGTATCATTTTGTTTAACCAAAAGTAAAATAAATAATAAAGATATTTATGGATTTATGGATAAGAATGCAAAATAAGGGAGCGCTTGGTTTTGACATAAGTGCTCCCTTGATTTGCATAATGCGTATGGCCTCATTTTAAATACAAATTGTTCCCAGGATAGTAATAGTAAGAGCCGGGAGTTTAATTTGTTACCATGATGGAACTTGGCATGAGAATAGTGGAATCAGATCCAAGCAGTACTTACAAGTGTGTTATGTAAACAGTGACGGTCAAAAATAGAGAAGGCCATGTTACACAATACACAGCCAGGCGACAGAAATACGTTGCACTACGCAAGCCGACAAATTTACTTTCTAAACAAAGTGGCGTGGAGTTAGAATGTGGTCTAAATTTGTATATGACGATTATTAACAAAAAAAAAATCACAACAATACCCTTTAAAGGTATACTTATAAGTCGAACTACCCAAAAATACTCTACTTAAACATTACTTATTCAACTTAATTTGTTCTATAAACCCTAGTTTAATTAACGCACATAGAAACTGGCCATTAATGGGCTTTCACAAAACGTTTCCTGAAATAAGCACAGCACTATGAGCTTCAAAGGTTTAAACTATAACAAGATTCATATTTTCTACAAGTGAAATCTGTATAATGCAATTGCTGGTTGTTGAATAATGTCACATTGACCAAGTACAGTATATTTTGTCACGATGAAAAATATTAGTTTGTGTTTTCCAAACTGCTTAGTGAAGCTCAATGTAAAAGCTTTGGTCATAACCAGTGGTGGGAAAAGTACTCAAATGTTTTACCTAAGTGAAAGTATCAATTCTGCAATATAGAAATAAGTCCGGAATTTAAAATGTACTTGAGTAAAAGTACAAAAGTATAGGCAACAAAATGTATATAAAGTACAAAAAGTGCAAAATGTCCCATTTCAATTTCTCAAATCTTTTGAAAATGCATTGTGTGCTTGTAGATCCGCTATTTTCAAATGGCCGAAATGTGTATAGGGCTGAAGTGGTTAATGTAGGTTTTGTAACTAATAATCACAATCTACAAAGTAATTAAAGTATAATATTTCCCTCTGAAATGTAGAGTAAAAGTACTGAATATTTGACATACTCAAGTAAAAGACAAAAACACAAAAATTGTACTGTAGGTACAGTACTTAATTACAAATGCTTCCATCATACAGTCTGGAGCAACGGAAGAGCCGTCATGAGTAAAATATAAAGCAGAAGTGTAGCCTCCTCCCCACTTCCGTTTCGCCTTCGTCGCACACATTTATCCTAATATAAATATAAATCATCTAAGCATATATAGCTTGCTGCTTAGCAGAAAGGGAAATTAAAAAATTAAGATAACTTCAAATACATTTTCGTGAACGGAATTACGGAAATGTCAGCTTCCTTACTCGGATTTTGGGAGGTGTAGTTCCAGACTCTATATATAGCATTCAGAGATTGTGGAATAGTTGTCTGGCTACACTAGACTATAGAGAAACCCCAACGGTTGGGGTTTCCAACCCGTTAAGAGTGTTTTGGTCTATGTGGCAAGTGAATTCTAACCTTAATGTTAGTTAATTCTAACCTTAATGTTAGTGAATTCTAACCTTCTTAAAGTGAGCGAATTCTAACCTTAATGTTTGTGAATTCTAACATTCTTTGGCATGTCGAGGACGACCTAGCCAGCCGTTTTCAACCGCATGGGCTCTTTGCAAACCCCATATACTTTGATGTTTCAAAGAGCGAAAATAGCCGATCTACAAGCCCACCCACAACAGATCACAGTGCGCCGCCGCATTGAACTTGTTTTTTGTCAAAGCTTTGCCTATTACGGCGTTCCCAGAATAGGGATATGTAGTCAACAAAACCAAGAGCAACATATGGATAGGAACCGGTTGGGATCCTCCCATTTATGTGTGAACAGACCTGTCCATGTGCTGTGTGACTACTGAAAACTAGGCCTCTGAAACACAGAAGTTTATTTCCAGGGAGAAAAAAAAAAGTCAGTCAGAGTCCACTTCAATACAGCATACAGTAGCAACTGCGCAAAGGTCAATCACAATGCTGATTTCTGATCGTCTGCACCTTTGTTAAATTGACGCACACGTACACGCACACTACTCTCTCTCTCTGTCGCTCTAATCAATTAGTCTCATGTCACGCAGCTGAGTCTAGATTCTCCCGGGAGCTGCCTATGCCTCAGAAAGCAGAGGTGGACCCCAGGCTACTGTAAACTAGGCCTGCCAAAATAACTTCATGATGAAAACAATATGGAGCCAACCGCCTTCAAACATCTAGATACTTTATTATGAAAATAAGACAGAACATATTTTGATCACGTTGTTCCTTCAGTCATGCAGTACAGATGACGGACATATATATGAATATATATGCAAATGGAGGAGGGGTCTTTCAGTTGTTTCTGCTGCACCAGTAGCCCTTATGTGTATCTGGGCGGTTTACTGCAGTGGCTCTCAAAGTGTGGTCCGTGGACTCCTTGGGGTCCCTGAGCCTGAGGAGGTTCCAGGGGGTCCCAGGAAAATCAGCTAATATAGCATTAAAAATAATAACTACTGTAACCCTATTTATTTTATACTTTGGCTATTTTTAGCCAATCTACAAGCTCACAACGCATACGCTGTGAGCTTGTAGATCGGCTATACGTGTAATGTTTTTTATATAAATCTTATTGGGGTCTCTGGCACAGCATCTTTACAAGTCAGGGTCTGCGGCCTAATACAAATCAATTTGGGGGTCCTTGACATGAAAATGTTTGAGAACCACTGATGCACACTGGATACCAAGGCGGGTTGGAAGTGGAACTGAAGACAATCCAGGGCCCCATTACGTGAATATGACAATTGATGTAACTTTGCGTGTGTGAGGTCGTGTTGTCACTTTGCCTCTTGGGCTTTTTTGGCACTCTGTTTCTCCTTAGCCTTGGGACACAGAAAAGGAAAGAAGGAAAAATCCATTAACGCATTCATGTCAGAGCAATGAAACACATTGATTCTCCATAATTCTACGAATATTGACATGTGTCCGAGAGGGTTTAGTTTAAAATGAGCATGCCAAGCGTGGCTAAACGTGCCATTCATCAACTCAATGAGACATTACGGTTAAGGTTGAGAGAAGAAAAGGATGTCGGGCGCACACCAACACCGTTTCCCAAACAGTGGGTCAGGAAGGACCCCTTTTTATGGGTCACGACTCGAGTAAAAATCTATTTTCTTTTCCTACATTAAAATATATTCCCACTTTGAATAGTGGGCTCTGGTTGGTCACCCTTCATCTGGTTTCCAGGCTATCTCCAGTCTATGTCAGTGGTTCTCAAACTTTTTCCTGTCAAGGACCCCTCACCCGGTCCCCGGCCCTAAATTGACACTTAGTATCCCGGGGAGCCCCATTTGAAAAGATATGACATGCATTAGGCTACAGACCCACCCCCATTTAAAGGCATTTCTATCTCTGGGACTCCGATTTATATCATAAACTCACAGTTCATTTAACCCATTTGACCCATAAGGGTCCATTTGGAGACCCCCTGGAACTCCCTGAAGGACCCCTGGGGGTTCCCCGGACCCCACTTTGAGAACCACGTCGACCACTACACTGGACATTATAAAATGCAGGCATGCAAACAGGCCCAGGGTGAAAAGGGTGTGCAGGGCTCGACACGTTTTTATCGCTACTAAAGCCACTTTGGGGGGGTCGTGGGGGACAGTAGGGTTATACTACACTTAAGAGTCATCAGTACAAATCTATTACTCTCAGTATGTAGAAAGATGTTCAAATGAACTCCCTGATCAGATCATAGAATAAATCAGACCCGTCTGAAGTGAGTGGTGCTGTACCGGGCCTGTGTGTGTCTGTGTGTTAGGCGGTGCAACAGTGACACTTGGTGGTGAAAAAAGGCTATAACGCTATTTCCGTGCTCGGACACAGCCAGGGACACGGACACAGACCCAGGGATACAGGGACACAGGGACAGACCCAGGGACAGAGGGACAGACCCAGGGACACAGCCACACACACATAGCTGTCTATAGGAGTGGTTGCACCACTCAAAAATGACAGATGATTATTTACTAAATCAGTACAAATCTATAGTCAGTAATAGTATTGAGCAAGATGTTTCCTGATGAAGTCATAGAAACAGTTTGAGGAGCGCTAGCCCCTACTATATTCAGCTATAGTGTATATTTTTCTCCTAAATGCAATTGACAGTGAATGGAGAATTAATGTCATATATCGGCTATTTTTGTCCTACACAAAGTTCCCATGAAAGGAATGACAATGAATGGATGAGTTCACACGGGTGTGATTTTTTAAAACAGATCAGCTTGTTCCTGCAAGCAACAGGTCCAACACTGACATCTCAAAATCCTTCACATCATGTCAAATAGAAATAATATTCACTGGCAAAATAATAAATTATGATAAAAATAAAATGTTTTGGGATGGTTTACAGTCAACAGGGGAGGGGATGTAGACCTACAAGTTTTATGTATCAAGCGTGTCATTTATTTACGCGCACGCACGCTTTATTTATTTACTCGCACGCATGCATGCACACACGCGACGTGAGCACGAACACACACACACACACACACACACACACACACGAGAGAAACAGACGCCGTGTCCACACCACAGACAGTAATGTGAGGTGCTAACGTCGCTAACTAGTAGCACTTGCAGCTAAACTCTATGGGATTGACTGGAGAGTCCCAGTGTGTCGAAATTGGACTGTCTGTCCCGACTCCGTGTCCACACAAACAGGTTTTTTTTCTGCGGAGTGCCCGGTGGCGACAAACATGCAGATCATGATGCCTCTATGGCAGATGCAAGCAGCATAGGCCTATCGTTCATTACGGTCCGTGAGTCCGTCAGAAAATGCCCCCCCCCCCCATTTTTTTACGGATTTGCATAAATCAAACAGGTGCCATATTTGGAATAAAAACGTCGATTTTCGCCGAAAAGCTACACTCTTGCATGTCTGAAAATGTTTGAGAAGAAACGGACAAATATTTACCTTCTCCACCAGTGGTATTAGCTGCTGGTACTCTGCTAGCGTCTTCAGTAGTTCCATGATAAAAGGTAGGTAGTTGTGCTTTCGTCTAATGTTTTCAACCTAGAAGAAGAGTCAAAGTGCTGCGTTAAGGTGCGCTCAAACCTGAAGATATGCATTTGTTTCCAGTCGCTTCAATCGCTTCACTTTGGTCGTAAAAAAAAATATCCATTTGCTCGTTTCGCTCGCCAACTGGCTGTAGACACATAATTTTACTTTGGCAGTCTAGTAGAGAAAATATAATCCCGCACACTGTCTTCACTTGAGTTTAGATGTATTGAGCAACGTTTCGGTCGTCAGACATTAATCAAACTACTTTGGCTACTTTGGCAGTGTAACCAAATGGATCCGCTCGTTCACACAAGACGGCTCCGTTAAATATATTTAACATAATTCTTGCTACTATAGGATTTATGAGCAGCAAAACCAGTTTCTATGTCTTTGCAAAGGGGACTAAAATGCTTTTAGTCATTGAGTGAAAAAGGACCCCACCTTGTATCTTTTGAGTTTCTGGTTTTCCTCCTCAATAAGCAGCTGGTACTTGGCTATTTCTGATTGGATGGAGCTGAGAAGGGTGCTGCTCTGGTCTGTGTCCATTGGTTCATCCTGGAAAGAGAAACAAAATGAGTAGGAGTTTTGTTTTGAACATAAAATGCATTAGATGCCGAATAGCTTAATTATTCATATTAATAGTATTAACCGTTTACTCGTTCACAAGCGAGACTACAGCAACAGCTGCTCCCGCAAACATCGGCCGTTTTACACAAAAAAAATAACTTAGCTGGCTCTAACCACAGATGCATGAATGACATTCATGAGTCACGGCTAAATCTGATGCGAGTATGTTTTTATTTCATTGCTGGCCAACTAGCAAAATTAAAAAATAAATAAATAAAGATTATTCTGCAGTTCCATTTTTGTGCACTTGTCATTTTAACACTATTCCAGTAAACTGATTAACATTTAACTTTTGTTTTACTCCTTTCCTCTGAAGAGGGAACCGAGGTCGAGTATTCACAAGGACAGTACAACATTTAAATTACATTTTACTCAGTTACCCGTCCTTAATTCCGTCGTTTTCATTCATCTTACATTTTAGCAATGACCGCATCACAACTGGCTAAGATATGCTCAAAATACATGTATTAATATTAATAATTAAGTAGAAGCTACTCAGCATGCAATGCATTTTATGTTCAAAACTTTTTTTTTCTGTCGAAATTCCTTTCGACAGAAGCTTTACGTCAATTCATTTATTGGGCGAATACTGTGGCCACAAACGTAAGCAATCACAAAACTAACATTTCCTTCTTTGGAATATGATCACTCTGTTGCCTCCACTCACCTCGGTGAGCTGGGTCTGCAGCTCTGCGATTTTCCTCTCGTAGATCATCTTTCTGTCTGACACAATGGCCATCAGGTTAAACCGAATCTCTCCTTCACTGTACCTGATAAAAAGGGTAGAGAGAAAAACATACTTCTTACTTTGGAGTGATATATCCTATATGGTCAAACCAGAGAAGCCAGTTTGATTAGCAGGAAAACTAAATCCAATACAGAAATAGGAAGAAATGCTGCATGGAAAATATTAAGCACAGAAACAACTCTAAATCACTCTAATCACAACATTAAGCCTCCTCTAACCACATTTGGTGTCAAAGACTGCCTGGAGAAAAAAGGGAAAAAAATAAATTAAATAAACATAAACTTGGAAGTCTACCAAACATGGCTCACATCTAAAACATAGTGAGGAAAACACCCAATAAAAATGTTTTAACTGAAAGTAAAAAATGAAATAAAAAGATTAGAGGAGGGCTAAGGTTTTTCCAGCTGTTTTAAAGTCATCTCCTAGGTATCTCTTACCAACAATATCTAAAAGAGCAAAGAATCTATTCTAGGTCCGTCGCCAAAAAAGGTAAGTGTAAACACACTCCCGGAGGGCCAGATAAAGTATTATCACAGTCAGGTTGTTGTGTTAGGTTGTGCCTTAAATACTTCAGGTGCACACAGTAGTTAATAAAACTGGTCATGTCCAATCCAAATGGAATTACATACTTTGTGGAATGTAGAATTATTCTGGATAGTTATATAATCCTAGGCTAATATAATACAGGTTTTAAAATCAGGCGAGTAAGAGGTAAAAGGTATAAGAAATACAAAAGAAAACAAAGAAATTGAGTCATTCAAAAGGTATTGGAAAAATTACGCCAAATAGAATCAATGGGATATTCACTTCTGTATTCTCTTCTCAATCACTGGACGTACTGCATTGATCCAATCATCCTGGTTGCATGTGCCTGGAGTAAAACACAAAGAGTTTGAAAAATAATATTAAAAACATTTTTTACATTCCAGGTGTCCATGTATAATGGTCAGTATTTGTCACTATGAAAAGGGAAAGTTTTCGATTAAATGGGCCATGATGACAAATGTTGAACTCAAATTAGCTTCATTATCACACAGTATGATCTATTCTAAATGGTTGTTTTGGCAATAATTATACATTTCACTACCATGTATAAGCAACATCTAACAGATTCAGCCACCTGCAATTAAGCCTTTTGTGGAACAACAATAGGCAGGTTTTCATGAATCCTACTTCATGAGAAAGGTTTCTGAACAGCTATTTAAATAGGATAACCTATTACAAACATGAAATACATTCTAATAATAGCGTCCTCCCTGTCCAATCTTTAGCTATCAATTGTAAGTTAATCAGGATTTTTGTCATGTACATTTGTCAATAGGCTGTCAACCAACCGTCTCTTCCTATGACTTGATCCACACACACACACACACACACACACACACACACACACACACACACACACACACACACACACACACACACACACACACACACACACACACACACACACAAATTTGTCTTTCCCTCAGAAGACATCTCTGGTCATTTCTGAACTTAAATACTTGTACTTTCTGACACGCAGTGACAATGCAGATACTGAAAGCGGTGAAATGTCAGCGATGCAGCGCTCAGCCCTGGTCCGTTGCATCAATGAGTAAATTACACGCTTTTGAATTTGCATCTACAGCCAATGCAGCTCAGAGAAGAAGGTACCGCACGCTTGAATGGCAGGGAGCACTCATTTTGGTCTCATTACATAGCAAGTACCGGTATTTGAAATTGCTTGGTGCTCCTAAATATACGTTTAGGTTGCAGATAAAATTTCAGGTGCAATTTCAGCCCTGTGAAGCATCCGTTACAAGACTCGGGATATGATTACTTTTGACGGGACAGATATACACATACAGTATGTACAAACCCCTGTACTAAAGAGCTAAAAAAATGCTAATATTGTGCTCCATTTCCCCGTTCTCTCACTCTCTCTCAGCCATCCTTAGAAGAATATATGCAGGGAACCTGATTATTTAAAAAAAGAAAAATAAACGAATGCATGCATGAGTAATCCAATAATAGATAACCTATTCTTACCTAGGTCAATTGGTCCCTCTCGGAGTCCATCCAGCTCATATAGTCTACCGTTTACGGGCACATAGCTCACAAAGTGGAAGGCGTCCTCATCCTTCGCTGAAGACTTTGCATCAAACTCAAACATCTGCTGTCTGGGAATGGAAGCAAACACATAACACACTGTATTATGATGCATTACATCTGTTAGCAGTGGAGATTTAGTAGATGGCCTACGACCCTAGAGCTTTGGATCTGCTTGTGGTTTCTTCCCGTTAAAGGGGTTTTTATCCCACGATTTTGCAACCCATTTTTTCACCCAGTGTCAATTATCTAATGTAATCCTGGGCACTGCACTTCCTCTGCCAACCTGGGGGGCAGCGGACTGACCTCATGTTTTGTGATGTTGGCTTTCTGCTCTATGCAAAATGTTTTGAGACAACTTGTTGTGATTTAGCACCAAATTAAAATTATTTTTAATTGTGAATCATCTGACGCTTTTGTATTTTTTTGTTTTACAGGGACCACATTATGTCGCATTATGTTGAATCTGTTGATTCAAATCAAAAATAAAGCAAATCCTTTTTTCCTCCGAATCATGAAAAACAAAGCGGAGGCCGTCAACTCACTTTTGAATGCTTCAAAATGTGTATTCGCAACAAACAGATACGTTTCTCCCCTTTTTCAAGTACATTGTGTTGATTACCATTAGTATATCCATTAGAGAGACATGACTTGAGACTTGTAATTGAAATGTTAAAAAAAGATTCTGAAATATTAAGTGTTAGAGTGCCACCATCTGTTGGAAAGCAATAAAACACTGCATGGTTGGTAACCAATACATTGCAAGCTCACATTTACCTAATTTGTTAAATCAAAGTTGTGCCTAACAAATCTCTATACATGTTTACCAGGAACAACTAGCAGCCAGGAAATTAAATGGAGCTCGATATGAGGATCAAGTTACCTGGCAAAACCGTTGTGGACTTGTCGGATGACCTCAGAGTTGCTGAGAGCCAAACCTTTCATCTAAGGAGAGAGACATGATCCATAATCCTTATTGCACGTAATGATGTCAGGGGGCTTAGCTTGATCAAGGCAACAGGCTACTACATGTGTCATATTCACAAACACTATCTGAAGAAAATACCACATGTTACGTCCTAAAGAAAATACCAAATGTTAAGACAAAATCAAATGTCAAGGCTATCTAGACAAAAACATTAAAAATACTATTGACACAAAAAAAAAAACTTACAGCAGCATCAAAACTGTGCGAGAACTCCCTGAACTCTGTCAAGGTGTCACCAAGCAACATATCGGAATGGGTACAGTTGAGCAGCACACTGACTATTGCCTGGGTAGCACAAGCATTGTTTATGACCTGGAAATAAACAGGAGACGTGTTAATTTAATTTATTTTAAGTTTGAGTTTAACAGCCTTAAACACAATCAGATGAGACATTTCTGTTTGGTGCCGTCAAGGGTTGGATTGCAATTCTAGATGCAAGGTATCAAAAATAGGATCCAAGAGTTGCTTGCAAAATTGCAACTAATGACTGACCGCAATGCATGATATCACATTTCCACATATTCCATCTGCCATATAAGCCCAAATTGCATGGCGGTTGACCATTCAGCACAGCTGTAGTACAAAAGGTAGGCAGAATTGATTCTGTGAGCGATAACTGGTTTAACCAGAGCTGCAGCTACTGAGCTCAGCAAGATTAGATTGATTGAATATTTTATTAGGCAGAAATGTAAACAGCACAGAGTACAGTCAATTACTTAGTCTAAAAGGATAGCACTGAAAAAGGTGATTGTGGTCTTGATTCCATTCAGGTGCTAGGTATTCAATTCATAATCATGACATGAAAAATAACAACATTCAAATCATCACAAAAAAATATACTAAAGCAAATATTAATAAACAAATAAAGGACATTTGTATTGTGCTTTATTCATTACCTATACCCAATAACTCTTTATTGGTTATGGCTCACATTTAGCCGCAATTTGCAACTCTAGATTGTTTTTATAATGGGATGAATCTAGAGTTGCAATACCCTCCATCGACTTCCCATTCATCCAGTTCGCAGTTTTGCGTTCTGCTTGTATTAAACGGCGTTAAACTCACCAACATTGCAGCTCTAGGCCAAGCTTGAATTATCCTCTTTCAAAACCCACCATAGACATGTTATGAGCTACTTTCTGTCAAGAAATTCTGTGCAAGTGATTATTTTTCTAAGTGTTGGAGTTTGGAAGCGCTCGTCGTAAGTCACTGAACAGCCCTGCGTGGCATGTGCTTCGCATTTGCACATAATGCAGGAGGCAGCAGCACGACCCCTTAATAAAAACAAGTGCTTCTAAACTCCAATCACCTGCAGAGGATTTCTTGACACAAAGTAGCTCATAACATGTCTATGGTGGATTTTTTTGACACAAAAGCTCGGCAGATTGAAAAGAGGATAATTCAAGCTTGGCCTAGAGCTGCAATGTTGATTAGTTTAACGTCGTTTAATACAAGCAGATTGTAAATGCAAATTGGATGAATGGGGAGTCAATGGAGGGTATTGCAACTCTAGATTCATCCCATTATAAAAAAAATCTAGAGTTGCAAATTGCGGCTAGCTCACATTAGCTGTGCTGCAAAGTTCAACATCACTTGTGATGTGAGCAGATAACGCCACACACAGTAGAATGCATCGTTTTGGACTTGAAGTTGACACATACCTGTTTAGCAAAAAATATATTGTCAAGTCTTGAATCCTGGACAATCGATCCTGCCGGTTGCTCGCCTGGCTGCCACTTAAACAGGAAAATCAACCCATGAACTGGTCTGGGAAAATAACATTTAAAACAAACAAAATGTTTTATTTAGGAGGCCAAATTAATATAAAAATGGGACGTGCAAGCCTGTGAAAGTTAAACCTACTTCAAGTTGTCAAAATTCTCTGGCTCCATACTCCATATCTCCTCAACCTGGGCTCCCTTGCAACCTGAAAGCCACACAAACAAAAGGAACTGGGTTAAACTAAAGGGCAGTTTATAGCACAACTTATTGGACAGGGAAGCTGACATGAGCCCACAGAGAAATTAACACATTACAGCAGTGGTTTTAAATCAGTGGTCCCCAGCTAAATTATGGAAAGTTGGTAAATACTAAATAGATCTTTAACTTTTGAGAGTGACCCATAACATAAGGGTCCATTTGGTTTCATTTTACACTCTCAATCAACAGTTACATTATTCTTAAACATCTGGCATCATTTCATTTACAAGAAATCTACACAATTAGAGAATGTAGAAGAATAGTTATTTTGATCAACGTTTATCTCCTAATGAATGAACCAAACATCAATACGAGCATGGAATTGTGGACAAAATCTTATCCGACAACAAAACATTTGCTCGTGGCTCAAATGCTGAATAAATGATTGGCCCTTGATGATATGAAACGGGTTGAAAAGCAAACCACTATTCACGAATGAGGTCCAGGATTTGTTTCACCCGCCCATGGACGCTGAGTAATGCTAGGCTATAGCTAGCATGTCTGTCAATATCAGGCATATGCATCAATTCAACACATCATGCAACGATAGGTTGGCGTTTGACTCCAGGCCACATTTAGGAAGTGCATGGCTCTGGAATAACGCCTTATTATATCACCATGGAATTATTATTTTGTATGATTTATCTGACCATTTAAACTAAAGACAGCCTGCAAGTGCAAGATAGTTACACAAGCTAGCCAAACACAACAAGCCACGTTACATTGAATAAGCATCCATGCCGTCGCAGAACGAGCATTGCACTGGACACTATTCAACTGAAAATGTGTACTACACGCTTTTGTTTCAGTTGGAAATACACGTTTGTTTGTTTGTGCAGATCAAATAAGACATTTTGCTGCTACGGGTCGTCCAGACCAAGCATAAACGAGCCTTCATGCTAACCCGTGGTTGCACCCATCCTCCCTCCCACTCCACTCACCGAAACCTTTGATCAGTTCTGTGAACACTCCGGGGTCGCTCTCCATCAGACACCATTCTCCTGCACTTCCAGACATGTTTACTGTCGATGATCAAAACCAACGTGTAAACAAACCAACAACAGAACAAACACCTTCTCTGCAAACCAGTGGTTGTTGAGACTTGGCAGGCAATGTTCAATGTTGATGTGTGTGTGTGTGTGTGTGTGTGTGCGCCTCTGGGACCAGTCTTGCCAGATTGTGTGAGAAAAACAAGCAGCAAGGTCCATGAAAACAAGCCCAAATCTAGAAGCAAAAAATATATAATTATTAATTATCAACAAAATAATGAACAAAACCATTGTTTGTGAGCTAAACAATCATGGGAGAAAAGAAAATGTGACAAAATGTGGAATATTCTACCTAACAAATCTTGTATGGGTGTTCCTGCCTGACACAACAGATGTAGGATCCTTATTGTGACAAATATACAATCTGTGGATCGTTGACTGTGTGAGAATCACTGGTTTAAACGAGATTGGGGAAACAAGCCCACTTGCTTTACAAAAAACTTTACAGAAACAGAAGTCCACAACAATCGCTTATAATAAGCCGAGATGGCAACACTGTCTGTGACTGCGAGATTTACTTCGTGGTACAACGGTGTCGTGGACTCGTGTAACCGCCGACGGTGGATCTGGGAAAGCTATGCCACAGCAGCCCACATATATACTCTAAGCAGCAGCCACAGTCAATTCAATTCAATTCAATTCAAAGGGCTTTATTGGCACGAGAAAACATACGTTTACATTGCCACAGTCACACACTGACTATATTGTGCTTATATGTTATTTTAAAAGTCTATTTAAATAATGCTATTTGCCCCAATGTGACTGCAAAAAACATTGTTATTTGTTTCAAAAAGCTTTACACCCTGACATATAATAGCTGTTTACAAAATGCTGTATCCGCTCCAACTGTATATACTTTACCCATTTTCAACTGTCTTTAATTATATTTTGACACTTGTTTTCACAATGTAAACAAACAGTATGTTTTCTCATGCCAATGAAGCTTGACCATACAGTATCTTGTTTTTCCAGCAGATGGCACTCAAAAGCAAGAAACTAAATGAAGAGAGTGACTAATTTATTTGATTTATTGTATCACCCTAATATGTGGCCACGATAATCTGATAGAGATAGAAGCCACTTTATAACACCTTAAAATAAGAACCAATTGAGTAACATCAAATACTAAAGTATTACTACTACAAATCGTAGTAGTAATACTTTATTATTTATGCCTTGTTGTAGGCATATGGTATTATTTCATGTGATGTTTATTTCTATTAATTTGGCCAAGAAAACCCTGCACATGCTGAACAATTTGGAATCCTCAATTCAGATAAACCTGCGTTAAAATGCAAAATCACTGACCACTTTAATGGTTGTGTATTTAAAAAAATGCAACATCATTTATTTTTAAATAAAATAGAGTCTCAAATACAATAAAATCCCAAAAGACACGTGTTGCTTTCCAAATATTTATGGAATTCCAGGAGTGTTGAGAGATCTTGCAATATTACATCAGATTCATATGTACAATAAATCAACCATGCAGAAAAGAAATTCAGCACCAATTCAAATTCAAGAGTCTTATTTAAAATATGGCAGCTTTAAAGGGACATTTCACCCTTTAAAAAAAAATGTTAATGACGTTTAGAAGATTTAGAACACTTTCCTGGGGTCTTTGTGTGCAATATGTGGTTTTAGATATTTTAGATTTTAGCAGTGTACATACATACAACATACGCAATTGAGACCAAGGAAGCTGAACGCGGAAGTGTTGGCTGCATATAGCCCATTGCGCATGTTTCTTTCCTTCCAGGGAGCAACATGGAGTCCACCGTACGGTCTTCGCTTCCTATCCTCTTTTAATAGTCCTTGGACTACATGTTGTCTCAGTAAGGCTGTGTCTACACTTAAGATTCCATGCGTGGACAAAAGAGGCTGTCTTTTGCGTAATTTCCGGCTGGTGGATGGAAAAGAAGCTCCACCCACGCGGCAGATTCCCGGAAAAGCTTGCTCCAGCGGCATTCTGCCGCATGGGTGGAGCTTCATTTCCATCCACCAGCTGTCTAAAAACCCGGAAATGACGCAAAAGACAGCTTCCTTTGGCCGCACATGGAAGTTCAAGTGTGCCCAGGCACACAAGGAGAGGCAGTGCACCAAAGCATTATGGGAATTGTAGTCCAGGAAGGAAGTGAGCCCAGTGTCGATGACATCAGAGACACTGGGCTCACTGCTAAAATCTAAAATATCTAAAACCACATAAAGACCCCCACGAAAGTGTTCTAAATCTTCTAAACGTCATTAACACATTATTTTGCAAAAAGGGTGACGTTTCCCTTTAATGAAAATGAAACCCATAAAGAGGTACTGTAGCACCGAATACAATATTCAACGCATTTTGATAAATAGACAACAGAACAGTTCTCAAGAAATGTACAATTAAAAGAACACAATCAAGCACACTTTCAATAAATACAGGTTGACCATGAAGAAATACAAGAACGGTTAGTCATTTAGTCGACGACTCAAATTGGCCACTGCCCGAGCCCTCAGAGTTGGACGTGGCCGCACAGCAAGGAGCACACTGCTCGATCAGGGGCAATAGCTTCCCCTGCTGGTGAAGCTGCTTTGTGTCTGAGCCACCCCCGATGCAGTTGCCATTGATGAAGACTCTTGGCACCTGCAGTGAACCAGGGACACGTCACATTATCACATTCATGTGGTTTTGATTGATTGATGTATGTATATGTATGTATTAACAGTTTGCTGAATTACAGTACATTTCAAGGACAACTCAATACAAAAACTGTTAACTGTGAGTGGACGACGCCATAAAACATTACACTTGTTTACAAGAGGGTCCACTGTTTTCAATTCATCATAACATTTAGAGACGTACAAATATACACTTATATATGGCCAAAAACAGGAAATCATCATAACGGAGGTAAGAAGGGGGAAAAAAACATATACAGTGAGGGGAAAAGGGGTGGTGGAGGGATTCAGATTTTATGGGGGATAGTTTCGAATTGCAGCCGTCCGTAGGTGCCCTTTGAGAGCGGTTTCATATGTCATGACTCCTTCAAAACCGGTAACATGTCATTGGTCCGACCTCCCGTTAGTCAGACCACCACTAACACTATCCCAAACCCTAAACCCTAACCCTGACCTCACAGGAAGCCACGGGTGATTATTTTTAACACGCATTAACTACAACTTGCTGCTTTTGAGATTGTCTTGACCAAAAATGGTCTGTCTCAGTCAGACCAGATACAAAATATTTATAATAATTTCATTATTGTAGGCTACAAATTTCACCCACTCTTTTACTTTGTAAATCTGTGATGTGCTGCAACAATCAGTTCTAATAATAGTAATAGTATAGTAAAACTTTAAATTACTTGTATAGTTTGGTAGATACATTAACCACTTGAACCCTAGCGACCCTCTTCTGGGCGTGTCAAATTAGGCAAACATTTGGCAAAAATGCACCAAAAACAATAGATTTACAAGATTAATGGTCACAACATTATTGCAATGAAAAGTTGCGAGCAAAGTTTGTAATAGATGAAAAATAGGAGCAGATCATATATGGGATGTTTTCAATTTCGTCTCTGTAACCGTTCCGATGGATTTTTGGTGTGGCATAATCAGAGTTGGGTGTAACGAGTAACGGAAAATCTCGTTACTGTAACGACACTACTTTGGTCGGTAGCGAGTAATATAACGACACTACTCCTCCAAAATTGATAATCACACTACAGTTACTGGTCGCTTTAGCGCTGCCGTTACTCGCTACTTGCGTCATGTGGGCCTGTGGCTGCTTTCAGCAGTGTTGCTTTGGAGAATAATGCACACAACGGAGATGAGTTGAACATGAACACTAATGGTGCGCTGGCAACGCAGTACGCAGTACGGACTAGAACATGTCAAACCGGTGTCAGATCAACAGCACAGCATTTTTCTTTACTGTCGTGGACTCGTAGGGTGGCCAGACGTCCGGTTTTAGACCCACCTGTCCTCCTCCCAACTCAACTTCTGGCCGGACACATCATTGTCCGTTTTTTTGTGATATAGCCTACAGTGCTTGTGTCATAACTGTCATTTACGTCGTCTCGGTATTAAAATCTCCACAGCACTTTTCCGCTGCACAGCAAGCTCCCAGTCTCCCACTGTCACAGAGACAGACAGTGTTGCCAACTCTCCAGTGACGGAAGTAGCTAGTGGCTCCTCGAAAAGTAGCTAAAAGTCGCCAGGGGTGGGATATGCGCGCGCGTAGCGCGCGCCGCCCCTAGCGACTTTTTTGCGTCCCTAGCGACTTTTAGGCGCCCCTAGCAACGAAAATATGTAGCCAGCCCAGAAAAACATTTGTCATTTATGTGCACTTAGTTTGTATCATCTCTTCATTTGATAACACATCGTTTAAACTCATTGTAATATAAAAAAAAACATACCTCAATTCAACTAATGTTTAGAACGCTATTTTGTTCTGATCCATACAGGAATTAGAAGGTTAATACTTTATGCATCCGAGTGTGTATTTTATTTTTACTAGCAGACTATAAACTGAGCTGCCAGTGCTTCCTCCTTTCTTGCTCTGTCGAGCTCGAGGGGCGCGTTCGGAAATACCGCACCGGAGCGCACTCGCCTAGGCAGAGCAAGAAAGGAGGAAGCACTGGTACAGACAGTCTGTGCAGTGTGCACATATAGGGCGCGTTCGGAAATGCGCACCGGGAATGTGGTCAGTTTGTTGAGTGTGGTGGGCGGTGACGTCACAGAGTGCGTTCAGTGTGCCTTATTTACGAACGACCAGTTACAACCAAACACACCTTCCTGGAGGGGGCGTGCACGTTTGTGATTGTTTTGATCCTACGCCTGCACTAAAACTCGAGTCTCTGCAGCCAACAAGAAACGCAGCACAAGTACAACTTCACAAGCAAGTAGCCTAGCCTACTGTAGAAGAGCAACATGGCAGAAGCGATGGCTACAGTTGTTTCTCTGTTGGCAAGTTCAGCCGTTGTTGTTGTTGCAATAGTGGACAGCGACGAGGATGACGGCGAAGTTGAGAATGTATAAAGTAGGCACTATAGCCTTGGGCTAATCACAGCGCTGCCCACTGACTGTGTGCGTTCTGTACCTAGGTACCTAGGTACAGAACGCCACCTGGGAGCGCTAGAGACACAGCTGTGATGTAAGCACACCATTCACACCGAGCAACCCTACCCTGAGGGTAGGGTTGCTCAGTGCGTGCACTCAGCACACCCGGTGCGCAGCGCACTGGATTTTCGAACGACAAGAGAGCACACCAGTGCGTTCAGGGCGCATTTCCGAACGCGCCCATAATAACCGAGCCGAGGAAGCCACTGAGCCTGCTGTGACCTGTGAGCCAGACCAGACGCGCCGACCACTTTTAGTTTTGCCAATTTAGCGGAGTTGAGGCTGAGAAAAAAAAAATAATGATTTTATCTCTGGCGCATATCTGGCGCCTGTCAACACGATTTGTCCCCAATTCACCAGGGGAAAAAAGCTAGATTTCTCGCCAGAAGCTTTTCACTAATTCAGTCGCTAGGGGGGTCTGGAAAGAAGCTAAATATGACGACAAATCCGCTAAGTTGGCAACACTGGAGACAGAGCAGGCGTTGGGGTGTTGCCATGTCCGCTTATTACAAGCGACTTTGGGCTTGTTTTATGATAGCCCAGTCAGGCTTCTTTTGGGCTTGTTTTCATAGACATGGCTGCTTGTTTCTCTTCTAAAACCTGGCAACACTGCCAATGGGAGGGTCTGTTTGTTTGTTGTAGAACGTGTGCTCTCACAATCACTAGTTAGTTAATGCAGAGATAAATAAACCAAATATGCTGAAATGAAAAACTACATTTAATGAGCAATGGAGCAGGGGACTCCACATCATAAAGAAAGGGATCCTAAAGCACTGTGAACATAATTATAGGCTACTGATTTATCTCAGTCTCATTATTTTATTTGAATATATATTTTTGGGAAAGTAATATAATATGTAATATTTGCCCGCTGGTTTTCAACCATTTTCATATCAAGGTCCAGTATGTATTCTGCATTTTAGCCATGGACCACCATTTGATGAGATTTGGCCTCACAGACCCCAAACTAAATATTATGTTGTTGTGTGGCAGTTCAGTGCAAATTATTTGACAATGCATATCAGGCGATTTTATGGAGTAACGCAAAAGTAATGTAACGAGTAATGTAACTAGTTACTTTCTCCAGGGAGTAATAAAGTAATGTAAGGCATTACTTTTTTCAAAAGTAATATGTAATATGTAGTGCCTTACTTTTATGAGTAACGGACCCCAACTCTGGGCATAATACCGTAGTTTATATTCACTTTTAGGTAATGGCCAACGGTGTTGTTTTTCATGTTGTTCACTCTTTGCCTTAAAGTATGTTCTCATATATCATTCTGAATATTAAAGAATCAAGACACCATGCTGTACAGGCCTGGAATTTGTTGGATTACAGTTTGAGTACAGATTGGATGGCACAAGCTTCTCCCTTGGAGATCCGCACACCGTTTTTAAAAGCTCCCAAAACTATTTATTGACAACAGAGTGGGAAACAATACGTTCTGCCTCAGGGGCCTTCGTCAGGTATACTCAAATAGTATAATTTTATTTTTTCTTACCACTGACCACTGTTTAATGTACTTCTCCCTATCATGTCAATAAACTTCTGTTAGAAATATGAAGTAACTCCAATTCCTCAACAGTGGGTTACATAACTTTTAACATGAACTTTAGCCTAATTGTTCTGGCTTGGGGCCAATATTCTGCAAGAAATAGCAAATCATTGAAAGAGTGGTGCAGAGTGTGATAGTTTATTGTCTCCAGTGTCTCCACCAGGCCGAAGGCATGGGCAGAGAGCATGTTTTACACTCTGTGTGTGTGTGTGTCCGCATGTGTGTGTCCGTCCGTCCGTCCGTCTGTCTGTGTACAGCTAATCTCCGGCACCCGGTCGATGCCAAATTTTGCTCACACACTCCCTGGATGCCAACGATGAACTTCCAGATTCTGTCCAAAAATCCCGCAAATCATTACACACTCTCTCTATAGTCATGTGTTCAAGCCGGATCTGTCCGATATTTCATATTCCATCCTAATTGGCTAACATTGGCTTTCAAAGTTTGCAGGCCCGTTTTGAACAAAAAGCCTCAATCATGAACGCAGCGTGCAATTTACGTGAAACCTTTCACATACTTTCCTACTAGGCTGAAGAATATATCCCACCCTTTTCACATTGGCCTGTTATAGTGCCACCAACAGGTGGATTTTTCCAAAACATATTTTTGGAACAAGATGCCTCAAATCATCCAATTGCCATCCAAGGCGTAAGAAGAAATGGCACCCTTTTCACATTGACCTATTATAGCACCACTAGGAGGCCACAACCTGACCTGCCCTGGTGGAGACCTGTGACCACTGACCAGAGGGGCACTTTATCTAGTTGTACATAAAGACATTTACCGTAGATGTATTTAGCACTGGTGGAATGCCCACAGTTCAGAATGCATGGCTCATGGCTGAGAAGCCGTAATTTCACAGTTAACGCTGCACCTAAAAAAACATAAAAAAAAAGAATAGTGCTAGTGATGGGTTATGGTTTTTAATTGAATCAATGGTCTTCACACCATTCACAAACGGTTGACCTGGTGTTGGGTGCTACGTCGGTCAGTCAGGTACTAAAGTCAGCTGTTCCCCGGTGGCGTTTTATGAATCGAAGGAGAGGGGGTGAACGGGGGATGTCAAACTTTGCTGACCGCTTTACGAACGCAAACGTAAAGACAACACCATGCTGTTACCTGAATACTATTTGCACTTTGTCATTATGATGCCACTAAATGAACTGTTTTAACAACCTTAGTAAAATGAACAAAAAGGTGAAGTGATTTCTTGGCAAGCAGCGCAGCTGGCTGGTAAACATTTCCCGGCTTTAGCCTCTCAATAAGTTTGTCAGTGAATATAGATAGAATATAGATCCTGAAATATGAAAAAAAGTAAATTACCGTTCTAGCACCAGTCATCTGAGCTAGAGCCTCTTGCATCCTCCTCCCATCGTTGTGTTCGTCCAGTTCAACCACTTTGTAAGTTGCACCAATTTCATTGAAAACATTCTTTGCCATTTTACAATAGGGGCACGTCGTCTTGGAGAATATTACAACACAGTTATGAGACACCACCTCCTGTAAGGTCAGAAGAAAATAAAAGATAAAAAGCAGACGCAGTAATAAATTAGAACACAAATCCATCTTATGCACTAGCCATGATTCATGACTCTCGTATTCATACGAGAGTCATGACGTAACTGCACCCTGTTTTTTGCGCTTGCTACATTTACAATCAAAACGTATAAACATTCGGAATTCAAATATAAAGTACTCACAATTTGTCCCACGGGTGTTAGTTAGTGGCTGCTCCAGCGATTAGAATTGCTGCATCCCGCGTTGTTTAATAAAAAGCATTTTTATCCGAGCTGTTATTTTGCCATTGGCTTTCAACTACGCGCCCCTATCGGTCGGGAGGAGGGTGGCACTCGGTGTGTTCGATATAGGTACGCTGACCGCCCTGCCAATACAGACTAATAGGCGAGTGCGCTCCCGGTGTGCAACTGTGGATTTCCCAAACGAACCCCGTTTGAAAAAAGTAGCCGGGGCGCTCGGATAAAAATGCTTTTTATTAAACAACACGGGATGCAGAAATTCTAATCGCTGGAGCAGCAACTAACTAACACCCGTGGGACAAATTGTGAGTACTTTATATTTGAATTCCGAATGTTTATATATACGTTTTGATTGTAAATGTAGCAAGCGCAAAAAACAGGGTGCAGTTACGTCATGACTGTCATGATAATCATCATGGCAGTCATGTTTCAGGGCTACTTATGCACATGCCCTAGCTAGCCTTGAAAATAATGATGCAAAAAGGAGCAATTAAGAGTCAACAAACATGCCTGTTGACACACACACACACACACACACACACACACACACACACACACACACACACACACACACACACACACACACACACACACACACACACACACACACACACTTTAATTTAATATCTCATCTCCGTACCTGAACATACTGTGTGCACGCTGAACTGGACAGACCAGATGATGTGAAATTTCCCATTCTAAACAACAAAAACAATAATTAGTATCTGACCTGCTGTTATAGCACCAGTGATAGCTTTCAGTGTTTTACATTCCCATTTAGCTCTCTCTCTCTCTACTTCATTTCAAAATCTTCAAACAATGACCTTATAAATGTGAAGACATCATAAGAAGAAACAAATCTGACGTCTGCGATCAGAGCACATAGAACTAAGCATTGGAAAATGCCAGGCCATCTAGTAGAAATCAACTCCATCATGCAATATCTTCGTCGTTGTGCTGTCTGACCTGCCGTTTACCTCACTACAACTCACTCACTCACACACAGGATTAACCTCAGTGTTAATCTAGGATTTGACAATCCAATTAATAATCTGCTCTTGATCAACACCAGTCTTGACATGCATTCTGTTGTGGGAGGAGTGGGAGCACTGGCAGCGTTGCACAGGCGCCAGTGGAAACCTTAATTACAGCACCGTGAACGAGCCACTGCCTTGGAGTATAAGGCCACTGCAGACAATGTTAGCACACAATTCGTGTTTTAATGTTAGTACGATCGTTGGCGACATGATTTAGTGGTGTGTTATTCTAAACGACTCGTGTAAACAGCTAAAGAGAGGTGGTTAATAACTTGTTTTTAAGCAGAAGCAGGAATGACCTTCGGCAACCGTTCCATGCCAGTCTAGTCAGACATCCTCCTGGAGTAATCATGGTCAAGAAGAAGGAGCAATAACAAGCGAATAAAAAAGAATGCCACAGCCGATCTAAAAGAAACATGCGGTTATGTTCCCTGCTGTCTGTCTCGACGTTTGACTGACTGCCCGTCAGTGAGTGCCCAGCGCGTTTTGCTCTGTTTACAAATTAACAGGCAACAGCACAATGCCTACCTTACGTGGATATATACCCCCGGAAGTAGTTTCTTTACTTACGCAAGCTCTCTGGGCGTGAGCACATGGAGAGAGAGTAAAGAACCACAAGAAGTGGGCTGTCCTTCAGCTCCGTTTGTAGCCTCATGTTTGAGAGAAGCCCCTGCAGCGAGGGATGCATGTCATATTAATTACCTTTAGCTCCGAGAGAGAAGAGGTTACGTAGGCCTACGGAGAATATATTCCTGCATCGGTAGAACGGGGGTCGAGCCGTCCAAAAAAACAGTGGCGAGAACCATTTTCGCAGTATCGTTTCCATAAAGTAAAGGTATCAGAACCGAGCTACAGATGATAAACTTGGGATAGGCACGTAACATTTTAAATCAGGCGTGAAACAACTGCTTAAATCAGGCTTAAATAAAAATGTAGTCCAGTGACACCACTTCAACCCCCGTCCGCATGCGCAGTACTGCTTCCGTAAGATTGGGGATAACCATTAAACCAGAGCCATTAGACAGAGTTACGACATTGAGGGGGCAGAAAACAGCCTGGCGGCTGGCCCCATGCTAGCTGTCCTTCAGTTACTTTGTGGGTCACGGTCACGGATACATTTGAATGGCTCTTTTTTGTTTATTTTTATTTTTTTCTTATGATTTCAAACATTACATTTTTTGAATAAAATAAATATTCCCACAAATAGCTATAGTTTTCATGAATTAATACCACATTAATTAGTAATTCCTTGACAAATGAAATAAAAAAATATATGCTCATTGAAGTACCGGTAATGAAAATAGCCTAAGTTGTAGATCTGCTATTTTCACTAAATTGGGTCCCAGCCTCCCAGGGAATTACATGTAGCCTATAATAATAATGAGAGAAAAAGTAGCGAGAGAAAGAGTGAGGGATGAGAGGGAGAAAAGACCCACGTCTGCACCAAACCGAAATGACCGCAGAATGGCGCTGTTTGTCATTTCATTTGCATAGGCCTAATAGTCCAAAATCAATAGACAGTGCCTATCTATTTTCTAATTCTCCTTATGTTTCAAATGTTGTTTGAAAGCCAAAGTCACGGTCCCATCCATAATTCACACGGATCACTCCGGATGCATAAGTAAAAACAGGTGAATAACAAAGAACTGACTGGGATGAGAAGGACATAATGTCAATCCATACCAGTTTTGCTCTGGTGCATTCTGATATGTGAACACATGGGGGCATAATAAGCATAAGCATGTCTGACTGGGCAACGTTTTTCATCAACTGAGTCTGTTTTATTATAACTGTCTATGACTCTGACTCGCCTATATGAGTATGTTTTACAGTCTAAGCATATATATTGAAATTTAATTTAATTTAGAGGATATGGTCCCTTGGGATGCATCATGTCGTTTTAGCATGAGTTAATCAGTGTGTTGGACTTTATTTAGATTTTTCTTCTGCCAATCTGAATAATGGATGCATTTTATCACAATGATCACAGAATAATGTTATTTCAGTTTACACCCCCCCCTATTACAATGGTGCCATTAGTTAATAAATTGTCCTTCTAAAACCTTTTGTTTTAATCATTGAAATTTAACCAATGCCATTTTTATTAGAGTTGCATGCTCTCCAGATGTCATATTTTAACAGGCAGAGTTAAATGCCATAGCTGTTTATCGTCACATGGAGTGTTGTTATTTAGCTGAATAAATTCACCGTATCTGTTAACATTTTCTAGGACACAACGTGATGAGTTTCATTGGTTTGTTTTCCCAATTTCTCCACCCAGACCCATATATTTCATTACATTTTCTCGACATAAGCCGCAGTTGCTTTAGGCTGTGTAGAAAAATCTCAGTTGTGGTCTGCATTGATCAAAGTATAGCTCTCGGTCAGGACTTGATCGAGTGCTGGGGAGATTCTGCTAAATGGGCAATTGGCAAAGTGCATAATCATTCATTTTTAGTCAGTTCATCAATAAACTAACACTAAAATCTATAGCACTTACCATGCGAATAAGTAAAGTGCGTGTCACTGTGATTTTTCACTCTGTAACTTTCAGTCACAACGTGAGCTGTGCTGTAGCCAGACTACTTATGCCTAATTTAGGCCTATATAGGTCAGGATATTCTGGCCCACAGTGGTTTCACGGGCCAAAAAGAACAGATCTGCAAGCTAACAAGGCATTATGTGATGAGTTGTTATTTTTGGCTATAGCCACACCATCATGAAATGAAGTTTAAATTGACCGTTAGCTTTTGCATGTGTTACCATTCTGCACCCTGAAGGCTCCTTCATTTGGCAGGTCAAAGCCAAGTCGACTAGCAAAGAGCAAACAGGATTAACTTTAGATGAGCATTAAGTGTGATCAATATCTCACAGTGTTGTTTCCACCGGCTCTGTTTCACATCAGGCGGTGTATCAAATTCAACGCTTCATAATTCATGAACACCTAAGATGGATCCAACCTATAATCATCCCATTTGGTGGGTTGGATGTGGATGAGTGCTTATTTTGCTGTCTCATTCGATCGCTGGTTGCTTATCTAAGTACTGACCTCAAAGGCACACAGTGGCCTCACAGTGCAAAACAACAGATACTATACATACGTAGAGCAATATATTTCTCAGGCAGCACAATTTATGGGGCCATCACTATTAATCATTACCACAGGCAGTAAGATTGCCTAATTCATCTAGAGTGCCCATAGAAATGTGATCCCCCCCTCCACCCCTTCAAGTGCTTATAGGAGTGAGTTGCAGACACATTTCACCCACGCCCGGGCTTGGTCCTGCAGCAGCATAGCAATAAGCTGTGTTGATTTAATATTGGGCTTGGTGCATGCATTTGCCTAGCAGTGCTAGCAGTGTAATCAGCCCACAAGACGCAGCAGGATCTTGTGAAAATTGTAAGCTGCCACCACTGCCCACCAGCCTCACTGCATCCAGTGGACAAGCATGCCTCACCACGGACTTATGGCAGATTCAGCACCATTCCTGATTGCACTCATGCCGCAGGTTGAACTGAACATGCCCGCCTGCCTACTGAGTCCTGCCTGGAAGGCTGGAAGGTTATTAAAATACATAAAGGTTAACTGCACATTGGGGTGTGTTCATGTTACCAGTGTAGGGTACGTACTTCACAAGATAGAGATTTCCAACCTCCTGCATGTCCTTTGGGTTTATCCTGTGAATTTCAATTGCTACAGCCTATGAATGGGGGGAAATAATCTGGCTTTTATTGCGATTATTATTGCTATATATTGCATTGTACACCCAACAGAAAAGCAACCACATTCACATTACAGTCTGTATAGTGGTAGTTCCAAGAATGTGCCATGATGGAAGAAGTATTAGTATCCATGCGTGCATGTATGCATGTGTGTGTGTGAGTCATGCGTGCATGTATGCATGTGTGTGTGTGTGTGTGTGTGTGTGTGTGTGTGTGTGTGTGTGTGTGTGTGTGTGAGCCAACCTCAGTTTATAGGGGCTGCCTCCTTTGATGCTACTGCACCCGCTTCGATAGTCACAATGGTCACTGAGCAGTGTGTGTTTCTGGGACAGGATAAGCGAATGCCAGTTGTTTCAGTGGTTTGAGGTGACAAAAAAGATTTCACGGCTCCTTGAGCACAGTAATCCTGGAGCTCTTGATACAAGATGGCCAATAAAACGATCCCGAGAGATTAAAGAGCTAGACACCAACACACTATCACTGTGTCATTTCAGAATGAGAAATGCTCATCGTGAGCCTCTACAAAAGGTTACGTTGTTTTCATAATTCATTGATACATGTTTTAAAGCTGTCCTCCTGTCATTTGATTTAAGTTAAAAACGTTGTATTATATATTCTATAAAAATGCTATTTGATTCATTACATTCAAATATACTGCGTAACAAAACATCCTTATTGCTACAATTAAAAACATCCGGAATCACCATTACCTTGTTATCTTAGAGCATCACAACCACAATCAGTCACCACAACACACTCTGTTACCTGCGGTGTCCCCTAGGGATCCGTACTTGGCCCCACCCTGTTCTCCCTTAAATGCTCTTCCTTGGCCACATCATGAGCAAGTATGGAATCTCTTGTCACTGCTACACTGACTGATGACACTCCAACCCTGACTGACTGATGACAGTCCAGCCATCACCTTCTCTTTCACCTCCACCCGGGAAACTCGTCCACGTGCCTTAATTCATCTCCTCCAGGCTGGATTACTGCAACGCACTACTCATCAGGATCCCTATAGCAAGAGACTTCAGAGGCTCCAGTACATTCAAAACAGCACTGCTAGGATCCCGATGAGAGTGCGAAGGTACGACCATATTACACCCATCCTCCGTTCTCTCCACTGGCTCCCCATCTCCTTCGGGACCGAATACAAGATTTCCCTTTTTCTCACACATCAGTGCATATCTACAGATCTACGGCAAAGCACCCCTATACAATTATTAAATTCATCGCCCCTAAACCCTGCCACTCGAAGCCTCTGCTCTTCCAACACCCACCTTCTCCCTGTCCCCAACACCATGCTCTGAACCATGTGCGACCGGGCCTTGTGCTACATAGCCCCATGCCTGTGGAATTCCCTCCCTTTGCACCTGAGAGCACCACCACCCACCGTCCAACTACCTTTTTAAGATTTTTTTAATTTGACCTATTTATTAATTCATTTATTTTAACTTGAGCCTTTGGTTTTAGATCTGGTTTGAATGTTAACGTCATGCATGTTTTCCGACTTCCCAGATCCAAGTCTGACACTTACATGTTGTGTAATTTATGGTTTATATCTGAAGAGGGCAGAGTTGCTTTTACACAAACTGCAAATGTTCTAAATAAATACCTGTCATTTTCTTATACTCTAAAACTACACAGCCGGGGCACAGGTTAATAAGAATTTAGCTTTAAACAAATTTGCTGTTATTAGTTCGGGCCCTGACACATTCAAAATGAGGTTTGATGAATACTTAATGGCTATGGAAATAACAATTATGTGCATTACATTGTAAAATCAAGTGTTCATTTACCTCTGAGTGTGTACAAATTACAATAATGTTCATTCATTATAAGTTTGTGCGTGCATGCATGCGTGTGTGTTGAAGAGAACGAGAGACGGAGAGAAAATAGAGATCATTTAGACATGCCAAAGGTACATGTATGCTTATTACGCATCAAGGATAAAAACACAGTGAAATCAAAGACTTGTTTCCACTTGTGCTTCTTGTTCTTGGAACAACAAAATGCAACATGAACAGGTATTACGTACTGTACGGTAATAGCTACCACAGATGGTCATTTTTACCTTCAAATCTATTCATCTAATCATACCCTTACGACTCAGTGGGCCATGGTAGATACTGTACGTAGATGGCTTGTCCCTGTCCTTGTTTGCGGGTGAGTTGCCTGCAGCAATCACACATGATGTCCTGTTAGCCAGGGTTGCCGCATGGTGCTTCATCCTCCCCCCACACACACACACATCACCCCCCAATACAGCCCCCCCCCCCCACTCTCTCTGCTTCTTCTCGCTTATCTTTTTCAAGAATCCTTCCCCCAAATGCAATTTTATCAGCAGGCTTCAGAGCCCCCAAGTAGAGTACCAGCAGGTCTGTCTCCTCTCCTTTATCTGAAGCGGGAATTACGTTGACCTTGCGGCAACTTAAACTCTTTATCAGAAGCACAATAATCTTTTTTTCTCGGGAAAGCACATCAGCAAGAGAGAGAAAGAGAGAGAGAGAGAGAGAGAAAAAAGGCCTAGCAGGCTAGCGAGTTCTCAGGTTGTCTGTGGGGGTGCAGTAGTACCACAGGCCTGCTGAGAGGGCTGGCAGGCTCTCAACACACCCAGGTATACCAGCAGCCACACAGAATAACTCCAACTGCACAGGATGAGTATACAGGATAAGACCATCATTCTTTCCTCACAGAGAGCATACGATAAGATAAGATTAGATAAGCTGAGACGAGACAAGATAAGATAGTATGCCCCTTTAGTGATCCCTGTGAGGAAATCCAGGTGTCATAAGTCATAGTAGCACAACAGCAGTAAGAGTGAAATACCGGAAAAGACAAGACCTCTGCACTGCATGGGTCACTGAATGACTGAGTTAACGTATACACTGTACAGTCTATCAATAGATCGTATACTGTCAGTGAATATATGAATGACTATGAATATACATCTATAGCCATGCATACTTCTACTTGGTCGTCCTCAGCGGTACTTTCAAAAGGCTGATCCTCACTGGTCTTCTCCACTCGAGTGTCCTTTTTCAGTATCCCGACATACAGAATGAGGTCTTCCGCCTCGAACCCTCGCCTCTTCTTGCAATTAGTTAGTTCCCACAGGAGAACTTGATGGGCTCTGAGCTCGGGATGCCTCAGGCAATGACCTGCCAGCTAGCAGCATCCTGCGTGCAACGAATACAGCATGTGAATACAGTATACAGTATACACTGTTTCCCAAACAGTGGGTCGGGACTCGGGACCAATTTGTGGGACACAGAATTGTTTTGGGGTCCCTATATTTTTTGGTTTTCTACATTTTGTTCTACATTTGGTATCTGAAATATTCCTCAAGAACACATTCTGGTCCTCCTGTTAGTCTGTAGAGCTACTGCATGTGACCTGCCCAGTACACAGCTTTGATACTGGGGTCCTGAAACAGAGTGCCCATGCAGAAGCCTGAACCAAAATATAAACTGGGTCCTAAAAGATGACTATAGGTTGCCCAAAATAGGCCTGTACAAAATAAGGCACATAAATTAAGCTATGAGGAATTTTCTACAGGGGGTCTTATATCTTATAGATCCGCTATTTTCACTAGTTTGGGTCCCGGGGAGCCATCACATTTTCTTTTGGGCCACAGTCTAAAAGGTTTGGGAACCACTGGCATACCGTATGTAAAGACTACAGCTGTGCTATGTCGTCATTGTCGTGCCTTCAAAATATGAGGCAAGAAAAAAAGAAGTACTTCGTATTTTGGGCCTGGTTGTGAAATGATCTGCAGGCCAGACTCAAATTGGTTTCCTTGATCCCTCTAATGAGTTTTAAAAGGATTACCATGGGACATACTTACCAGTAACCAGTAGTGTAGGCAGCCAATTAAAGAAAGAAAAGAGATTTATCTTCATAGTGGTGTCCCTGCCGATCTGTTATTTTATATTTTAATTAAATGTTCTTGCACTTTCTAGGTAGTCGATGTGTTGTATACGTTATATGTCTGTCATTGGTATTGCCCTGTATTTGTTATTGCTGGCCAAGCTGTGTAAAATGTATGCCTCTTGGTCAGTTCACACTTTACACACACACACACACACACACACACACACACACACACACACACACACACACACACACACACACACACACACACACACACACACACACAGAATTTACTCTCAATGTGGTTCTATACTGGTTAAATACAGGTTAAAAAGCCTGTACGGTGTAACAGTGAATCTGTGAATTAATATTCACATCCTATCAACAATGAATATATGAGTGAATATTAAGTAAGTCAATCAGTAGTCCATGAACTAGTGCAACAGATTCAAAAGCCGTCGTCGGTAGTGATGAAAAAGAAAAGACAGATAAGGACTGACAGGAATGTTGGCCCAGAAATATTCTTTTTTTTCCTTTTCTTACTACATGGCACTGAGATGATTGATTTTCTGCTATGGGAATACTGTATTTGATCAGATTGAATAGTTGACTGCGTCTACTCCTTGACAGATTGATGATTGATTTTAATGTTTTGAGGCTCCAATATGTAATATTTAAAGCTTGTTGCAATGACTGTTAGCCTTTCCCTAATTTACCACGTCTCCTAAAAAGACAGGTATATGCTGTTTTGTTTCTTCTCAATCTCTCCCACACTTTCTATATGCCTTTTTCTATCTCGAACATTGGAACTCGATGTGTGCATCTCTCTATAAATGTTTGTATTATTTGTATTTTCTTTTTTTTATCATTGAATCCATGCGTCTGAATTTAATCTCATTTGAGAGATACGTTTTAGCTGCTTGTTCAGCGACTGTATAGCCTACTTCCCTCTTTACATACATTATCTTTTTTTGTATTTCGTGCTTGGGTTTCACTGTCTATCTCGTGCTCCACTTTGCTGCCACTAATATTCCCTCTCACTCCACGGTGGGAATCAATCAGTGGTTACCATGGAAATGAAGCAGCCTGTACCAGCAGTGTGTAGCCAGCCATATGCAGTATGTGCGCATGCATGGTTTTCTTTCCTCTCTTCTTTCGAAAGTACATTTGCACATAACTATAGAATATGTCCTCTGCCATTTAAGCCATCCTAACTTTTAGGAGCAATGGGCATGCAGCTATTGAACAGTTCCAGGGGAGCAGTTAAGGGTTTGGTGTCTTGCTCAAGGACATTTTGACACAATGCCGAGGAGAGCTGGGATCGAACTGGGAACCTTCGGATTTCCTGAGACACTTTGGCATGTGTCGGTAGGTGTTTCTGTCTAGCTGCCTGCCTGTGTCTCTCTCTTAAATGTTTCACACTGTCTCTCGCCAGTCGCTGCAGCATGGTCTCCAGTGGCGAGGCTGTCTTCTCTGACTGCCCATGTGTTCAGAATGGTTTTGACAGCTGTCTCCACACATCGCTCCCTCTCACCGCAATGACGAAAACCAAAGAATACTTTGACAGCCAGGTTTTGTTTTGTTTTTTTCGTTTTCTTTTTTTTTTGCGAAAGAGAGAGTTATCATTCATTCATCATAATTCTAACAATGTCTGAGTGTCTGTCTGTCTGTCTGTCTGTCTGTCTGTCTGTCTGTCTGTCTGTCTGTGTGTGTGTCAGAAACACCGCCGTAGCTCCTCGTTGCCTGCACCAATCGCTCCCACTTTTCACACAGGCATTGACCATATGAATATGGAGGGCGTATGTGTCAAATCATTGATTTGACACATTAATGATTATTAATTAATTTATTAGTGAATTAAAAACGCACCGGGCGCAGTAAATATCTCACAACGGGTAAGGGCTAGTATCTCAAAAGATGTAACGACAATAACTGAGTGTGAATGTAAATGTATTGCCGTCGTGTTGCCATTGTGGGCCTATGTATTGAATTCATCAACATAATAATAACACAATCAATAATACATGTCAACACATACAAAGCACTGTGCAAAGGAGAAAAAGGCTAAAAACATTGGCTGTGAATGAAGTGTTGTTTGTAAACTGGAAAAAAAAAGAGAGTAAAAGCAGCATGAAGCCGGTAGAATGGTCCCCCCGGTGTGACATGCTGTGCAACATACTGTTACTGTATCTCTAATCACTGTCTCTTTATTTGTATACCGTATGTTTCAACAAGGCAATGTAGCTATAGTGCTTCGCACAAAAGAAACACATGAAAGGAAAAATTGTTATAGAGTTAGCAAATAGGGTTTTTCACTGGCATCCAGTAGAACATTGTACTGTACAGTATACTGTACAGTGGGTAAGGTTTTCCTGCAGGGAAAACCTGCACATTTTCACTAACAGGATTCTCAGTGTTTCTCTTATTGCACCTTCGTCTGGATTTCACACTTTTCTTGCCACCCTAACATGCACGTATGCACGCACACACACACACACACACACACACCCACGCACGCACACCCACGCACGCACATTCACACTGCACACACACACACACACACACACACACACACACACACACACACACACGTGCCGTGCCGTGCACAGCCACACACACACTATGCCTGCTTCGCCATTCTCTCCCACTTTGTCTTCTCTCACCTTTTACTCTGTCGATCTTTCTCTCTCTGTCTCCTTCGCTGTTCCACTGCCACAGTCTCCTGCAGTCTGAGGATTGATCAGGTTTATTTAATGGATGACATATTAGCTAATTACAATAAAGCAAGAAGGATGGTGTTCCTCTTGCAAACAGTGGACTTTATTATCTCTACCAAAGTAGAAATGGTAAACTATGTAGCTCCAGTAAATAGTACATCACGTCCGAAAGGCTGACCTTGTGGAAGAAAGGTTGCCGTGTGCATAATAATGAGAATTGCTGAACAATGGACAGAGGAGTGGGGAGGGGGTTTACAGAGGGAATCTGGCAGAGACAGACCCCATCATATTCATCTGGCCCCCGCATTTGCTGCCTGCTACACTCAATGAGTTCCAGGTAAATTAATCATGTTTTGTAATTGCAGAGTGCTGCTGGAGGAAGGTCTAGGACGGTCGTCTTGTTGTGAGATGGGTGTCTGAGAGGTAGGAGCACGCCTCACGACAGAAAGAAGTGGATCCAGGACTAAAGCCCGCAATGGGAGGAACACACCCACATACACAGGATGCAGCTGACGAGAGCAACCCATAGGGCTTTGAGAGGCGGAAAGCATTTTGTCCAAAAGGAAGCATTTTTATTATGTTGAACTTGGCAGCTTGAAGTGACTTCTTAATCTGTCCCAGCTGTTTGTCAATTGACTGAGCAAGTCCAACGTGTTCATTTTTCAGGAAATTAAAAAATATATATATTTATATTTTTTTAAACAAAGCAATATTGCCTCATCAAAGTTGGCATTGAATTGTATGTATTTATTTATTTGACAGGGACAATGCTCATTAATCAACACATTCATGTAAATGTGCCAGAGTTAACTAATTTCCATCTTCTTCATTTTTTTGTCCCCTGGTACAGGGGACAGAACAACCACAGAGTGATGTGAATAGTGACACCAGTGATAAATAGACTTGATAATTACTCATGATTACAGATTTGATTCGTTTTTAGCCACCTCTTAAGGTTGAATTTGAAGGTCAGATAGTTGGAGGTCTCTCTTACTTCTGTGGGGAGACTGTTCCAGTGATGGGAGGCTCTAACAGAGAAGACTGTTTTACCAAACACACTACATCTGGTTGGCACTTCACAGTCCCCTCTGGTAGTTGCCCTTGTTGCTCTGTCACCACTGTCCCTTCGACCTATGGACTGTTTCAGTGGTGGAGGTGCAAGTCCATTTAAAATCTTAAAAATGAGACAAGCATCTGCAAAATGTTTAAAGCTGTCGAAATTATTTTTAAATTAAATTTGAACTATGTGGCAATGGTGGTAACGGTTGGGCTTTTGGTCCAGTGTTTTTAGTGTCTGTTTGTAAAGTGATTCTATGGGTTTTAGAGTTGTCTGCTGATTTGTTTGTGACCAGGTTGTGAAACAGTATATTATGCGTGAGAAAATCATAGCATGCATGAAGAGTTTAGCTGCGTCTGTGGTTAGATTATAGTCTTATGTGTCTGAAGTTAGATAAATTGAATTTGAATTTTCAAGTTTGAGTCCAATGTAATTCCAAGATATTTAAATTCTGATACTACCTGAATACTGTTACCTTTGATAAGAATGTCAATATCAGGGTCTGTGGAGTGACTTTATATATTGTCAGATACTTGGACTTGGATTGGTGTGTGTGGGGGGAGGGGGGGGGGGTGGAGTGCTTTAAGCAGACACTTTGAGGGTAATGGAGTTAGCTGGTATTGTGTGGTGTTCAATTGAATTTATTTATGAAATACAAAAAATAAATACAAATGGAGTTAGCTGGTTACTGCGGGACAGCGACGATATGTGACTTAATTGGATAAAATATTTTAGATTTTCATTCTTAATTTCTTTCCCTGAATGTTCCGGCTGCTTTCTGTGACACTGCTGGACAAGCCCAAAAAGAAAACAAAAACAAACAAAAAACAGAAACTCTACACTGCAGACACAGGCCCAGGCTTTTGTGCTGCCAGACAAGCTTGATTGATGCCCCCACCCTCCAGAGGGTAATATTGGCTCGACCAGGAACCAGCCAACCTTGAATCCCCGAATCACTCCTTAAAGTTGTGCCTTTGGATGTAGCGTATGGACCAGCAGCAGTATAGCACTTCATGAAAGCGTTACAGTGGGTGGATATTCAGTGAAGGATGGACTCAATCTTTGGAGGTTGTTCTCCAGACTCCAGTATATCCGTCACAAATCTCTCGGAAATCTCAGCTTCATGTCCAGAAAGTGTAGATTCATCCCTCTCACATGGAGGGGCACGTGCGTAAAGCTTCTAAGGCTTTTGTTCCCTGAATCCATGTAAAAATTGCACACACTGAATAAAACGTGAGTCAAATTAAACTGCACATCACAGGTTAAAAGCAGTCGCTAGACCGGCACACAGTGTGTGTGTGTGTGTGTGTGTGTGTGTGTGTGTGTGTGTGTGTGTGTGTGTGTGTGTGTGTGTGTGTGTGTGTGTGTGTGTGTGTGTGTGCGTGCGCGTGCGTGCTAGGCTTGAGGGACGAAGCTTTTTGCCAAACAAGGCAATTCTGCACCGTTATGCTGTGCAGGTATAGGTACTGTATCTTGCCTGAGGGCAGATGGGCAAACATTATACTGCACAACCTAGCATGCAACCCAATGAGTTCCAAATCCAATAGCTATACAAAACTTAGTTCTCCATTCTTGGGGAAGTTTTTGCTCAAGAGTTATATCAAATGTGATCATCCTGAAAACATGAACAGATATAACCCAATGTCTGTAATAGCATCCTACTTTATAATTCCCGGATACACCAGAGTTTGGTGGGCATTGTTGATAAGGTTGTCTTGCTTGTTGTGAATACTTACTGAAGATTTGACTCAGTAAAGGTCAAAAGACTGCTAGGAAAAAGCGCAGACAATGATCCGAAAAAAGCAGCATTCTGCAGGGACCTTCACTCCCTCCATCTGTATTTTTCGAGGTCGATCGCCTGCCAACTTAAAAAGTAGACAATCCTCATGCCTGCATGGTCAGCATGTTGCATACAAATTATATTTGTTAAAGTTGTGAGTTGTCATAATTATATCTCTAACTAAATGTTGCGTTTTGTTCTTTTTTGACCTTTTTAATCTTCCAATCCAATTAAAGTTTTTCTCCTAAACCAAGTTAACACCAGATTTAGAACTATTCAAATCAAAAGTCATTGACTCATTGTTTCTTTGACAAACAGGCCAGTATACTGGCAAGAACATCCAGTCCTTGGTAACATCTATGATGCCATTGTTTCATAATAAAACATGCAATCATCTTGTACTTACTGATGCAGTATTATGTAATATCTTGCATGATTCATAGAAAGTATCTGTTCAGTGAAGCTTCCAAGCTGTCATAAAACTCTTAGTTAAATTTCCATCCTGCCCAGTAGCCTACGTTCTGTGCATAACTTTATACAGTGGTTCCCAAACCTTTTCATGTCAAGGACCCCCAAATTGAAAAGATATGCCAGGGACCCCCATAAGAGAAGATTTGTACGGCTCTAGCAGTGATTCTCAACGCGTTTAATGTCAAGGGCCCCCAGTTTGACATGCACTAGTGTACGGATCCCCCATTTAATGGCATTTATATCTCTGAGACCCCAATTTATTTTGTAAAAATCAATGTTAATTTAACTCTGAGAGTGGACAAATGGACCCTAACGGCTCCATTTGGTTCCAAACTATCATTTAGCTGAGAACACCCTGGGAACTCCCTCAAGGACCCCTGGGGGTCCCCGGACCCCACTTTGGGAACCACCCATCCCATGGTTTCCTTCATTTTCCCATAGCTTCATTTGATTGGCTCTGCAGTAGATTTGGACTAGAAACGCATACTGATGTGTGTGTGCTCCAGTGCACTGCTGCACATGCTGCTAGGATAGGAATGATGCATTTCCTTAAGGAAATGACAATCACACAATGTGTTGGCCTTCTATTACTGGATATAGGGAAAAGAAAACCACATCTGAAATGTCAAAAGACAGTAGTCTCACGTAGCCAGACAACTATTCCACAAACTCTGAATGCTATATATATATATATATAATATATATGTAGAGTCTGCAACTACACCTCCAGAAATCCCAGTAAGAAAGCTGCCATTTCCGTTCACGAAAATATATTTAAAAATATTTATATTTATATAAAAATATATTTTTATTCCCTTTTCTGCTAAGCAACAAGCTATATATGCTTAGATGTTTTCTATTTATATTAGAATAAATGTGCACGACTGTAAAGACAAAACGGAAGTGGGGAGGAGGCTCCACTTTATATTTTACTCATGACAGCTCTTCCGTTGCTCCAGACTTTATGATGAAAGCATTTGGAAATTGCGAGAGGCAACAGTCTGGCAACGCGAGACTAAAAAGACAGTGACATGAAGAAGAGTTTAACAGAGTTTAATTACACAAAATCTCAAATGACCAAGTGAAAAGTTAAAACAGAAAGATATCTAGAAAACGAATAATGGAAATGGCTTCTTCTAAGTCTAAAGATGCCGTTTGTTTTTCACCAAGCAACTAAGTGCTGCTGGCTGGGAAGCAATGTTTTATTAACAAAACAAACACAATCCAGTTCGTGACCCATTATCTCCTGTTTTTATCAGCCAATCCCACTGTCGTCCCTGTCCCCGTCCCCCAAACACGTCTCAGGGGCAGACTAATGTGACAGCTTGTGTATAGTTCAAACATACTAGTTTATTCACTGTACACCAAAAATAAATCAAAATACGAATGTATTTACATGCTGTAATCCCCGGGCACTGTAAAGGCCATGATTCATTTGCTATATTTATTTATTTAATTTTTTTTGGTGTGGCCTCAATCAGCCCTAGTCTGAGTCTATCAAGCTTGATTATCTCCCTTGGAATTTGTCTTCATTAGTACTCATTTTCTGTCCAAATAATATACTGCCAATTTAAGCACCCCAAAAATAGCTACAAGCTTACATCACTAGCATTAGTGGCATGCCGTGATTTAATACATAATTTGCTTTATTTGTAAATACCTTTTTGTTCAGCTAATGTAAGCCAACAGCATTCTGATTAACATTGGCTATACTGTACTAATTTCAGCTAAAGCAATTCAAAGGCAATAAAAAGTTGTTTCAATAGATTTATTTATAATAGATTAGATAGGTTTTCACAACACCTTGTTTGTTCTAGTCAAACTATTTCATGTTGATCGCAGTCATGGTTTTGGCAGAGTGAACTTGCGAAAGTGACTACATATTCTACATGAAATGTGCTGTGGAGCTTGTGCCACAGACGAGGAGCCCACTCCTTTCCCTGCCATCGATAATACCAAACTAATTATAACGGAAAGCGAGGAGAGCCACAGAAATGTGGCTTGTCTCAAATTGTCTGCTTTAGGAATTAAGTGAGAAGTGGGTTTATATCTGCTCCAATTTCAGGGCTGTCACTTTTATTTAGGCCTCCGTTCCCTTTATCTTGATTCCTGCATTTTGTTTTAATGAAACTTGGACGTTACAAGTTAGTCCACTTCATCAATCACCCCAATTAGCCGACTGGGAGCTATGCATCTGTGTGCGTGTGTGCCCATGTGCACGCACGCACGCACGCACGCACTCACTCAAGCACGCACGCACTCACTCAAGCATGCACACACAGGCACACTTTTCATTGTGTGAGACTGTGAGTCCTATGTCAATCATGCGTGTGCTGCATGCATACCAAAAAGGGTGACATGATATCTCAGTTGAGATCCCAGGAAAGTGAGAAAACTGAGTACAATTTCATTAGAGCATTTTTGTGGAACTAATGAAAGTATAGTGCAAATTCCCTCAATAGACAATATGCATGGGTCTGCTCCATATGCATATGTTTTACAAAGATAATCACGTCAATCAATCAATCAATCAATCTTATATAGCACATTTCAGACAACGAGTGCAGTTCAAAGTGCATGCGACACAATCAGACCCAGCCCATCACAGCTGGTCATGAATTTGGAATGCGACTGTTTATCTTTTTTGTTGCTATTGTTGTGCATTGATGATGGCAGCAGAATTTACTCTCTGCTGTGTTATCTTATCTGTGTTAAACAATTCTACACATACTGTGTGTCTGGGCCCTGGGGGTGTGCATGCATGGCTGAGTCTGCCATTGTCTTTTAGGGGCAAACAAGTATCAGCATTGAGTTTGTGAGACGGATCGTATACGAATTATAGATTTTTCTGTCATAGCGCAAAATTATAGTTAAGTATCATATAGTGCAGGGACCCGAAACGTGAAAAATAAATCCATATATTAGTTTTCCAAAGCCACAAAAAGGAGCCAAATCCATTGTCCAAATCCTTTGTTTGCACCTCCATTGTCCAAATCCTTTGTTTGCACCTCCATTGTACTCCCTTCATCTGTCCTTATGGTATAGCAACATCAATACAGCATGGAAACGACAACATATTTTTTAGTTTTGTGTCTGAGAGGCTAAATGTCATCAAATGGTGGTCCGTGGCTCAAATGCTGAATACGGTACCATCGCTATATACACAGCTGTCATGCTCAGCAGTTAGACTCATTCGGCCGTTATACTATATAGTAGTGACAGCCGGTCTTAACTGAGACCAGGATACTGTTATTTCGGCATATTTGTGTAAACACTACACTGGGTCAACGTCCCGTGTGCATGCACACAGTCCGTATAGTGTTTACGTGGGCGAATAGAGCTCATAGTTATGCTATTGTGATGCCTCTCAATTTAAAATAATTGGTATTTTGTGCCTGTTGTCCTTCTATAACAGCACTATACAGTGTTCCATTTCATTAGATGGAAAGCAATAGAAATAACGGAGATGCATCGCACACACCAAGTTTGAATACTAGACAAAACGTTTGTCTTCACACGGATGAAGGCTGGATAGCCGTAACGTTTGTCTACCATTCACTATGCAAGAATACAAACTAAAGCAGTTCTTGGTGTGTGCGACGCATCACCGTTATTTCTATTGCATGATTTGAACGGGTAACGCACCATGAGTCAGAGCGCGGTGGTCACAGAGAAAAGTGATTTATTAGATAGAAAGCACAATTTGTCTAGTGTTAGTCTTAATACATCGGTCTGGACTGATGTTGTCATGTGTCACTTGAGCCTCTCAACTCCTTTCTCTCTTTCTTCTTTTCTCACGTCCTCTTTTCTCCCACCAGGTGTTAACCGAAGTGAAGGGCCTCACTCGCACACATTGTGACACTGTCGCACCTGTCTGCCAGCGTCGACACAGAGCTCTTGTCACATTCTCTTCTCTCAGCGATAGATCTGGACCCCTGCAGATGACATCGACCTCTCCTCTGTTCAATCAAGCAATCAGTCTCCACCAGCCAAGGCTTTGTGAAGGAGCCATCATTGCAATATGTGAATTCTACCGTCGGGGACTCGGGGTCACTACTGAACTGGGAAAGGCTGCTTTCAGCATCGGTGCACCATGATTCCTGAAACCTCTTGCAACAAGAACTTAAACTGTTATACCCTATACGGCATATAGCATCAATTAGCCATTTTAAGTACTTACCTAATAACCGTGCATTACCTGTCTACAACAGTTTTAACTGATTGCTGTCAACATGCTGTTTTAACTGATTGTCGTTAACTTATTGTTTTTCTTTGTTGTTCTTGTGTTGTTGTATCATTGTTATTTACATGTATGTAATCTCGGCATCATTGCAAATGAGGGTCTCCTCAGTCCTCAATGATCTCTCAGAGAATTTAAATAAAGGTTCAAATTAATAAAATGCGTGAACAGTCAAGGCAGAACAGTAGGAGGGGGGGTGAGGCGTGTGTGCGTGTGCGTTTGTGCGTGCGTGCACACATCATTTATATTTGTGTGAGGGTGAATGCATTCTCAGTGGTAATGTAACTCTGACTGAAAGCGTACATGGTTACAAAATGTAACCAAATGGTAGCCTACCTGTAAGAGTTCATTTTGTGACATTCGTACGCTCTTGGAGTTCAATGAATGAATTAACACTTTCTGAGGATTTGTGCAGAGACAGAGAAGTGATAATTGGCGCCAAAGGAATGTCAGCATTAAGACAGCTAATAGCAGTGCAGGGCGGCTGCCAACACTTCTTATCACTAGCCTATGCTTACGTTCATTGACATCTTACTGTATATATTATACTATATATGCCATTCTAATGCCTTACACCATTAAACATGCATGTTGAAACACCATTAAAGATGTGTGTTTATCGCCTGATACAACGCTGTACTGTCTGTCCCTTGAAATTCCAACCTATAAAATGTACTCCACCCTTATACAGAGTTCATTATACACAGTGAATGTGGTGATTTATCTACCGGTATCCATTTATAACACTGAGACAGAGAGAGTGTACACATTGGAACCAAATGGAGCCTTACAGCATTTTGGTTCCATTTGTGTGCATGCTCCATATTGTAAATGAGCGTGGCTGGATTTGACAGTGTAGGGCAGTACCATTCTGTTTAAGAACGCATCTTTGTTTGGCCACTACCTTGGTCATTCAATTTCCAGTCAGCATTCCCTGAGGACTTATGATGTGATGTGATGTCATGTTGAGGAATGAACTAGAATAGATTGCTAAAAGGTAGATAAAAGCTGGATAATAGATAGGTATAATGTCCAGTCAGCAATGTTTCTGGGCATGAGGATAGGCATTATACAGTGTTTGCTCATTCCAAACTGATAAGCACTGCTTTCGAAATAACGCGGCGGTGGCTCAGGGGTAGAGTGACTGAATGCCAGTGAATGGTAACCGCAAGGTTGCCAGTTCAAACACGGGCTCCCCCAGAGTTAGTGTCGAAGTGTCCTTGCATGAGCAAGACTCTGAAACCATAATTGCTCCTGATGTGCTGGTTGGTGCCTTGCATGGTTTTTGCTGCCATCGGTGTATGAATGTGTGTGTGTGTGTGTGTGTGTGTGTGAATGCGTGAATGTAATGCACAATCTATGTAAAGCGCCTTGGATAAAGGCGCTATATAAATGTACCATTTACTTTAGATTCCCCCCCCCCTTTTTTAAGACAATCAGTGCAACAATTACATTTCAATCATTACTTCTCTGACTTCTGGCTGAGGCGTGGTTATGTTTAGTGAAATGAGTGCTTATAAGTGCCAGTGGCAATTACACATAATATGTATATTATAGGCCTATACTTAAACCGAGAGGTTTTACATTTTCAATTATGGTTTGGTTTTATAAAATATGTGCGACAGCAGCAACGGCGTCAACTCCGGGAGTGCTTGAGGGCTTAAGCACCCACTGACACAATAGGTCAAATCATGACATTGTTAGACCATCTGGGGGAAATAAATGAATAAATCTGCGTTGTCGTCGTCCCACGCAATTCTATAGCCTATACCTAAAGGTAAAATCCACCCGCCGCTTATGGCTGAAACAATTTAAAAAGCGCACCACTGTGTTTATTAGCAAACTGTAAATACATTACCAAAAAAACTGTTTTTCCCCCGCTGCGGCGGGACAGCAGTCATCATCATCATCATTTTTTGACCGCGGTCGAGATCATGGATTCCACAACAATGCCACGCCAGACTTTCCGGTTCTTCATTGCCACCCCCAGTTCCTGCTTAACATGCATGTGTCCCTAGCGATGACATCAGGCAACGACAGTTTTCTACCTCTGGTCTGCTTTGAGGCAGGACTCCAGAGAAGAAGGGAAGATATAACCTCATTGTCAGCTCTGTATAGCAGTGGCCGGCAAACTGTGTTCTTCTGGATCGGACTAGTGAAGAAACACGGGGAAGGTTGCCGTATATTAGATTAGTCGATGGGTGGCTCTTCCAAGACAGATTTTGCACTCTCATTAGAGTGCCATCCAACCGTTTCTCTAGTACAGCAGTACTAGTGTGGCTTTGTAAGCCTGGATCCCAAGTTGAGATTTATTACTTTTTTCTCTTGCTGAAAAGATGTAAGAACCATTGCAACAGCTTTTTTTTTACCAGACCGTACTGCATACAGTAAGTCCCCAAGGCTCAACAACAGACATTTGCCTGAAGCAATATGAGAGATTGCAACATAGCAGGTGCTCTGAGACACCTCTGAGATACACTAGGATAGGGCATTTTGTCAGGCTTATTATTGTGCTTGACAAAATGCCTACTAGTAATGTATCTTTAGCTTGAGATTTGCTATGGCTGTGCCGAGTGGGACGGACAAGCGGTGTTGTTTTTGGCAGCAAATTTCTATTTTATTTTAGTCATGGTCTTTTTGGAATGAAACTTCATTCAGCTCTAGTCATATTTTTGTCATCTGAAATGTTTTAGTGTTAGTCTAGTTTTAGTCGAATAAATATCATAAGATTTTAGTCAACTATATACTACAGTTGATTTAGTCGACTAAAATGTATTTTAATGCCGTCGTACTGGCTGATTTTACAGTTGCTGAAAATAGCCGATCTACAAGCTCCCAACGTGTCCCAGTGCGACGTGTTGTGAGCTTGTAGATCTGCTATTTTTTTTGCATGCAACCCAGTGTAACATGACTTATAGCCTACTGGATCTCTTGTTCACTAGCCCCTTCCTAACTTTTTAGTCTAGTTTTTATTTGTTGACATAATTGTCAATATATTTAGTTTTGTTTTAGTCATCATAGCTTAATTAGTTTTCATTTAGGTTCCATTTAGTTAAACTGCAGTGAAAAAAGGTAGTCGACGAATTTTTTTCGTCATAGTATTAGTTGACGGAATCAACGACAAGCAACATGGGCTTTTGCCATCCAGTCCAGAGCCTTACATATAGACAGAGTTACGCAAACTGCGTTCACTTCATGGGGCCAGTCCAATGGCGGCTCTCCTACATAGACTACAGGACAACCAACTGGGACAAGTCCTGGACCGTAGTAGTAGGCAGAAATGCATTGGACTCAGGCAACAGCCTATGCTTTAATGATCTTAAATCCCTTTATTTTACATTGTTTTGTAGTACAACATAAACATTACAGAGACTTTAGTTGTTGCTGTACAATACTTCAAAACAGTTGTCATGTTGCACACATGCTTAAAATAGTTCTTGTTTGCGCCGCAAACAATGTATTTCCAACTCCAGCTTGGCTTAGTTCAGGCTGCATGAACAGCACTCGAACGCTGGGTTTCTGCCCCCTCTATATGGTAACTCTTCTGTTAGATGGCTCTGGTCCAGTAGGTTTCCGCCCTGGTAACTCTTCTATTAGATGGCTCTGGTGACGGTCCAGTCCACATGTCGTAACTCTTCTATTACATGGCTCTGGTCCAGCAGGTTTCCGCCCCCTCTATGTCCTAACTCTTCCATTAGATGGCTCTGGTCCAGTCCACATGTCGTAACTCTTCTATTACATGGCTCTGGTCCAGCAGGTTTCCGCCCCCTCTATGTCGTAACTCTTCCATTAGATGGCTCTGGTCCAGTCCAGTATACTGTAGCTAATGTCTTTAAAGCACCCGCCTCTACATGGGGCATTGGGGTGTATTGCCCCCCCAAATTGGACATTGTGCCCCTCTAGTCCAGATTGTCCAGTAGTACCCATACCCTACCAATATTTTGCTATGTTTTACAAATGTTAAATCTGTAAGTTGTCAAATTAATTGAATAGTTAATAGAAATACAAGGTCATATCAGTATGCAGAAGATTTTATAATGCTCAACCTATTTTGTTTGTTTGTTGTTGGTGTTCTAGCCTTTGTCAACGCGTAATAGGCGAGTATTTGCTATACATTATAGGGTTTGAAAAATGAAGTGCCCCCTTTGTAAAAACGTATACGCCCCCCCCTGCTGATTTGTGGCCTGGAGACGGCACTGAAAGCACCTCTCTAAATGCTGATAGGGTTGGACTTGTTTTATATATCTCTGGCCTGGCAGGCCAACCGTCCCCTTGCATTGTAGATTGTCACCGTCAAATGACATTTATAAATAGATTTTGGCCCAGCGCTGGCAGCATGCACCCCTGCCGTCGAGTCCTTGAGTCCTGGCTGAAATCATGCCATCTGTCTGAAGGCGTTAGTGAGTTCTGCTGTGGCTGATGGGACACGGAACAGCGCGGGACGTGTTACTTCAAAAAACTACGGACGTTACGGAAAGGCTTCTGTCCACGCCATTAATTCCTATTATATGCCACCAGAATGTGGAACACCCTACCAACGGCCATTAAGACATGTGAATCCCTTGACTCCTTTAAAACCGCTCTCAAAGGGCACCTACGGACGACTGCAATTCGAAACTGGCCCCCGTAAAGTCTGAGTTACCCCCCACCGCCTTTCCCCTATACCTTATATGTTTTTTGCCTTATACTTCCTTATATTGTTGCTGTCGGCATAAATCAGTGCTATGAACACCCTTTACGTCTGTGTGTTGTTTCGAAAATATTGAACCAATGCAAAGTAGTAAAAAGTGCTTTGGACAAAACCTCTCAACTCCATTGGATCCTCAGCTAAAGAAACTAACTCCACCACCTCTCCCCCTCTCATGGAAGTAATTGGCAATATATGAAGTTACAACACCAACTTTGATGAGGCTGTATTGCTTTGTATATAAAATGTTATAAGGTTTTCTTAATTTCCTGAAAATGTTATATTTTTCATTTCCTGAAAAATGAACATTTTGGAGTCATGAGGTTTCCTCCCGACAGCAGAGATTTCCTGTTTATTTTTATATATAGGCCTACTGTAGAACTATATGTGTACGTCTCTAAATGTTCTGATGAATTGAAAATGGTGGACCCTGTTACTAGCTATGCTTAATCATGGTGTCGTCCACAGTAACAGTTTTTCTGTGAGTTGTGCTTTCGTTTGAAATGTACCCATTCTGCATACTGTTAATAAATTCATCAATCAATTAGGTAGATTTTAAAACAATAGTGTTGCCATCCCTCACACCACGGTTCTATTTTCTGTTTCTCACTTTCAAAGGCTATTTGTCCTACTGAGAAAATTAACTAACACATTTTCTGTTGAAGCCAATGACATTTTTCTTTTGTCGAATTTTGTTATTCTCTGTACATAACTTTCATTAGAATTCATCTTACTGCATCGGAGCCCCACAGAGACGTATTAGTGCAGGTTCACCGCCTGGCTGGAACAGAAAGGTCACGATATTTGTCTTCTCCTCAAGTGCATTTTCACGTCCGTGCCTTTTTCTGAGGAACTGTGAGCTACAGTGTTAAGCCCAGGCCACAGCCTGCACTCCATCATGACAGACATCTCAATCCGTTTCCCCCGCTCGCCTTTTACACCACGTTTACAGCAGCACGGGTTTTCAATACTGATCAGTCACAGCCCCTTTCCCCTTCATTCATCACTACCTCTTTCCCTTGCCTTTTTCCCCCTTCTCTCCGTCTCCTCTATGGTTGCCTATACTATACCTTCACTTCCTCCTCCTTCACGACACTTACCTGCACTCTGTCTCTCTCTCTCTCTCTCTCTCTCTCTCTCTCTCTCTCTCTCTCTCTCTCTCTCTCTCTCTCTGTCTCTCTCTCTCTCTCTCTCTCTCTCTCTCTCCTAGAAAAGGATGGTATATTTATCTCTGTCTTGGTTTTCCCTCTCTTATATCCTTGGCTCTCTCATTAAGGGCTGAGTGCAACTTGACGCTGGTATACTGATCTCATACTGATCTGTTAACCTACGTGACCGGAACCAGCCTTGTTCCTATTATTAATCCTTTGCTTTGCCTTGTTAGTGTATACAAGTATATTTCATCATTGTAATTACTGGGTGATAAATAGCCAGAACCAGTTGAGGGTTGAGGGAAATTGCTTCTCTTGCTCTCTTCTTTGGTAGCTACAATGGAAGAGGGTTGCACTTATAACAGCAAAAAGAACAGATCTGGGTATAGAGAGGCAGCCATGGGTGGCACAAGGTCCCAGGTTTGATTCCCGCCCTGTGTGTCAAAATGTCCACGAGCAAGCCACTTGTGCTTATACTATGACCACCTCAGCTGGATGAAGCTAAAACTGAACAGGATTCAGAAGGTCTACATTTTTTATCATTGTTACATAACAAGCTTTTACATTGGCTATTTTAACATAAGATATTTGATGAGGAGGGAAATGAGGAGTCTGCCTGCATGGTGCCTAGATAGAACTCCGGGGAAGTAAGTAAGTAGAATTTAAGGGGTAAATTGCCTGTCCATAAGGTTGTGGACATTTGAAAGTAAACATTTATATCATGTTGACTATCATTACATAATCGTTTTGATGTAAATTATATTGATTTCTTATTTCAATAATTTTATCGTTAGCCTACTTAATATTTTATGTGGAGGGTTCCCATCACTTGTGTAAAAGGTTGATATGGTCAAATCTGCTAATTTGGTATGGAAAGTGTTTTTTCATTTTTTTAATGATGAAATGGATATGTGTCTTCATATACAGTAAGAAAACAGCTTGTGCGATAGCCTACTTTTATGTTTTATTTTTAAGGCAATTGATCTCACTGGAGCGAGTCCTATATGTTACAGTGTAACATACCACACTAAAGGTCCTCAAAGTAAACACAGACCGGGGGAAACAGCCTTTTGTTGTAATGGCCCATGCAGCCACTTGGGGCTACAGCTTGGACCTACAGCTGGAGTGCCGTGAGTTTTGTCTTTAAGGTGAAAGTATACTTCATTAGACTACGTGGTGTGGTTGTTATGTGCAATGATGTCTTCCCTTTGTATTTAGGGTTTCTTCCTGGAGGCTGAAACCCTGACAGTCAAACGTGCCAATGAAAAAAACAAACAGTGATATAGTGACATCACAATATCTTCCCCTCCCCTGACCCCTCCCCCTTTATCATTGCTACAACAGCTGTGGGTGCGGCTTCAGTTCAGGTGGATCACCACCCACCGGGCATACCAGGCAGGGCTTAATGAACTGGTGGGCATATCCACATAATAACTACATTTTAACAAATACTGTACACTTTTTGAGAGGTGCCTCCGCTCCGTTACGGAGCTACTGTAGGTGTGTCTGTCCCTGTGTCTGTATACTGTCCAAGCACGGAAAGCTGCATCACCTAAAGTGGCCAGTAGAGTACAGCACAGAGTAAAGTGGCGGTACAGTAGAGTGCACAGAGCACTACAATACAGTATACAGACCACAGTACAGTACAGTAACTATAAAAATAAATGTATAGTTGCACCGCTCACTTCACACAGGTGTGATTTTTTGGAAAAATGTGCTCCTTATATAATAATAATACCTGACGATCATGTTTTAGGGTGGAAAAAATCACGGCACTCCATCTTTAAATTAAAGATCTGTTCTCCCATAATGCGATCAATTTTAAGATTTACTTCTTAGATTGCAGACCTATACTCACCTCACAAGTGACTGCCACTGCTTTGAAACATTATACATTGTAACACACGCTAGGGAAACGTTCCCGTTATAGTTTTGTTTGTTTGTGTTTTGTTTTTACTGCTGAAACAAGGTCCAGTACTATATGACACAACTCCTCGTGAAACGATGATGATGATCCTTTATGTGATTATCTCAAGACTATTAACGAAAACGGTAATTAATAAGGGTTGCACGGTGGCAAAGTCGGTGGCAGAGGAAGTGTAGCGCCCATGGGATTACATTGGATAATAATTGACACTGGGTGGAAAAAATGTGTTACAAAAATTGAACGCTATGTACATCCATTCTGTAGATGTTTAGTCTAAGATGCTGTACATCCATTCTGTAGATGTTTAGTCTAAGATGCTGTACATCCATTCTGTAGATGTTTAGTCTAAGATGCTGTACATCCATATTCTGTAGATGTTTAGTCTAAGATGCTGTACATCCATTCTGTAGATGTTTAGTCTAAGATGCTGTACATCCATTCTGTAGATGTTTAGTCTAAGATGCTGTACATCCATTCTGTAGATGTTTAGTCTAAGATGCTGTACATCCATATTCTGTAGATGTTTAGTCTAAGATGCTGTACATCCATTCTGTAGATGTTTAGTCTAAGATGCTGTACATCCATTCTGTAGATGTTTAGTCTAAGATGCTGTACATCCATTCTGTAGATGTTTAGTCTAAGATGCTGTACATCCATTCTGTAGATGTTTAGTCTAAGATGCTGTACATCCATTCTGTAGATGTTTAGTCTAAGATGCTGTACATCCATTCTGTAGATGTTTAGTCTAAGATGCTGTACATCCATATTCTGCCAACCAAACCAAACCCGTCTTCAGGTTTCCAGCTTCCTGTTTCCAAGTGATTAGCGGCTTGGAATATACCGGTATTATGTGAACTTTAGCTTTTAAAGCTCTCTAAACAGAATTACCCACAGCAATAGGTGATTAAAATGGGCCTGACAGATGTGTCTGCGGATGAAGCACGTGAACCCCGCTCTCCATTAACTAAATTAGATTACTTTAATCTGATATGGGCTATTTCAAGTCATCGCCCAATTACGTATGTGGCTTTTTTTTATTGCTGACCCTGAGCACTGAAGTGTGTATAAGCATTTGCCCCCCACGCACACCCGCACGCACGCACGCACGCACGCACGACAGACACACATGCACGCACACACGCACGAACACACTTTCACTTTCATTTGCACATACCCAGACAGACACACATACATGCACGTACACACACACACACACGCACGCACCCACTTTCACTTTCATTTGTACATACCCAGACAGACACACATACTGTACATGCACGTACACACACACACACACACACACACACACACACACACACACACACACACACACACACACACACACACACACACACACACACACACACACACACACGCACACTGTGACACACATACACACTCAGTGGCTGTGCATTCCATCTGGAGTAAACATTAACAGCCTTTGAAATTCATGAGCGTTCATTTTTAATTAAAATCTAATCTGAGGTGTTTTGGTTTGTAATATTTCATATTCAGACCAAGATGATTTCCTTTTGTTGCTGCACATCTTTAAGATGTCTTGCCTGCACAGTAGGCTATTTATATATATATATATATATATATATATATATATATATATATTTATTTTTTATTTTTTTCTTCTTCTTTTTTTTAATCTTTGAAAACCAAGAAATGTGGTTCCTATTTAGAGTATAAAGAGTTGCTCAAGGGTATATTTTACACAATAATTACATTTTACTGACTGCCATGGGTTATTTATATAATATGACACCATAAAATAAATGTTATTTTCCCTTTTTTCGTTCTGTGGTATTTGTTTCCGACTTATATTGTAGAAAAACAATGCCACCACCAATTACTGTATCATACAACTTATCGTACATCGTAAATATGGAATCACCAAAGCTGTGTCCAATTAAAGCTATTCAACACTGGTAGAAATGATGTAATCTGATTCACAGATTCAACTCATACAGGATCACACACGCAAACGCACGCACGCACGTATGCATGCGCACGCACGCACGCACACACACACACACACACACACACACACACACACACACACACACACACACACACACACACACACACACACACACACACACACACACACACACACACACACACACACACGCACACAAATGCAAACCAAATTAATTCAGTATACATTTAATTGTTCATTATTCATTGCACATTTGCAGAGGTGCACAGACTCACTCAATGTAAAGCTTTAAAAAATACAATCTCAGTCATCTCTGACATGGGATTCTGAGTGCGTTCACATCATTTGTAAATAAAATACAGAATATGACAGATAATAAACCCTGTGCTTCTCTTCATTGTCTTTTTTGTTTTGTTTTGTTTTGTTTTGTTATAATTCTGTAAAGTAAACATTGAGAAACAGCTGGGCAGCATAACTGGTCCACGTCAAAGATAGTTTTCATTCATATTTAGGTAGTGTAACTTTCGACATAATACATTTACATTTCCCTTTGTCTGTGTAAACACAATTTGTGTTCTAAAAAAAAAAAAAGGTGTCAGAGTTGGCCCCACTAGTAGTGTAAGATACCCATGTATTAGTGTCACGTAACACGTTGTGTAGAGAGAGAGCAGAGACCTCACATTTTAACCTCTACCAAAATTACAGCAGCACCATCCAACGCAGGCACCTCACCATCGATCACCACTCTTTAGTACGTTGTGTGTGCATGCTCATTGCACAGAGACTCCTCGGCCTCCCCTTTAAGAAACAGTTTTACAGGTTTTACAATACACAACATCTCTCTCAAATTAAAAAAATAGTTTTAATCGCTGACTGTACACAATACCAAAAAACACTGTGCTCTTTGCCAATTATAGTATAATATGGTGCTTTATAGCTCCCTCAACAGCCATTTATTTGGCTGTATAGCTGTCATTAGTGGTATTAGTATACAGCATGTGTCATTGAGGCCTCTCTCCGTGAAACTTCCGGTGTCTGTATCTCATGTTCCTCTCCTTGGCCATGTTGTTGCATGCGTTGTGCTTGTTGGTCTGCAGGTGGTTCCAGTACTTGACGAGTTCGCTGGGCTGGAACTGGTGGGACGTGATCAGGTGGCTGTACTTGCAGCTGGAGTACGACACCCGCCAGTGGTTGAAGAGGAACTCGTTGGGCGGCGGCGCCGGGTCGATGCGCAGCTTGGCCAGGCAGATGCCCACGTACACGTCCTCCAGGTGCAGCCGGCGTATGCCCAGCGAGGCCCGGTAGATGAGCTCGGCCATGTCCCCCGAGAACACGTACCCCGTGCCCGAGCAGAACGTGGGGTAGCGCTCGCTGGGGTACAGCTCCGGCGGCATGTACCACTTGCTGTCGTTGTGGCGGTTGGGCGCGTAGCCCCGCATGAGGTAGCCCGTGAAGAACCTCTGCCGCGGCGGCAGCTCGGGCCTCAGCAGCTTCTGGATGAGATACTCGGTGTTGACGAACATGTCGCTGTCCGTCTTCATCACGTAGCGCGCCTGCGGGCAGTGCGTGGCCACCCAGTTCATGCCCATCAGGGTCTTGATGGTCAGGTTGTAGTACGTGTCCTGGTAGTCCTGCTGGATGATGTCGCGGTGCGCGCGGCTCTCCTCCTCGATGGCGCTCTGCACGTGGCCGTCCAGGCTCTTGGGCGTGCCCAGCAGGAAGAGGCGCGCGAACACCAGCCCCGCCGCCACGCTCTCGTTGCCCCACGTCTGGCGGATGGCGCTGCGCGCCGCCGCCTGGCCCGGCTCGGCCGCCACGAGCAGCACCAGGAAGGGCGCGCTGTCGCGGCACTTGAGGGGCTCGTTGAGGATGTAGCGGTAGGGCTGGGCGCTCAGCCGGCCGCCCACACCCATCTCCTTCTGCAGGCTGTTGTTGGCGCCCATGGAGTCCTCCAGCCCCATCATCACACCTGTCCTGCTTCCCACGCCTCCTCCTCCTCCCCCCCTCTCCCCGCCGCCGGCCCCCTCGGCAGCCGGCTGGGAGCTGAGGTTGAGCGGAGGCTTCGGCGCCATCATGGCGTTCCCCCCCGCCGTCTCCCTCCAGACGCTCCTGAGGGACGCGCTCTGGTTGGCCTCTACCTTGGGGCCGCCGCCGGCACCACCGCCGGCGCCGCGGGAGCCCCTGACGGTGTACGCCAGCGGGTTGTCCCGTCCGGGCTGGCCGCCGTGCCCGCCCGGCAGCCAGTCCTGCTGGCTGAAGAACAGGAAGAGGGTGAAGAGCAGGGCCAGCGAGAGGAGGCCCGCCACGTGCGTCCGGAACAGCGATCGCTTGACGGGGGGGCAGCAGTGCCGCCGTCTCCACTGCATGGTGCGGGCCGGAGGAGGAGGGGGCAGAACGGGCTGCTGCGGCGGCGGTGGCGGTGGCGGTGGCGGCGGTCACATGCGATCCCGTCAAACATGTGTTTCGCCGACAGCCAGAGGGTTATCTGAGCCGGGCAGACGAGTCGTGAGTGGAGCGAGCGCCTCGCTCCCGCTAGGATGATGGGGAGCGGGGTGGCGTGGTCCCCCCCCCCCCCGCCTGCCTGCCGGCGGCCGGGAGAGAGAGAGAGAGAGAGAGAGAGAGAGGGGTGATTAGGGCTCCTAGAGGGAGCTAAGAGGGCGCTGAGTCGGTTGCCATAGAGGCCGCTCCCGCGCTCTTCTCTGACACGGCAGACAAACACGGGGTCATGCTCTCTGTCCCGGGCTCCTTCAACGCGGATAAGGGTCACCCTCTCCTCAGGGGGCTGTTTTCGCTCATCTGAAAAAGAATAGAAAAAGAGAGAAAACAAGGCTTGGCGAGTGTCCAATGTGTGTGGCTCTCCTACACGTTTGGCGATGAGCCATGTGTTAATCATTTGAGTTGCTGAATTTGTGTTTCCGTTTGCGATTTGCAGGCGTAACCTCCAGCCACCGTTCTATTTTTGGTTTGGCAGTGGCATGCTCGTAATGATTCTGTATTGATCTCCTCATTGCAAAAAACCAACACACACGCATGCGCACGCACACAACGCACGTGCACGCGCACACACGCACACACACGCACACACACGCACACACACACACACACACACACACACACACACACACACACACACACACACACACACACACACACACACACACACACACACACACACACAGTGTCCTCTGTTATATGATGCAAGCTGACTTCACATTTTTAATGAAGGAGACCAAATCAATAAATCACCACCAGGCTGGTGGTGGTATAGCTTTGATTAGATATAGGGATTTATATAACAGGGCAGATATGTAGAGTAGAGAACACACGGGAGATTTGCGAAAATGCTGTTGTGAGCATGACTGTGACAAGATGGAAAGGATCGCTGCAATGAAGAACGAACATATACAGTATATATAGTACTGTGTACATTAGTGTGACCATGAAGACATGATGCATCCAGATGTGTGATTTAGAATACAATGTAACACATTATTTAGAATACAATGTAACACATTATTTCCGTAGGAATCTAATGTTGCAGCAAGCTCGAAACGTCAAGCATATTCCCGTGAAATATCACACACTTTTTTTTTCATCCACACAGCAATGACCATCTAATAATGTCTTCTTTCAAACACTATATACTACTAACACCGAGTGTTACTTTATCCACTTGTAATTCAGAGAGTTTACAAACGTAACCCGTGTGTATATATACTGTACACACTGAGCAAAATGAACACACATACAGTATGGCAGTCTGGCGTTGCCCTTGCATGTCTATCGGCCCAGCTTAATGCCTTAGGGGCAGAAGTATATGAATTGCGGGTTTTGCACAGCATGCGGTGCTGGGCTTAACGCTGCTCTGAGCCGCTTGGGCGAGTGTGTGCCATCAGCCCCCCCACGGTGGCCCGACAGCCAGCCAGCCAGCGAGGAGATGGGTCTGTCAGAATGAATTTTCAGGGTCCAGCAAGCAGTAGACGTGCTGGAGCCTCTATACTCACACCCACCCAGCCAGCCAAGCCACCCAACCAGCCAGCCAGCCTCTGGCGATGGAGCCTTCATTCACCCGGCATCCACCTTCCACCTGCAGCTTATATCAATGCTGCCTCGACTCTGTGTGCTATACCCATGGAGAAAGACCACCTAGGCAGCTGCCATTACTGACTGACTGACTGACTGACTGACTGACTGCACGCACGCACATATACACGCACATATACACGCATGTGCACACATAACCACAGAGGTAAATGTGTACACACGCATGCGGTAAATAAACTTGCATAAATATGCACATCTATACGCACTTCTTCTCAGAGTAACATTTACAATGAGGAGTGCACACATTGATTCAAGTCACTCACAAATGCAAACAATCTGTTTGAACAACCACAAAATATATCCAGCCTATTCACTAATTATATATACACCAGACACTGCATAGTGCATACAGTCATTATGTGCTTGCAATTCCATGCACACACACACACACACACTTGACCCCCTTGCTGTATATGCTGTATAAATAATATTTTGTTTTCTGCACGTGCACGTGCGCCTGCACACAGACACGCACGCACGCACGCACGCACACACACACACACACACACACACACACACACACACACACACACACACACACACACACACACACACACACACACACACACACACACACACACACACACACACACACACACACACACACACACACACACACACACACACACACACACACACACACACACACACACACACACACACACACACACACAGAATATGCCAGCAGAAATGGGCAGGCTACACAATACCCTACTGAATATTATTGTTTGAATAGCTTCTCCGGTGTGCATCTGTTTACTGGTTGCCAGTGTTGTTTTTTTCTTGGCCTTTATAGTATTCATAAAATACAGAATTGCATAATATTCTACATCCCATGGCAGCCCTGCGTGTGTGGGCCTGATATTGGACTCCCCAGTCTTCATTTCCTGGTGGTGGGTTGCATATCCGCCAAAGGCAAGTGGCTGGGTGGGAACACGCTAACCTTTTCAGCCAAATGTGTTTACTGGGCATATAGGCAATTATACTGGCCGACGAGAGAGGCGAAGGACATCTTTGTTGTAAAGGTTAACATACTTTACATCAGAGCTTGAAAGACTTCCACTGTCTATTTAATTACATGGATGTGAACATGTACATAATGCACACAAAAAAAAAACACACACACACACACACACACACACACACACACACACACACACACACACACACACACACACACACACACACACACACACACACACACACACACACAGGCAACACGCACATGCATGTGCGGTGTCTTACGGCTGTTGATAATATAATGTGATGTGATTATATATATATTATAAGTTCAGGCCGTTTATCTTGTATATTCTTGCACTTGCTAACGCTTTCCCTCATTAATTAATTTCCTCGCCTCCAATCTTTGTCACTTCTATGCAATCCAATCAGTTACAGCGTAGCACGGATTGAGGCCGAACAGTTCCACAGCGGTCAGTAATCAGCAAGAAGGCGAAAGCAGTGACAGTGACGTACGACGTACAAATGGCACTGCCCCCGACATTCACATCTTTATCAATCCGTTACTGTAAATTAATTATTGTTCCACACGCACGTAATGCCATAGCTATATAGCTTTGCAACCACAATGCGATTGCAAATGCAAATGCAAAAAGAAAAGATATGCACATAGCCTATATGCTACGACAGTGCACTCTGTACGACAGTGCACTCTGTACGACAGTGCACTCTGTACGACAGTGTACGCCATAGCTAGCTTTGCAATCACAACATAATAATGCAAAGACACGTCTGCACTCCGTGGTTGTGGTACATTTTGTCACTGCTTCAGTGAACACAGCCATTCAGGGGCCTGACGTCGACATTAAAAAAATGTCAATCATCTGAAAAACCTCATGTTTCTATATCAGTGGTTCTCAATATTTCATGTCAAGGACCCCCAAAAATTATATGTAATAGGCCGCCGACCCCCATCTGAAAATGTGTTGTTCCAGGGACCTCACCTGCAGGAGCAAAGATTTGAGTTAAAAACGTTCACTCTGAAAGAATATATATTCAAAGATTTGCGCCACATTTTCAAGATTTTTCAGAAATAGCAGACCTACAAGTTCATAGCGCAGCACTCGGTGCCACGCTATGAGCTTGTAGATCTTCTAAAGCATATATGCTTAAAACACCAAAAGAGGTTCCCGCCCAGAATGGGTTAAGTTGTATACTACACCTATTACTTGTTTCCCCGGAAAGGACCAGTAAATAAAATATCTTTGCTGAAACATTCCTTACAGTATATGTTGCCAAGCGGTCCGAAGCTGTATAGTCGTCCTCCCTCAGACAGTGACTGCAGGTTTCATCACAGCACTTTGAGGAAGTACGTGATGTTATTGTATCCATGGATATATAACTGACACATATAGCATAGCATTTGCATGACTTAGGCTATCACGTTGAGCCTCTCTGTGACTGTGGCACTGGCACAGTGTCACCATTATTACTGTATATGGGCTTATACTTTAGAGCCCAAAGTAACCACACCTCTATACACGTACGCCTTTCTTTAAAGGGTGTGTCACTGCATATGATATTTTCCCTTATCTCTTTTCAAACATATGAGCTCATTTGGTGGAAGTATGATTTACTGAAGCATCAACTATAGCCTAGGCTACGACCACGGAGTAGGGTTGTGTGTTAGAGATTCAGCTATGGTGTCACAGCTATTATGGCTGTCTGTGGTTTATCTAGACACACACACACACACACACACACACACACACACCATCCTCCAGGGCTATGCTGTAGGTCACCAAAGCCCACACACCTGCTCCTTAATATGACTCACAACCACATAGTAGTGTGAAGCCATTTGTTTCATTTTTGGATGTGCTACCTTTTCGGGATTCTTTAAAAAAGAAATGTTTTTTAATGTATACTGGATTTTGGTTTAGCACTCCACTGAAAACCATTGCTGATGCGCAACCTCTTTTTCTCATTTAGTATAGTGTGAATACGTTTTATTGTAGAACAAGTTGGACCAATTTGTCCTAAATATTGAAGAGGGTGGGGCAGGCATGGGATCCTTGTGTATTGTAAATATTGTATTAATTACAGTGATATAAGTTTAGCTTATTCTTATTTTAGAAATCAACTTGATATATAATCTTTTCCTTATTTTTTTTGTTTTTGTTTTTGAGGGGTGCTAGCCCCTCCTATATGCACAGCTTTGTGTGTAGGTGTGTTTGTGTTCGGAATGTGATTATTTCATTGGCTGATGGTATGATGTATGATGATAAGAGCACCCCTCACTTCACACAAGTGTGATTCCCCCCCTCCCCCTTTTTTTTACATTGAGCTTGGCAAATACTGAATGGGCATTGCACGTGTTTACGCCGGTGAAGCCACAGCAATAAATTATGGGGTGGTTCAAAAATTAGACCCTATTAAAGTTTCATAGTCTGGTGGGCAGACTGAACACCCAGATGGTGAGTCTAAACCGCTGCTCTCTCTAAATGTCCACCTCAGCAGTTAGCAGCAGTTATCCCTAAGCATGTGTACGGGCTTAAGTGCCAACAAGCGCACAGATGGATAGCTGTTTCAAATTGGATAAAAATCTGCGTTAATGGAATTGAATCAATCAAAGCTGGCATGGTTCACACACACACGCACTGTGAATCACAGACAGGACTTGACAGGTAATCTTGTCTTGTGAGCAGTCTAAGGTTTTTTCTGGACGGCGGAGGAGCGAGGGAGCGTGCATGAGCAATGCAAGATGAGCCCTGCGGTGCAGAGTAATGGGACGGATGGGATGGGATGGGATGGGATGGGCAGACAGATAGATGGACTGACGGATGGATGGATGGAGCGGTGGAGCTCTGGATCAAAAGGGGGTTATAGTAGAGGAGAGGAGTGGCAGAAGAGATGATGAATGAATGATGAGCAGACGGCTAAAGGGTAATGTGAGCTCTTGGATCTGACGAGATGCATTGCATACCTTCTCATGGTGCCGCTGTGCAGTAGGTGTGTACGGTATACGGCTGCAGGCGGACAGCAGAGGGTGTGAGCGTTGAGTGTGCCTTGTGTCGACCGACACACTCGGCACGCCATCACCGCCCGCTCCAGAAGCTGGGGGTAATAGTAGTGCAGTCCTCCTCTTCCAGACCCCTGGCGTCTGATCACACAATGCACATCCCCCTCACTGGATATCTGGAGGTATTACAGTTGGCATAGCAGCTGTCCGTTTGCTCTCAGCAGCAGCTCCTCCACCACACATACAGTCATCCGCAGATCCTGCTTATTGCGCCGCACAAACAAATGTTTTGACTCCTCTCTCGCTGTGACTCCCTTTTCTACCTCTCGTGATTGTGTGGTTCCGTTACACGGGGCAGCTCCTCTCAGTATATGCACTCTCTCTCTCCCTCCCTCTCTCTCTGCTTCAATATAGCTTTCCCTTTTTGCTTCCTTTCTGGAGGCGTAGAATGAAAACAAGAATCAGTGTCCAAGCGTGTTTCCTCTTCTCCTCCGTGCATCAGTTAGTTATCCAGAGTCACCATGCAGCCCCGCTATGAGGAAAGGTAGGTTAGCGTCTGAAGGAGAAAGAGTGCGGCTATAGTCCCTCACATTGCTATGGGCAGGCTGACGAGGTGCAGGCAGAGAGGGAACCCAGATAGAGGAGGAGAGCAAAAAACAAAATCCACTCCCTCGCAGCTAGGGCTCTGTTTCCAGGTCAGTGTGAAAGCATGGTCCCCCGAGTCCTGACAGGATGGAGAGAAAAAAAACACCCACACCAGGTCTCTTTCTCCCCCCCTCCCTCTCTCTCTCTCTCTCTCTCTCTCTCTCTCTCTCTCTCTTTGTGTCAATGTCCCGCTCTCTTCTTGATCTCCTATTTCTCTCTCTCTCTGGTTCCCAGCTCTGTGTTGTTCTTAGAAGCAGCTGCTGGGCTGTGGTGGCTGCCTGCCTGCCTGGCTGTCAGGCACCGCTACACTGACGGAGTGCTCCCACGTCACTGCATACTTAGCAGGATATGTCCCACGTGACTCGGTTAGATTCTCACTCCCTCCTCGGCCCTCCCTCCCTCCTATCCTTCTGCATGCTCTGTTCTCTAACCCCGTGCATGCAGCCTATCACCAGCCAGAGCCCTCTCCATCCATGTGGACGGAAAGAACAGAAGGGATTTAAAGTCCATATACTTAACCACTGGCCAGCCGTCTGATTGCAGCTGGATTCTTCTAAGCTGACTCCGCCAAATATATTATATATATAATATATATATACCCTGTACATGAATAAAATTGTTATTTATGCATGATTGCCATAGCATATTAATATTATGTTCTCTCTCTATGTTTGCGCCTCTATGTTATAACGTTTGTTTAAAGTCCAAAGACTTGGAAGCCAGATATAGGACGTAATTTCCGAAAACCAGACGTTGGAGTGGCTCACGCCCCTCAAAAAAAAGAACATTGTATATATACTGCATAGCCGGTGAACTTTCTCCTACAATTCTTTTTAATTTAATTATTTCAATTCAATCTGAATCTATTTGATTGACTTTGAGACTATACTTCCAAAGCCACCTTGGCCTAATGTCCCCACTGTAACAGTTATACAGGGAGGGAGCGATGGATGACACATTACCCAACTCATTTACAGACACAACAACACAACACAAATCCTGCATCGGCTTTCACGCACCTCTGCACACACGGGTGTTCCTTGATACGGGATTAAATAACAACGTCTCGTTGCTGCTTATACTGGATGTGTGGTGCATTCATCATGGTGCCACATGGAGAGTGGCACAATAAACCATATAGTGCATGTAAAGCAGGGGTTCTCAACGTTTTTAGGCTGGGGACCCCCGGAAACGCTTTTGCCATGTCTCGCGACCCCCGCCCCACGCCCCCACTCCCCACCCCCAAAACAAACTGACTGCAAAAATAACCTTAATAATTGTCACGGTGAGACATGTGATAGACCAAATGCAGAACCAAGAGCAGGCAGGCAGGCAGATAAAGTAGAATGATGATTTATTCACAACTAGACAGGACATACAACGGCAGGACACTGTGACAACAAACTATAATCTGACAAGGGAACACTGAACACTGGGAGGTATAAATAGACAAAGACTAACTAGACACAGGTGCAACATAACTACAATCAACACATGATTGGCTGACACTAAACAGGTTACAGGACACAGGTGAATTACAATGCAGACTGGTGAGACAAGGCAGGTATCAACAAATGGAGCAGACAAGAAACACCAGGAACATAAACTACACAATAAGAGTACACCATTGTTTAGTTTAGTTTAGTTCTTTTGTTTGTTTTCCATGTGGGTTTTTTTTGTATATTATTGTTGTGATTATGTTCTAACTGTGTTGTCTTCTATGTATGTGGGGAGGGGGGAGGGCTGTGGACGGGCGTTCTGTGTATTTTGTAAAAAATTCAAAATAAAAACAAAATATTCAAAAAAATAAGAGTACACCACAGACAGATATCGTGACAATAATAGAGAAAATATATCATCAATTAATACTGAAATATATATAATCATTAAGGAAAGTTTATGCAAAAATGTGTACTATAATGTAAACTCTTCATTTCCATTTTCCAGCCATTCAGTTGCATTTTCCTTTTATAAAATGTGGGGACCCCCCCCAAATAATGTTGCCGGCACCACCCGAGGGGTTGCGACCCACGGGTTGAGAACCCCTGATGTAAAGCATAGATGGGCGACTGGCGGCCCCGGGGGCCCCCACACACCTTCACTTAATGTGGCCCTCAGGTTAATATCGGAATACTGGCATAGTGTTGGTTTCAGCTGTAATAATTCCAAACAGGCATATTTTCGTATGCAATGTGGCCCCCTGAGTGTGGAACTATAGTGGCCCTCTCCATCGTCAAAGTTGCCCAACCCTGCTGTAATGGAAGTCACCAACGTCAGGAACATCAAGCGAGATGGAAAGCGGCCTCTACTTGTAATGCCAGCAGCAACTCAGGCAAGCACAGTAAATATTGTAAGGTATCACCACTGCATAGGACCACGGGTGACTGAATAATTAATAGGAGCTCCGGGTTTTGACAGAAATACTTTGGAGGCCATTAGCTCCGCTACCTGGCTGGTGAGAGCATATTTGTCAGAAGAAAGTAATGCCGGGGCGGTGATTGATTTCCTGTGGCTGCCAGGTTAGAGGCAGTGCCTCTGCACATTAATATCATGTGGCATCTATTAGCACGGGTGACTTCCTCAACTCGTCTGGCCCCCGTGGCCGCCTGGGTGAAGATAGCCGTATCAAAAATGTAAATTGTCATCATTAATTGTTTGTGCTGCGGGAGTATCTTCTAACACATTGCCGGTGTCTCCTCGGACCAGGACACATGCAGCCACACCAGCCAATAACACGTGTGGTGTGTGGACATGCACCCCCCCACCACCCCCACAAAGGGGCAGTTTTACAGATAGCTCCGTTTGGAACGGTATAGAGGGATCCTCCTCCATATAGAACGGGGCTTGAGCCGTCCAAAAACAGTGGTTTTTCCGCAGTATCGTTTCCAAAAAGTGAAGATTATTTCTGACTACCTCTACAGATGATAAACTTAAGAACATAATAGGCACGTACAATTTTGAAACCAGGGTGAAACAACTGCTTGCAAAGCTTAATGAAGTCAGCCTGTATACCATGTTTTCCCAATGCAATCTTATGGCTTTTTATGTGATGTATTCATTCCCATGCTTTTTTGTTCTTGCTTAATGTAAGTCGCTCTGGATTAAGAGCGTCTGCTAAATGCCTAAATTGTAAATTGTAAATTGTATGGAAGCATATGCAATTTAAGCCTGATTTAAGCAACTGTTTCACCCCCGTATAAAAATGTTATGGGCCTGTCCTATAATTATATAATCTGCAGCTAGCCAGAAATATCTTAACTTTTTTGGAAACGATACTGTTAAAAGGGTTTTTGGACAGCTCAACCTCCGTTCTACCGATGCAGTAAAAATAAAAGTTACAAAGTGCTGTACAGTGGTCAACAAGGTAATAAAAACAATCAAATTAAAACACAAGATTAATAACACGACAAGAAGAAAAAAAACATTGACCTATACACAAATAGGTCAGGTAGATATTTCACAGGTCAAAATGCAATCGAAATAAGTATGTTTTCAGCAATTTCTTAAAAATGTCGACAGACTCTGCATTCTTTATAGAAATATTCCACAGTGTGGGAGCAAAGTTACTGCAAATGCCCGGTCGCCCTTAGTTACCAGTTTACCAGCCGGAATTTTCAAAAGGCCCTTATCTGAAGACCGGAGTGATATTGAATTAGGTTTAGGAAGAAGAAGGTCTGAGATGTAGAGTCGGGCCAGCCCATGTAATGCCTTATATGTGGTTAAAATAATTTTGTTGATTCTGGATTTGATGGGTAACCAATGAAGTGCAGCGAGTAGTAGTAGGCTACCGGTGTGATACGTATGTGATCTGTTTGTAAGAATCCTGGCGGCTGTTTTATATATTAACTGAAATTGGTGAATAGATGACGCGGTGAGGGAAGTATTTAGTAGTCCATTACAGTAGTCGAGTCGGGAAGAGATAAAAGCATGAATATTTTTTTCTAGGTCTTGAGTGGAGGACGTTTTATTTCAGACTGGGTGACCTTCTTTACATGAAACTCGAAGTTCATGCGGCTATCGAAGAAGACACCCAGGTTTCTACCAGAATCTTTGATATTAGAAGCCAAAGGGCCCAAGAGCTAAGAGCGTAGAGTGAGGTTCCAAATGGAGCTATTTACAGATAGATGTGAGCGCGTGTTATGAGAATCTGCTTGATCCAGTAGTACACACATGTGGTGAATCACTCATCTATGTAACCATGTATTTGATACCCGTCAACACTTTGCCAGAGACTAACATCTGTGCGCCATGATATGAGATGCATGTTCTATTTCCACATCATTCTGTTCTTGTCCTTGTCTCATAATATTCACCTCACGCACAAGTGTCCAATATTCTCTATGTGTAAAGTAAGTGAGCCGTGCCGAGGCAGGAGCCTATATGGGCTCCAATTTTGTCTCAGACTTTACCCGCAGCGCGGCCCGCAATTCAGCCGCTGCCCGAAAATTACGAATATAGGACCTTTCTCTGTCCCTTAATGGTATTTTCGTCCAGCATCACCCGCTCTTTTTTGCCGACACCGGTATTTGCGCCTAGAGGTGTGGTCATGGGCCACACTTTCCCCATAATTGCTATTTTGGTCGAACACGTTTGGGAAAGCGATGAAACCGTATGCCAAATTAGTTTGGTAAAGAGCGGCGTGCACCGCGCCTCAATGGAGATGTCCGCGTAGTGCAGGCTTCGTCATCTCTCCTTATTCTCCTATGCATGCATCTCTTTGTAATTTCCATATAATCAGCAGACGTGAGTGCCTGCCACTTCCTTGTGTTTATATAATTGTATAGTCAAAGAAGTTATTTGTGCCAGGCCCAGGCATTGTGCAGGTGCGCGATTCCATTTGCTCGTTCAGTTCATCACCCCATAGCAGCAAATGGGGTTTAATCTAGACCGAACTTTCCTTTTCGCTTCATACCGCTCCATAGAGACGGCCTACACGCACAATCTATATACAAGTGAGACTTCAAGGCAGCAACGCAACACTCTTCCATGGCTAAGAAGCAATATAGCACTAACGGGCAACGGATAAGGGATCTCTTATAAGGCAATGGCACGTGGACTGGTGATTGGTTTAATTATTGTAACGCCCAAACCACACCTATGCATAATATAACGGGTAACGGAGGTGTTTTAGGGATTTAGACAGGTAAACAAAATACCAACTTTAGTGGGGGAACACCCCTTCCCTACTGCTAAATCCCAAAACAGTGTTTTTAGAAAGATCAGACGAAAATGGAACCGTATATCTCCTGTTTCTGTAGCGGGAGGCAGCTTTATGTAGCCTACAAGTACACCCCCTGGACATGACGCTAGTATGTCGCAGGGACTTACTCCCAATGCAACCCATTGATGCTGAGTGCCAAGCAGGGAGGCAATGGGTCCCAGTCTTTCTTATGACCCGGCCGGGGATCGAACCCCAACCTCCCAGTCTCCGGGTGGACAATCTAAGTCCACTAAGCTGGTTCTCTATATGTGTATTACTGTAAACTTCAGATACTGCCTATAGTGTCATCATGTTCGTAGTAAGCAAGCACATTAATATGATTTAAATAGTAAGTCGCAATATAAATTTTCTGTTGATGGATTTATTATGGTATATTATATTATTATTAGTGAAATAGCTCTGTATTTTTAATGTTGTTTTCCCATTTACATTTTGAAGTCAATATCTACACAATTTAACGTGTTTTTTCGCACAACAAAAAGTTCATTAAACTTCACCACGAGCAGACAAATAGCGAACAGAGACATGGACAGATTTTCTTTTTTTTGTACGCTCAAATACAAATGGCCCCACATTAGCATAGCAATCTGGAAACCCTTCGTATTTGAATAATTTCAAATTTCTATGCTTTCAGTCATGGTCACTTCACCATGATGACAAAATCTAAAACGAATTGCCCAATGACAATGCAAATAATGCAGTTTGATTTATATTATTATTTATTTATTTTTGCATTCTCAATCTGCCGATTTTGAGAAGTAATTTGCTGTCCTTGTTCTAACATTTTCTGCAGAAATATGTTACGACACTGTTTTTCTCTCTCCTGAAGACGGAAAGCGGTTATCTCGTTGCCACACCTTCCCACGACAGTGTCAGATGAAATGTGTGTTGTTATTGCTTTTTCTTAAGAGCGGAGTTGCAATATCCTGTGGCGGAGCCTCAAGTGGAGAGACAGGGATGTTTGTGTGAATGTCTTTCCCTGGTTCTCTGGTTCACTCGGCAAAGCTATACAGTACAAAGTAAAACCCTCAGTATTCATATGACTCAAGAGTGCGTACACATGTAACCAAAGGGGTCCATTTGATGGCTTTAGTTTGCCTTGTATAAGTCTCAGAGTTACCTGGATAGGAAAATAGACATTGATTTATTTTTACTGCTATATCTCCTGGGTGTATAGCCCAGGCAGAAGGCAGAGGGCCCTGGCTGCATCAGAGATATGTGCTACTTTTGAAATGCATTCAATTAGTTGCTCTGGATGTTTGGGAAACAACGACACTACGCGGTGTCATTGTTGCTAATTAACACCGCCGACACTTTCTTTTCACACGGGCATTTCCACAAGGCCACTGACAGAATCCATTAGATAGAGGCCGGGAGAGATTAAATGAAAGGAACGTTTGTTTTGAAGGAAGTGCAAAAAGATATCAAGTCATGCAAATACATCAATGTAGGGTCAAAATTACCTGAGAGAGTCCTGAAGCAATACCGGTATATATGCTTATAAAAAGGCAGTGGCGTGCACAGACATTTAGAGGGGCAGGTGCTCAAGTGAAAAAAGGGCACCTTGTGCAGCGGGTGGAACCGGCCGGTTGCCTTAATAGTGTGCAAGATGTATAGATTTTGGGGCATGAATAATATATTAGAAGCTTGCTTTTATCAATAATTGATCAATGTCACCATGGTCCACATACTGTACAAAAAACCACATAGTTATACTGTACAAATAAATTGGGTTTATTTTTATTTATTTTCTCTGCACATTGCTGTCAAGAGGGCAAGGACAGGTGATGCTCTAGCACCCCCTAGTGTCTATCTGTGCACGCACTGTAAAAAGGAGAACGTAGTGCATTCTGATCGTGACTATCAAAGCAATTTTTATCAAAGCTACTTTCTCTATTATGCAATGCCTACTTTTAGGTGGAATATAAACCGTGATTATTGATAAACACACATTGAGTGCAAACGGTGTGTTTTTTTATTATGATTATTTTGCCTTCACTATTCATCACTTCATTATTTGCTTTCACATTCTATCCCTATTTGTTCCCATCTGTAGAATATTGTTTGAAAGAATTATTTATACGTATACCGTGATGTTGCTGAATTGTTATCCCCCATTTGGACATAAATCTTACAATTTACAATTAGGCCTACCATTTAGGCATTTAAGAGACACTCTTACTCCAGAGTGATTTACACATGACATTTCAATAATGACAAAAATGTGACATGATCACACAAACATTATCTTAACACAAACATTGAATCCCATTGACAATGAATGGCCAGCTTTGAGTGTTTGTGTAAACACAAACAAACATTGTGTAACACAAAAGTAGCACATATATCTGACGCAAATTGTGATTCCCGGAATGAGATTTTTGGCTGATGGATGTTCACGTGCAGGTCCCGAGACGACAGTCCCCGTTGTCAGCTGTGGAGGGTTTTATCTTCCCTCCATAAATGGTTTACAATTTCCCTGCATAAATGTTTTGATGCATCATTTAGTAAACTAGCAAATGGCCAAAAACAAAACTACAACAGTCACCATAATTCAATTCTATAAATTAGGCTAATAGAACAGGACAGGATTCAGGATTCGAGACAACTGCTCATAATTCGGGACTGTCTGTCCTGACTTTTTTCAGGACGTCTGCGGGTCACTCTATCTGGAGAGCATGAATGCGGTCAGCAGCAATTAGCAGCGGTGGAAAGTAACTAAGTACATTTACTTATTAAGCACTGTACTTAAGTACAATTTTGAGGTATTTGTACTTTACTTGAGTATTTCCAATTGCCAATGTTTTACTTCTACTCCACTACATCTCAGATACAAATGTACTTTTACTACACTACAATTATTTGAAAACTTTATACAATATTACTTTGATAATTATTACAAGACATACTGTATAGGCCTACATTAAACACTTCCGCCCTATACATTTCGGCCATTTGAAAATTGTCGATATACAAGCTCACAATGCGTCGCATCATCGGATATTTTCAGAGCACAACACCCAAGCGCAACCATACATGAAATGACCAGTCTTTTAGTTGTACTGGATCTCTTCTATATAGTCCCTATACGTGTCTCTGTGTCTGTGTCTTCATGAGTGTGTGCGTGCATCGGTGTCTGTGGGTGGGCATGAGCAATAGACCTAGCAAGTGTGTGTGTGTGTGTGTGTGTGTGTGTGTGTGTGTGTGTGTGTGTGTGTGTGTGTGTGTGTGTGTACACACACGTGCGTGCGTGTTTGAGAAACCGAGGCCATTGTGTGTTGGTGTTGGTCGTGTGATGGGTAAAACGCAGAGGTCAGCTATCACTTTGAAACATGCTGGTCCTTATCTCTGTCATGAGGCCTAATAGAGTAATGAATCAACATAAAGCCTGGGCCTCTCCTGAATGGACTGCTGCCTCGTCCTCCAACACTTGTGCCTTACTTTGACCACACTTACTGCCTCTGTAAGCATCTTCTGGCCTAGCTACGCCGTTGTTTATGGGGCGGTTTCAGAATTGCCTGAATCGCGGTTATACCGTCAGAGAAGTATTCACGCCTATCAGGGAAGCCTGTCCCCCTGCAGTCATAGAGAGATGGATGGAGGTCTTTCTCAAGTTGAAGAGATATAGGGTGGGGATGGGGGGGAGTGTGTGTGTGTGTGGGGTCAGGAGAGAGGCGAGGCAACACATTTGTCAGATGCAATCATCTCATGATCTCAACTCGTGGCCATGTCGTGAATCAATGACACCATTCATTGTGAACTTTGTGAGCGGTCGAATCAAACATGAATCTGCCAAAGAAAAAGTTAGTCTCCATGGTGCCCGACATGATAGGGGAAGAATTAGTGTGGTGGATGCATTCAATTGGCAGGCAGACAAAGGCAGCATGAGACTTGAGTGTTCAAGGTTTCCCATAGCTGTCATTTGGCCCTTATACTGTAGCTGAAAGAAAATAATATATTTTTGTGACTTTCATTATGCCATTAGTATGTTCAAGGCGATTCTAGTCTCAAAATAATGTTCCTCGATCCCTTATTATGCTAATCACTATAGCTTCATGTAGGGCAACCTCATATTCATAGATTTTCCTTTAATATACGAGTCGACGTTCTTCATTGAATATGCATGACAGTTCACGGATTTTCCCTATTGCTTGGTTGTGACATTGTACTGTAGCTCGATTTTGATATTTCTTTGTGAATTTTTGCATTTTTTGACAGCCCTTCCACCTTTGCATTAGGTAAGGTATCCATCTTACATGTCCAAACATTATGCTTGTATGAATTATTTAATCAAAGTTTAGTTTAATGCCACCCTGTCAGAACAACTGTCATTGGTGTGCCCTTGAACAACGTTGCTACTATAGCAACTAAAAAAGATCCCGCTGCCATTGCCCTACAAAGTGCAGTAAAAAAAAAGAAAAACAAAAAAAGAAAAAAGTTTGGAGCTACTAAAATACCCGCATTAGAATGAAGTGAACTAGCTTTTTACCATTCTAGCTGCATTTTACTGTGGGAGCCACTGAGAGGGATGAGGAAAAGAACAGGCTGATTCAGGGTGTGGATTTCTCCTTTAAACGTGTTTTAACTGATATTGTCATATATACGTGATATTAGCCTAGGGCCTACACACATTTAAAATCTGTTCTTGAGGATTACCCGCCAAAATCACAAAGGCTAATTTGACCTTTGGGAAACACAAACAGGTTGGTGTGTCCAAAAATGTAGTTACTGCACTAGTTTGTTTGAAGTGATTGGTCGATTAAGCTGCTGATGTAGAAGATCTGTAGACTGGTGGTCTGCAGCGGTGGACAAGAAAAAAAACAAAAGATTGGTCCATTCCCATTATTGGGCCAGTTAGATTTTCAACCGAGAAAACCCTGCCTTCGACAAGCCTCACCTTTCTTCAACTTATGCATGCACCTCATGGTACCACAGCACCTCAAAGGCCCTTAAAACAAGGCTCCAGACATCCCAAAACAAACTGGCCAGGCTACTACTTGGCCTTACTCCCAGAACCCACCTCACCACTGCTCGTTTTGCTAGGTTATGATGGGCTTAGGGTTGACCACAGAGTAGCCTACAGCAACTAGTCTCTACAGAGTCTACAAGATTCGCTACACCACTAAGATGTACCTGTCTAAATACTTCCCTAATGTCAACGAAGTCCACGATCACAACACCAGAGGGAGCTCAACAAACCAGCCCCCTAAATGAGCGATTCAGGGGCCATTTTAATGAGAAACTTTCACTTTTAATTGAGTAATATATGACCAGGAGTATCTATACTTTGACGCAAGTACAGTACGCATTCTTCAACAGCAAAGGCATTTCAGTCAATAACAACGACATGAGGCGTGCCATCCGCTCCCTCTGAGAAATAAGGCAGATAAACCAGCTATAATAATCCGCTTCACAGAAGAATGCACTGCTCAGACTAGGAAGGAAGCTGAAGGGGTCAGTTGTGAACGAGCACTTAACTAAGAAATCACACCCGTGTGAATTGAGTGGTGAAACTCCGTGTGGGGGTCCCCGGGGGGAACTTCCAGACCCACAGGAATGCGCCCAGAGCGCCGGCCCGGTTCCGGGGCTTCACCACTCAAAAATGCAGACATTGCCTTGCAGGCTTTTTGAGAAAGCAGGGAAACATTCAATCAACATGGACTGCAAACTGCAAGGTTGTCTCTGATCCATGTCTCTGGTTACCAGCACTTGTGCCTCCTCCGGTGACCCATTCAACTTGATACCATGTGTCATGGACACTGCTCTCACTTCCTTCCTGGACTACATCTAGAAACATTAAAGAGGAATGTGCACGGAGGTGTGGCGCGGTCTCCTGCGGGAGGTATGCACAATTGCACATGCTCAGTGTAAACAGGAACTGCGATGATGGAGTGTTCCAGCAGAGGTGCTAGATAGAAAGCTCATAACTTGTGATTTAAACCCTTCCCTTTTCAAATGTTTTATATCATCCACAGCACTTGAATGAACAGTATCCATGTTCCATTTCACAAAAATAAAAGTTTAACACATGAACTACAATCAAAGCGAGCATCAAAAGAACATGGAAAATCCACAAAAGGAAAATATACAAAAACATTTACATTCAGTAAATTTACTTGTCCTTTGTCTTTCAGTCTGTTATACACAACATTTTTTCCACAGTTATGAAATTGATTTACTATTAAAATAAAATAAAAATCATTGTACTATTCTCTTTTTTTTAACTTTGGAACTTGAACAAGACCAATAACTTCCTTGACCATTTAAACAACACCTTGCTACAACTTGTAGAAGTTGATATGCTAATTTACAAAGTGGTCACTGAAAGTGCCCACTTCAAAAAATAGGTATAGGTGTAATGGACAAATGGTGAGCAGGCTGGCCACCGGCCAGGCTGACCCCAGAAGAGGCAGAGGCAGAGGAATTCCTTTTCAGGTTTTTTATTGGTGTGTGTGGTTTGGTTCGTGGACGCACACAGTTGGAGGGTGAAGAGAGAGATGGTGCTGAAGGTTGGTAGACAACAAGCCGGTGTGGTGAAGCATGCATGAATGAGTGAGTGCAGCTAGTCCTATTTGTAGCCTCCCACACCTGTGTGCATTGAGCAAGCTGCCAGCCACTCAGCCTTGATTGCTGGATTGGCAGTGAGTCTCCATGGGCCTTTTGACAGTCACAGTCCCGCCCCCTTTCATGACGACGAGCGGCCCGTTAAGGAATTTCCCATTGATTCCCATAGACGTTTGAAAAATAATTCATTTAAAGACCTGTACAAAGCCAACTCGGATACTGACAAATCATGACAATAAATACGATGTTTCAGGCCAAACAAATAATTAGAAAGAAGAAAGAAAAACAACAAAAGGTGTTGTACCCTGCCCATTGTTTCTTCTTTCCAATTATTTGTTCGGCCCCCAAAGAAATGTGTTTGTCATGATTTGTCAGGAGGACTCATGCTGCATGATAAAAAACAACCCCACAATAATTAGTCAAGAACACTACTATACAAATCCAACTTTGTTTAGTGTGGTAATGCTCCTGCAGTATTTAAATTGTTTTTGTTGCGGAGCTGTGTGTGTGTGTGTGTGTGTGTGTGTGTGTGTGTGTGTGTGTGTGTGTGTGTGTGTGTGTGTGTGTGTGTGTGTGTGTGTGTGTGTGTGTGTGTTTGTGTGTGTGTGTGTGTGTGTGTGTGTGCAGTGTCAAAGTTACTCTTAAACAGTAATTCATTACTTATTGTCAGGGTGCATTCAGAGGACCCAAAAGCAGTACGACTAAAAGGCAGGATTTTTTATTAAACTAACTTAAACTTCCCATAAAATGGAGCAGGCAAAATAAGGACACAGTAAACACACTGACATGAAAAGACGATCTGACAAGGAACTGAACAAAATGGGGTATATAAATAGACAAAGACTAACTAGACACAGGTGAACTCAAAATACAATCAAACACAGGATAGGCTAACAGAACTAAGAGGACACAGGTGAAAACACTGACACATCACAAGGTAGGTGAGACAAGGTAGGGAACAGTAACTAGGCAGACAGGAAACACGTAGGGACCATACTACAAAATAAGATACACAAAACCTGAAAACCAACAGAGTAACAGAAAACCAAACAGAACAGGGAAGACAAGGCAAAAATACTGAACATACAGAAAATAACAGAATAAGGACTGCAGTATTAGTAAACAAGTACAAAGGCAAGAATAGTAACAACAACTTCCTTTCTTGACTTAAGCAAATACAGAACATGAATCAACCACCATTAAGGTCAAGCCAAATATTAGTCCAGTGGTTTGACCTAAGTCAATGCTCAAAGGAGCAGAGGAGCGAGGCGTGACCCTTATTACTTATTACTTTTAAAAAAAGTTATAAAGTTACACTACTTATTACTCCCTGCCAAACATAACTAGTTACTTATTACTTTACCTATTACTTTTTTCTCTCATCCCCAGCCTTTCTCGGCCCCACCCCTCTCCAATTGTTTATATTGTGTTTAGTTTCCAAGATGGCCGCAGCACCAGGAGGGGGTGGGGCGGAGGTGAGCGGGTGGGGTTGACATATGCCCTTACTGGGCTGCGTTCACACATTCAAGACACCTGTCTTGGTCTGTCTTGTGTCTGTTTAATGGCCACTCCAATGCGTTTCCAATGGAAGCCCATATGGTTTGACCAAACATTTTGTTTGATTGGTATCTATTCACGTTTATTAGAACAACTGCCTCAAAAAAGAAAGACACTGTCCTGCAGCCTCTCCATAGAGAGCACGGAGCCCCATGTGCAGTATACTGTGGCTTAATGTCCACACAAATCTGAAATTCTGGAGAGAGACCAAACATTAATCTTCGAGAATGGCATGATTTCTGAAGCCGTCCAGGTTTTTGCATGGCACAGCTCATTTTCTTTCCAATACCATTAGCGTTTCATAAGGAGCAAGTGTGTAGCCTACTGCTTACCACTTAACCACCGGCCGGGACATGATCCATAAAACATCCAAAGCCAAAATGCTGTTATACGATTTACTTCACTGATTGTCTAAAAAACGTGCACAAACTTATATGGTTGTGTTTGTTCCACAGAGCGGTTTTTCTTTTTAGACCTTAGGGGTTACATTAGCATTGTTTTTCTGTTTGGATTGCATCAGAACAGGTATACTAGTGTACAGTGATCACTTACATTGGCTTTGTGTTTCTTGGCATCTACAGTACATGTGTCCCAGATGGATGAAGTGGATCTACAGTACACCAAGCCCAGAAAATACACACCACAAGCTTTCAACATACTTTGTTTGTAGCGTTCATTTAAGGTGTTTCCATTTTGGAGAGAGACTATAACGTTTGTAAACGTTGTGGTACTCTCCTTTGCCATGTCACGGTGCTGACAGTGGATAGATAAATCATGATTCTGATGATTCATGCAGCCCGTATGCTTTCTTTCCTCAAATCATGCCCATGCCCATGCCCATGTTCCATTCCAAGAATCGAGGAAAAAAGCCATTCCTGCAAGATGTGTCATATTAATTCACTCTGTACATCAGAAGTTCTCAAATTGGGGTCCGATTAAGGACCCCCAGGGTGAAGAAAAAAAGAAAGTTTTTATACACACATCTTCTCTGCTGGGGGTCCCTGGCACAAAACAGATGGGTCACCGTGAAATACATACCAGAAAACATCTGAGAACCACTGCTGATGGAGAATATAGCCTACTGTATGGAACATTTGAGGTCTATACAGTACTGTACTGTACAGTATAAGTAGATCATGGTGCAACTTGCCCACGTTAGTACGCTACTACACTCCTCCAAAGAGAATGCATACATCAATTTATTTCCTTTGGCTTTGAAAGTACGGTTCTCTGCGTAAATTCCGTAAGTCTGTTCATAGTTTTCTTTTTCTTCTTCTTCGATATCAAAGGGAAACGCTCCCTCAGCTCCCACACACATCTAGCCCTTGTCTTTGGACAATGGACACACACACCCACACGCACACGCACACACCCACACACACACACACACACACACACACACACACACACACACACACACACACACACACACACACACTGCTCTTATCTTTCTGTTTCATCTCTCTCTCTCCCTCTCTCTCTATCTCTCTCTCTCTCTCTATCTCTCTCTCTCTCTCTCTCTCTCTCTCTCTCTCTCTCTCTCTCTCTCTCTCTCCAGCAATGGTGCAAGTGTCAGCATTTCTCTCCCTCTCTTTGTACTGCATCTGTTCCACACTCTGGTCACAGTATGTAATCTTGGGGAAAAAAAATCCTCATCCTTTTTCCAGTGTGTTACACACTAGTGCTTCCTGGTGCTATAGCCCCAGCTGTCCCCTCTCTGCCAGTGTGTAGCCTGCATGCATGTGTGGATTATGTTAGTGCACTTTACAACAGTGCAGGTTCGTAGATTAGATATGGATTCATTGGAAGGATCGATCCACACTTCCGTTGGCATGGGGCCGATGTGTCCTTCAGCAAGACGAGGCAAAACCATGTTGCTAGCCTACTACTGATGATGCGAGATAATATTTCACTGCTCCCGTAAAAGAACAGAATCTAACCCCCTTTTTGAAACTAGCTCCTCGCCACTCGTCCTACACACTTCCACTTGGTTTGAGGCTTGAGCATAGATATATAAATAATAGAGACGGCACCGGAAATCCCCTCCCATCCACTTGCATTGCCTTGTGTGTCTATTATTTATATTTCTATGCTCAAACCGAGTGGAAGTGTGTAGGGCGAGTGGTGAGGAGCTAGTTAAAAAAAGAGACCCTTTCTTTGTAGTTTGTAGAAAAAGCTTGTAAATAAGAGGACTACCCGCTTATACTATACTACCACTTTGTGCAGTTTGTAGCTAAAGTAAATAAGCTAAAAGACCCTTCGGTTGTACCATTTGTGGCAAAAGCTTATAATAGCTTGGAAGACCCACACAGAAGAAAACCCTTTACCTGTACGTGTTGTGGAAAAAACCACCAGTCATTTGCTCATGAATCCAGGAATGCGAGAAAAACAAAAAAATCTCCATGAATTCAAGGCATCATGGGGTAGGCCTACTCACTTTACCAGACTGTTGCCTTCCGCGATTTCCAAACGCTTCATCATACAGTCTGGAGCCTTCTCTCCACTTCCGTTTCGTCTTTACAGTCGCTCAAATGTATTCTAATATAAATATAAATCATCTAAGGCTATAGCTTGTTGCTGTAAATGTAAAGATATTTTGAACGGAAATGGCAGCTTCCGTTACTCAGCTCATGGGGGCTATAGGTCCAGACTCTATATAGCATTCTGTTACTCAGCTCATGGGGGCTGTAGGTCCAGACTCTATATAGCATTCTGTTACTCAGCTCATGGGGGCTATAGGTCCAGACTCTATATAGCATTCTGTTACTCAGCTCATGGGGGCTATACTGTAGGTCCAGACTCTATATAGCATTCTGTTACTCAGCTCATGGGGGCTGTAGGTCCAGACTCTATATAGCATTCTGTTACTCAGCTCATGGGGCTATAGGTCCAGACTCTATATAGCATTCTGTTACTCAGCTCATGGGGCTATAGGTTCAGACTCTATATAGCATTCTGTTACTCAGCTCATGGGGCTATAGGTTCAGACTCTATATAGCTTCCATTACTCAGCTCATGGGGCTATAGGTTCAGACTCTATATAGCTTCCATTACTCAGCTCATGGGGCTATAGGTCCAGACTCTATATAGCATTCTGTTACTCAGCTCATGGGGCTATAGGTCCAGACTCTATATAGCATTCTGTTACTCAGCTCATGGGGGCTATAGGTCCAGACTCTATATAGCATTCTGTTACTCAGCTCATGGGGCTATAGGTCCAGACTCTATATATCATTCTGTTACTCAGCTCATGGGGGCTGTAGGTCCAGACTCTATATAGCATTCTGTTACTCAGCTCATGGGGGCTATAGGTCCAGACTCTATATAGCATTCTGTTACTCAGCTCATGGGGCTATAGGTCCAGACTCTATATATCATTCTGTTACTCAGCTCATGGGGCTATAGGTCCAGACTCTATATAGCATTCTGTTACTCAGCTCATGGGGGCTGTAGGTCCAGACTCTATATAGCATTCTGTTACTCAGCTCATGGGGCTACAGGTCCAGACTCTATATAGCATTCTGTTACTCAGCTCATGGGGCTACAGGTCCAGACTCTATATAGCATTCTGTTACTCAGCTCATGGGGCTACAGGTCCAGACTCTATATAGCATTCTGTTACTCAGCTCATGGGGGCTGTAGGTCCAGACTCTATATAGCATTCTGTTACTCAGCTCATGGGGCCTATAGGTCCAGACTCTATATAGCATTCTGTTACTCAGCTCATGGGGGCTATAGGTCCAGACTCTATATAGCATTCTGTTACTCAGCTCATGGGGGCTGTAGTCCCAGACTCTATATAGCATTCTGTTACTCAGCTCATGGGGGCTATAGGTCCAGACTCTATATAGCATTCTGTTACTCAGCTCATGGGGGCTGTAGGTCCAGACTCTATATAGCATTCTGTTACTCAGCTCATGGGGGCTATAGGTCCAGACTCTATATAGCATTCTGTTACTCAGCTCATGGGGGCTGTAGGTCCAGACTCTATATAGCATTCTGTTACTCAGCTCATGGGGGCTGTAGGTCCAGACTCTATATAGCATTCTGTTACTCAGCTCATGGGGCCTATAGGTCCAGACTCTATATAGCATTCGGAGATTGTGGAATAGTTGTCTGGCTACGCGAGACTATGGGGTGTCTAATTGAAAGAAATTTTTTTGGGCTCCTTTTTACTCGTTGCTCCTCCCTGCAAACCATGAGGTTTATGTCGTGTCTTGACAGAAAGAGGTAATTGCAACAGTTAACACCCGTAATTCAAATCAGGGTCTCCCGTGTGGCAAAGCAACCATCTACTGTACAGCTCATCCCAGAGGAAATCTGCCGTTGGCCAGTATAGAGATATTGGGCTTATGATGACCTTAAGGCAGGGTTACTTTGTCAAGCTGTAGGTGACCTGTATACCTGACAAGGGATGTGCCAATGAGACATTTTGGCCGACATCGATATCCGATATAACTAATTGCTGTTATGGCCGATAACCGAATCTCGATACGATCTCATTCTGTATTGAAAAATTATAATAATTGTATCCATTCTGAAAAATACGTGTAGCAGGGTGTCTGCACTGCAGGCTTAGGAAAGTCAGATTTAAAGCGCAAATAACATGCATTTTAAAACTGCTTTTAATATTTAATAATCATATTGTCTATGTCCCTCAAAGTTATTTCTAATGGTTTGAGCCTCAATCACCACTCTGATATAACCAGGCCTTGTCATTTCTTTCTGGACTTTGAAAGCAGTTTTAGCTGCAGTACCACAATGTCCTGAGGTGGTGGGGGTGCTGATATGTAGATTATTTAATATTTGAGTCATTATAATACTGATGCTAGATAAAACCAGGCTTGTTTCCATTCCATGCCAGCTTGGAAAATCAACAATGGTGGACATTGTAAACAAAGTGGAAATGCAAATTTGCAACTGAAGACTGAAGAAAAGGAGGAATTATACAAAGTAGGGTGACATTGATGACATCACGATGAGGCCAAAATCAGTCGAGCTGTTTCTGAGAGCAATTTCCATTAAAACACCCATATGACATGAAGGCCTGATTGTTCAAAATTGGTTATTTGTGGGGATAGAAAACACACATGGGAGCCCCAAAAACAGAAAAGAAATTGAAAAAGTTGAATTTTATGTTATAGGTCCTTTAACTTAAATACCGTATATTTAATATTGTGAGCTTGTAGAAATATTCAAGCTGTTACTTTGGGCTTGTTAATCTGTAAGGACAGACCGGTTAATCGAACCGATGCTGATTAATCTAAAAACAACTAAAATCGGCCGATACCGCCGTGTTTACCGATTAATCTCCCATCACTGACAACAGTGTCTACTTTTCTCAGTCATAGAGTATAGTGTAGAACACTTCCAGCCATGGGAGATGCATATACAGTAACATAACTACCATAAAGAGTAGTTAAAAATACATTTGTATCCATTAAAATAAGTTACTGATGGCAGCTGTCGTGCATTCTCATACAATAGGGGGAGGTTCGGACGCATGCCTGTTTGGCATCATACACATTACATTTTGATTAGTCTGTGGCTCCTGGCTTTGTCGTCTGAGATCCCTTCAGTAGCAACACACTTAGCCCGCACCAGACACAGCAATGCCTTTGAGAGAGGAGAATATAATGGTTCTCATTTGATCGTTTTGTTTTGCCTGCCGTGTCTAACTCAGAAGAGGCATGAGGTTTGGCATGCTCATTGCTTTGGATTTCCTCTGTGGAGCAGACATGTATAAATCCCTTTACACTCAATACAGCGTGGCTTCCCCATGGGCAGGCTTTGCATCTGAAATGTTTTGTACAATTAGTTCAAACCTTTTTGGTCTGAAGAATGAAACATTTCTGCCACTTCACTCTGAAACATGAAGCCTAAAGCCTCACACATACTCCAGTTTTTAGGTGTTGACCTATACTCACCGCGGTGGTTGGGAAAACTGCATGATGTCACTGAGCCACGGTGATAAACGGCTCACCGCTCACCCCAGAACCTCCCTCTGTTTTGACTAACCACCACGGTGGTTGAGGTGGTTAGGTTATCACCTAAAAACCGGAGTATGCGTCCTACTTAAGGGTGGCACATACAGTACACTACACTGTACTCTGTCTCATATTCTGCACCGGAAACTGTGATGTATCACTTTGGGTGGTGTGACCAAGATTGACTCATCGTGCGTTGTTGAGTCTGGACCAAGGGGGGCAGTCAGACAGATATTTCGTGAAGCCACTAAGTAAATCGGGACTTCCTGAAAGTTCATATAATGGCCTGTTGTGGTGCTGTCATTGGGCCCAAAAAAAACCCATAGCTCCAATGAGGCCCATGTATTTGGGCCCAACTTCACCTAGACTGTATTACCTTAATAAACATGGTCATGAATACTTTCTGCTTCCAGTCACTAGTTTAAAGTCTCATTTCTCATGTCATAATATTCTTTTTGGAAAATTATGGTCCCATTTATTTAAAAAATGACCATACAGTCGCGTATGTTCTGAGGGATGTACCGTTACAGTCTATGAACAGGAGCCACCCCCCGTTCAGTCAAAATAAAAACCAACAAAGATTAAGGGGGGAAGTCCCGCCTCGTTGTCTGGGCCAGCCAATGGCCAGCTGGGCCCAAACGGAGCCAGCCAATGGCCAATGGAGAACCAGAGGCTTCATCCATCCAACCACCTGGGAGGATGTGGGGCCAACAGCTGTTGGTCACAACCTGGCCGGGGCTTGTCGTCGTACCTTGTGCGCATCTGGCACTGACCCCTACAGCGTCCTGTCGGCGCTATGCCTAATCTACAAAGACATTAATGCGGGCCGCGCTGCCCCGAGGCTACTGGGGAGGCGTTTTAATCTCACTAAGTGTTCTGCTGGCAAATGGATTGTATTAATTATTCTCTTGTTAAGGATGTGAAGGATTAGCGTTTTGATCACCATTATAAATAGGTAAAACGAATAGTCTTGATTTGTTTTTTGTTCTGCTTCAGTAGGTCACCCTGCATTAAAGGGAATTAACAATGTTGTAATGGTTTTGGTATATTGGGCAATATTACTCAACAGAGTGATTATGTTACTTATTACATATTACACCTTAAAAACAAATATATATATATTATGTTACTTATTACTTGGAATCAAAAGTAATATATTATATTTCATATTATATTACTTTTGCCCCCCCACTCGCAAAAAATGGATCCAACAACAACACAGTCAGCTTATTTTAGAACTGAATCCAATTGTTTTGAATAATAATAATATTATATTATGTATAGTAAAACTATACCTAAACCTAACCTCAGTAAACTATACCTAAACCTAACCTCAGTAAAACTAACGCAGTGGCTGGGGGGCGTTTCCAAGAACCCGAAGCCAAATTGGAGAGAGTGAGACTGACTCTATGGCGCGGGCTCCCGTTCCCGTTGCAGCCCTGGCGACCGACCGTCGAACTTACCGACCGCCGCGTCGGTCGGGTCAAATGGATTTCGCCCTTGCTGAGAATAAGGTTGCGAATACAAGCGGCCAAAATGAGTTTTCTTCGACGGGTGGCTGGCATCTCCCTTAAAGATAGGTTGAGAAGTTCAGTCACACGAGAGAGACTCAGAGTAGAACCGCTGCTCCTTCGCCTGGGAGGAGACCCCGGGGCAGACCAAGGCGCAGTTGGAGGAAACACATCGACTCACTGGCCTTGGAACTTCTCGGATATGTTGTATAATACAGTATTACTAGTAACTTGTTAGTGCCCAACATTGTTGGGATATGAATGGAGATAGACAGCTATACTACTACGTTTTAAGGGCCCTGTTTGAGTCAGGCATGGATGGGAGCCTAACTGCTTACGGTGAAGCTTCACAGCATGATGTTGTGTCTTATTGCTCCTTGTTTCACACACTGGGGTGATATTGGCTGATGTAGCCCATACTCTAACGCAACATGGTCCTCCTTTGTCTTAGATTTCATACACCTGTCTCTTGCCATCGCCCTCATGATTCACAGGGAATGTCTGCATGCAGGCCTCCTGATCTTCTGTTTCTGCTCTCTCTCTCTGTCTATGGCATCATTGTAGCATAGATTGCCTCTCATCTCATATGTCTCACTGCGAGTGCAGTATTGTTTATTTTTGGAGGTGGGAATTAAGGGCAAGACAGCACATATTGCAACTTGCCTCCTGAAGTCGAACCGTCTTGTTGAGCACGGAGCGACTTTGTAAAAAATAGGCCGTAAATGTTTGGTTATAGTTCTTGCCGAACTGCAAGCCTATACCGAACAGTTCAATACAAAATATGTTATTACTGTGTGTGTGTGTGTGTGTGTGTGTGTGTGTGTTATATATATATATATATATATATATAATCCTTTTATTGTGAGGAAGTATAACTAAGATACGGAAATACTGCAACTCTGCTGGCAGTAAGATGAACAAATGGGATATCTGTGCTGGAATTGAGCAGTGTGTGTTAAGCCGTGCTTGGCTCTGGCTCTTGAAATCATAAACAAACAGGCATCGACCAGGACTGAAAATGAGAGAGAGGGATACATACACTTGCTGCCAAAAAGGAATAACACTGAATTCCACCCAATATGTATAGGCCAGATCTACATAAAAAAAATGGATTGGCACAAAGTAAATGTTATGAACCAAAGTCCTGTCTTTTTGCAACACTGAACCCGCCTTTTCCCTCCTTGACACACACTTACGCAGGGCTGTCCTGTTTTGATTCATTTTCCACACCACTCACACAGCTATAAGAGTTAAGTAACCACTCACGCTATGCTGATTGGACGATTTGACGGCATGGGTCCCGCTCACATTTCCTCTGAATACTTACAGCGTATTTGTGATAGTTTCTGTATGGTCTCTTTTCCTCCTGGATGCGCACATCAGGAGGGAAATGAAGCTGACTGGGGGAATAGAGAAGAGACTATTTTCCTTATTTCTTATCAGCGGGCGACAATGGGCTGTGTCAATGAGCAAACCCTAAACTGTTTTACCTTCAACAGCGGTGGAGCTCTTCACCGCAGACCGCAGTGTCTATGATGACTGACTGCATGAGCAGCAGATATTAAACATTATTGAATCTTTCCAAAGGCCCGGAAAGCAGGATTTTAAATTTGATACGGCTGATGAAAGTCCCGCTGAAGATTGTGATGGAAGTGCTTCAAATGTTTTAAATCTTCCGGCTGAAATGAACCTGGTTTTTGTCGGGTCATTGAACCGTTTCCATGCATCAGAAAAAAACATACTCAAAAACCAAAGCATCAAAGACGATCACAGAGCCATACAGCAGAACCTTTTCTTCCCTATAGAGCACATAGTCACTTCAAATAATCCTTAAAAAAAAGGACAGCACCACATGTGGTGTGTGTGTATAGGGAAAATGTGAGAGGGAATGAAAGTGACTAGGGGAAGAAAAGATTTATAAGAGAGGAGAATTATAATTGGTCTGAGGTTGAAAGCAAAAGGAGTCCAGACACATATGTCATGCTAATGAATCAGGCTTCATGAGAGGCAAGCACACATTTTATTTTCAAAGACACACACTGTAATTGGAGTTCTAAGAAGTATAGCCCTTAATATCTTCCTCTCTTTCTGTATTCTCTTTCATTTGATGGTAATCCCATCCCATATACAGTACAATATTATTTGCCCTGGGTGAAGGGATGATTAAAGGACAGAGAGAGAGGCTTAAAAGCCATATGGGCGAGGGCCAGCAGTACCATCCGTGTTGTCGGCAAACTCCCTCAACAAACCATCTATTTTTTTACACCCTAAAACATAATCATCAGGTAAGGAGGAATTTATTTTTTCAAAAAAGTGTACAGTATTTGTTAAAATTATTATTATTATTATTATGTGGACATCAGCCCACCAGTTCATTAAGTATTCCTGGTTTGCCTGGTGGGCGGCGAATTGGTGAAACGGGTGATCCACCTGAACTGAAGCCACACCCACAGCTGTTGTTGTATGATAAAGGGCGAGGGGTTAGGAGATTACATTGTGATGCCACTATATATCACTGTTGTTTTTTCATTGGCACTTGGCACTGACTGTCAAGGTTTCAGCCTCCAAGAAGAAACCCTAAATTACAAAGGGAAGACATCATTGCACATAACAACCACACCAAGTAGTCTAATGAAGTACTGTCACCTCATAAACACATGAAAAGCTGAAAAAAAGACAACAATCACAGCACTCTTTAATCTTTAAGTGATGGAGTCACCAAACACTTTGATCCCAAACGAGATAGCTCAAAAACTACTAGCCTCATTGTAAATTAAATTGTGTTGCTGCGAGCATAAACCTTGTATCTCCATATTTTAACTTGTGTGTGTTTCTTTGTAAAGGTATGTGTTGCGAGCTACTATATAAAATGCTACTATTTTTTAATAATAAAAAAGGAACGGTTTTGGACATACAAGGTTTCCACTCAACAGCAACGGTGTTCTCCGCTGTGCACGGATGAACCTGAGTCTGTCCCTTTCCTCTAGTGTAAACCTTCTCTTCATCCTTTTCTAATTTAAATCATTCTGTTTATCATTTATTACTTTGATTGTGGTACAGTACTTTATTTTACAACGTGTTCATTTAGTTTCCATTCCTCGTGAATATATACTATATTATATATTATAGCGTGCGTGTGTGTGTGTGTTTAATAAGTGGGTGTAGCATGTGTGTTTGCATATTACAAATGACTGTGTGCCATTAAGCTGCGCTGTGCCATTTTTGATGAATAATGCTCTCTGAACCTTTGGCCTCAATTATGGCCTACTTGCTTTAGTTATTAGTATTTCATTCAGCATATATCTGCCATGTCTCCAATCATTCAAATGCCACGCCTGATAAAGGTGCACAAGAGATCAGTAGCAATGGGAGAAAATTACTCATTCTTATTGATGTAGCCTACTGTATGTTCTAAAGGCCACTGTGGAGCACATAATTGCTCATGGAGTATAATTTATGTAACATCAAAGTTAAAAACGGATGAAATGCAGTATGGAAAGTCAACTTTGACCGGCAGCCTTGCTTTGTTTGTACTGTAGAATTTATCTTCTGGCAAGATGCGATGGTTTTTGCACTTTTAAGCAGCTTGAGTGTCTCAGTACAGTTTTGGCCACAATGCAAAACCTGGGCATTAACTCAACATTATGATTATGCCAATGGAATACTTCCAGTTTGTTTAGCATTTACATTCCGTTTACATTCCATTTACATTCAGTATTGGAAAGGCAGGAAAAGGGCACTGGTTGTGGGGAACTGCATGCTTTTGGCTTCATCCTAGTTCTGAATGATTTATAGGCCTTTTCACGCTTGACAACATAAACATTCTAAATGGGTCCAAGTTTATTTCCTGTTGCAGTGTTTGTGAATATCAGTAACTGACAGGAGATGAACTTGGCCCCAAGCTGTTCCCTAGCAACGCAATTCCACAGGCAAGGTCTATGGTTGAGTTTGTTAGTGTACATGTCGGCAATTGACCCCATCGTGTGGATATTAACTTTAGGGTTGCATTATGCAGGCAAACATCAGTGAGTTTAAAGGGATATTTAACTTTCAAAACATTTCTGGGTCATTTTATCGTCTACTCTGGCTTTTGTGAACACCCGGGACGGTTCACAAATTGCTCCAAATAATACCACGTTTTCCACAAATGTTCCTCAGTATTCTGCCTATGATAATAGCCTCTTTCTGCAGCCTTACTGTACTTCCACCGTGTACAGTAAGGCGCATAACACTGCCTTATTATGTGTGGAGCAACATCATTATCGTCATCATTTTAGACCCCTCCCCCTTTTATAATTATATTTTTCATGAATATTCTTTTGCGCTATTCCACACTATTAGCATGTAAGATATTGTATATTGTTGTAATATTACAAATTTACAATTTAGGCTTTTAGCAGACGCTCTTAATCCAGAGCGATTTACATTAAATTAAGCAAGAACAAAAAAGCATGGCAATACATCATACATACAAAGTAGTTATCATGAATCATACACACCGGTAAGCTAAGAATGTAACAGTGGAATATCTATATAATGAAACTATGCATATACTATATAGTGCTATGTTTATATAAAGTCTACATAAACTGCTATCTAAGTCTACATAAAATTCTATCTAAGTTACATAAATTGAGCCTTTGCATACGCCTGTAGGAGGTCGAGGCTAGGGCACGTACTACGGCAAGTGCTATTAAATAATGCAGGTCTATATTTTCTAACAGCAGACAGCATTAATGAAGAAAAACTGTCGAGCTGGGGATAACGTTCTACTACTTGATTTCTTTCAATTAATTTAGTAGTACACATGCAGGCAATAATACAGTTCTGATCCTCTATCCCTGGACCACTTAAAATAAAACTCATATTTGTTTCACCCGGCAAGCTTCAACAAAGTCAGTATTTTCTACTAATCGTCAATTTATGAACATTAATCTATAGCTCCCATTCACAATAAAAGGCATTTCCAATTCCCTTCCAATAAAGGATCCCAGACATTGTTTGTTTAATGGCCTGCTTTTCAGTATGTTTCCTGCTGTGCAGCACTGCACATCACAAACAACCAAACAATAACCATAGCAAATAGTCAGGGAATATTATCAGAATAATGTAAAATCTGGGAATACATGTTTTATCAACAATGTGTTTGTAAAAGTGTCTACTAACATACTCCCACATTGGCCCTGCCCTTCATGCCACTCTCCGCCCTCCACGTCAATCTACCTGTCCCCTTTTATACCTGCCCAGTACCACCCAGAATCCTCCTTGCTTCGCCCGCCTCGCTGCGTCGCACACTAGCCGCCTTCCTACAGGCTTCTCGCAACCCACCCCCACCCCTTCACCTCCATAGTAGCTCCTCTCTCCGCTCCCCCCAAAGGAGCTACTAGTACTACATCCACCTCGCCAAAAGTGGATCAAACGATTAAAACAAAACTCTCTCCTCTCCTTTTCAGGTTCCTGCGGGGGGATATCGTCCATGCGCACCGTAAGACGAACGCCTTACGACGAGTGCCATTCGACCTCTTCCCCAAAGACTCCAGGGTCGGCAACCCCCCGGAACCTACACATCCGCATTCATTAATATCCCCCGACTAAAAATGGTGATTTATAATACTGCATGATTACATAGCTGCCTCATCAACCACAGTGATGTGACCACCACACCACAAATTCATGGGATCACATTACATTGTTGTTGTGTTTTTTTCACACATTATGGAAAGGCAATGCCACCTCAGAATGATAATTCCAAAGAGAACGTTGCAGTAATATCTGCAGCACATACAGTGACAACACCTCAACACCATGAGCATGTACAATGCACATCAGATGCATACTGAGCGGGACTGTCTGACTCCTGCTGTTGCTGCCTGTCATCAGCTTTCAGCAGCCTCCTCCTGTGATCTGCCCGGGCTGTGAGGTGTGTTTGAGTTGGGCTTCTTTCTTCTATCCCCTTCTTCCCCCGTTACTGCTGCAAATTAGCGTGTTTACGTTCAAGTTTGAACTCCTCCTAAGTTTGACTTCAAGCTGAAAAGATGATCATGACATTGTTAACTGGCCAATCATTTTGTCAACTACAGTACACAATCTGGGCTTCATGCTCTTGACAGAAATCATGTCATTCAAGTTGCATGTTGTTGTTTTTTCACTGATGTGGGATTTCGTAGCCGTGTTGGGGAGGCTTGTCAAGTAGTGGAAGTGTGCCAGACTGCCAGTTACTGTCAGGGTTGTTTTTGGCAGCACATTTTGATTTTAGTTTATAGTCTCTTTAGTTTTAGTTTCTTGAATAGTTTTCATTTAGTTTTAGTTACCTGGAATGTTTTATAGTGTTAGTCTAGTTTTAGTTGACTAAATATCATAAGATTTTAGTCGACTAAATCTACAGTTGATTTAGTCGACTAAAATGTATTTTGGCGTGCCTTGATGCCGTCGTAATGACTGTTTTTACACTTGCTGAAAATAGCCGAGCTCACAACCAATTGTTGTGCAACCATTGTAAAAATGACTTATACTGGATCTCTTGTCCAATGGCCCCTTCCTAACATTTTAGTCTAGTTTTTATTTGTTGACAACATTGTCAGTATATTTAGTCTTAGTTTTAGTCATCATACGTAGCATAGTTTTTATTTAGTTTCCATTACATTTGTCAGTGGAAAAAGGTAGTCTACGAACATTTTTCGTCTTAGTTTTAGTCGACGAAATCAACGGTTACTGTCACTCAGGGAAAAGACAAGCCTGAAGAGGTAACTATAGCTGCGGTCGGACATCCCGGTCAGTGTAAAATCTTTACACTGACAGTTTTACACTCACCCATTTTCAACCGTACTGTAACTCCATATAATTTGTCCTCACGAATGCTATAAGATGGTACTAATGTTTTTTAAATTGATGCAACAATGATGGCTTGTACTTCAGATGCAGAAAGGCTGTAATTTATATTAGCTTGTCCCATTGATGTTAATGGGACAAGAATGGACAAGAACCAAATGGAACCTAACGGGTCCATTTGGTTCCGTTAGTTAAATTTCAACATTGGTTTTACAATATACATTGGGGTCCCAGAGATATAAATGCCATTAAATGGGGGTCTGTAGACTAATGCATATAAAAACTGAGGGTCCTTGAAATTAAACGGGTTGAGAATCGTGAGACATCCGGGGGCATCCGGGGGTCCCCAGCCAAAAACGTTGAGAACCCCTGACCTATACAGTGAAAGGCATTTATGACAGACAGACAGATGGACGGATTCCCTCTCTAATCAATACATCTTTGCAATAAATCAATGCAAATGAATCTGAGCAGTCCGGATGACACATGTAAACAGAGTGCAAGAAAGATTGTCTTTGCTAGGATTGCAGATTCTCCCGGCGTCACCTCATTTGTGTTCGTGACGGATCGACGCGGTATAATACCTACTATCCGTGTGTAAAACCTTTTGCCAGAAGGCTATAAGGCGGAGGTGTTGATCACAGCTGTGTGACTCATCTCACTCAGACTACAGCTAGGCCTATATAGCTTCACACAGCATTACGGTGACAGAGCCCTTTTAACAGCAGCTGCACAGCTCATCAGCGTGATTCCTTTTTCCTGTATTTAGGCACGGGGTATCATGTTATAGAATCAATTACATTTGTCAAATTAAACAAAGTAGCTGGAATGTATCATATTAGTTAACGTGTTAGCACTGAAGCTTGGGTTGTAAGTAATGATCCCTTTTTCCTATCCTTCTTCAAGGTCCCTTTTCTTATTTTTTCTCCCCTACATTTTTATCCCACGATAAAGGCATGAGGGGGGGGGGGGGGGGGGGGGGGGCAGCGGACTGACCTCATGCCTCCTTCTATGCATGAGGAGTCCAAGCTGCTTCTTTTCACCTGACAGAGGAGAGTTGCAGCAGTATATATATGCCGGTATTGATATGAATACAGATTATATTTGACATGTAAGATTAATAACACCACGGCGTGGGCCCCATTGCAGGAGAGATAATCAAATCAGATCCGCCCTAATCATATATATCCTGCTGAGGGCCGTAGATAGAGCCAACTCTGGTTGGCAGGGAAACGCTGAAGGCGCTCCACCCTACAGGCCAAAGCTGGAACTGCAGGCGAGCAAAAGAGCGTGCAGCTGGGGTTTAACACAGATCGCTCGTTCACGAATCGATTCAGGCCATGGAGTTATAAAGGACAGAGTGCGGACGATCGAGGACATGGGAATTGTCCTCGTATTGACATGGGAACGAATCCCCACCTTCTGAAGACCTCCCTTCTGGCTCAGAATATGGGTCTGGTGGAAGACAGTAAGACACTCAACGCTTCAACGTTGGCCAGCCGTTCTGGGGGCTTGGTTCAGGTGCGCTCCGGGGGGGGTGCAGTAGCCTACTTAGTTTAGACAGTTTTTGGTTTAGACTAGTCATTGGTTAGACCAGTCATTAGTCCTACATCTACAACCTATCTCAAACCCTCACCCTAAACCTAACCTCCCACGGGGCAGCACACCTAACCTAACCTAACCTTAACCCTTGTCTAACCAATGACTATAGTCTAAACTAAGTATAGGGAGTTCTTCCAGGTGCTTCATTAGAGCAGGACCAAATGCGTCGATAGAGTAGAATGTAAATGATGACAGCATGCTCAGTCTCTCAGTTGAACTGTCGTGATAAAACTCCTATGTTCATCATCATCATCTGTCATTAGGGGAAATAAATTGTTGAAAAACCGACACAACATCCCATCCACAGTACGTAATGACAGTAAGATTTTGAGGTGACGATTATGCTATAGCTTCATGCAGTGCTAAATACAAATTAATTAGTTTGAGAGCCAGCCTCCTGCAAGGATAGTTACGTTCGGTGTTTGAGAGTGATTTGACAGTTTCTGCATATTGTATATAGTGTTCGATAATGAACTGCTGTGGCGGCTGTAATTACAAAAAAGGTTTCTGATAGGACATGGTGTTTATCTACAGGCAGACTGCATTGCATTGTGTGTGACAATCAACACTAAATGTTAGACCAATGTCAAGAAAAAGATCAAATTCACCATCATTCACCTGTCCTGATCTTAACCCATGTCTTTGATCACATGTTGGAATTTATATATTTTGTTTTTTGTTTTCTCAACAGATTCCATCATATTCACAAATTATTCTGTGATTAAAGGCAGGGGTGGGAAACTTTGACTCTGGAGAGGGTCACTATGTCCACACTCATGAACTCCAGAGGGCACATTACTGTCGTGGCAAAAATAGCCGATCTACAAGCTCAAAACTTGTCGCAGTGCAATGCGTTTTGAGCTTGTAGATCAGCTATTTTTGCTGATTAAGGTCTGACTGTAGAGACTATAAGATGTTGCAACCGTTCGTGTCCGTCTGTCCGACAAGGCTGAGAAGCATCCATACATGCATGCACGAGCCACTCCGACAGGCTGTCAGCGGCCGGTGGTGCGGGGGTGCTGATCGGAGAGAGAGGGGTATATGGGTGAGGAAAGATAACAATTTATTATTAAAGTTGACACCGGAAATGATACTGCTCATAAAGAATGATTAATGGTATATACTATTTGTGTCAGTTATATTAGATTGATATTTTAGCTCTGCGCTAGAGGATGGCAATGTCTACTGCCCCGTGACGCCGTCCGTGGGTCTGTCGACCAGTCCGTTGGGTGTATAAGGAGCACAGCATGGCCCAAGGGGGGGGGGGGCGGCTGCTTTTAGACTTCCAGTCTTGTCCAGAGCAGAGGTATAGCTTCATTTCTGTCAGACACACTATAGGGAGCAGTGCTGATTAAGCTGTGTTTTGGCATTGCTTGTGCTGTTGATATTGGATGGCTCTAGATTGTTGATTCTCTGTTCCTGTCTTCCTGCATGACTGCCCTCTCCTAGTCTGTTTACTGTCATCATCTGCTGGGCTGGATAATGAGTTTCTCTAACACACACACACACACACACACACACACACACACACACACACACACACACACACACACACACACACACAACACACACAACACACACACACACACACACACACACACACACAACACACACACACTCTCTCCCAAGTCAAGTGCTGTATAACGTCAGGCTCTTGGCCCTGACCAGCAGTTGTTGGTTCTACCATCAATGAGACACAGGCAAACCGTGCCCTTTGGATTATGGAAACACTGCAGTTGTGCTGCTGCAACACTGCTCAAATGTTGCAATGTGTATTTTATTGTTGTTCTACGGTGAATTACGGCATTATTACAAATAGGATGAGCCGGTGATTTAAGGATTAAATATGTGTTATTATAATTTTAAGAGCTTGGGTGGCGCAGTGGTAAAGTGCCCGGCCACCACAATTACACCGTGGTGCATTGCTTTGTCGAGTCAAGTGTCACTGAATTAAAAATAGACAACACCCTGGTGAAAGACCCCCAAACCCTTGCTAGTAACCTAATTATGTATTTTCTAAACTCCTATCCGCCCTATCCAAAAAGACCTCCCCATCTTTAACCTAGAGGAAATTACGGAAACCGAGATGGTAAATATCATCAGATCACTGAAAGCATCCAAAGTCAAGGATGTCTATGGGCTCGATACAAACTTGTTAAAAACAAATGCTGAATCTCTAAATCTGTCCATCAGACAACGCACTGTTCCCCCTCAATGGAAAGTTGCAGTGATAACACCAATCTACAAATCTGGCGCTAAAACTGACATGTCAAACTATAGACATAAGCATCCTACCAGTTATATCAAAGGTGGCTGAAAAGTGGATTGTCAAGTCTATCATCAAACACCGTCCAAGACAAAGGCCACACCACACTGCATCCCATGCAGTTTGGGTTTTGGGCCTTCCACTCCACTGAATCAGCAAACTGCCTGTTCATAGACAAAAATAAAGTGTGCTTTGAACAGAGCTCCCTGTGCAATGGCGGTGTTCCTGGACTTCAAGAAGGCGTTCGACACCGTCTGTCACCGGGTCCTCTTATCCAAAGTAACACATTTTAATTTCTCTCCAGAAGCTATAGAATGGTTTAGTTCCTATCTATCCACCAGAAAACAGTGTGTAAAGTGTCAACAGTGTGAAATCTCCCTACCACACCTGTTCTGTCGGTGTCCCCCAGGGCTCAATACTGGGTGCAATTTTGTTCTCTCTGTACATAAATGACCTACCTGAAGTATGTAATAATGTCCAGATTAAACGAAAGCCCGATAGGGGAATCAGTACCAGAGCAACAACTCGAGGAGACTGCGAAGTGCCGCACCGGCAAACAACATTGGGCCAAAATGTCCTCTCAGTACAGGGTTGTGTAGCATGGAATGGCCTTCTTCTGCGTATAAGGGATTGTGCTACATTTCCCTCTTTTAAATAATCTGAAAAAATGGTTGCTTGAAAACCAAAGCTGCAACCATTTATGATTATTTTAGGTGTATTTCTTTTTTATGCTGTGTTCCCTATGTAATGTCATGTAAATGTAATCCTCTGTTTTTCCGTTTTGTGTTTCCTGTGAGGACTGCGGATGAAAATTAGCAACTGTGCTATATCCGGTGTATTTACGTCCATGTGACGTCCATTAATATGCATTGTCCTGTCCAAATAAACAAATAAAGTAACTGTCTACATTACTACACGAACACAATTCACCCTCTGTCAAGTCCCGCCCGTGGTTGTGCCCCTCTTCGCACCCATTGGTTGTCGTTTTGTGGTTGGACAAAAATCCTCTCTCTCCATCAGCTACCATTGAAATAACGTGTTTCTCAGTTGCTTCATAATATTCCGTGCACTCAATTCTTATTTTAAACTTGGTGTCAGTAAAAAGGAACATGGACATAGATTAGATAGATAGAAAAGATAGATACTGTAGATAGATAGATAGATAGATAGATAGATAGATAGACTTTATTGATCCAAAATTGATCCGAAATTCAGCATTCTGCATGCCAACAGGCAGTGTTTGGTGGGAGGAGTAGGACGAAGGCTGTTTGTCCACCCAGTGAAGGGGGGGGGGGGTGCTCCTCACTGGTAGGTGAGTCATCGTTATTGGTACAATACAAAAAAAGTATTATTACAGTTCAAGAGCAAAATTTGAATATCTGACCTGTTTTTGGTTTCTTTTTTTTTGGTCTTCTTCCCATTCCTTGGAAAACTACAAAATGACGAGAGCTACAGAATATCCCTCCTTTCTTGTATAAGCTGCGAGTGTTACAAATCCATTGACATCACTAGTACCATGGCCTTTATGTTCCACTCAGTACTCATACTGGATTATATGAATAAGCGTCAGGAGGTTTAATAGCTTGTATGATGTGTCATCATGACATGACTCATGACTCAGAAGATTTGACAAACAACAAATACAAAATTGTGATGCTATGAAAAGGTTTTGGGTCAGTAAGTAGCCTACTCAGATCTTATACAGTACTAGTAGTTGCAGCTATTCTACAGAAACACCTCAAGAGGGTGATTATCTATAGGGCAGTAAAAATGTTCTATCAAAGCTCACTTTGATAGAAAATTGTACTGCCCTTTTCAAGGGTGTGGAAAAAGGCATATTACAATGAGAGTGGGCAATAAGCCCTAAAATACTTTGTCATTTTTTGAAGCAATGCATCCCCAATGTGGCCTTAAATCCTTAAGCCTGCCACCAGACTCACATCAGTCTTTGTGATTGCTAAGGCTTACAATATCCCTGTCAGTTTCGTCAAGCTGATCCAATGCACACGCTCATTTATTTATTCCATCTTTTTGCCAGCTCATTTTACCCATAGTGAACCATAGAGGCATCACAGACGCATCTGTTTTGTTTTCTCATCCACCATAGCTCTTTGTCATCTTAGGGGTGGGTTGCAGCTGATATAGTGCCTCTTTTGGGCAGTGATGAGTGGAACGTCCTTCAATGTTAGCTCCGTTCAGACAACAGAGCATCAGTGCAATGTGTGGCAGGTGGTGCCTTTTCAGCAATGACCAGAAATATTGATCCATGCTTGTCTTGACCCAACCTAATGTTGGAAAGTATTGTCAATCACTTGTTTGACTATTGACAGCACAAAGCAGCCGTTTTTTTAATCAATAAAAACTAAAGAAAGAAAAACTGTTACGGCCATTAATCACAAAAAGCATATAGCTAAAATAATCACTATATGGCTTCATCAATGACAGACACTATAGGGAAACAGATGTCCTCAGAGTTGCCAGGACAGAAAGGCGTTTTTGTACAATATACAGATTCTATAGTAACGGCATGGTTTCCCTGTGCAACCTGTGGTTGAAAACAACCACGAAACAGTGGCCTTTAAATAGGCAGAGCCTTTCTGACAGCACCAATGGCAGCCTGCAATGAAGTCATTAGTTCATGCCCTGCACCTGTTCAATTTACCGGTACTTCTCTAATTAGAGTCATCAATGCTGGCTGCTACTATAGACTGGCTTCCAATGCAACTCAATAATGAAATAATAAACTAAAACGTAAGACGAAAAATGTTCGTCGACTACCTTTTCACTGACGAAAACTACATGGAAACTAAATTAAAAGTAAGACTTAAATATATTGACAATTTTGTCAACAAATAAAAACTAGACTAAAATGTTATTAGTGGACAAGAGATCCAGTATTCATTTTACACCTGGTTGCATGCTGAAAATAGCCCATCAGCTATTTTCCCGCGGCAACCGTGGTTAAATCCGCTACCCTCTGGGCTCTAGAGGGTACCTATATAGGGTGCAAAATTTTGAAATTACGATATCCACTTATTTGCAGGGTCATATCTGCCGATACCAATTCTGACCGATTCAGATATTATACAGAGGCCACAATGGAAACAAGCCTATAGGCCCTAGGGGCTTGGCCCAAAGCCTGTTAATAAAGTATTCAATCAATCAATAAATAGCATTATACTCTTTTCCAAGTGTCAACTGAATGACTACTGAATGAGATGAGTACGCAAATTAAATGTAAAGTTTATTTTTTACTTAATATTTGATTTAATTGGCTTTTCTTCTAGACTAGAGGTACTAAATTTTTCATTTATTTTTGCTGGTGAAAAGTAAACCGATAAAATAATCTGGATTATTTTGAGACCGATATGGCATTTTTATGGCCGATATGGCCCATTCCGATCATGCTACTGATTATATCGTGCATCATACCTACCCTAGCGGACGTGGGGAGAACATGCAAACTCCACATGCACAGAAAGGGCCTTTTGCCAACCCTACCTATAGGGTATGGGCACTGATGATGTGGGGGGGTGGGCACGCCCCCGGCGTCCCCAGCGGGAATCGAACCCAGGACCTTCTAGATGTGAGGCAACAGCGCTACCAACTGCACCACCACGCCCCCTCCCTCCCCCTAAGATTTGAATGGTAATATAACATTAACATATAAACAGATAAAAGTATACAAGTACTATGTTAGTTCCATTGATCCAAGCGGCAAGCTGGAACACAATCGATTGATTGATAATTAAAATGAATATGCTCAGAAAATGCACACGGCACACGTATCTGATGACTTAAGCATGAGGTGAGCTGACATTTCTGTAGCAGCGTTAGCTGAGCTGTGAGGTTCACAGTGGTCAAGGGTGCACATCTCATTACAAGCACGGGGGGGCATTGGGGAAACAAACAATGACTTTTCTGAAGGTTGTTTTTGTTTTGAGAGATTACTATGACATACATCAGCACAGCAACATATGCTGCTTGTCAATATGTGTATGATATCTCACAAGATGAGATGGAGACATTAAAAATGCAGCTATTAAAGTCTGCATGATTGTCCACCCATCACATTTATAGATGACATTAGTATAATGGCCCTTAATGATTCCCTCTCTATCTGGATTGAACCACCATCAGTGAAAAGGCGTCTGTGTGAGAAATGCAACAACAACAAGAGGTTGCCAGTAAAAAAGTCACATACCCGTGTGAAATGAGGGGCGCTCTGACATCATTTCTCCGTTCACCGTCAATGGGACTAAAATATTATGATATTTAGTCTAAAAACTAAATATCATTCTAAAACATTCCAGGTGGCTAAAATGTGACTAAAACTAAATGAAAACTATTCAAGAGACTATGACTAAAACTAAAATAGAAATTTGCTGGCAAAAACAACACTGATATGCCAGCCAGGGCTGGTTATAGCTTATTGGTCGAGTACATATATCTCCGACCGACCCTTAATTGGTTCCGGCCAGCCTGGATGATCTGGCATGACCAAACATGGGGATATAACGTCAAAATCTGAACACCACCGACTGCTAAGTAAATGTCTGTTCCCACTTTTCAGTATCCATCATTTCAAAAATAAGCCTTCCAGCATTTCATACACGTTCCAGCTACTACAATTTCACATATTATAGTCTTGTTTTTCCACTCAGGACATACTGTGTATGGAATGCATTTTAAATAATGTGCTGTACCACATGGTTTTCAGAGTCTCCATCCATGCAGCAGGGATATCTGCTAGACATGTCATTAGTAAAAGCCCAAGGGGATCAAATGCGATCATTGTGTTGAAAGCATGGGTTCTACCATTATAACAATGCACAGTGTGGGGTCTATAGCTGGTAATCGTGTCTTGTTCATAGCCTGCTAAATTATTTCTTAAAGAGTGAGCTAATCTTTGGCTGCAAGGACTGACTTGTTCTTGTTCTGATGAAGGTCAAGAGCTCCAAGACATCATTAACAAAGTATGCACTTGAGAGAGTGTATCACGCCGTCTTTTAAGTCTCACGTTGTGTTTAGGCTGCTGCTCCTCTTCTCTGGTTCTCTTATAAGACCAACATTATAGCAATTGTGATTTTGTCTTTTGCTGACAAATATTGTCATTTAATAAAAATGTTTCATGCTGATATTCATGCATTATAACAAAATCTACAACAAAAAACATCGCATGGATGCACCTGGGACATATCCTCAGTGATGTATCCCAAGGTCTCTCGAACATCATATACCCCTCACTCAGGTGACCCAGCCGGGGTGATCAAGTCCTGACTTACGTCCCAGTAGCTATACCCTCAATCAGTCCCATTAGGGAAAAACCAGAGCCACACAATCCGTTGCTCCGGAACTACTCTGCCAGGACTGGGAGAACCAGATTCTGGCGCTTGGAAGGACTATACTGTAGGCTCTGTGGGTTGACTTCTGTCCAGGCCCCTCCTACGTCTCACCAGGTCCACTCCTGCTCTCACCATTATATTTAGTTTTGGATAAACCTTTGCTTTTTAGTTTTTGATAAACCTTTAAATATACTGCATACTGTAGTGTTATTGGAAACCAAACCTTTCCTTTTTTGGGAAAATGTAAGGAAACAAATTGAAAGATTTTGTGAGTCATTATGGGGAATATTAACATATTCAGTCAAATCTACTAATGACGATTAAAGTTTAATAAGACATTCACACCTACAGGAAACCATTAAACCAAAGCATCAGAGTACCAGGCGTCTTATTGTTTTCAAACTAAAGCAATCGGTTAATGACCCGGCCCTCTTCAAATGGAGAAAGATCAAGTTGATTTAGTTAGTGAGAGGTGAATCTTGGGCTAATGCAAGTGTTTTTCACTTGCAGGGGAGATTAAACTGCATTCTACTGAAGTTAAAAGCACAACGTAGGGTTTCTAAGCAGTTGCCATATCAGCCCACATGATTTCAATCATTTCATCATTGCAGTTGGGGGTGGAAATAAGGTCACGGTCTCCACTTTGTCTTACCTTAGCTGTGGATGTGTTTTACTTATTGCCTTTTTGGTTGTCCGTGTCTTCAATCTCAGTTGATTTGTCCTGTTTTTGGCTATATAGAAGTGTATATTTATACGTCTTGTAAACGTCCACTCACAGTTAACAGTTTTTGTATTGAGTTGTGCTTGAAATGTACTGTAATTCTGCAAACTGTTAATAAATACTTCAATAAATCAATCAATTTCTCATAGGAATATACTGAAAGCAAATAAAAATATTTTTTTCAAGTACTTAAACAGATACCTAATCATAATCAATCCTATTGTCTATTTTCTGATGGCGAACATTTCTAGAAAATAGAAGATCTACAAACTCACAATGTGTCGCAACCAATGACTCCTAGTGTGTGAATGCTTGGATACTCATGCTGTTGATTGATTGATTGATTGATTGAATACTTCATTGGCAGAAATGTAAACACTTAAGCTGTCTTGTTTCAAAAATCTTGTTTCAAAAATCAGATCATCATAAATAAATAAAAAGGAAAGATATACAGGTATATTATAAGGAGATGGGGGAATAGTATCACTTGACTAAGGGGGGTGCAATCAATTCCTCTCCCTTTGGCATCCTGAAAGGTGGATTTCCAGGCCTGTTGACTGTTGAGGGAGTCCGGGCATTCTATAGTCTGTTTGGGTGGTACCAGATGGCTGTTCTCACTTCCTCTTGTATTGTGGCTGTGGGTGTATACGTCGCTCACTTCTTTGAGGTAGTTAGTCCCTAATAGTCAGGTATATGCGGGTACTTTTGTTCAAACAGACGAGAGCACTTATTCCTTGGAATGTGTTCTCAGATCTTGATACACGGTGTAGCATAAGGTCAGACAAGATATGCACGGTGAAAACACTCGTCAATCCATGAGCAACGAGCCTGTGTAGCGACAGCAATCCCCCCGAGAGAGCAGACTGGCTGGATAGCAGGGAAACAAATCAAGTCATTGTCATCCTCTCCAGATTGCTATACGTGCGATACGACACTCAGTGGGTTTTCATCCCTTTTCAGATCAAGGACCATTATTCATTCGGCATTTGAGCCACGGACCACCATTTGATGACATTTAAAGCATCGCAGACCCAAAACCTGAGAATATTTTTTTGTTTTCAATGCTGTATTGATGTTGATACCATAGTTGAGAAAACAGGCAAACGTTGATCATTGATCATTGAATTTATTCTACATTCTCTCTAATTGTGCAGATGTCTCGTAAATTAAGTAATGCAGATAATTTTACTCTTGAGAGTGTAAAATGAAATTAAATGAAAATGACCCGGCCTCCCGGGTCCATTTGGTTTCATTTTACGCTCTCAAGAGTTAAAGATCTAATAAGGGTCCATTTGGTAATCACCAACTCTCCATCATTTAGCTCATGGGCACCACCTGGAACCTCCTCAAGGACCAAAGGTGGTCCCCGGACCACTGGTTGAGAACCACTGTGATAGACGATTATATATGTTAGATGTACAGTGTGCCCATGTTTTGCACAACAACACTCAAGCAGCAGTCTGGGGCCCATTATGATTTCATGGATCCATCTGGTTCATATATCTTCATTCCGTTTAGTCTAGTAAATACAATAGTAATCCAGATTTGACTAATAGTCATCATTGTATACAGTATGTAGCCTATAATATTTATTACATACATACCCACCACCAGGCAGCCATATCTGTTAGGGCTGGTATCAGAAATCAGCGCTTGGGTTGAAGAAACCAGCCTAGGAACCAAAACTATAAACCGCACGCACGCACGCACGCACGCACACGCACGCACACGCACGCATGCACTGTCTGGGGGTACAGGGGGCTTTCACATATGGCCAAACGCAGTAGTAGGCCTAAAAATATAATTAAGTGCATTATTATATTGATTCAAACAAAGTGTATTTAAAATGTATACTCTACACTCAATAATGAAATAAGGTCAAAACAAGAACACAAATCATCAGGCATACAAGGGTTTAAAGGGCAATAGGGTAAAGCACCCATGTTTTGTAGGGAGTCCCCTTTCAGATCGGGCTGCTTGAATTAAGTGATCATAAAGCTGTAATGGCTTTGGGGCTGTTCCTTGCCGATTACCCTATAGTGCAGGGAAGTTGTGAACTTAAAAGACTGCAAAGATGCTTTGCGTGCAGCTCTTTGACATGAAATCCATATTTATGGTGATGTAAGCACGGGAGGGAGACTAATGGATATAGCGGAGTTTGGTTTTATGGCTCTCGGTTATATAAGATAGATAAAATAAACCTTTATTGATCCAAAGAGGAAAATGCAGGTGTCACATAGCAGCAACAGCAGTGAGTGAAGCCCATGGAACAGGTGAAGGTAAGTGTGAGAGTCAAGAACCACAATGAGATAGATAGAAGAATGAACATAAAATAGAAATAAAATGGTTTGACTTTATAGATTCTGATCTGCACTCGGTCTCTGAATGAATCTATCGCTAGTGAGTATACAGTATATATGTACAGATTGTCAGCATGGCCGAAATAAGTTTTCTCTGACGGGTGGCTGGCATCTCCCTTAGAGATAGGGTGAGAAGTTCAGTCACGTGAGAGAGACTCGGAGAAGAACCGCTGCTCCTTTGCCTGGAAAGGAGCCAGCTTAGGTGGTTCGGGCATCTGGTTAGGATGCCTCTCGGGCGCCTCCCTAGGGAGGTCCTCGACGCACGTCCCACTGGGAAGAGACCCCGGGGCAGACCAAGGCGCAGTTAGAGGAAACACATCGACTCACTGGCCTTGGAACGTCTCGGAATCCCCCAGGAGGAAGTCACTAATGTTGCTCTGGAGAGGGAAGTCTGGAGCGCTCTGGTGGAGCTGTTGCCCCCGCGACCCGACTACGGATAAGCGGTCGAAGATGGATGGATGGAATATATGAACAACAGTGAATATGACCCTTGGGGCTTTAAAATCCGAAGAAGTCACGACAATTATTTTCATAACGCTCTTTTATTTGGCATTATTATTCGGCACGTAACACGTCAAAGCAACTGCCTCAATGGGCACCGAAAAAAAGACACATTTTCCCACGGCAATTAATCACACAATAACACAATAATATAATGATAATATCTGTCCATACATGCCCCCGAGGCATGCTGGCAAATCTCTCCACGGCCACTTTACGGCCCGGGATGCCACAATAACATGTGCAGCCTATCGTCAGTCTATCAATTATGAATATGCGAGGGACTCTTGAGTGACTATAAATAAGTCTCTCTCCATGGTTATCCTCAACAGACATCTGTCAAGCTGGTGCTGCAGTGTACGACATCCTTGCTGCCGGAAGTCTTGCAACCTTGAACCCACATAACAGTCCCCGTGCAAGTGTGCGAGAGTCCAAGCTGGAGCCCACAGTGGTAATCCCACAAGAACAGAACTGACAGCGAGGTCTCGTATGGCGGGTCAAGCTTATCGGTTGACTGGTGCAAAAGGACTGTCCAAGTCGCTATTATAGCCAAAGAAAAACGGCTATGTGGAATGCGGAAAGAGTTGATGATTTTCTTTTTGGAAGCATTTTGGATATAGGCTAGAAGGTGTGTGGGGTTATTAATCAAAAAGACTGTATATCGTATGAGTGAGCAATCTTGTGTGGTGTAGCAAAGTGCACTAAACATTCATTCCCTCTGGAAAGCAATTTATTGGATCGCTTTCATTCCTAAGGGAGGACTCTGCAGTCTGCACAGCAACTTCTAACCATTTATACGTGAGGTTATTTCTGTTAGCACGTGCATGCGTGCGTGCGTGTGTGTGTGTGTGGAGTGGGGGGGGGACGGGAGTATATGCAAAAGTGTCAGGTAGTTGTATTTTAATGCATGTGTGTGGGTGTATTTGCATGTGTGCGAAAGTGCATTTGCACAGTACAGTTTGTGTGCATTCATCATATTCATGCATGGTAGCGTGTAGCTGTGCAAGTGGAATGCATGCATGAATGGGGCTGCGGATCTGCAGTATCTTTATACTGTACATACATCTGTGTTTGCATTATTAATATAGTACACAGTAAACTCCTCAGTATGCATTTTATTCTGAGAGCGTACAAATGGAACCAAATGGAACCGAAGTAACTGATGGAAATAAATGGACCAATTTGGTTCCATTTGTATACAAGATGAACGTGGAGAATTTGACTGCGTAGACACATTCCTAATTCCTATAGTATTTTCATATACTTCCTCATGTTCTCTAGGTAAGGGGTTCTCAGCATGTGGGTCGCGACCCCTCGAGGGGTCGCCAAAGCATTTCCGGAGTCCCCGGCCAAAAACATTGAGAATCCCTGCAGGCTACAGTAGCTAATTCACCACCACAATATAGGCTCTAGTCTATGCACGCAGAACAACATTTTCCTACTTGCGGAACCCCTTCCCTATACTTCCTTCACAGGTGTTACCATGAAGCCCAGGATGGCTTGATTCTATACGCTTTAAAATAATTCATATAAATATTTTTTGTAAAAACAAAATAAATGAATGGCCGATTTTTCAGTGGGTCCAGAAAACCACGTCCACTGCTATGGCTTATTGAGCCATACTAAGATGTTAGGACAGAGAGACTTCTCTATAGTCTAGGTCACTGGTGGTTCCTAAACTTTTTCATGTCAAGGACCCCCAAATTTACACTAGGTAATTAGCCCCACAGACCCCCATTTGAAAAGGTATGCCAGGGACCCCATAAGAGATTTTTTTTTATGGCTCTAGCAGTGATTCTTAACCTGTTTAATTTCAAGGACCCCCAGGTTTGACATTGCATTAGTCTACAGACCCCCCATGTAATGACATTTCTATCTCTGGGACCGCCAATTTATATTGTAAATTCAATGTTAATATAACTCTGAGTGTACCAAATGGATCCTAACGGGTCCATTTGGTTCCATTTGGGCTAGCGGCCCTCAAAAAGTGAGGACAGGAAATTGAGGATTATTATTTAACAGTCAAATGTTAAATGCTAGAAGGCTTTTTTTTACCTTTTTTTGTATATATCCTCTCTGTAAATAGTATCCAACGCGGCACAAATTAGCACAAAAAACCCAACCCCCATTGAGGGCTTGTGGTAGGGGAAATAGACAATAATGCACTTTTGCACAAAATAACACCTGGACCTCTTTGGTGGGGTCGTAACAACTACAAATAAAGGTAAGAAAGCCTGTATGGAATTCTCCTTTGAAGGACCATGTACCGTACAGTGTTACGACATTATTGTCCAATGTCAACATCGGCCCAAATACGTTTCATTTTGTTTTACACTCAATAAGCATTGCAGAATGCACGTAAAAAAAATGTGTCAATGTCAGCCGAATCATTAAAAGCGCTCTTTGAAATCAGTAATCTTTATTAATCAATCAGTTATATTAGAAATACAATGACTATAACATCATTTGAGGGGGGAAATAAAACGTGTCTCTTAAATGTCTCTTGAAACAATGTCTCTCTTTTATCGATCTATTTGTTTTTATGCTCACATAAAAATGGTCAATGCTGAACGATGTCACGGATCACCGTGCCTGTCTCTGCTCGAATGGACTCGGTGTCTGGCCTTCACCCGGCTGCACCCAGACAAGTTCTTCCACGCGGAAGTGGAAGAACCATTGAACCTGAACCTGAACCTGAACCAACCCACATACCGTATCTACATGACAGCACCCCAGTGGGAAAATTAAAGATTTGACGTTTTTTTTCTTCCCACCCTAAAACATGATCATCAGGTATTATTATTATTATATAAGGATGAATAATTATGTCCAAAAAGTGTACAGTATTTGTTCAAATGATGTTTTTTATGTGGACACGACCACCAGTTCATTAAGTATGCCTGGTTTGCCTGATGGGTGGTGATCTACCTGAACTGAAGCCGCACAAACAGCTGTTGTATGATAAAGGGGGAGGGGGTGATATTGTGATGTCATCACTGCTTTTTCCATTGGCACGTTTGACTGTCAAGGTTTCAGCAGAAAAACTGGAGAAAAGTACCAATATCATGGCACGCCGTCTTTAAGATCTCTGGGAAACCCTGGCCACAACACATGCAGAACTGGGCCAGTAATGTATTACAATGATTTGAATTACTTTGGGAGTTTAATTTGCACGCTGATATGCACTCATGTTATGTCAAAACAAATTCAAAACAAATTCCTATGCTATACACAAATGGCTAATAAAGGTATCTGCATCTGAATCTGAATCTGAATCTGAAATATACTCCCTGGAGGGCAACATGCATGGGCAGAGGTTTGCACTTTAGACACAATCTGTTCCACAGTGCCAGATAAGCTTGATTGATGCCAGGGAAGCAACTGAATCAATTTTAACTTTTAATTAATTCTTGATCTGCTTCACTGGCTAATCATCCACTGGCATCTGTTCATAACATGTCACTTGAAGCTTACCATTGCATTTGAGGATAGAAGATGATTGAATAATTTGCTTTCTTTAGGTCACATTCTCACCTAATACTTCGGTAGACTCGATGCAAATGGGCGGAGAAGTTGGGATTCTTGCATATCATCCGCAGCAATTGGAAACGCAGCAATGTTTTCAATTCATAAACTATAGCCTACACAGTGGAATCTATGGTGTTAAAATTATACCCATAATAACGTGCATGTGTCGTGCCGTCGGAGACTGGACCTCTCTCTCTCTCTCACTGTTCCTTTGGGCTTAGAGGCCTCAGCACACTGAGCACAGACAGACAAAGTCCCTACTCCCCACACAGTGACAGCACTCCATGTTTATGCACAGACAGACCGACAGAATATTCTGTAGGCTGCACTGCAGTGTTTTTATGTGTTTCCTTAAGCAATTGATGAATGTACTCGTCCTCATTTCGACCAGGGCTTCGGTCTCCTCATTCGACCACGTCTATCCACGGTAACGGGACATCTTTGCGCTGCGTAAAATATGCCTTATCCGTCTCCAACTGTGTTTAGCTCCTCACCCGCTATACATTGTTTGCTTCATTTCCTTTATTTGCTGCGGATTGCATTCACACCTGCGCCGAATCGTGAGTGCGATTGGAAGCGAAGTGAAACCCCCGTTTTTGGTCGGAGTAGAATGCGGTTCTTTGATGCGCATTATGATTCAAATGATGCTTCACACCTGCCAAACGAAGCGCACTTTCCGACAATGTGCAGAAGGATTCGTTTTAATCGCAGTAAAGCTTTCTGGTGTGAAGGTCACCTTAGAGAGAAAAATGGTGCATTTTTATAGCGCCTTTATCCAATATATATGTGTGCGTGTGTGTGTGTGTGTGCGTGCGTGCGTGCGCGTGCTCACGTGTATAATCATGTGTAAACCGGGAGAAGGAAGATGGGACAATAGAAATGGGGAAAGTAAACATTATATAAAAACAAAAAAGGCATAAAGAAAAGAGCACACAGCATGGAAGGCTCAGTCCTTGCATAGTCAGCCTGCGTTCTGAATGCTTCCCCATGTCTCTCTCTGTCATTGATCTGCCATTTCCTATCTGTCACTTGAACAGCTTGAAAATATGCCCCCAAAAAGGCATAAAAAGCCATGGCTAAAAGAGAGGCAATAACCGTGAAAGGGCCTTGACCTAAAAGTACGGTTTCAGGATGACTTAAAAGAAGGCACATATAGGTCAACAAGGAAGGCCATTCCAAAATGTTGGCGCGCGGGTTGCAAAAGACCCACCACCCCATAGGTAATGAGGAGAGTTTAGGAGCAACCGAGAGGGCCATATCTGAGTATTTCAGGCTGTGCTCAGGCTCATACAGGACCAGCATATCTAAAACCTATATGCGCCTGCATGGGCCTAGGCTTTAAAAGTCATCAGTAAAATGGTAAATTAAATTCTGAACCTCACAGGCAACCAGCGAAGAGAAGCAAGGATTAGTGCAATACTATTCTTAGAGTCGGTCAACAGTCTTGCAGCTGAACGAACCATGGTTCCCTTTAGCAGGCTTCTGAGATCCTCTGTCCAGAGCTTGGTGGCTGTCCCTCGTAACAAGTCTCAAGAGTCAAGACCAAAGGTCAAGACCAAGCCTTTGCACAATTGCCTTTGGATTGTGTTAATCATTTTAAAATGCTGCTAAAGGCTCATCTTTTAAGATCATCTCAAAGATTTCCTATAGGGCGCTATAGCCCCTCCTATATATACTGGTTGTTGTTGTTGTTGCTACTTGCTACCTTGTTGATTGCTATCCTGGCTGTGCTCTGGTTTGCACACCATGCAAACATGTTTTATAAGATCATCGCATATACATATAGCTCGTTTTGGACACGTCAGGGTTTCACGTTGCACTGCTGTCTCGTTAACCCAGCTGGGTGCAGGGAATAATAACCTAATGTCGTCCTGACCTAATCAATCAACGTCACCGCGGTAAACGCTCCATATAACGTAAACGGTTAATGCTCACTGCATCCACGTAAGACATGCCTATACAGGCAAGTTACATGATGACCACCACGCAATGTACAGTCCACTGTACAGGCTATTTCGTTTCCAAAATGCTTAGTATTGTACCCGTCGTCGCGCAGCGCGCCTCATGTGTCCAAAATAATGGATCTGTATGAGCGGTGCATTGGCAGTTGTTTGTAGGTCTATTCTTTTGGACACTGTGACGCACATTATACAGAGGCTGAGAGGCAAGGATTGATGTAAACTACTATCCAAGTTGGCAGTTGATAATAATATTGATAATACGGGACTGTTGCACTGCTGCACGGACTGGACATAACTGCGTCACTTCTGAGGAATTAAAGGGGGCTGCTACTTGTTTACTTACCCCTGGAAAGCCAACGTGTTGAACGTGAGTTGCATAAAATCCTCTCTCTCTCTCTCTCTCTCTCTCTCTCTCTCTCTCTCTCTCTCTCTCTCTCTCATAACTTAACATGTGGGGACATGAGATCCTCTTGTGTAGCATTGAGCAAAAACATGGGTTTTGATATTATTGTGAGTACCCAAAGCATGACATTTCTAGAAATGTCCTGAAGAATATGTGAGTGTACACAAAAGGCTTCGTTAAAGGTCTCTCTCTCTCTCTCTCTCTCTCTCTCTCTCTCTCTGTGGTCAACAACACAGCCATGCAAAATAACACTTGACAGTTATGAGGTGACCAAAGCTTGTCCTGCATATAGCAACAGTTGCTAAACTATATGGATTGGCATTGGACAATCGCTTTTTGGGGGTGGGGTTTAGCGAAGGGCAAATTGTGGATGGATGGATGGAGGGATGGATGGACAGAGAGCAACTTATTATTGAATGAATACAGTCAGAGACGGATCAACCCCTCCGAAGGCCCTGCATGGCGCTACACCCAATCAAAAGGCCCCATGCGCGCGTAACACAATCAGCACTTTTTGCATTTGCATGTTCATTCACCGCGCACGTGGCCGCCGCCAGCACGAGCGCCGCTGCTCCCCGCCGACTGGATCTGCTATTTTCGAGTCTCCTCCCAGGCAGGACAACGGTAAAAACACCAGCGGGGGGTTCCTGTGTTGCGTTACATTGAAATTGGTGAGCTATGAATACGGTTTTGACGTAAGCAACAGCTGTACCTATTTGATTAGTCTCTCGCACAGGGCCCTGCAGGCTGCGGGCCGTGGGGCTTATAAGCGCGCCACTATGAATTCCATTGTTAATCCGGGCCTGAATACAGTAGTATTTTGACTGATCTGATACCTCGTTCAGGCACCTAGTGGGAAATACCTAATGGTCAGGAAGAGTACGTACAGTATATGATAATTGTTTCTAGGGTCATCATAGAAATCTGCTCAAAATATGTCAGCGCAGTAGGGAGCACAGCACATACTGTACTGTATGTCCAATAGCTCGCAACAACTCGTCACATCGGGACATCTGTGGGTCGTTGTGGGGCTTGTAGATCTGCTATTATTACTACTTTTGCTTGGCACTCCTATACAACGAAGTAGGGAATTAAGTGACGAAAAACTAAAACATATAAAAATGGAAATTTGAGGATTCTGCCTGACAGCGAGCGACAAGTACCAGAGGTATCAGAGGAAATCTGCAGCCTAAGCACCTCTATTTTATTACGAGGGAGAAGCTCTTCACACCTTTCAGGGGACGACTCTCTAATGGTCTGAATAAGCAGCGGGCTGATCACCGAGTCAATGGTCTGAAAAAAGATGAACCCTGGGGTTGTGACACAGAGAAGCAATTAGACTGCAGAGGCAAGAAGTTCAAGCGTCCTTGACTGCACTCTGATAAGCAGTCATCCCGTTTCTGAGAGTGTCATGTGACGATTTTTCTTTTCACGGTTCCATTCCACTGCATTGTCTTAACCAATGCAGGACGGGAACGTGTCTGTGTCGCTTTGGCTTTTAACCACTCTTCACCATCATTTCAAACTTTCGCTGTTGGAAAATAGCAGATCGACAAGCTCATAGCACAGCATCGAGTGCTGCGCTACGAGCTTGTACGTCTGCTATTTTTGAAAAATCTTGAAAATGTGGTGCAAATCTTTGAATATACGTGTATTCTTTCCCAGTGAACGCTTTTACTCTGGAACAACATATTTAGAAATGGGGGTCTGTGGCCAAATACATATTATTCTGGGGGTCCTTGACATGAAATAGTTTGAGAACCACTGATATACTGTAGCAACATAAGGTTTTTCTGAAAACATGATTTGTAGAATCAGTTCTAAAGGACTAAATGGGTTAACTTCCCTGGCATGGCAGGTCAATTTGGTTGACTTAAGTTTAAAAAGGCGTAACAGAGTCACGTCAAGAATATTCAAGCAGGTTCTGTTTAAAACTAATTCACCCAAAGTGTTGAGATTGAACGGAAACTTTGGAAGGAGCAGCTTAAAGGCCCCATTTAGACTGCAGTCACATTAAGTCAAATCCGATTATAATCTGATGTTTTTCTCAAATCCAATCTTTCGGCCCGACGTGCTCAAGTGACCGCAGATCCGATCCGTGTGTTCAGACTGGCAGCCAAAATCTAGCCTGAATCAGATCTGTGTGCCACATCCAGATTGGAATCTAATAAGTCTAAACGCAAACAAGTCACAACATACAAGTCCGATTTAGATCATGGTTGTTGCATTCAGACTGAGACAGATCTCCTGATATCAGATTTGAATGGGATTTGAAACCACCACTGAATGTGCAGGCTCAAGTCACATTGGAAAAAATCAGATTCCATGTGACTTGCATGTGGGACAGATCTGATTCAGGCTAGATTTGGCTGCCAGTGTAAATGGGGCCTATAAGTTAGAATAGAACTATGACGAGAAGTGGAATTGAGAGAACGTGAATGAAAGGAAGTGAGGGTCTTGGGAAAGGGACAAAAATCTGAAAGATCACGACTTTATGGTCAGAAACAGGACGTTCTATAGAATGCATTAAGCTGAGAACATCTACAGTATACAGTACAGTATGTCCCTTTGAGTGATTTGGACAAGCTACAGACCGAACCAGATTAAAGATGACATTCTTTACAAAAAACTGTTTCTAATGAAGAAAAAAAGGCAGCAAACAGAAGAAGAAATGACGCTATAGGGCAGATCCTTGATGTGAGCTGGGATGCATAGCAAAACATAAACAATATTATGTGCATCAGTGGAGGCCAAACTGGTAATAAAGTATTCAATCAATCAATCAATCAATCAATGATCGCCATTGACGTCAAATTATCCAACTTCCTATGAATGATGCTATGACTTAACCCATTCTGACCGGGCACCCATTTTGGTGTTGGCATCATGTTATGCTTTAGCTATTGAAAAATAGCAGATCTACAAGCTCATATCGCGCCACCGAGTGGCGCGATACGAGCTTGTAGGTCTGCTATTTTTGAAAAATCGAAGAACGACTGACATTTTTAGAATCTGATCTCAGGTCAGAATGGGTTCATCAGACCAGTGTGTGTCCATAGTGAAAACCTCGTATGAATCTGATCTCAGGTCAGAATGACTTAAAAGGAATACACCCAGAAACCACGTGATCCAAACAAAATCCATCCCGTCCACTCCAACGCTAAAGGATAAAAAACAAGAATGAATCACATAGTGATATAATGGTCAGGTGAAAGAAGCGCTGTCTCCGTTGTGTTCTCCCCCCCCCCATGTTAGTATGATTATTGTTTTATTAGTAACGTCACGTCTATGTTTGTGTGTCAATAAGCGGACATGGCAGCCCTGCCTGGAGTCGACCAGAGCCAGAGTTACGCAAACTCTGTTCACTTAATGGGGCCAGTCCAATGGCTACATACAGTAGACTTACTGTATATTGAATGGGGACAACGAATGGGGACAACCGGAAGTTGTTTTCTGCCCCCTCGATATCGCAGCTGTTCTATTAGAGTCGACTATAGGTCGCGAACAAGTTGTCTACATTTTCAGGGTGATCATTTGGTCCTGACCAAAAAAGGCATCTATCTCAGATTTATTTTCTCAGGTAGCGTTTTTGGTGAAAACAAGGTACTGTATATTCAAAACAGCCGGTAACTAAAGAAAAGGAGATTGCCGTTACATTTTTTGTATTATCCAGTAGAGAAAAGAGATCCTCAAATGTTCGCTTTAAAAACATAATACCCAGTATTAAAAAATACTGGGTAAAAAAAAGTGTTCATAAATAGCATAACAATTAAGCTCATAGTGCGGCACTCTGTGCCGTGCTATGACCTTGTATATCTGATATTTTTTAATAGGCAGTGAATAGTAAATAATGGTTAGAGTGGTTAAAAGCTAAAATGACACAGAAACTAACTGTGCCATGCACAACAACAACAACAACAACAACCCCATACACAGTCAAATTGGATAATGTTTATATCCAATTAATTTGTCCTGTTTGACTCTGCTGACATGGATCCCACACTGTACGGAGGCTCTTTCACCTTTGTCTCAAACACAAATAAACAGTTACACTAAAACCCCCACTTAAGATTCTGAGTCCAGGCATGCCACTTATTTTCCAGAGGACAGGGTCGTGAAAGGCCGAGGACTAGTAGAGAAGGGCCACTCTCTGCCATTGAGCAGCCTTCAAAATTAACTGCTTCACCTCACCTGTGCCAAATCATTGTTAATGCCAGGACAAGCTCCCCACACAAATGTTTTCAAAATGGAAATGACTGACCGACTGAGCCATAAAGACAATGGGGGAAAAGAAAACTAAATGTTGCTCTGAGCTTCAAGGAAAAGTACTTGTATTATAATATAATACAAATTTGAATTATTTTCAATATATTATATTGAAAATAATAGAATAATAGAATCAACTATACATTCCATTTAATCATAAGGATTCAAACCGTAACACGCATAGATTGCATTTGATGATTGCATTTGTTTTGTTGTGATAATCCTCCCTACTATAGAGTGTGCTGACCATAATAGGAGTTCCTCCCTCCCAAATTACTGAATGCTCCTTTAAAAAAAGCAAGGGTTCAAAAACGAACAATGAGCCCGTGCGGTGTGGAGTTTGCATGTTCTCCCTGTGTCCCGTAGGGTAGGTACTAGGCATGTAACGACATATCGTATATCGATATATATCGATATTAATCGATTCATTGAAATAAAAAAATCGATAAAAAAAAAAGAAGCTCATCAAGGAAGGCAATTATGTTTCTGCACTGTCAAAAGTAATGCTACTTATTTTGAAATGTAGTTAAATAAAAAATCTCAGGGGGGAAGATAAATTATATAAAATAAAATCTTTTAAAAATCTTTTAATATCGTGAAAAAGCGTATCGTGAACCTCATATCGTGATACGAATCGTATCGTGAGTTGAGTGAATCGTTACATGCCTAGTAGGTACCCTCACAAAAAACATGCAGTAATCCTGGTCTCTAAACTGCCTCCCCCTGGCCAGCGCCTGATGGAGGTGAAAGGAACTGGATTAAGAGCGTCTGCTAAATGCCTAAATTGTAATTATAACTGGTTGGAATAACGTGTTCCTTCCACGCGCTACGTCCAACCAGGGAAACTCCTCACTGTCAGGTGTAAAGGAGCGACTTGGACACTCATGCATGAAGGAAGCATGAGTTGAAGTCCGTTGCTCTCCCCAGGTTGGCGGAGGGTGTGTAGAGCCCAGGATCACATTAGATAATGACACAGGGGTGAAAAATGGGTTACAAAATCGTGGGATAAAGATTGAAGAAAAAAAGAAAGAAAATGAGACTGTGATAATTAAGTGACACATTTCCTTTTTGTAAATTACATTGCTTGTATTCAACCCAGGTCATTCAATCAAAAGACCTTCAAAAAGATCAAAAAGCAACTGATATTGGTGTCTAAACAATTAACATTAATTATGATCTAGTTTGCAGCTGTGTGTACATTGTGTGTTTGTTTAAATTATCTGCAATGTTATCTGCACCTTGAGCTGCAACATTATGTCAATATATTAACCCAAATGAACTTTAGGTGCATGTATTGTCAGCTGTATAAATACATACATTCTGTTTTATGCAAATTGAGCTGTTGTGTTCTCATTTAACTCATCTTAAGGGGCCTACTCTAGAGAAAAGTGCATCAGTTACTTTGCATAATCCCACCCAGCTCATTAGTATTACTGTGTGCATTGAGCAGTCCAAGCACTATTTAAATATAGTTTTCTTTTTTCAGCTCGATGCACACATACATACATCAGCAATGGTAGCCGGTTCCCTCGCCCTTATCGCCTTACTCTGCAATTGGCCTCATGGGAAATCTATACGGCAGGACCGTATTAAGCAAAACCTCACGTGAAAGCCTTACACTGTACTGTACGACAGTGTACGTGCACCATGCAGGAACGCTATAGTTTCCCAATCCTGCTGGTGCTGACTCGTAAAAATGACGGAAGGGCTCTGTTGACATGATCGCTGACATCAGCCAAATATAATTCTATTAAGAGCACCCCATTTGTTGCATGGGTTTTCATTGGCAGCTTCAGTCAGGGGGGCCCAAATGACCCCACATTTATTTTAATGCTCTGTTGGGAAACAGGGGGGGGTGGAGGGGGGAGGTGCAGCTCCTGAGCACTCAGGATGATGCTCGGGATGTTAGGCCATCATAGCTCAAACGATGCCTATATGCGTTTTCTTTTAAAGATCCTCTCATCTTCCTTGCCCTAGCTCCACTCATCTGCTAATGCATGGCATTGTGTCGCCTTCTGTTGCTGCACATGGAGCCATCGAGGACACATTGAAGTGGAGGTCGGGGTATATGTGTTTATGTCATGCTTCTTTGTGCTGAGCTTTTAGAGTAGCTGTTCTTTTCACGAAATGGTTTCTAAAATATAATATCGCACGCGCACACGCACACACACACACACACACACACACACACACACACAGCAGGGCCAATGCACTGCCACAGAGGAAAATGTGCAGGAATAAATGTGAAAAGGTTTTGACACAGCTAGTGCACAATATGCAGAACAATGGTCCCACAGCAGTGCATTGAACTGTGCACCGTAGACCCTTCTGAGGTGCAAAGTTCAATGTTGATGATAACCTAACGTAACTACAAATGTAACCAAATGTACCCGTAAGGGCCAATTATATTACAAGTGTAATTCCAGTTCACTGTGCACCCTTGCATGCTGAAATGTTAAGTATGCTGAAATGTTAAGTGTGCCTCTTGACACTGAACCAATTACAGACAGTATCAAAACAAATCATTGTGCTGTTTACCACCTATCTCTATCTGCTATAATATGCGTTAGCAACAGTACTAGCAGCAACTGCATGGTGAGGTTAGAAAGGAACTCTCTCCATTTCTCACTTTCTCTTTCTCTCTCTTGTTATTTCTTTCCCCCCCATCTTCCTAGACTTGTCTCTCACTCTCACCTCCCTGTAGGGTATCACACATCTCTATCTCCATCTCTGTCTCTCAAGTGCTGAGCTTTAACAGGTAGGGCCCTATCTTGAGACAGGTGTTTAACACATTTAGGACTGAGGCCAGATTCTACTAAATGTATTCTAAATCCTATATGTTTCTGTATCAGTGGTTCTCAAACAATTTCATGTCAAGGACCCCAAAAATGATCTGTATTTGGCCGTGGACCCCCATCTGAAAATATGTCGTTCCGGAGAACCCACCAGATGCAAAGATAAAAAATATTTACTGTGAAAGAATATATATATTGAATGATTTGCGGCACATTTTCATGATTTTTTAGATATTTTTCAGATCTACAATCTCATAGTGTGGCATCGAGTGCCGCACTATGAGCTTATAGATCTGCTATTTTTCAATCGTTAAGGTTTAAAATAATGGTTAGTGTGGTTAAAAAAAGTAACACAGATGCGTTCCAGTCCTTCCTCCAAACACTTTGCAATGGCTTTCTCTTAATCAATTCAGGTGGTCGCCTGTTGCTCAGCTCAAGGCTAAAATAAAACATGGTAATCTTAGGCATTCTTTGCGAGGCATGTATGCACTACTTTTAAACCTCAGAATCATAGAATATTTATTTTTCCTATGACTCTCTCTTTGCACCTTCATAGGAAACCATGGAGTCAAGGCATTATGTCATGTTTCCAGCACTTCTCACCCTCTCTCCCTTTCTGTCCCTTTCTCCCATCCATGCATGGCAGACTGTTTTCGTGGTCGATTACGTGTTGTGGGGGTGGTTCTGACAGGACATTCGATACTGATAAGTAGGCTATTGTCTTTATGCCAAACTCAAGCACGTATTAAGGGTTTCTTTTCGCCCCTAAAGTCCCATTTAATACATACATGTATACTATGCTCCCACCAAGGAAAGAACAGGCGTTTCCATGAGGCTTGGGCCGTGGCTCAGCAGTCCAGGCACCTTGGCCGGTATAGCCCAAGTCTGGCAGTGTGCCGCGGGCGGGCTCGACTCCCGATCCCGACGGCCTTTACTGCATGTCACTCCTCCATCTCTCTCCCCCATTTCCTGTCTGCCTACTTTCTGTCCCTCTATAAAAAAATATAAAATAAAGGCGAAAGCCGCAAAAGAAAACATTACAATTTTTTTTTTCTTTACAGGATGCCATTATGTTTCCCCAAGCGGGAACAGCAGATTCTCCAGGATATTAAAACTCAGATATCAGCGGAACAAGAGGATGCCTTGATTTTCACTAGATTGTTTTCGAAGTGGAAGAATGGTCAAAATTCAAATCTCCCAATCTCACACTCTTATTCACAGTACTTGAAGTCTGTAATAGCTTTCTTATGACATTTTGCCCCTCACTCCGTAACAACTCACCATGTTGCAATCAGCTCAAGTGGAAATAAAAGAGAGATTAGATTTCAAATGAAAATATTTACAGAAGCAGATTGTGAATTAAATTCGCCATAGCCTGTAGCCTATAGGCTATGGAAATCAGTAATAGATGTTTCAAGACGTTAATGTTAAAAATGTCAACAGCAAAATGGGTGTAGGTGTACAGTACACTTTACCTATACAGTGTCATGCATAAAGCTAATTATAGGTAATTGTCAGTTCATTATAAAATACATTATTATCCAAAGTAGTCATAATTTGCCCAGTACAGAAAAGCTCTATAAGAACTGACATAATAGTTGAGATGCATATACCAGATTCAATTCTGCAGTATATATCATATCATCATCATCATCATCATCATACTATAATCATCATCATCATCATCATACTATTGTCTGTCTGAATGTGTGTCTGTCTTTCTGTCAGAAACACAGCCGTATCTCACCAATCGCTCCCACTTTTCACACAGGCATTGACCATAATTATATGGAGGTCTTAACGAAGCACTTTTTCCAATTTAAAATGTACATTAATTAATAATGCATTTATTAGTGAATTCAAAATGCAAAAATGCACACAGGGTTGGGGGGGGGGGGGGGCAATATCTCACAACGGGTAAGGGCTAGTAATATTATAAATCTGGTCTATGATTCTGAGGTCATTTTAAAGTAGTGCCTCACAAAGCAGCATGTCTAGTGTTACCACGTCTTTACATCCTAACAGGTCTGTCTTGACACTCGCAGACTCAATTTAACACTGAGGATTTTATTGTGTATATAGTAATGGAGACCCTAAAACCCAGCACAACCCCACCGGGTATACTGTAGTTGTGAAACCATGACTAAATGGCGTAATGTTAACTGCTCTATACTTGTCTTGTCTCTGCATATACAGGCTGGATGAAAGGACAGACGAAAAGGTCATAAAAGCTGTACTTTTCACCAGGCCGCCCTAGCATCAGCGAGCCATAACAGTTATAGGTCAATACATCTGAATGACACCTCGGATCATTGGTTGTGGTCTGCGGGTAGCTGTCTGTCTGTCTGCCCGTCCCTTAAGTGTCTTTGTCATGTCTCTCTTCATCTGGACACTCAACAAGCAAATATTGATCCAGCCACTGTTAGCTGTGCACTGGGAAGCAAAGCATGTCGCTCACTTTGTCTGTGTTGCTTCAAAATGTCGCAAATAATTTAGTTCATTTCTATATCTATCTATCTATCTATCTATCTATCTATCTATCTATCTATCTATCTATCTATCTATCTATCTATCTATTTATCTATCTATCTATCTATCTATCTGTCTATCTATCTATCTATCTATCGTCTTCCACATTCTCCTCCCTTTGCACGATAACACAATAATGTGTCAATCATTTCTTCAGAGAGATTGATAATTATAGTGTTGCCTTCCAAACGAGGGGAAGGGGAAAGGCATGCTCCCTTCTCTCCCAACCTGCCCTTTGGGCATGCTGACTTATTGATCCAATAGCAGAGAAGATGTCTCTGCACATCCCCCTGCTATAGTACGCATCTTGGTTTCCTTGGTAACGTATAAGTGCATGTGTGTTTCTGTCTCCAAGCAGCCTGCCGTTTACTCTCAGAGCTCAAGGTGTGCTTTATAACTATGTCACCTCTGTCTTAGGGTTGCCAGCTGCATATACCCGGCCGGGCGTCCCTGGTATATTATATTAAAACTGCCTGAACCCCAGCATCTATATTCCATGGGGGAACATTAGAAAAACATGTGCTGATTCTACTGCGGACCATTTACGTCCGTCTTTAGGCTAGACTGCCTATACGTTTAAAGTTACCTTTGAACAGCCACTGCACCGACCGATGAGTTGCTTGTCATGAAAATCCACTTAAGTATTCCAAAGTGCCGACCACAACAACAGAGCGGAGCAGGAAGCGCTCTGTAGTCTGTACCGTTCCACCCCCTCCAATGTAATAAATAGGGACTCCATTTCCCATAAGCACCTTTTTGCGACCTTTTAGGCCAATGTGGCCAATACTAGGCCATTTCTTCTTACGCCATGAATGGCAATTGGATGATTTGAGGCATTTTGTTCCAAAAATGTGTTTTGCTAAAATCCACCTGTTGGTGGCGCTATAACAGGCCAATGTGAAAAGGGTGGGATATATTCCTCAGCCTAGTAGGAACGTCTGTGAAAGATTTAACGTAAATTGCACGCTGCGTTCATGATTTGAGGCCTTTTTGTTCAAAACGGGCCAATCCTGCAAATTTTGAAAGCCAATATTAGCCAATTAGGATGTAATATGAAATTTCGGACAGATCCGGCTTGAACACATGACTATAGAGATAGTGTGAAAATGATTTGTGGGATTTTTGGACTGAATCTGGAGGAGTAATATCAATAAATGTGTTTTTCAAAAGTCGGCCTCCTGGTGGCGCTATAACAGGCCGTTCTGGAAAATTTGGGGCAGAGGTTCATCGTTGGCATCCAGGGAGTGTGTGTGCAAAATGTGGCATCGACCGGGTTAACGGTGCCAGAGATTAGCTGTACACAGACTGACAGACAGTACAAAACAGTGTGCAAAACATGCTCTCTCCCCATGCCTTCGGCCTGGTGGAGACAATTAAATAACTGATATTCAGGTATAAGCTCACAGAACACACATTGTGAGCTTGTAGTTTTTTTGTATAAATCACTCTAACATCGAATTTTCACGAGCCACCTAAAAAGACATTAAAGACACCATAAACATAAAGCAAACTCTTCCATAACTCTGCATTAGCTAGCTAGCTTTTTCCACCCCCTGCCAATCAATTGAGTACTCGCCTTCAGAGAGGCCTGAAAATAGATTGAGGTTGGCTCTGTGTGACACAGCAGACGAAAGTGCACTTAGCTACTGGGAGGAAACAGATAGCATTTCCAACCATGTCTCAATAAATGCTTTGGTCACACTACCAAATAATGTTTCTGGAGTCAACTCCTATCCTATCCTCTCTTCACCTTGCCAAGCAAGAAATGACAGCTGTAAGTTGTTTTTTTTACACATATTGAAAAGTAAAAGAATATTTCCCGGGAATGCACTCTGTGGTGAAAATGTAAAGATGCTCTAAGATAACTTTACCACTGCTTGCAGCCTCTTTGGCTGTCACTCTGCTGTAAATAAATCATCTCAGAATAACTGAGTTCAAACGGAAGCTTCTGGTTCCAGGATCAGAATGTCTTGGAAATATGAAAGAAAAACTGTGTCGGAATTCTAATGTCACAGTACAAAGTAACAGCTTGACACACCATAGGTGCCCCGATGGCTCCAAGTGTTCATGCTTTGTCAGTATAAGCTTCAACACCGCATAAGAAAATGACAAAAAAAAACACATAAATGGCATTGGTTCCCATAAAATAAATTGCACAGAACAGCCAATTCACAAAGTAAATTATGAAACATTGAACACGGTCATCTAACAATGGTAAAAATGAATCATATTTGTTTCAAACTTTAACATTAATCGTAAATGATGTGGTATCTTACGTATAATATACCATCCGTTTAATTGAAATATGGATAGCACATAATATTATTATGTGGTATCCATATTTCAATTAAACGGATGGTCAACCAATGGGAAATTATATTATAATTTCCCATTGCTTGAACATCCATTTTATTCCTATTCATTTGATGTAATAAGCATAATAAGCAATAGTATAGACACAGCAACATGCAATTAATACATTCCTTTGAAATATTGATCATTAATATTATGAATGGATAGACATAAGGAATCTCAGTATTTGCACTAAATTAATGTTTGTCATGCGTGTAACAGCACAGTATGCCTGTGAATTACTCTAAATCGACAGTATCAGAACAACGCACAAGGAGAATGATAAAGAACACCTGACGCCAATAAGTCGTTATTTTGGGGCGGGAACCCTATTTGGTGTTTTAAGCATTATGTTACACTTTAGCTATTGAAAAATAGCAGATCTACAAGCTCAAAGCGCGGCACCGGGGGCACGTCTGCTATTTTTGAAAAACCGTGAATTTCGAATATATATTCTTTCAGAGCGAACATTTTTAACTCAAATCTTTACTGCTGGGGGGTCCCTGGACAATCATTTTGAGATGGGGGTCGGAGGCCAATTACATATAATCTTCAGGGGTCCTTGACATGAAAATGTTTGACAACGACTGACATAGAAACATGGGTTTTTCTGAAAACTGTCAGGATTTAGAAGACATTCGTGGAATCGTCCTCATGTCTAAATGGGTTAAGGCCCCGAGATTCAATTATAAAATGTATATAACACTATATACAATCTTCATGAATGTACGTGACTCGCCACATTTGCAGTGAACCAAGAAAAGGAAAAGGGGGTATACATGAAAGAGACAGCCCAAAGTTTCCGTCTCTTGTTTTCCCTCGGCGTGCAATTTGAGTTTGAATCTGACTCGCCTAATTAAAGTGGAGGACGGCAGGCAGTCGATGACATCTATAACACCGCCGTTCAAGATGTTCGGTGCAGAGGAAAGGTATTAGAGCCATAAGGAATGACACAGAGCCGGCTACTCACACTTAATTGCTCGCCCAGGGAGGCTTGGTGGCCTGACAAACGCCCGAGGTGTCAGTTCCTGTCAAGATGATGAAGCTCTTCACTGCCCCCGGTCTTGCTCGGAAGACCCTGGTGCGGTCCAAAGGGGATGTCAATTTTCAGCTATATTATATGAATCTAAAACTGATGAAGGATGGGGCAGCTTTAACTTCAGACTAAAGCCCTTTTGTGTTCTGTTTGCAGAGAGCGGCCCGGCCTGTATACTGCAGGGGGGGGGAGGGGGGGGCTCGTCTGGAACCTTGGATCTAATTTATGAAGCCGTAAAACTGAGCATCTGCGAAAAACGGGAGCATTTTGTTTAAAACTAAAGAAATCATCCAGTGTTGAGACACATCTTTTACAGCCCTATATGATTTAATATACTTAATATGTGAAAAACAGACATAAATTGTGCAGACCTTATAGGTTGTTTAAGCTTTAGGTGCAAGTTAGTTCATGTTGGAAAACAGCCAAACTGTAGTGGCTAGCACTATTAGATACAGTACAGAATATATATATATATATATTTCAATCCCTTCTTTGCAGGGATCTCTTCCCAATCAACAGGGGACTGATTACTGTACCAGGACATGCGCTTTATTCAAGAGTTCTCTGACATACACATCATCAGATGTAGCCTCGGTCGCCCCGAGGGAGCAGTAAAATTAGAAAAGAGACAGGAAGATGGACTAGGCGAGCCCAGAAATAACCTCATCCGACATGGATTCACATCTGGTGCTAGAGGAAGCTGCGGCCACATATTTCCTCTGGAGGGGAAAAGAGAGCGGATTAGGGTTTGAGTGATGTTGGAGCGGTGAGATAAATCAAATCTGACTGCGGAGTCACTCGGATAAGGTGACAAATGACACCCCACCCCCGCCTCACCCCGCCACCGCGAGAGCCGGCCGGGGCATTATTTTTAATCTCTTTTAGTTAATTTATCCAGTCGACCTGCGTGTGCAACCTCTGGAAAGTCTTGACAATAATTGTCACTGCACCACCAGACTCTCCAGTCTGATTAGAAAGGATTTAAACGGAACAAAGCCTGGAGAAATGGTTCATAAAAACAGGCACTGCATGCATACATAAATGAGTGAGATAATGAAAGGGCATAATAGCGCGCGCGCACACACACACACCAGGGTCCTAAAACTAGTCTGAGAAGATGCCACAGACCCAGCATGTCCTGGCTGGCCTGCATGATGAAAAAAGGACCTCCAAAGAGGTCCGGGTAGCTCAGTCGGTAGAGCTCTCGCCTTTGGACCACAAGTTCACAGGTTCGATCCCGGGCACCGCCAACTCAGCGTATGAGTAGCACGGCTTGGGTGAGGCAAGTCGTGCGGGAAGTACTGGGAGCTGATGGTAGGTGTGGCGCTCCACCTACCCAGTAACGGGGACAGACTACATCTCCCAGGGGTCTACAGCGCATTGTAACGGGGACAGACTCCATCTCCCAGGGGTCTAGTGCATTGTAACAGGGACAGACTCCATCTCCCAGGGGTCTAGCGCATTGTAACAGTGACAGACTGTCAGACTCCATCTCCCAGGGGTCTAGTGCATTGTAACAGGGACAGACTCCATTTCCCAGGGGTCTACAGCGCATTGTAACAGGGGCAGACTCCATCTCCCAGGGGTCTAGCGCATTGTAACAGGGACAGACTCCATCTCCCAGGGGTCTAGCGCATTGTAACAGGGACAGACTCCATCTCCCAGGGGTCTACAGCGCATTGTAACAGGGACAGACTCCATTTCCCAGGGGTCTACAGCGCATTGTAACAGGGACAGACTCCATCTCCCAGGGGTCTAGTGCATTGTAACAGCGACAGACTCCATTTCCCAGGGGTCTACAGCGCATTGTAACAGTGACAGACTGTCAGACTCCATCTCCCAGGGGTCTAGCGCATTGTAACGGGGACAGACTCCATCTCCCAGGGGTCTACAGCGCATTGTAACAGGGACAGACTGTCAGACTCCATCTCCCAGGGGTCTACAGCGCATTGTAACAGTGACAGACTGTCAGACTCCATCTCCCAGGGGTCTAGCGCATTGTAACGGGGACAGACTCCATCTCCCAGGGGTCTAGCGCATTGTAACGGGGACAGACTCCATCTCCCAGGGGTCTAGTGCATTGTAACAGGGACAGACTCCATTTCCCAGGGGTCTACAGCGCATTGTAACAGGGACAGACTCCATTTCCCAGGGGTCTACAGCGCATTGTAACAGGGACAGACTCCATTTCCCAGGGGTCTACAGCGCATTGTAACGGGGACAGACTCCATCTCCCAGGGGTCTACAGCGCATTGTAACAGGGACAGACTCCATTTCCCAGGGGTCTACAGCGCATTGTAACAGGGACAGACTCCATCTCCCAGGGGTCTAGTGCATTGTAACAGCGACAGACTCCATTTCCCAGGGGTCTACAGCGCATTGTAACAGTGACAGACTGTCAGACTCCATCTCCCAGGGGTCTAGCGCATTGTAACGGGGACAGACTCCATCTCCCAGGGGTCTACAGCGCATTGTAACAGGGACAGACTGTCAGACTCCATCTCCCAGGGGTCTACAGCGCATTGTAACAGTGACAGACTGTCAGACTCCATCTCCCAGGGGTCTAGCGCATTGTAACGGGGACAGACTCCATCTCCCAGGGGTCTAGCGCATTGTAACGGGGACAGACTCCATCTCCCAGGGGTCTAGTGCATTGTAACAGGGACAGACTCCATTTCCCAGGGGTCTACAGCGCATTGTAACAGGGACAGACTCCATTTCCCAGGGGTCTACAGCGCATTGTAACAGGGACAGACTCCATTTCCCAGGGGTCTACAGCGCATTGTAACGGGGACAGACTCCATCTCCCAGGGGTCTAGCGCATTGTAACAGGGACAGACTCCATCTCCCAGGGGTCTAGCGCATTGTAACGGGGACAGACTCCATCTCCCAGGGGTCTAGCGCATTGTAACAGGGACAGACTCCATTTCCCAGGGGTCTACAGCGCATTGTAACGGGGACAGACTCCATCTCCCAGGGGTCTAGCGCATTGTAACAGGGACAGACTCCATCTCCCAGGGGTCTAGCGCATTGTAACGGGGACAGACTCCATCTCCCAGGGGTCTAGCGCATTGTAACAGGGACAGACTCCATCTCCCAGGGGTCTAGCGCATTGTAACGGGGACAGACTCCATCTCCCAGGGGTCTAGTGCATTGTAACAGGGACAGACTCCATTTCCCAGGGGTCTAGTGCATTGTAACGGGGACAGACTCCATTTCCCAGGGGTCTACAGCGCATTGTAACGGGGACAGACTCCATCTCCCAGGGGTCTAGCGCATTGTAACAGGGACAGACTCCATCTCCCAGGGGTCTAGCGCATTGTAACGGGGACAGACTCCATCTCCCAGGGGTCTAGCGCATTGTAACAGGGACAGACTCCATCTCCCAGGGGTCTAGCGCATTGTAACAGGGACAGACTCCATCTCCCAGGGGTCTAGCGCATTGTAACAGGGACAGACTCCATCTCCCAGGGGTCTAGCGCATTGTAACAGGGGCAGACTCCATCTCCCAGGGGTCTAGCGCATTGTAACAGGGACAGACTCCATCTCCCAGGGGTCTAGTGCATTGTAACGGGGACAGACTCCATCTCCCAGGGGTCTAGTGCATTGTAACAGGGACAGACTCCATCTCCCAGGGGTCTAGCGCATTGTAACGGCGACAGACTCCATCTCCCAGGGGTCTAGTGCATTGTAACAGGGACAGACTCCATCTCCCAGGGGTCTAGTGCATTGTAACAGCGACAGACTCCATTTCCCAGGGGTCTACAGCGCATTGTAACAGGGACAGACTCCATCTCCCAGGGGTCTAGCGCATTGTAACAGGGACAGACTCCATCTCCCAGGGGTCTAGTGCATTGTAACAGCGACAGACTCCATTTCCCAGGGGTCTACAGCGCATTGTAACGGGGACAGACTCCATCTCCCAGGGGTCTACAGCGCATTGTAACAGGGACAGACTCCATCTCCCAGGGGTCTAGTGCATTGTAACGGGGACAGACTCCATCTCCCAGGGGTCTAGCGCATTGTAACAGGGACAGACTCCATTTCCCAGGGGTCTATAGTGCATTGTAACAGGGACAGACTCCATTTCCCAGGGGTCTACAGCGCATTGTAACAGGGACAGACTCCATTTCCCAGGGGTCTAGTGCATTGTAACAGCGACAGACTCCATCTCCCAGGGGTCTAGCGCATTGTAACAGGGACAGACTCCATTTCCCAGGGGTCTACAGCGCATTGTAACAGGGACAGACTCCATTTCCCAGGGGTCTACAGCGCATTGTAACAGGGACAGACTCCCGCGTGTTATCGGTTGATACCGACAATAAGCCACTCCCAACCTACTTCTTCTCTTCCAAAGAGAAACATCTGTTTAGCAAGCCAGCAGCCATACTGTTGCCCAGAGGAAGGATCTTTGCATCTGTGTCTTGTTTCTCTCCTCCCCCCTCTCTCTCTCTCTCTCTCTCTCTCTCTCTCCTCCACTCAACTCATTCCCTCATTCAGTCATTCTCTCTTCTCAATATTCTCGAGAAAAAAAATCACAAGCGAGGGGCGCTCTTATCAGATTCATCATAAATGTGTTTTCAAAAACCCTCAAAGCTGGACATAGGAGAGGCTATAGCGAAAAATATATACAGTATATACTGTATATATTTTTTTTCTTTTTACATTAGTCGTGGAAACATTATTTTTTATTCCATGAGGAAAGCCTAATGAGAGATTAGGGCTTATTGCTTGGGACCCAGCTGTGGTAATTACATTAAAACAGATAACAATTCTTAGCACTTAAAGCCCCAATCCATGACAATAGTATTCGTCCAGAGACTATCCCTCAGAGATTAATGCTGGGAGAGATTTGGAATGTCACATGACCGATGGGGCCATTATGTCCACGTTGCCATGAATGCAGATAGGCCGACTTTGAAATGAGAAATATGATATCACCTAGATTTCATATTCATTTATATGGGAGGAGCACTCAAGTCACACAATAGTGCAGCCCCTCCTCCCCATCATCTCTGGGCCCACCAAAGCCTTCAACTGTCAGCTTCCGTAATTGCAAAGAGATAACATGACAGATGGCGTAATTACTTTGTTAACACGGGGGGTGGGGGGGTGTGGGGGAATCTGACTATCTAGCAAACACCACACAGCCTGGGAGGTGAGGTGAACTCTCCGCTGATCAGCCATTTTAATGACAATCACATTTAAGTGAAAAATGTCAAAGTTATATTTTTCATACCATATTCTGGCTGGTGTGTCATGATGTCGAGGCAGAGATTCGAGCTTTATGGACACTGTGAAAATATTCAGGATTAGGATCAGCACTCATGCGTCCGTTAAGAATGATTGCGTTCAGGAAAGGCGCTTTGGTTTATTGAACACGGGGATTTATCTGATCCTCTCAGCCAAGCTCAGATCGTTTAATGCCGCCTGGCTTTCTCCCAAATGAATTCCCGTGATTAGACAAGGCACATCCTAGCCTCTAGGAACTTTGGTTGAGGGGTAAGAGCATGCAGGGGTGTATAGCACGGGGTGCAGTGGAGCCCGACTGGTATTGTGTCCTTTTCTTTTTCATATTATTACGAGTGAATTAGAGAACGGAAAAGAAAACAATATGGGGTTTAATACGTGGCTTTGGTAGCGGTGCTGTAATCTCAAAATGATGATGCTTGACAGACCTCGAGGAGAGGATGTGATGTTCTCTCTGGTTTAGTATTACAGAGCAACATGGCATTGTACTGTGGTACAGTGTGTACTGTGGTATTGTACAGTACGTAAAGTGCTATCTAAGGGGCTAGGGGCCCGTAGCACTTGCCCTAGCCCCTTAGAGAGCACTTTACGTAGACTTAGATAGCATTTAATACAGACTTAAAGCATGTTACGTAGACAGCACTAGAATTGCATTTTATGTAGTCAAAGCACTTTATAGTGTATATGAATAGTATAGCACAGTATGCATAGTTTTATGTATAGTTTCATTATAGATATTCCACTGTTACGTTCTTAGCGTACACAGTTGTGTGTACTGTGGTATTGTAATGTGGTACAGACAGTGTGTACTGTGGTATTGTACTGTGGTACAGTGTGTACTGTGGTATTGTACTGTGGTACAGTGTGTACTGTGGTATTGTAATGTGGTACAGACAGTGTGTACTGTGGTATTGTACTGTGGTACAGTGTGTACTGTGGTATTGTACTGTGGTACAGACAGTGTGTACTGTGGTATTGTACTGTGGTACAGACAGTGTGTACTGTGGTATTGTAATGTGGTACAGACAGTGTGTACTGTGGTACAGTGTGTACTGTGGTATTGTACTGTGGTACAGTGTGTACTGTGGTATTGTACTGTGGTACAGACAGTGTGTACTGTGGTACAGACAGTGTGTACTGTGGTATTGTAATGTGGTACAGACAGTGTGTACTGTGGTATTGTACTGTGGTACAGACAGTGTGTACTGTGGTATTGTAATGTGGTACAGACAGTGTGTACTGTGGTACAGTGTGTACTGTGGTATTGTACTGTGGTACAGTGTGTACTGTGGTATTATAATGTGGTACAGACAGTGTGTACTGTGGTATTGTAATGTGGTACAGACAGTGTGTACTGTGGTATTGTAATGTGGTACAGACAGTGTGTACTGTGGTATTGTACTGTGGTACAGACAGTGTGTACTGTGGTATTGTACTGTGGTACAGTGTGTAATGTGGTATTGTACTGTGGTACAGACAGTGTGTACTGTGGTATTGTACTGTGGTACAGTGTGTACTGTGGTATTGTAATGTGGTAAAGACAGTGTGTACTGTGGTATTGTACTGTGGTACAGACAGTGTGTACTGTGGTATTGTAATGTGGTACAGACAGTGTGTACTGTGGTATTGTAATGTGGTACAGACAGTGTGTACTGTGGTATTGTAATGTGGTAAAGACAGTGTGTACTGTGGTATTGTAATGTGGTACAGACAGTGTGTACTGTGGTATTGTAATGTGGTACAGACAGTGTGTACTGTGGTATTGTAATGTGGTACAGACAGTGTGTACTGTGATATTGTAATGTGGTACAGACAGTGTGTACTGTGGTATTGTAATGTGGTACAGACAGTGTGTACTGTGGTATTGTAATGTGGTACAGACAGTGTGTACTGTGGTATTGTACTGTGGTACAGTGTGTACTGTGGTATTGTAATGTGGTACAGACAGTGTGTACTGTGGTATTGTACTGTGGTACAGACAGTGTGTACTGTGGTATTGTACTGTGGTACAGACAGTGTGTACTGTGGTATTGTACTGTGGTACAGACAGTGTGTACTGTGGTATTGTACTGTGGTACAGTGTGTACTGTGGTATTGTACTGTGGTACAGACAGTGTGTACTGTGGTATTGTACTGTGGTACAGACAGTGTGTACTGTGGTATTGTACTGTGGTACAGACAGTGTGTACTGTGGTATTGTACTGTGGTACAGTGTGTACTGTGGTATTGTACTGTGGTACAGTGTGTACTGTGGTATTGTACTGTGGTACAGACAGTGTGTACTGTGGTATTGTACTGTGGTACAGTGTGTACTGTGGTATTGTACTGTGGTACAGACAGTGTGTACTGTGGTATTGTACTGTGGTACAGTGTGTACTGTGGTATTGTACTGTGGTACAGTGTGTACTGTGGTATTGTACTGTGGTACAGTGTGTACTGTGGTATTGTACTGTGGTACAGTGTGTACTGTGGTATTGTACTGTGGTACAGTGTGTACTGTGGTACAGTGTGTACTGTGGTATTGTACTGTGGTACAGTGTGTACTGTGGTATTGTACTGTGGTACAGTGTGTACTGTGGTATTGTACTGTGGTACAGTGTATACTGTGGTATTGTAGCGCTGCGCTACGGGCGCAGGTAAAGCACACTGAGTGAAAAGGGGTGCATAATTATACAGTATCTTTGGTCCGACGTAGCTACTAACAGCCCGACACGCAATAGTACGACACCCTAGTACGCCAAACCCTAACCTAACCCTATAACCACACGCGGAATCAACAGGTGAGTTTTAAACGGCCGTGTATGAGTCTTACCCGGCAACGCATGTCGGAGCCACGGGTGAGTCTTAAACGGCCATGTATGTCGGCCTATTGGTATATCGGACGGACTAACGTATGTCCCCCAGGTAGGCTATACTCTAGATCGGTGGTTTCCAAACGGTTTAGCCCTGGGACCCAAACTAGTGCCAGTGTGCCACGTTGTGAGCTTGTAGATTGGCTATTTTCACTACTAGGCTACTTAAATATTTGTTTTCTAATTTAGGGAATTTCTTATTGTCACGGTGTGTATCAAAATGGAACCCAAGTGCAGGCAACACAGGCAGAGTAAGTTCAATAGTTTAATAGCGACCAAAACCAAGGGAAAAGGCTTACCACGAAGTACATCAGGCAGAGGTCAAAACAGGCAAAAACAGGCAAACAAATCCAAGGGGGCAGGCAGAATATCAGAGTCCAAAAACAGGCAGGAGATCAAAATCCAAAGTAGTAAATAATCTAAGAACACTAGGAAAATACAGAGAACAGGAATGTAACAATGGTTATCTTCTAGCAAGGAATGAGGCAGAATGAGTCCAGTTTTATAGGCGGTGGCTTGATTGCAGAAGTAGGCACAGGTGTGTAATGAGAAGGGAACTGTTGGGCTGATGAGGCAGTGGGAGACAGGTGTATAGGTCTGCAGTGTGGTGGAATAGAATGTGGGAGTGGCTGAAGTGGAACTACAGACAGGGGAAGACTCAAACCCTGACACTTATGGGTTTTCGTTTATTTCTTCATCATGAAATTACTGAAAAGAATAATTGAATTAGTTTTTAATTCATGAAAATGTTAGCTTTTTTGGAAATGTTTTATGAAAATGTAATTAAAAACGAAATACAGGAAACCATAAAGGGAACCATAAAAATGTGTCCGCGACCCACAAATGGGTCCAGAGTCCAGACCCAGTGGTCTATAGACAGTATACATTATACAACACATATCTGAAGCATACAGTATGTTTAACAAAACAGAAGAAGGCCCTTGGCCACAACAGACTGATAGATAGAATATCTGAGGTGTGCTGATGTCAAAGAAAGAACCAGCTCAGGAAGAATAATTTGCTCTGGCCCTTCAGCCAGCTCAGCTTGTTTTTCAGATGTACAGTATATGCCATGCAGGAACTCACAGTCTCCCACAAAGATCAATCCTGGATGGTGCTGGTGGTTGGGCTCTTCAGGCATTCCTATAACTCTTCTCCCTATATACTGTACGCAGCAGTCTCACAAACACGGTGAAATAGCATGGAATTGCAATTCCGTACAGACACGCCTATAGAAAACCCCAAAAGCTGTACATGACACTAAAATCCTACCCATAGACAATGGCGGAGGGGCCGAACTTCGCAACAGTTCCCGTGTCGAGCGTTGCGAAGTTCGGTAGAGCCGACTCAGCCCCATTCGAGTTGTAACCCGATATTGACAGAATAGTGAATAATGTCAAACCCAAACTCACCCAGCCACCGTGAGCCACCGTGAAATAGCACTTCCGTACTAGTGAAAGCCACGCGCCTCCCTTGTGGTCAAAACAGTAGTCGTGTAATATGTACGGGTTTGGGGATTTTCTAGGCGCGTATACTGTATGTACGGAATTGCAATTCCGTGCTATTTCGCAGTATTTCCCTATGGAGTTGCTTCTCCAGTCCTAACATCTTTGTTCAAACATAATGAATGAATCACCCTCTGCTTCACTCACATCCTCCTGTAACCTCACCACCGCTTGATTACTTGGATTCTTGATCACATCAGGCTCCTAAAACCCAAAGTGTCCTCCTCTGCCAGTGGGCAGTACAGGATATTCTCCTCTATACTGTATAAAGTACCTTAAAACAGCTCTGTGTCTCATTATAGTCTCCATTTTAGGGAATTGTCCAATCATTCTTTATCTTTTTAGGAGAATGCCTTGTTTAAAGTGTGTCCTACATGCAACAGGAACTGGCTTTATGCGGCTAATGCACTGGCTTGTGTTGCATGTACTGTACAGTAGCCTACTGTATGTAAACACTTCCCGCCCAAGATATGAAATTCCGTTAGAGCCTGCAGCCAACTGGGACGATCAAACATTGAGCTACATTCACAAGATCGCTGCTCCAAACACAGTTGTTTTGTTCCCAGATGTAGACACATTCCATAATGCATTATGTGTACAGAATCATAATGTCTGGCATCGGGGCCGTTTTGACACAATGAAAAGTGAAACTACAAATACATTAACCCATTCTGGCCGGGAACCCATTTTGGTGTTAGCACTATGTTATGCTTTAGCTATTGAAAAATAGCAGATCTACAAGCTCGTAGCGCGCCACCGAGTGGCGCGCTACGAGCTTGTAGGTCTGCTATTTTTGAAAAATCGAAGAACGACTGATATTTTTAGAATCTGATCTCAGGTCAGAATGGGTTCATCAGACCAGTGTGTGTCCAGTGGAAACCTCGTATGAATCTGATCTCAGGTCAGAATGGGTTAAAATCAATAAAGTGAGAGAAAGAATCAAACACTATACCAACAGTTGGAACTGTTGGTAACACGTATTGTTGTTGCAAACAAGAAGCCTTCGTGGAGCAAAATAACTTTGTCGTTGTCGTGGCGCAATATATGTTGCCACAGGAAAGCTGCAAGGTGTAGCAAAACAGTTGGCACTGAGGATAGGACGCATAAAGGGATGTCAATTTAAAACACTTCTGGGGGCATTTTACCGTTGCTTGAAGAACAATTCACTAATACATGTTTTGACATTTCATATTCATTATATTGATCAGACACCCCACTCCTAATTATTCTTTCAAGTTCATCCAAAAAAAATGCATTATCGTTGCTTGAAAATAAGTTATCTCCGATGAACAATATCGTTGAACAGTTAACTTTAAATTAAGCTTTAGAATGAAATTGAGCGATCTAAGATTAGCAAGCAACCTACTATGATTTGTTGCCCTATAACCCCAAAACCTCAGTGACTTACTTGGTACAGACTACAGAGTACAGAGTACAGAGGCCAGCTGTCAGGGTCTCTTGGAAACAACCATGTCATACAGTATTTGGACAGGATGGCCTACTGTATGGCTCATAGCTCTGGACATTTATACAAAATACATGGACTCACTGACTGGACTCAAGTGCCCTGTGTCCATGGCAATGGTATGGGAGCTGTTACACCAGTGGTTCTGGAACTAAATCAATCTAAGCTCAAATCAAGCGCCGAATATCGCATTTTTTTGTAGATTATGATCCATAATGCATATAATGACGGCTTGTGTGCGTGCACGGAGAGCAGCGCTACGAGCTTGTAGATCTGCTATTTTGGAAAATCGTAAAAATTTGGCGCAAATCTTTGAATATACATTATATATAACATTTTTAACTCAAATCTTTGAATATACATTATTTCAGAGCGAACATTTTTAACTCAAATCTTTGCTTCTGGGGGGGTTCCTGGAACATGCATATTTTCAGATGGTGGTCGGTGGCCAATTATATAATTTTGGGGGTCCTTGATATGAAAATGTTTGAGAACAACAGTTTCTCGGAAAACTGTCAGGATTTAGAAGACATTTTTAGAATCGTCCTCAGATCTAAATGGGTTAATCACACGGTTTTGAGCCGAACTTCTGAAATGTCATCTGGAGACTTCCAGAGAAGGAAGGAAAAAAAGAGCATTCTATTGAAGGCATTGCAGGTTGTGATCAAAGTGTCTCATATGAGGCCGCGCCTGCGCTGGTGGTGAAAGAAGCAAGCTTAGAGAGAGAGCACCCGGGGTCGTGAAAGCCGAATTCAGCTCCATCGACAAGAAAGTATCCCTATATGGTGAAAGCAAAGGCTATACATGCCATGCGCAAATAGAATCGGTAGCAGGTATAATATACATATTACAGCCTTAAAGGGATTGTGACATAAAAAAAAGAAAGTTTTGTAATTTCTTATTTCTTATACCCCAAAAACCTGAACTTTTAACATTCAGTAGATTTTCTGTGGTCTGGGGTTTTCTGGCAAAAAACTGAAAGTGCTCTGATTTTCCTGTGGAGTATGATGTAAGAGCCAGCAAATCCCATAGGCCAGCAGATGTTTTCACTATTTTCACTGTTTTGCCTGTTTTCATTGCAGCTCAAAAGGCTTCACAGACAAAGAGAAAATCCCAGGCCACAGAAAACCACTGAATGTTCAAAGTTCAGGTTGTTTGGGTGTAATTGAGGTCATAAAACCTAAAAGAAAAACGAAATTTTTAAATTAATGAAAATGAATGTCATGAAACCTTTAATAATTTGGCTCCAATATTATTTCAATGTTTCTTTTTCTTTCTGCAAACTGGGTTTAATAAGTAATTGAGGAGTGACTCGAGTGAGGCACAGAAATAAAACCAATCATGAATTATTTATCTTGCATGCACGTACGCAACCACCTTGTACCTTCTGGGACCAAAGACAGACGACAGACTGTCTGTCTTTGGACCCAGAAGGCACAAGGTGTGTGCAAACTTCACTCTGAATTGATGCAAGAGCAGCGAGGAACAAACACCATCATCTTGTTTTTATTCAAACATTGCCACTGTGGTCAGACATTACTCCAATTTTATGACTGCTATAAAACTGGTTTAATATAAAAGTGCTAAATGTGAAAATTTTCCATCCAAGCAGTAGCAAAGTTCTGTTACTTTGATTGGGAGAGTCATACTGTACGTCTTCTTCTTTGAATACATTTACATACAGTATGGGGATCCTTGTGATCAACAACTGCTGTCATCGTGTTGATCACCAAAATAGGTCTGCCATCCCTTATAAAATATGCAGTTTGATAGTGTTAACATGACAACATCCTTGACAATTCCTAGAACAGAAGAGCTAAGATCCTGTTATTTATTTGCCTTGCTCATCTTCAAATAAATTATTTAATTTTTCACCAAAGACTTGGATTCTTTTCTTTTCAAGTCTGCAATTCACATTTTGACAAGCAGTACTACTTGGAGGAAGGATACCTTTTGTTATGGTTTTACCTGTAACACCAAAGAGCACCCATCTAAGAGCCACTAACAAATCCATGCAGCGCTACCATTCCTCTATTTCTAGAAGAGCTAAGATATTCCTACCGACTAGAAGTTAAAGCACACCAAGGATTTCAACAGAGCTTGCCTCTCAAAGGTATAGGGGTAGTGTTCCATAATTTGCGGAAGCAGCCTCTCCGATGCATATCTAGCTTGCCTGTACTGTACCAGAGAGGATCAGGACTTGACAGGAAGGAACATTTAACAACAGGGAGTCTGTGAGTGTGATGTAGGCCAGCCCTAACCCGATGAGAGCTTCATGAATACGTAGAAATACTCAAATCAAAAAGACACCGGGAGGGAGCCAGTGTAGTCTTCTGTAGTAAGACTGGAGCGATGTGTTGTCACTTTTGTTTTTGCAGTCTAGCGACAGAGTTCTGAATAAGCTATAACCTTTCAATGGGCTCTTTGGAACACCCATCAAAAGTACATTGCAGTAGTTCGACCTACTTGAGTTAAAAGTATGTGTTTCAGCATCTTGCTGGGTTAGGAAAAATATTCTCTATGAGGCAATTCTCTGGGCAATATCGGCAGAAGGCGCAGTGGAGTAACTAAAAGTATTCTTTTCCCGGTGGAAACAAAATCCCCTTTTGGCCAAAGAGTACAGTTTATACGTGTGGTGGGGGGGCTCAGAGTGTGTCCACTAAGGAAAGTAGGCTTTCTAATGACACGACCCGCCTTTGTTTTGGTGAGTAGCAAAAACGTTCTTTTTATTTCCGCTAAAGAGGAGAGGCTGGTCTGCATTCATGCGAGCGGCGGAAGTTGAGAGTAACATACTGTAGCTCTAGTCTAAATGAAACGCATTAGAGCTATGGGCCAGAGCTAGGGATCAGGGTGTCAAGTCCTTGACAGAGAGCATCTTTTTGCTTTGGAATCGCCCAACTAACATTTCTTTCTTATCTTCATTTACATTTAGAAAGTTATTACTCATCGATTTACAGGCAGCCCGGGAGCTTAAGGCATCTGCATCACTTCATTCAACAATATGTAGAAGGAAACACAAATTATGTGAATATAACCCTAATTTAAAACAATCCCCGATTGGGCTTTTAACCATCCCTAAACCAATTCTTGACACATTTTCCTGTTTCTGGACCTTGCTCATAAAAACTACATACAGGAGAGGTTAAACAGGTTGGCAATGCTCTCCAGAAAGCGTCCGCTTCCCCCAGAAACTGGTGCCTTAAAGACATCGTAAATGACTTTACTATTATAGGAAAGTCCAGTGCTTGACAACACTAAACATACTGCACCAACAGTAAGCCTAAAACACCGGAACCAATGAGATTATTTGGATGTTTTGTGCAGTCATGAAAAGGTTAAATTTTCCATGGACGGCTTAATCAAATTTGGAATGATAGCACAAACCGTACCTAATATGATTGAATGTCGGTGGTGCGTGGGGCTATACCCTTTTTAGTTAGTCTATGGATTATTGAATAAATAGTGCACAGAGCAGAGGGGGGGGGGGGGGGGGTGAATAAGACATTAGAATTCTTACCACCAGTGAAGCCTGCAGATGCTCTGCTATTCTGCTGCTGCTTTGTGCTTTCAATACAATACAATAAAAGAAAAATATTGACGATAACGCAAACCCTCGAGGTTTTCCAGTCTGGATTCAGAGCGCTATACACACAGCACTGCAGTCTGAGCTCTCAAAGGTCACCAATGACCTATTCTGAGTGTAGACAAAAGGTGATTTCGCCATGCTGGTGCTGCTTGACCTCAGTGATACGGTTGATGCCAATATTTAAACTTTGTTTCCACTCCCTGTGGGTTCCATCATTACACAACACAGCATCTTCCAGCTCTACACGGACGGCACGCAGCTGTACCTCCCACTCAAACCGGATGGAAAATTGAAGCCCTAGCTGTCTTTATTGCCTCGCCAAAAATGAAAAGCTGGATGTCAAATAACTTTCTCATGCTTTTAATGACAATAAAACACAAACCATTCTATTTGGTTCCCCACACAAAGCCAATAATAGTCGTTGTAAATCACATGTGGGAACCGCTGTCCTTAGATTTGACCTTATCCACAGACTGCCAAAATTACACATTATTTTCCTGTGGAGAAAGCAACGCATCCTAGTTTCCTTTCACAGTTTCCTCTTTTTTAGACTACTGCAGCACACTGCTCTCAGGAGTTGCTAGTACCCCCCACCCCCTCTCGACTACAACTCGTCCAAAATGCCGCTGCTAGACAGCGGGATCACATCACCGCCATATTGGCTTCCCTTTCACGGGTTCCCAGTCAACACACATGGACCTACATGCAACTGCCACCACCCTACATCAGAGTTGCACCGTCCCCTCAAAACTAAACGCACCATGGTCACTTAGATCTGCTGTGACCATTGAACATGACGTAGGGGTGCACGATTATAAAATTATGACCGATATCCCATCTCCGATTATGTGCCGGGTCATATCCGCCGATACCCATTCGGACCGATTCCGATATTATACAGAGGACCAAAGCCTGTTAATAAAGTATTCAATCAATCAATAAATAGCATTATACTCTTTTCCAAGTGTCTGTTTTCACAACTGAATGACTAAAGAATGAGATGAGAGTACACAAATTAAATATAGATTTATTTTTCATTTAATTTTCTTTTGCTGGTGAAAACCAATTAAATAATCTGTATTATTTTGAGACCACTCCGATACCGATATGGCATTTCTATGGCCGATTTGGGCCCGATTACGATTATGCTACCGATTAATGGTGCATCCCTACCATCCTTTCAAATGGTCCCACACACCCGGCTGAAGCCAAACTGTGACTGGACCATGCTTTTTCGGACGCTGCTCCAAGAAACAGTGGAACAGTGTGTGCTCCTTTCCCTGTTAGGTCTGCACCTTCTTTGAACATTTTGTAATCCATACCCGTTTTCCCTGGCCTTTTACAGTTCCCCATGCCTGCATGGAGAAATGGCTTGTAACTGTTTATGCTGGTTTGTTTTTTAGCCTACTGCTATTGATATATTTTTGTACTTTTATATTAAATATTAAATGAGGCTAGGAAGCTTATATAAAATGTATAGGCCTATGCTGCAAAATGTAGCCTATATTATTGTATTAGTATGCTGTGCAGCACTTTGGTCCACAAATAAAATTGACTGGACCTGACTTGACTAGCTTATAGCTTATATAATATATATTAGCTCTATGAAGTTGTTGCACCTGTGGGCTCTATTTTTACCTTATAGGGGGCCTAGCTATTTCATTCCTATCTAGTTGGCAGATTATCTATTTATTTCTTATACATATTTTCAATTGCCGCTGAGCCCCGTCCAAAACACACAGGCCCACCATGGAGCAGCCAGCCACCTCAACGTAATAAAAGTGCATTATTCCATCGAATCTGAGCTAGTTGGCGTATCTTCTCCTGGAAACTGCATGACAAGAGGGACCAAGTAGTAAGTCATGGATTTCTTGACAGAAAATGTTCTCTGTTCAGACTCCGGGTGCACATTTGGCCCGGCTGGTCTTGTTTAAATTGACAGTACACAGCATGCAATGCACAACAAGCCTGCGTTCTGGACTCTGGAGGATAACGCTGTTATGGTGTAAGGCAGAGCTTCACAAACATTTAGTTTTGGCTCAGACCACCGCTGTAAATAACGTTTTCATCCCCACACCGCTGAATTACATTACGTTACTTTACAGCACCTTCTATTTATGTCATGTTACGCTACATAAATATGTAATATTTCCCCCTAAAATGTCTAGAAATCACACCAGTGTGATACCGATTTGCTCAGATACCGATTTACATATGACGTAAATTCTCCATTCATTGTCAATCAATGGCATTTAATGTTTGTGTTAGGACAAAAATCTACACTATAGCTGAATATAGGAGGGGCCCCTCAAAAATACAGCGGGGAAACTTTATATTGTATTATTAAACCACTTGAAATAATTCAAATAACTTCTGGCAAGTACATTTTCCCTAACGGTCAGCATAATTATGTTCACCGTGCGCTTTAATCGTAGATTAAAAAAGGTGAATGTTTTGTATGTGAGGCATCCATGATACGCCTGAGAGAAATCTCATTGTCTTCTTCTTTTTTTTCTCTCTTTTTTTCTTGACATGTAAATAATTCAAATAACTTCTAAGTACATTTTCCCTAACGGTCAGCATAATTATGTCCACCGTGCGCTTTAATCGTAGATTAAAAAAAGGTGAATGTTTTGTATGTGAGGCATCCATGATACACCTGAGAGAAATCTCATTGTCTTGCTTAGCTAGCGTGAATGCTGAGCTAACACCGGGGCTGTAATCTATCACCACAGAGATTGCACTTGTTCCAGCGTTGTTTTACAAGCTACCAAGGACTAGGGCAGATAAGCTTTATCCTGCCCTCACTTTGTGTGTGAGCCTTTGAAATCCATCTGTCAATAAGATAGAAACAGTGTGGAATGAGAAACCAGGCCCTGGCCACTGTGGCCAGCATATTGTTGTTCGGGTTTAGTGGAAAGCCAAGCCCTATGAATGAATTGTCATGTTGCATGTTGTGGTTAGATAGGATCAGTGGTGCACAAAGTATAGTCAAACCCAGTACTTGAGTCAAAGTAGTACAGTATATCGACTAGTACAATATATCTACTTTTCTCAGTCAAATGTGTCCTTGGGTTGAAGTACTTGAGTACTTGCTTTGGAAAATGTTGAAGTATTCATTCAAATGTACAAATTACAAAGTACATTTCGATTTTTTTCTTTTTAGTTTTTATTTATTTATAATTTTTTGAGTGGTGCGTGCAACCACTCCCTTACAGAGCTACAGTATGTGTGTGGGTGGGTGGGTGCGTCTGAGTACGAAAACAGCATGGTTGTTTTTCACCACCTGTGAGCAACCTAACACACACACAAACACACACGCACATATTAACTGTATATAGTACAGTAGAGGGACCCCCACACGGTAACTATGTCATTTCTCAACCGTTTCGGACGCGGGGCGACTCGCCGGAATCGGGCCGGCACCCTGGGTGCGTTCCTGTGGGTCTGGAACTCCACACGTTCATGTCACATCGTGGTGCATTGTGAGCTTACAGTAAATGTGCTATTTTCACTCTATTTGAAATAGGGCTTAAGTGGTTAATTAATTCATAACGTACTTTCCCACTGAATTCCTAGAAATGTAGTGTAGCCAAAAGCCAATATTTGTCTTTGAAATGTAGTAGAGTGACCAAATTAGAGAATACACAAACAATTTAATTATCCACATTACTCAAGCACAAACTAAGATGATTCGCTCTAATGAATGTTTAAAAGATGTTTAGAATGTAGTCTAACAGTATCAGTACATGCTTATCATCCTTTTCACAGCAGTCTTTCACCATTCAGTCATCTCGTCTCACTATGTTTACTTTAAAGGAATTACCGCAGCTGTGCTTCGTCAATTTATATTAATTTAATTTTGAAACTATGGGGCTGATATTCCCTACAGTACAGCTTACAGTAATATGAGTTTGTGTAGGTGCTTTAGTTATTAGTTTTTTGGATCAACGTTCTTAAACCATGTTAATCGTAGCCTATTGCTAATTATTCAATTCACATCTTCACATTGGGCCTTGCTAAAACCCATTCTGGGCGGGAACCCCTTTTAAAGCATTATGTTATACTTTAGCTATTGAAAAATAGCAGATCTACAAGCCCATAGCGCTTGTAGGTCTGCTATTTTTGAGAAATCGTGAAAATGCGGCATAAATCTTTGAATATATATTCTTTCAGAAGACTTACCGGTATTTTTTTATTTCGACGTCAGGTCTAAATGGGTTAATAGCGACTTCAGTGTGAAGGAATACTATTCCCAAATGAGTGTAAAATATATGCAGTGTATATGAATACAGATTTGCAGCAAATGGGATGCACACTTTCCAAAGTGGTCTGAAAAAACAAAAATCTACTTTGACTAAACTTCATGTACTATTGCACATCCTGTTGTTGTTGTTACTTTTATATCAAAGTCAAAGTCGTATACGATTTGTCACAAACGTTACCGCAGTGAAATCTGTTCTCCGCATTTGACCCATCTCTTGGAGCGGTGAGCCGTCGTAGCCAAGGAGTGGTGAGCCACAGCCGTGCCGCGCTCGGGAAGTATTTCGATTAGTTGATTTGACAACCCCAATCCAACCCAATCCAATTTGATGCTGAGTGCCAAGCAGGCATGCTACAGTAAACATGCTAGACTATAGAGAGCATATAGCTGGCGGTTTGATGTACAGTATACAGTACAGCGCTGAACAAATAACACACTCAGGTACCCACAGTAACACCCCCACATATGAGTCATGGATGGCCAGTGGGGATGTAACTGTTGACCTTTTCATCCTGATGCTTCTGTACTGTAGCTGCTGAGATATTGATGAGGTGTCCAACTGTCCATCAACTCCATGGTGCGGCCGTACAGCATTTCCATCTACACTCACCACACACATGCTCTTCTCTCTCTCTCTCAATCCCCCCCCTCTCTCTCCCTCTCTCTCTGGGCTGGATGTTGAGCACAGTACAGTCAGTACAGTAACTATAACAATGAATATATAGCTGCACCACTCAGTTCACACAGGTGTGATTTTTTTTAAATGAGGATCCAGGTTAGCTATTAGGAGATCAGAGATGAAGTGGCAGAAGTGGGTCCTATTGCTGGCACGAGTCTTTGCTTGGCAACGTGGCACCACTCGTGCGGCGTTGAGAGCTCTAAATAATGGACAGCGTGTCAGAGGCAATGGGAGTTCACATTAAGGGCTGGTGAGCCCGAGGCTGTGTTGATGACGGGCAGCGAGAATAGGGAAAGAAAGTGCAGCTGCATATGGGCAGCAATCTAGCCATATAGCCAGTGGATATTGTTCGTCTCACACAGCTGGGACATGATGTTCAGATGAGAACATGAGGGATAGAATGACAATTGATTAAAAACAGTGTCAGAGTACTCCTTTTCTCCCTCTCGAAAGCAACTTGACCAAAAAAAAAAGGCTGGCCGAAAATAAGATTCCAAAAACACTTGAAAAAAGATTCCACGAAGGCCCTGGCAGCTCTCGCCTGGTGTTGCCACTTGACTAGCCAATCTATTCTACCTTATATTATTATTATATATTAATACTTTTTAATATGAATTAATTATTAATTGGGAGTGGGAGTGGGAGTGGGAGTGTCTAAGTGGGAGAGACCGGGTCTTAGCTATAGGTCTGCTAAACATGGCCAATGATTTATCGTACTTCTTACACAATTATACATAATCTTTTACAATCAAATTCTAACTATCTAATTGTGTAGACTTCTTGTAAATGAAGCAATGCCAGATGTTTAACAATAATTTAACGTATAAGCGTATACATGAAACGAAATGGACCCGTATATGCGTCAATTTGGTTTCATTTTACGCTCTCAAGAGTTAAAGATCTCTAAGGGTTACCCAACTCTCCATCATGTACCTGAGGACCACCTGGAACCGCTTCAAGAACCACTGGTGGTCCCCGGACCACTGGTTGAAAACCATTGACCTACAGTATACAGCAAGCCAGCTTGATGGCCCTCAATTTTTAATAGGATGCAGCTGTGTAGCTCGTGCGTGTCCCAGATGAACGCCTACATCATCTCACAGGCTGCCCCCGGCCGTGACACATAATGTGTTGGAATACATAAGTCCAGGAAGTTTCGAATTTCCGTAAGTTTATTTTCATCCCGTACTGAAAGGATTGGAATCTCTAGTGGCTTCCTTGAAGATCAAACAAACCACAGCTATGCTTTATTGAGAAATGAATGATTGGCAGGCAGTATAATGTCAAGCACTGTATGTCATGGCATGAGTCACTGCAAACACGCCAGACCCCCAGGATAGTCCTCCCGTCATGTCCTATATGACACATATGGTAACACATTTTTATATCATTGGTTCTTCAGACAGCCCACTGCATTTCTCGGGCTAATAGACGTCTAAAATAATAGGTAGGTAGGTACTGTAGGTAGGTAGGTAGGTAGGTAGATAGATAGATAGATAGTTTTCTTTTGTAGTGTACTACATCATAAGATGCCCGCAAGGGCTTACAAGACACTAATACATTTTACATATGAAATGATATACAATACAATACACGATGATATCAGCTATAGTGTCTAATTGTCTGTCTAAGTGAAGGTGTTTTTGCGATCTTCTAGGCCAGTTATAACCCGGTTTTTAGACTAATAGCCGACCATTGCTCAGTGGGAGTTAATTTAACATTTTACAATATGCAGGATCTGGGTGTCTGTACAGTGTGTGTGTGTGTGTGTGTGTGTGCGTGTGTGTGTGTGTGTGTGTGTGTGTGTGTGTGTGTGTTTTGCATGTGTGTGTGTGTGCGTGTGTGTGTGTATGTGTGTGCGTGATATCCTTCTATTGCTTATTTTATTAAGGCTGGTGACCAGCCGCTGTCTTATTATCACCTGACATTGCTTTGGCTGTGCTGCCTTTATTGAAGTACGTGTTCAAAGTTCACACCTCCAATCTGCTCTTGCTGTGGTTTGTCTGGGAAAGTCTCCTCGCCTGCATAGAAGCATGGATGTCACTGCAGCATGATAAGCTCTTGCTGGCTGCTGCTGCTGCTGTTGTTGTTGTTATTGCGTGCAGAGGCAGAGTGATAAAACAGAAATATCATCAGCCGCAGCTGGCCTTTGCCTACAGGAAAGGCTGGAAAGCTCATATTTATGAGCGTATGTAAATCCATCTGCATTGTTTTCTGCTGCCAGTGAAATACAGTAGTCATATTGAACGGAGCTGCAGACAAATAACAACTGACCTATGGGGTAGCTAGTAGCTACAGTACTTGGGATATACCTAATTGGGGAAATGCTGTTGTACTGTATACATTATGGTGTTTGTGTGTGTCTGTACATTTCAATAGAGCGTCGTCGCAGTCCCGTCCCCACATTTTTTTTTAAATAGCAGACTTACAAGCTTGTAGCGCAGCACTCAGTGCCGCGCTATGAGCTTGTAGATCTGCTATTTTTAAATAGCTAAAGCATAACATAATGCTTAAAACACAAAAGGGGTTCCCGCCCAAATAAAGACCTTTAATGCCTTGGTCAAAGCCGAGTTGACAGAAAACACTTTTTTTTGTTTTTCTCCTTCTTTCTAATCATTTGTTCTGCCCAAAAATACGTGTTTATTGTCAAGATTTGTCAACTCTGCTTTTGGCTTTGTCCGAGGTCTTTAAACATACTTTTTGAAATGGCAGCCTCTGGTGGCTCAATGCTTTTCCAATGGGAGTCCCACGGTTTGACCAAACATTTTAGTTTGATGGGGGGAGGGGGACAGAACACAAATGTTTGGTAAAATCATGTGACTCCCATTGGAAAGGCATTGAGGCGGCCATCAAATGCAGACAGAACACATTGATTGTGTGTATGAGGCCTATGAGTCATGCATCATATTTGCCAACAACCTCACAACTGTCTCTGTTATCCATCCATCAATCTTCAACGCTTATCCGTAGTCGGGTCGCGGTGGCAACAGCTCCACCAGAGAGCTCCAGAGTTCAATCTCCAGGGCAACATTAGTAACAACATTAGTAACTTCCTCCTGGGGGGATCCCGAGACGTTCCAAGGCCAGTGAGTCGATGTGTTTCCTCTAACTGCGCCTTGGTCTGCCCCGGGGTCTCCTCCCAGTGGGACGTCCCTCAAGGACCTCCCTAGGGAGACACCCGAGAAGCATCCTAACCAGATGTCCGAACCACCTAAGCTGGCTCCTTTCCAGGCGAAGGAGCAGCGGTTCTACTCCGAGTCTCTCTCGTGTGACTGAACTTCTCACCCTATCTCTAAGGGAGATGCCAGCCACCCGTCGAAGAAAACTCATTTCGGCCGCTTGTATTCGCGACCTTTGTCATGACCCACACTTCATGACCATAGGTGAGAGTACTGTAGGAACGAAGATTGCTTGGTTGACAGAGAGCTTTGCCTTCTGGCCTTTTTGTCACAACAGTGCGGTACAGCGACTGCAATACCACCCCTGCCGCTCCGATTCTCCGGCTGATCTCCTTCTCCGTCCTCCCCTCACTCGTGAACAAGACCCCGATATCCTTGAACTCCTTCACCTGGGGTAATGCCTATATGTAATTCCCTATACCCGGACTGCACAATCCACCGGTTTCCTGCTGAGAATCATGGCCTCCGATTTGGAGACGCTGATCCTCATCATGTCTCTGTTTTTTTTCTTTTCTTCCATCATTTATTTTGAGGGTATTCTTTACATAGACACAAGGACAAACTAAGGTCAGACTTACATACAAGACAGTTACTTATATAAAAACAACAATGAAGAAACAAAGAAAAATGTCTCTGATTCAAAATGTAGCTGTGCTGTCAAATCCACGGAGATGTAGGAGAATGATGTACAGTCGTGAGACGACTCCCAGCGCAAATCTGATCAGGGAACAATAGAGGCGCGAGCGTAATGCGTTGGGAAGTGAGAGCACTTATGGGTTTTTCCCCCCCCCAGCTTTGAATTAGAATGTGAACCGATCGAGGCTCCTAAACATCCTCTGGGAGCTCAATCATAGGCACTGCACTATGCCTCGGCAGGAGATTTAGCTCACCACATACCAAAACAGATTCAATCTGGATCAATAACCTTGTAATTATGCTTTCCATAGATTCGCCTTTTGCCTCCATCCATCACAGGGATCTGACAGTTGTTCCCCTAAATCTGTCAGGGGCCTTGATTTAAACCAACATATCTGCTGGCAGAGTGGCGAATCTGGCCGGACAATGTTTTGATGAAAGTTAATCTGTGGGCCCTGGTAAATGATGACTCACTTAGTGTGTTGTTTAATCAAACTGGAAATTATTGTCTGGCTCCACTCCAATGGCGGGCCTTTGTGTGTACATGGGCCTTGTGTGTACATGGGCCTTGTGTGTACATGGGCCTTGTGTGTACTGTACACGGGCCTTGTGTGTACATGGGCGCGAGCTTTGTTTTCATAACAGGGAATCATCCTGTTGAAACAGTGGCGCTTTGCTCCTGATTGGTTTCCAGCCGAATTCTACTGGTACAGTACACTGTCTTCATCCACTTATAGCATTTTGTTATCCTATTACAGAGTACAGAGTAATAGGATAGCACAGTGGTTTTCAACCCTTTTCATATCAAGGCTCATTATTTATTGGGTATTTGAGCCACGGACCACCATTATTTTGATTTAGAGATTTAGCCACTATTTGGGGATTTAGGAGTGGGGAAAGGGTGTTCCCCCACTAAAGTTGGTATTTTGGTTACCTGTCTAAATCCCTTAAACACCTCCGTTACCCGGAGAGATGAGGCAGCCTACTCTGTGCCTGCAGACATCTCCATTGAGGAGGAGAATAAGGAGAGATGAGGCAGCCTACTCTGTGCCTGCAGACATCTCCATTGAGGAGGAGAATAAGGAGAGATGAGGCAGCCTACTCTGTGCCTGCAGACATCTCCATTGAGGAGGAGAATAAGGAGAGATGAGGCAGCCTACTCTGTGCCTGCAGACATCTCCATTGAGGAGGAGAATAAGGAGAGATGAGGCAGCCTACTCTGTGCCTGCAGACATCTCCATTGAGGAGGAGAATAAGGAGAGATGAGGCAGCCTACTCTGTGCCTGCAGACATCTCCATTGAGGCGCGCGCAGCGTGCCGTGCGCCGCTCTACCAAATTTGGCACGGCTTACGGGTGCTTTTAATCTCCACTATCGACTTCCCAAATGTATGTGACCAAAATAGCAATTTCAGGGGAAAGCGTGCCAGCACGCCCATGACCACACCTCTAGGCGCAAATACCGGTGTCTGCAAAAAAAGATAGCGGGTGGCGAAAATACCATTAAGGGACAGAGAAAGCTCCTATATTCGTAATTTTTGGGGCAGCGGCTGAATTGCGGGCCGCGTTGTGGGTAAAGCCTGCGACGAAATTGGAGCCCTTAGCCCAGGGATATTCAATTGGCGGCCCGCGGGCCACATGTGGCCCGCGGAGCGCCTCCTTGTGGCCCCTGGAAGAATTTTGAATGAAAGAATAATAATAGGGCTAATAAAAGTTACAGGTATGGTTTGTGCGATATTAATTGTGAGATTACCATAATGACGGTAATCATTAAAGGACCACTTTTCAACCTATCTTCATAATAGGTCCTCACTAATAATCATGATAAAATGACACGTTTTTTTCTACTCGGTCTGTGTCACATAGGAGGGCTGTGGGCAGTTCAGAAACCCACAGTGACATCAATGGAGAATCCAAGCTATAGAAACTGCAGGCTTTCTAGTCCTGAAAAGTTGCGAAAATGGAAGCCATCATTCTCACAATAATAAACCCTGTTAGGGTCCATTTGGTTCCATTTGTACACTCTCAGAGTTACAGACCCATAAGGGTCCATTTGATTCCAAACCATTTCCCTGGGGACCCCCTGGAACTGCCTCAAGGACCCTGGGGGTCCCCGAACCCCACTTTGGAATCACTGCTCTATGTAATGTTTGTGTGTGTGTGTGTCCGTCCAGCTGATGGTCGTTAATGTCAAAGCAATGCTGTTTATGCACTGTCAAATAGGTCTAGGCCTACATCTATTCTAAGGTGGCATATACCTGTATAGACATATTACCCTGCTCATTACTGTGCGGAAATATACATAAATCTTCGTGTTTGAGCACAAAAAGCATTTTGAGAACCCACAAATGTCCGCGCTTCGCGCGCACACTGTGCGGCCCCCCACACACAATCATTCTACAGTTGTGGCCCCCGGCCTAATCTAATTGAATACCCCTGCCTTAGCCTCTCAGATCCAAATGCAGATGTGTAACACATTAATTTAACTCTTGATTGAGAGCGTAACATTTTACACTCTCTTTGTCTTTATAATTTTTCATCCCACAATTTTGCAACCCATTTTTTTCACCCAGTGTCAAATATCTAATGTAATCCTGGCGCTACACTTCCTCTGCCAACCTGGGGGGGCAGCGGACTGACCTCATGCTTCCTTCTATGCATGAGGAGTCCAAGCTGCTTCTTTTCAAATGTTTAGATCTAGATCTATAAGGGCCCATTTTGGTTAGCAACTCTCCATCATTTAGCTGGGGACCACCTGGAACCCCTTCAAGGCCCACTGGTTGAAAACCACTGGGATAACATGATGGGTCCAGAGGTCCCATCATGGGTTAAAATTACACTCTGAACAAAGACAAGAGCCTCCAAGGGATAACTGAATTCATGTCAATAATAATTCCAACACAAAGGAATTGTTGTCGCCTCCTTTATATAAAAAAAAGAATACAGACAAAGCTGCACTGTAAATGTTGACTTTTTCATGACGTTTGCCGTGTCACAATTTTCTAAACAGTTGCGTTGAGGTAGTTTAACTTCCATAGTGTACAAGTCAAGTAGTGATTGTTACCGACGATAATGTGCTTGTGTGTGATTATACACACTGATTGTACTTAATTTTACACCTTGGCTCATTAGTGCGCTGTATGCTTTGTCAAAATGAATGGTGCCTCGTCACACAGCCACAAAGCCACAAAGCATATTGTCCAAATAAATGTCATCACCAACGATGGAATTGTTAGAATTAGCATTTTAAAGAAAATGATGGCATATTTAATGTTGCAATGAGCACTTTTTTCTCCCAGTGTGATTATTGCAGTCATGTTTGCTCTTTTTGCTGTTAACACAGCATTGTTGGTGGCCTAACAGCGAACGAGCCAATTGCAGAGCAATCACCCCCAGGCTATACGGGATGTATGATCCCAATAAGAAACATTTTCTTATCGTTTTGCAGGGCTCTGTACAGTGCGGCCATTTCATTTCACTCACATTTGCCCCTAAAAATAGAATGTGTGAAAAGTAATTTGCAAGTACAGTCAGTGTGTGATTAAAGATTACAACAACATCTAATAATTTTCAGTCCAGAGTAGGAGAGAATGTGTTCAAACTTAAAGCAAATCCCAAAACAATTATTGTCATCGGTTTTTGGTAGTAGTACGGTAATTGCGTATTGCCTCTGGACAGCCTGAGAGGAAAACAGAGAGAAAGGGGGGGGGATCTCTCTCTCTGCCCCCCCCCCCTGAGAGAGAGAGAGAGAGAGAGAGAGAGAGAGAGAGAGAGAGAGAGAGAGAGAGAGAGAGAGAGAAGGCACAAACACTCATTTGTGTTCCAGACAGTCTGTGGAATGCACTCATTTCATGGTGAAAAGAATGGTTCCCTAAAAATAGATTATATTCATGAAGCAAAAGTAATTTACGAGCACCAGTGTAATATTTTTCAATCAAAAGTAAAAGGGAGAATACTTTCAAAGTAATTCAAACGTCTCGTAGTCAGAACTGCCTACAGTATAGTCCATATGCCTTTTCATGACCGCATGTAAACCCCAAACAATTATTCACATCGGTTTGGATATAGCTCCTTGCCTATTCCCTCCAGACAGAAGCAAAGGGAGGACAGAGAGAGGAAGAAAATCTGTGCGCGTGCGTGCGTGCTTGTAGATCGGCTGTTTTTGGCCTCAGGGTTACATTTTTTAAATAATAGAAATTGCATTCATGAAATCGCCGTCCTAAAAGCTGTGTGTGTGTGTGTGTGTGTGTGTGTGTGCATGCAGGGGGGGTTGAGAGAGAGAGCTAATTCAAGATCACAAACACCCATTTTGTTACAGTCTTAGAATGTGCTCATTTCCGTCAAAAATAATGTCATGGTTGATAAGAGGTGCATGCATTGCACCTCTGCTGTGCTCTGTAGTCAATCAAGCAGAGAGTGGCGGGTGCTACTTGCACGGCCACGGTCGAGTACGTACCGTACAGTAACTTGGACTCCTGTTTCCAGTCAGCCTGGATGATCTATTAAACCTGGCCGAATGATGAAGTCACACTGGTCAGCTCGTTGTGTGTGTGTGTGTCGGCCCTCTCCGTATAACCCTGATTCAAATGAAAGTCCTCCACTGTTTTATACAGGCATGCATGTGGTCCAGCCATAGTGTAGGACAATCTTGCCCTCGGCTTGTTTATTTTCTTCGCTTCACTTAAGTGACCACAATGAGTTTGAAAGGCATTCAGTGTGTGCGCATGCGTGCGTGTGTGCGTGCGTGTGCGTGTATGGGGGGCGGATGAGAGTGCTGTTGCTCCCTGGTAATAGCTTTGGACACTAGCTGTGTGCATGACTGACTCCTCTGCACTGCCCAGCCTTATCTCTAGTAAGGATTGGGGTGGGGAGTTCCCAACACATGTCTACACTGGAAGCAAAGACGCTCGCGAGGACACGCTCAATTGAACTTTAAGAATAAAGTGAGTGAGCCATTGTTTCAACTAAGAACCCGCGGCCTTGATGGCTTTATTTGTCCTCTTCGGAGCGTATACGACGTGGTCTGAGATGGCATTAGAAAGGAGGACGTTGCAGCAATCGACAGACATTCAGGTTTGCTGTTTTCGCGCAATTCTTTGTCTCAAAACACTGCCATGTAATCATGGATTTTCACGACACAAAAGCCAGCCCCCCCTTCCCCATTTTGGTGCAGCATCTTCCACTCCCGACATCTTCCTCTGCTAGGTCTAATTTTTGAATCAGCACAAGGAAGGAAGGCAGCTGTCTGTGGAGAGAAATAAGTAAAGGGATAGTTGGCTGCAGCAAGTAATTGATGTACATGAAAAGGGAAAAATGTCTCACTCTCTCTCTCTCTCTCTCTCTCTCACCTTTCTGTCTCTCTCTTTCTGTCTCTCTCTCTCTTTCTCTCTCTCTATCTCCTCGACATGGTGAGTGTGAATATTATTGACTGTAATTTTTAGCACGTCATAAATTAAGTGCAATCTCTTAATGGGAAGATGGGCTAGCTATAGCGCATCTTCCTTCCTGACCTATTTCTAGTCTTGGTACTTTCTCCACAGTTGGCAGGCTTAAGAAGCCCCGAAATATACTTTGTCTTTTGACGGTGTCACACGTCAAAAATATCTGATCTATCAGCTCACAATGTGTTGTGTTAAAGTATAAATTAAGTATGAATTTAACGAGCCAGCGATACGCTGCCAGCTAGGAGTCTGACTGTGTACCTCCCACGGTGAGATCAAGAGCCAATTTCTCTGTCTGGAGTGGTGGTGTTGTTTCGTGGTTGCATAAATTATGATTGGCACGTCTTCTCCTAATGCGACTGCACATGTCAAACTCAATTCTCCCACTTGCTTATTTGAAGCGTTCTCTTTTCACTTTCTTCCTTATTTAATGTGTGATTGCTTCCATGCTGAGTGATCTTCTAGCACTCGTTCAAAAACACTCAACGCAGTTAATAAGCAAACTTAGCAAGCAATTGCGGCACCTATAATTTTCACAGCAAAGATTGCTGGTCGCAGTTTGTTTCATACGAATCTAGGGGTGTGCCTGAATTTAAAATGTTGCCATTGCTATATGGTATGGTATGGTACAGAACTAGTGCAACATTTTTCTTCTTATTTTTCTTATTTCTCCCTCTCTCTCTCTCTCTCTCTCTCTATGTCTCTCTCTCACCCACCCAGTGCCCACCCTCCATCTCTCTTTCCTCCCTGGAGAGAGGCAGAAAATAAATTACTCCAGAGGTGACTAATTTGTTTGAAGTATTCACCAGCATGCAGCCCATGGGAAGTCTTTCCACAAAAAAAGAAAGAAGGAGAAGAAAAAAAACACATCAAAGGCAGCAGCATTAACAGCTCTCACACAGTCACCAAAAAAAAACCCCTGCTCTCATCAAGATATCTCACATGGCTCTCAGTATCCAACCTAGACGGAGGAAAAAACCCGAAAAACAAGAACAGCAGGGTCTACCGGTGAGATGAACCGGAGGACGAGGACAAGGGGGTGGCTGAGGTTAAGCAGAGACAGGGGCTTGAAGAGAAACTGAACTCGCAAGCACTCCGACTCCACGGGAGATTGTGAAAGGCAGGTTCTTCAAGAGTTGTCATGGTTTGACAGCTGTCTCACACCTGAATGGCGCAGCGGAGCAGGGGGAGCTATAGCTGCATGCAGGCAGCATTCAGCAGAGCTACTTCTGTGTGTTGCATGATGGAACGTGAAAAGGCAAAGATAATAAACACAGCACTAGAAAAGGGACGTGTGCTCAGTAGAGCACAAATATCCACTATAGGAGGCCGTGCTCTAATAATACTAGTACAGTAGTTATTAGGTAGTGATTGTTATGTTCATGGACACACTGTGTTTTACATTGGGGTTTGCACTGCAGTGTGGTAGTATATAATGTAGTTTAGGTGACTTTAAGACAGGGGACACCACACTTTCTTGACTTGACAGCTCTACTGTATACCCACCAATGTTTGAGTGGTGCAACCACTCCTATAGACAGCTATGTGTGTCCTTGGGTCTGTCTGTCTGTCTGTCTGTCTGTCCAAGTACAGTACAGTACAGTACAGTACAGTACAGTACAGTACAGTACAGTACAGTACAGTACAGTACAGTACAGTACAGTACAGTACAGTACAGTACCACTCACTTCAGACGGGTTTGATATTTCTTTAAAATTATTTGTAATGCTACTGACGTTTGTGCGCAACACTCTTGAAAACAAAGTATCGCATTGTGGGTTTGAGCTGACCGGCCCTTTTGTTAATCATGATGTTAATCAATCAAGTCACCTAAATTCAAGTGAGTAAAGATTCTGACGTTGAAATGTGACGTTGAAACGTGTGTGCGTGCCAGTCCTTTACACACAACATTTCAACGTCAGAACCAACACTTCTTTACTCATAGTCTCTTGACAGAACTTCCTTGTATCAACGTGCGCTCTCATATCACATAATAACCACAGTCTCTGAAGGGCAAACCATTATATCCATGTCCATGTTATTAGAACATAACTGATATTTTTTACCTGCAGTCATGAAAAGGTGGCAAGTGATTACAAGTTGTATTTTGTGCATCGTCTCTACTGTCTAATTCCGCCACGTCCTTCTCATACACATTCATTGTCCATCTGTCATTCTGATTCATTATCTGTATTCCGTAAAGACTCACTGCTAATTCCTTTGTGTCAGTTATGTTTGTATCACCTGCCAATCAAATGTTTTTTCTCTCTCGCACTCCCTCAGTGTGCGTCATTCACAAGAGGATACAGATCTGTGTGTGTGTGTGTGTGTGTGTGCGCGCGCGCACGTGTGCGTGAGCGTTTGGACTGAAGCACTGAGACATGAAGAAACTCTTCAAATAAATAAATTTTAATGTTTGCGTGCATGCGTGTCACTCTATTTGAGACAGAGAGAGAGTGGAAAATAGATAGCTCTTTCAAGCCAAACACGAGTATACGCATGGCTTTAAACTTTCAAGCCATTTACTTGAAAAAGTGCATGACTTGAAACGTGGTTAATTCTTAATGTATGTTTGTACATGGAGACATCAAATGTATCTTTTGGGAGCTGAAGTGTCCGTAAACCCCTGCTCTAAACTCTGTAAAAGGGGCTAAATACTGAAGACGGCTCGACATATGTTTAATGTGTGTTTGTGTGCAGACATTAAGATTCTCGTCATTTGTAATAAACCGGAGAGCTAAGGAGAGTCTGGTGGGATGCTTATACTGTACCATAGCCTGGAGGGATGATAGTTATTATAGAAAGGAAAACAAAATGACAGTTTATTTGAAAAAAACTATTTGAGAATTTACAGTAGATCATTGGCCTTCTGTCAGCGTGCACAAGAAATATGACACTGATTGATCTAGTAGTAGTAAGCGAGATTGGATGTGAACAGAATGCATTATCTCCTGCATCTATAATACATCTCTGCTCAAATGTATACTATGGGCGCTTATGCTTGCCTACCGCTCTCCTTTGAACTTCAGATGGAAAGAATACTCAGGTTTATGCTAAATTATTTTCGCTGTGCTGCTTTCCTAGCCCTGTTTATGGCAGTGCTCCAGTTATGCTGATGTTCGTCCGTCTGTTATTGTTTTTTTTTGTTTGCTTGGGTTGATTGAAACTTTCTGAGTGCATTGACATGCCTGAATGATTATGAACGCTGCTGATTTTGTTAACCCCACACCGACCATTCGGCAGGGCTTTATTTTTCCCCTTTTTTTTCTCAGTTTAACCCCAGACCGACCCCGCCTCTAGCACCACTCCTATGCCAACATTTGCACATAGAATAGCCGGATTGCCAGGATGCTTGCTGAGCGCATAATGCTCCTAAACCCGGACCATTTGTGACTCTTTTTGAATGGTGCAACCACTCCAAGGAACAGCAAAGTCCCTATGTCCACGTACACAACAAGCAACTTTCTGATAGGCTATGAAGCAATTTAAAGGCTATGTTGCACAGGTCTAATGTCAAATTCAGAACGATATTCACGCTGCATTTCTACATTTAAGAGAACACTAAAGTGGACATTTGTATAATTTGAAATGTACTGGTTCGGTTCGTTTAGTTAGTTTGATAAAATTCCTTTGGGGGTTAAAGTGGTAGTCTGTGGGGCTTCGCCAATGGTTTAAGTTACTATAAAAACCCAGACTAAAAACCCCAAAGTATAAGTGATCAAACAGCATAAACTCAAACAAATGACAAGCCCAGATAAGATGGCAGTCAATATGCAGCAGCTGATTAGTTCTGAAGAGACCGCAGTTAAAATACAGAAGGTGCAAGTAATGAAACTTGAAAAGGCATTCATTGAGGCCTATACAACCTGGATGCAAACAGGAAGAACAGTTCGAACAGCCTTAAGGTTAGTCAATGCTCTTTGGCCACTCAGAATAGCCAAATGGCATGATCACGCTTCCAGGTCTTAAGTTAAGTAATAAGACCTGGTACTTAAGACACGCAAAATACAGCCCTATAGACTCATTTCACAGCCAGACTCCAGAGTGAGCAGAGGGGCAGAGAGCACCAGTGTGTGTTTGCATCAGACCACACGTGCCTGTCCGTCACACTATGTTTTGAATGTGACCATCGGTGACTGTTGATGTGCCCTGAGGTTCAAGTTGGTTATGCAGCCCTTTAGCACCCTCGATACGCGGAGTGACTTTTCACTGTAAGCGGCCCTCGATTGATGAAAGCATGACAAGGTTGGGTGGTCTCGACGGGTGTGTTTATTTGTTCCAACACCGTGAAAACTATGCGGATATAGAATAAATACGGTTACAATCATCGAATAATTTCATAGTTTCACTAATTTAGTTTCACTAAATGGGCCAATGGGAAAGATACAGAATGAAAAGAATGTATAGCCGCACACTCGTAGCTGCCAATATGCCACACGTGTATTGAGGACACAGAGTAGAAACCAACGTTTCGGACACGTATACTGCATTCTTCAGGGTATCCGAAGATTTGCATAAGATTTGCACGTGAACATAAATAAATAAAACTCTGCTCTTGACACCTACTACATACAGTAAGTATAAGTAAGTAAGTAAGTAAGTAAGTAAGTAAGTAAGTAAGTAGGGTGTGAGGAGCAGCACAACCTATAGGGACTCTTCGGACTCTATTTTTAGGCAGGTGGATTAATTGGCCTGAGGCAAGCAGCAAATGGGGGGAATTCGCAACTTCTGCAGGTGGTGGAGGTGTGTTTTTCACCACCTGTGCAAGCATGCGTGCTATTTTGGGTAATTGCCGCCATGCACCTGCTGTGAGAGGTGTAGTAGGCGTCTTGTTTGCAATTCAGCAACCCACTACCCACGTGCTTAGACCAGGTGTCTATAGCTAATATGCAAGTCTGCTATCACTTCACAACACGAGATATATAGCTAGATCGCTATAAAGACTACTCCCGGTCGGTGGACTTCAAAATAAGATATATATATATATATTTTTTTTAAATTATATATTATTCTCTGGTATCGGTATCTGGGACATCCCACACATCTAAATGGTTTAATGCTTGAGTCAAAACGGTTGTGCATCATGACACAAATTGGATAACATTGAAGACATAATATCGTTATCGGTCTATCCTTCCAAAAAACTACTCACTGATCAATTAGTTTGATTATTCCACCTACTGTAATAATAATAATAATAATAATAATAATAAGCTTTATTTATAAAGCGCTTTTCGAAAAACAATGTTTACAAAGTGCTTTACAGTGTCAAGGCATAACCAACAACAATCAAATGAAATGCCTTAAAGCCAGAGGTAGGCCATTCCAGAGTCTGGGTGCCCGGGGAGGCAAAAGCCTGGTTGCCCATATAGTGACCAGGCGAGTCGAGGGAACTTCCAAGAGAGCCAGACCTGAGGATCTAAGGGTGCGTGCTACTGGCCTGTATGGTTTCAGCATATCCGAGATATAGCTGGGAGCCAGGCCTCGCAGGGCTTTAAAAGTAATCAATAACATTTTAAAATCAACTCTAAAAGTCACTGGCAGCCAGTGGAGAGCAGCCAGGATTGGTCTAATGTGGTCCTGCCTCCGAGACCTTGTTAGTAGTCTAGCTGCGGAGTTTTGTACAAGTTGAAGACGGGAGATAACTTTTGTACTGCTATGTTCAGTTTGGTTTCATCACTGGAAATCATTGAACTTTTTCTTAGGCTAACCCATTCAGGACGGCAACCCCAAGCATTATGTCATACTTTAGCTATTGAAAAATAGCAGATCTACAAGCTTGTAGCTATTTTTGAAAATTCGTGAAAATGTGGCGCAAATCTTTGAATATATATTATTTCGCAGCGGACGTTTTTAATTCAAATATTTGCTTCTGCGGAGGTCCCTAGAACAACATATTTTCAGATGAGGGTTAGCGGTCAAACAAGGATAATTCTGGGGGTCCTTGACATGAAAAAGGTTGAGAACCACTGACATAGAAACAGTTTTTTTTCAGAAAACCTTTAGGAATTAGAAGCCATTTTGTTAGAATCGGCCTCAGGTCTAAATAGGTTAAAGTGCGTACAGTAAGTATAGTGTTTAAAACAGGAAGACAATATTTACGGTACATAATTCCGAAGCAGTTAACTATGGAATCGTGCATTTCCCATCAGTGAGTTGGTCGGACACGAGACATCACGTGACATCATCAGGGATGGAGATCCCTGATGTCATCAATATTGGCCAGCAACTCTACATCTGACCTCAAACCCTTAGATCTCCATATATGGAGCTGACCATTTCTGACATTACATATGTTGACCCTTCGCCATCCATTCTTCCTCTTCGATGTCTCCCTTTTGACTGATACCTAGACGTAGACGGGCCTGCCCCAAAGTTGTTACTGCAGTCGCTTCCGGCAGCCGGCGAAAACTACAGTTCTCAACAGGCCCGAAAATGTAGATCTTACCCCCCATGCCAAAGCACCAGCGCTTGCCCAGCAGTCTGCTGTCACCCAGGCGGAAATGTTGATCTGACCCCCCATTCCAAAGCGCCAGCTCAGAGGCCACATGAACAGGTACTAAGCACAGACACAAAACAATAACTGCTGCTGCAAGGACCTCCTGCTTTGCGTCCACGCCGACCCAAAGCACCCTCAGCAGATGTCCACTTATAGGAGGTCCACTGGACCTAAAGCACCCTCAGCAGATGTCCACTTAGGAGGTCCACTTCAAACAGCAGTTATTCTTTTATCTGTCCGCGTGCTCATTTTTTCACAATATGAATTGGACTTATGAACTGTGATTTTCAATGAGAAATGCTTTGCATAGGACCAAAATCACTTGATATTATCTGCTCTTGGTGTTCTGTTCCAAGTGCTATATATTAACTGGCACCTAAGAGGCTACACGACATTTACTAAGCGCAAGTATTGATTGTCTGTCTTTTACCGTCAACAGACACAATGTTATACACAATGCAGACTTTTTGGGAAGAATAGTGAAGCAAATATAATTTTCAGAGCATTAATCTACTCAGAGGTTTCAAATTAAGCTTCGCGCTACAAGTATAGTTTGCATTAATATGGCAATGATTGTCAGAATTAAGCCCTTTCATGTCAACTTAACCTGCCTCAAATATATATTCTGCCGTAAGCCGGACAGACGTCGGCTGTCTAGTCATGTAGTCATCTGCTGTCTACTTTGCCATTCAAAGTCCTTCCCCAAGCCAATGAAAACATCCACTTGTGTTTCATCCATAATCTACTTGTAGTCCACTGTATAAGCTTGAAAGGGAGTCTGTCTCAGAGGGCATTTTTGGCTCGACTCCAGTCAGAACACCATGCCGTGTCAGAAGAGTGGGCTTTGAATCACTGAGGGGTCCATCATTACGGGGTGGCAAGAGAGGACGATTCCCAGGACGGAAACGGCGTCTAATGGAATTGAGTGGTGACTGTGAACCCAGGGGAGATTATGCCACAGTCTTTTTGTAATGAGCAGCATAATGGCACGATTAGAGCACCGCTTAATGACTCGGAAATGGCCACCACTGTTGGTGTGTGGACACCCTCTGCTGTACACTATACTGTATGTGTTCCCTCCTCCACCATCAACCCATGATGGCTTTTAATTATTACACAATGTACGAGCCAAGCGCAGTGCGTCCATGATCTCTCTCTCTCTCCGTTTCTTCTCTCTCTGCTCAAACACTTATGCAAATACAAGCTGCCAGATTTTAAAGAGTCAATAGGTGATAGAAAACTTGCACATTAGCTCAACTTGATATGTTGGCTGGAAAGCATCCAAGATAGGCTCACATCATCCAATAGAAAATGTTCTTCTCCTTATGTAACCAAACCAGCTAATTAAATCATAATAGGCTTCTAAAAATAATTATGCCTGCCTGAATTTTGTACTGGATAAATAAAGCTGTATTTCACCTTTGACGTTTGGGCAATTAATTATTGTGCATTACTGCTAAACATGTTCAACCTAAAACTGCTCGGTTCACTTATTTTCATTTTGGGGCCCATACATTGGGTGAAACCTTGCGAATAGGACCACATAATGTGAACACACTCACAATGAGTAATCAGTGGTCATGCTGTATCGGTGTTTCTGCTGTAAGAATGATGTAATTAGGTTGATAGCATACAAATACAGTGCGATATGAAATTAACAAGCCAATATGCATATTAATAACTTAATAGCCACCCATTACTACACTGTGTCAGCTGCTCTCAGGGGAAATCCACTTGACATGGCTTTAAGTATTATGCTTGACACATCTAACAGGATCAGTTGTTATGTCAAGCAAAGGTCCAATTTTCATTAACCTCCCAGGGTGCCACGATTTCAATGTGCCAGCCCAGCAATTACCTGATTGTGATTGACTGGAAAAGGCAGAGGCTTTTCAGCTCCGCTGAAAGACACGGGGAGTAAGAATCTCATGAACTCAACCGACCCCTGCCATCATCCCTTGTTCTCTCACCAGTTCCTCTGAGACATTGCTCAGTCAGTCAGTCAGTCAGTCAGTCAGTCAGTCAGTCAGTCAGCCAGCCAGCCAGCCAGACCTAGCTATCTAGCTATTATATACCCACTGAGCATTTTTTGGTCTAATAGATGTCTAATATTCTAAAGGGCAGTCTAAAAATGCGATAAAAAACGTCTAAAAATGAAAGTTTTATTTGACGTTGATTAGCGGTTGATTAGACGGTCTATAGATAGACGTTTAAACAACCGCTAATCAATGGGTACTGTAGGGACGCAATTTACATGCAATTTACATTTGCAAATTTACATTTGCAATTTGCATTTGCAATTTATATTCCTAGCAGTCTCTGAAAACCAAGGCCAGACTTGTCCAAGTAGCATGTGCCTGATTTTTGCAGCTACATGTGTGGCACTGGTAGGCACAGCATGGCAGCTTCACGTCAAGCACTAAATTGACAACAGGAATGTCACGTTATCTCTCAGCTTTTAAATCTGTTTGTTAGGAAGGTACAATGATGAAGGTGTTATAGCTGCAGGACATATCATGCTGGTAGGCTAAGCTCAGTGCTCTGAAATCCAGGATGAATCATCAGATGGACCCGTCTCTCGATCCCTGAACCGATTACATAAATGCAACATATATGCTACCTCACACAATACAATCCTTAATTTAACTCTCATTTCATTTGTAACTCTAGGAGTTACAAATAACTGAGTATTTTACTGTGCAAACAGATATTAGGTGACCATAATATGATTTGCATGTACTGTATACATGCAAGCCTTTTCTTTCTATGGGTGCCTTCAATATATCCCACTCTCTGTTGTATAGGGCGGAACTCCTTAACCCATTCTGACCGGGAACCCGTTTTGGTGTTCAGCATCATGTTATGCTTTAGCTATTGAAAAATAGCAGATCTACAAGCTCATAGCGCGCCACCGAGTGGCGCGCTACGAGCTTGTAGGTCTGCTATTTTTGAAAAATCGAAGAACGACTGACATTTTTAGAATCTGATCTCAGGTCAGAATGGGTTAATCAGACCAGTGTGTATCCCAGTGGAAACCTCGTATGAATCTGATCTCAGGTCAGAATGGGTTAAAACGAAGGAAGTATATTTATAGTCTTTGTCTGTGGTCATCTAACTAGACATCCATCACACGGATGACTGTTCTGGACATGCCTCTGCTCTAAAGGTTGCAAACGCTACTGATTTGACATTTGAATTCACATCCTGCTTCTCTCTACTGTCGCTCGCCACTTTGCCATATACTTTATATTGAGCTCATGCACCTTTAACGGAGCACCTGATCAATATGTTATTGCAGCTGTCAAAGACATATCTTGAGATCCCGGCCAGACGGGCTGACATTCCCTTCTCTCCACGGTGGGTCCCATTTGGCAGAGCGTTCTACAAAATCGGAAATCACTGGATGTGACACATGTGAGGTGTGTAGTTAACAAAGCCAAACTCTCACCCTGGTAAAGGTTACCGTCAAATATCACCTGGTCAAACATTTGCTGCAGGGGCTACAAAGTGAGCAGGCGCACTCCCCGGGAGTGTGGAAAGAAAGTGTACGCACACCATTAAAACGCCTTTAAATTGTTAATTACAACAAGTGATTTCCCCAGCCAATTATCCAAATGGCGTGGTGAAACATTGCAAGACTATCCTGAAAGCGCGCGGTATATGCCTCGTGCATTGGTAATGACAAAAAAAGAGAGGTGCAAATTGCTTTTTTCCTCTCCTCAGAGTTTCGAAATTGCCCTCGCTGTCTTTCCCATTTGTCTTTTATGCCTCCTAGTCCTGATCACTCACTAATGGTAGAAAGAAATGACTCCTTGACAGCCGGAGATGTGATGTGTCTGTATAAGGAGAGAAACCAACACTTTTGCATGTTGGTAGACATCATTCATCAATTCCAAGTCCCAGGAAACTATAACAGAATGCATGTCTCTTGTCTGCTTTTCTCCAGCGTTGTGCTCTATAGTTACTAGACCTGTACGTGCCCGTCGGCCACCGACCTACTTGAGAACGATGCAACTTGGGAAACTAATGATACCCGTTGTCAACTTGTCATAGCACCCGTTTTAACTGTCTGTCTGTGTCCCACATGGAGATCTCTGTATCTGCCAGTCTGCCTGTGTCTGAAGAGTGCAAACTGACTGTGAAAAGTGTTAAGTAATCAATTTGCAGGTGTGGGGTTGCCATGCCAATCAATTGGGTGAGGCAGAGGCTGGAAAATTGCACAGGTGAAGGGACTCATTAGGCCCACTGGCAGAGCCTGACCAGAGCCTTTTGTGGTGGTTCTGGAGAACCGTGGGTCCTGACCGACTCGATACCGGGCACTGCACTCCCTGCGGGGGTGTGGAACGAGTGTGTCGAAGTTGAAGTCGGTGGGGCAAGCGGTTCTCGAGGTCCGTGCATTACAACCGTACACACACACACACACACACACACACACGCACACGCATGTGCATGCAGAGACGTGGCGCATTTATAGTAGGATGTTTTGATCCAGTCAATCTGACCAGATAAAGCAGATATACCACATAATTATTATATGAGCAGACGTATTGCGTTTATACGCTACAGTGGTTCCCAAAGTGGGGTCCGGGGTCCTTGAGGGAGTTCCAGGGGGTCCCCAGCTAAATGATAGTTTGGAACCAAATGGACCCTTCCCTTATGGGTCTACTCTGTAACTCTGACAGTGTACAAATGGACCCATTAGGGTCCATTTGTACACTCTCAGAGTTAAATTAACATTGATTTTACAATATAAATTGCAGGTCCCAGAGATAGAAATGTCATTAAATGGGGGTCCGTAGCCTAATGCATGACAAACTGGGGGTCCTTGACATAAAAAAAGGTTGGGAATCACTGCTAGAGCCGTAAAAATCTTCTCTTATGGGGGTCCCTGGCATATCTTTTCAAAGGTATGTCCGCAGGCTAATCAATTTGGGGGTCCTTGGCATGAGAAAGTTTGGGAACCACTGCGCTACACCACAGGCATTTGTATTTGGGCTACTGTGTTTTACATTGTGCAAAACAACGTTTTTTATGTTTACTGTCATTTGAAATGCTTGAATACTGTTTCCGCTTCTTCTCAGCTATGCCCCTGGTTTCGAGGGCTCTTGCAGTCACATTATAGCCTAGGATGTCAGCTCAAGCCTTTTTGATCCATCGTGTTTTTTTCTTAAGTGTCAGGTAGGAATGTGAAAAAAAATACCTTCTAATGCAACCAATAAGAGGAATTTCAAGCTATGTCACACAGAGACAGCTTTACACAGTGAGATTGACACTATTCGAATTGAAGAAACATGTCTTATTTTTTTTTTTATTGGCATCACGACATAACATTTGCAGCCTGCGTTATCCCCGCTGCTTTACCAGGAAGCTCCGTGTGTGTGTGTACACTGTGTGTGGTTCGCCTCGTCTCTGCCGCAGGTCAAACTAATTCTGTTTTTGTTATATTTGAGGAAATTGCTGCAGAATTGGAGGTTTAAAGTGCTTGTAGCCGGAGATCAGGATTGTGAGCCTGAGGAGGACCAAGGGTATCGTGGGGAAACAAAGCAGATTATGATGCGGTGGAGCCTTAAATTTGATGCCTTTAACGTTTGTGTCCCATTAATCCCTGATAGTGATAACCTGCTTCAGCCTGTTGCTATTAATCTTAAGAGTCCAACAGGATTCAGCAACATTGCCGCCGCGGCTTCCTGCAAAGGCAAGAAATTGGAAAAGCCAATATATACAGTATAGGCTATCCGAGTATAACGTCACAGCAGGGATATGAAATAACGATGACTTTGTTTCATGTTATTTCATGTCTGCCCTACGTTTTTTTACAATGAGAAATTAAGCACTTTTTTTTTTGTTGTTGTCCAGAGGTGTTTCTGTTTTATGGTTCTCCCTCAAAAGAATAGCTGAAAGGTGTTTTGGTCACATGTGGCCCAGTTATTTCATGTACTGTATGGGGATACCGTTTTAAAGTGTTCTTTCATGTCCCTATTTTCCGTGTTTCACAAAACAAACATTACGCCAGCTGAAAATGAAAAACATCACTTCTCCGACAAATATTCTGGTTCTTTCATTCATTATGAATTATGTATGGCTTTTCAGGCACACTTTCAAGCACTGTCTTGCTCTTAGAAGACTGAGAAGTAAAACTTTATGCTGCGATGCCAACTCCCGACAAGAAGCAGATGGTTAGGAAAAAAAGCATGTAGCTAATTATATCAACTTTGCACCTCCATAGGAAACCGTGGAACCCAGGCAGCGTGGTACTGTTTCCAGTCCCCCCCTCTCTCTCTCTGTGTGTCTGTCTCTCTCTCTCTTTCTCTCTCTCTGTTCTGCCATCTGTAATGAGCTAAGCAGTGGAGTGTAAGCAGCTTCTTAGATAATGAGGCACAATCCCCCCTAGGGAGTCGAGATGGGCCCACGTACAACTTTAATATACCACTTTCTCGTACTGCAAATGGAGGCAGTCAGACGGAGGCGAAAATGGGGACAGGGGATACGAGGCCGCTCCCATCTCCCATCATCCTGACAGCATATATCATTTAAGAAAATGACTGCATGCAACTGAGTATATACTTCTTGATATTATGCATTATGTGACATGCACTACAAGATACTCTACACCAGACTGTTAACATGCTGTACAGCCTGGGTCAAAAACTTACTGTACAGCCTGGGTAAAACTTAAATCACCTATAATGCGCGCACGCGCCACACACACACACACACACACACACACACACACACACACACACACACACAGCAGTGGGATTTGCAGGCTCCCGTGCACCCGCGATCTTGAGCAGGATATCTCCATGCCGTAATAGCCTCATTATTCAACCCTGGAACAAGTAATGAGCTGCTGACTAGTTGCTGAGTATCACCTTTCTGCAAAGGGGTTGCATGGAGAATATTCACCCTGATTATAAGTGTCCTCATAAGTGTCTTCTACGAGGAGAGATCCAGTGAATGTTGTCATTGTGTTGTCAGTTTCTCCCCCATGAGAATGACATGAAGACCATGCGCCGCAAGCCTTCAAAATCAATGTCTTACTTCCTTGACAGCTGCCTGCTTATTATTATAAAAACACATGCAGTAAAGTAAGTGAACTTCTTAGCGATCGATTATGAATACTGCTAAGACAGTAATTAGCTCATGTAGCCATTTGCTTTCATATACTGTACAGTTGATTAAACCAACAAGGGTACAACATTTATACTCACAAATGGAAACATTTGGCCTTTTTGTTTTATTTTAGGTATTAAATAATGTATGAAAAAGTCATCTGGAGTGGGACTATAGTGTACTGTCTTACTGTGGTGACAGAGTGAGGAGAAGAGCAGCATCATCTCCAGAGTTTATATTTCAAAGTTTAGTTTACTTCTGCAAAAAAACGTATAGTTTCCATACAGTAGCTGTTTTTCAGCACGTTTGCCGACATTGAATCTGAATGCATCTGGGCAATGGCCAACAGCATTATACTAACAAGCCAACTGCAGGTCACGCATATATATCGATTGTGGTTCTGCCTATTAAACATCCAATTTCTTCTGAGAATAGCTCACACTTCATGTCACACAATTGACATGGCAACACTCACTCCTTCTGGGAGGATCTTTGTCTAAAAGTAACTGCAACGTATGTGTTGGACGGTGCAGGTGAAATTGAATGTACTCCACCACAACGTGTAGACCTACTAATTTACGATGCTGTGCCTATCGGTACATAACTTGAACGGCGCTGAGTCGGCTCTAGCGCGGCTCGCGCACCTAATGGCGCCTTTCGTTGCTCAAGAGCGCCAGAGTCATTTGTAACTGTCTTTGTTTTGTTTTTTGCCTAACTACTGCTGTAGTCTGCATTTAAAAAAGGCGTAAAACTATGCATAAACCTAACTTTACAATAAACACTGCGAGGCACTGGGATAGAAAGGCCAGTGCTTGACGGCGACACCACGGTGCCATCTGGCATCGGTTTGGGGAGTCATTTAACGTGGTCCGCTCATGTATGGGGCAGTTCCGCGTGCGGATGCCACACAATCGCCACTTGTGTGTGATGATATCGGGGAGCAATTAAAGGACAATTGATTGACAATTACGCGGTGAGAGTTAATTGGCGTGACAATGCCAAGGGGAGTCATGGGAGTGGCCAGAGCGTCTGCTTATTACAGGGTCACTAAAGAACAGCAAGACGACTGGGCCGCTCGCAGTGTTCTCCAGACCCGCTCATCGGATCAACTTCACACTCCCTTGGGTCCTCCGCGGTACACCCGCCAAGTGTGAAGTCAATTACACGAACAGATTTGCCTTTAATTTATTGATATAAGTGCCTCTTGAGTCTTATGTAAGCCTGCATTAACACTCCCACTGACACTGTGTGTGTCATTGTGTCTGTGTGTGTGGGGGGTGGGGGGTGGTCTAGCTCTATCTGGGAGCACCAGACGTGTGAAACCCATGGCCACCACATGTGTCCCAGGCAGCATGGCAGCGCTGTGACGGATAGCATGGATGTCAAGCCCCGGGCTTCCCCATATCGGTGATAGATACTCTTACACAGACTCCTGCCTGCTGTGCCCGGGGGGGAGTCACAGCAAACCTGGTGCAGATCTTAATTAGCCCGTTGTCAACATGCCGACTCATATGATGTGTGTGTGTTTATAAATGTGGACCTGCGGTACTACCGCATATACACGCACGCACACAGGTGGAGTCGCGCACACACACACACACACACACACACACACACACACACACACACACACATCTCGTTTGTATGCACACATGCATGCTCGCAAACAGAATATGTGCTCAATCGAGCATCTCTTGGCACCGTCAAGTACATTTAATTATGTGGCTCATCATTTATCGTTGATTAATCCCACTTCCAAATACAGCATGATGGACACCAGAAGCGCGTGTGTGTGCGTGCGTGAACCACAAAGCTAAAAACTTTAAAGGATGTAAATTGGGAAGAAAGACAAATAAGGTCTGATATTTGTTTTTTTGTAACGCTATTCTTAATTATTTTATTGCCACGCTATAGTGTAGCTAACCTTTGCCAGGCGATCCAGTGATTTTCCACCATGTTCACAGCCTGTTGAGCTGCCCCCACATCACCGCTGTAACCATCTGCTATCATTAGCATTATCTCACCTTTCGCCTGCAGAAGCATGCGGGGAGCCATCCCATAGCTGGGGGTGACGGAGGCATCCGGACCAATGTTAAAAGATGATTCTCGGCCTAGCCGCTTCATATACAGTACGGTGTAAGGGGGGAGTACAAATATATTCGTACCTAACGCATAACGTCCCATACCTGGGGGGGGGTATGAACATGTTCACAAGCAGAGAAATAACTAATAACCACGTGGAAGACAAAAGTAGCCTACCACTCTCTTATATGTGTTTAAGGGACTCACTAACACTCAATACAATTTGTCAGAGTCGGTTTTGTGTGGAATTTCTCTGCCTCTAAAAAGCAGGTGCCAATTAGCACGGGCAGACTATATTACATTAGGCTTAAGCCTTATGATAGATGACAGTATAGCCACGGTATAGACACCATGACTGTCCATTATGTCTTGTGTGCCCAAAAGAATGAAGAAATGATCAAAACCTGCACTGGTTCTCACCGGGGGGGGGCCTGGTCAACCGCAGGGGTCCTCGAGGGGGTTCCAGGCCCCCTGCAGCGAAATGACTGATAGTTAGGAACCAAATGGACCCGCTGTGGGTACCAGAGTGTGCATGGCTCAGAGTTAAATTAACACTGAGGATTAAACTATATATACATTGGAGTCCCAGAGATAAAAAAAAAAAAATAACTAGGGGAAATTACAAATGTTTAGGACCACTGAATTAAGCAGCCACATAATAATTAACGAATCAGAGACACCCTTGAACCTCCCACACAACGTTACCATTTGGCATTATAGTCAAGCAGCTTGTTGAAAGTCCAGCCAAGTACAGCACACTACAGGTATTATCATGGCATCTGAATAAATTACATCTACAAATTGTAGCACTATACACCATGATTAGCGCGGCACACAGTTGCTTGCTGCAGGTGCATTTGCTGGTAGGGTGCCCACGTTTCTGCATATCCAACGGCAACAACAACCATTTCCAGAAACGCACGATGAATATTCACGTCATCTGTTGTAATAATCTGGCACCAAATCCTTGTCCCGTGCCATCTGTCAGGAGGGTACGTTTCGTGACTCCACATGCATATATTCGATGAGCAATAGGCACCCACATTTCAACGTATCTCATTTGCACTCTCCCACCGAAATGTGTTCAGTGTTAATCAATTTCAGCGTCACTGAATTTAGATTTTCTTGAGCTGGTTGAGAGGGCTCCAAATCCCACCATGCAGTCCACTGCACCTTTTAAGCTAGTTTGAATGCAGAATGTGGCTAGACGGTCTCACGTAACCTGAACTCCGCCAGAGGCACTGCGGCAGTATTGAGTATATATCCATATTAATTCTGAGTTGTAGTCTTGTTAGGTTGTGTTTAAACCCACAATTCATCATTTTGGTTTTAAGATGTTGATATTCATTTTGTATTCATCCTTATAGGACCCCAAATCACACCTTGGAAAGCATGAGTGTCTATTTCAATTTGACCCCCCAGTATTAGGATGTATTAGGATGTTGATATTCATTCATCAGCCAACACTCCCCACTGACAGGTAGTAGCTCACCTGCCCTTTTGATGTAAATCAAAGGGGGGTAACTACCTGCCAGTGGGGAGTGTGGCAGCACTTCAATACGTCACCAGTCTCGCGTTGATCCTGCCTCTAGCGGCCGCATATCGTGTTGATCCCGCCTCTAGTGGCCACATACGGCCGCATATCGCTCCGATCAGAAATGGTTCGGAGTACATTGTGTCTGGTCTCCAGATGGGAAGCAGGAGGAAGAACGCACTACTGCCACCATCTGGCGGAGTCAGGTTAGGTCTCATGCTCCGATAGTGTGATTAGCTGCTACCTGAATCAGAAGTTACCTATTCCACGTGCTTTGCCAGTCCCAATGCAGTGGTGTAAAGTAACTAAGTACAAAAGTACAATTTTGAGGTAGGCTATAGTTTACACTTTACTTGAGTATATCACATTTTCAGAACTTTTACTATTTCATGTCAGAGGCAAATATATTTTACTCCACTACATTTATTTGAAAACTTTAGTAGTTACTTTGTAGATTTGTATTATTATTGCAAAACATATACATCAACCACTTCAGCCCTATTTACTGTACATTTGGGCCATTTGAAAATAGCCGATCTACAAGCTCACAATGCCTCGCAATGCGACGCATTGTGAGCTTGTAGATCGGCTATTTTCAAAAGATCTTTAATATACATTTGAAAACGTCACATGGGACAAGCTGCATATTGAGTACTTTTGCGACGTATATTACATTTTGATACGAAGGCTAGTTTTGTACTTTTACTCACTTCCTTCCTGGTCTACAAAGTCCCCCCCCCCCCTCTCCACAAGGAGGGTAAGTGCATAATTAGGAATCCAAACCCTTTAGTCAAAGGGTGCGAATTTCAATTCTGCTACCGTTATCTACTACAATATACTATTAACATTGAGTGACTGCAGTTTCTTCCCTTTGAAACATCCCTTTAAGTAAAACATTTGAGTACCGTTTCCACCACTGTCCAAATGACACATGCATTTGTCTCTGTGTGTGAAATATTGACCCAAATGTACCTGCACGTGTCAATCTCAAAGGGAGGAGTTCACTTTGTACGTTAATGAACATGACGGCAAAGCACAGCGTGTGAGCAAAGATTAAGACCTATCACAATATATTCAATCCAAAGCAGAAGTTATTTTAAGAAATTATGTTGTAATGAGTTATAAGTAATTTTAAAAAGTCTGGTGCTCTATTCTGACCTGCAAAGCTGTCTCTTCCTTACAATGCTGAAAAAGCTAAAGTTTCTGTGAAATTGTAAACCCTATGTGAGTGATAATTGAGTGTGATTAAATATATAATGCGTACAGACATTTATTACCGTCATCTGCTTGCTAAGAGTGATGCCAAGGAGCTCTAGTGTTAATGCTATTGCTAATATTAGATAGTAACTACAGTATGATTACACACACATTTACAAAGGACTGCAATTGAAATAACTAAATAAGCACTTGAGAGATCTTGTGTGTGTTATCCCTCTGAGAGATATGGACAAACACATGTTTGCGCGTGTGATAGATAGATAGAGAGATATATATATAGAGAGAGAGAGAGAGAGAATAAAATACAGACAGATCTAATAAGGAATAGTTATTGTTGATTGTAATGACAACGAGGTAGTAAATGAGGTTCTGTCTTCTTCCTAAACAGTTACAGGGGGTGTTTGTCCGACGGCCTATTGAGATTAATTAACGTTTGCCTGCTTGAAGTAGCAACACAGGTGCTGCCCGGGGAAAGACGTAGAATGTTTCTTCATTTGCCCTGTCAGGGTTACAGAGAGGAGAGGTAATCCAAATCAACTCTGCCAAGGACAGCTGCTTCATCACAATTATAACAAGGTGTCTGCCTTTGCCGTGTGTCCATACCTGTGGCACTTCAAACAGAACGAGGACTAATAAATCCATACTGTATCTCTCCCTGCCAGCCAGCTCTGCCGCTCCCTCTTTTCTCCAAGAAAAGATGCTAACTATAAAGCTGCTGCCGTGCTGCCATTAGTGTGCTCATGTTCAATATGGCAAAAGATGAGGCCTTCATAGTGAAACGATTCCTCATAACAAATGCATTGGGGAAATCTGCTAAAAGACTCAAAATCAGCTTATCTGTGACATGGCAATGTTCAAATGGTGACAGATAGTGGCAATTTCTCTGCAGTTTGTGCGAACCCACTTTACTCCGATTTCCTGCGGGTGGAAGAGAAACACAATTATAGCCTCCTTGGCAGACATGCACAGCCATAGTGAAATGAAACAATCGTGTGATGCTTGTTCAATTCTACGTTATGTCACATGGTAGGATAGGTAGAAGGTACCTATAGGGAGGAAAAGACTAGTCTGTTGTTTACTCTATACTACATTTCCATATGTACCGTATGTTTCTATTTCGAGTGTTTGATGCTTGCATCCGATGATGAACGGTCTGCTGATTCCGTGAGATTCCGGCACCGGTGATACATGGCATCAAACCAAACAAACAGAACACAGAAGTGCCGTCAACGCTAGGAGGAATTGTGCAACTGGGGTCCATACATCAAGTTATTTTAAGGTACAGAGTCAGACCTTTCGCAGACAGAACAAATAAAATGGGATTCCTCAGGGAGGAATAAGCTTTTAAATGTGTCAACACAGCTGCCGTCTTATGCCCGGTGTATAGCCATTGCTCGTTTCCTGACCAGAAAATCTTTAAAATATATATATATATATACCACATTACCCAAAAGGTCCTGCTTGCACACTGCTGCGTTAAAAATAACAGCGTTCGGTTTTCCGAAAAACGCGTCTAGTCTGCAAGTACCTTAATAGCCTGTAAACCAGACAAACCTGCCATTGGTCTGGCACCGCTCAGTTGTGATTGGATTTCACTCCCTCCGATGTAGTGAGGGACCAATCGGGGCCCAGTATGCAAATATGGTGCGGGTTTAATCACTAGAGAGATTATTTTTTTATTCACCCTTTGGAAATGCAGGTTCCACATATCAGATATTATTCCAGACTAATATCCATGTCAAGTGTCAATGATACTCATTAGCCCGCAGACCACCATTTGAAAATAAATGCCAAGGACCCCCATTAGAGAAGATTTGTACGGCTCTAGCAGTGATTTTCAACCATTTTCATTTCAATGGCCCCAGGTTTGATCTGAATTAGGCTACGGTCTTCTATTTAAGGACATTTATATCTCTGGGAGAGTTAATTGAACTCTTAACGGGTCTCTTAACTTTTAACGGGTCCATTTGGTTCCATTTGTACACTCTCTGAGTTACAGACCCATAAGGGTCCATTTGATTCCTAACTATCATTTAGCTGGGGACCCCCTGGGAACTCTCTCTCGAGGACCCCTAGGGGTCCCCGGTCCCCACTTTGGGAATCACTGTACTACACGACACGTACGATACGACACTGAGGTACTGTATATGGGACTGGTACCTCCCACCCGGAGAGGGAGCGGTTCAATCCAGACCGCGCCCCTGACCGTCTCCATTGGCTTTACCACAATGTCTATCTAATGCAGGGATGGGCAACTTTGACGATGGAGAGGGCCACTATATTTCCACACTCACTCCAGAGTAGCCACAGTGCATATTACTGTCGTAGCAGGAATTGCCGATCTACAAGCTCAAAACACGTCACACTGCGACGCGTTTTGAGCTTGTAGTTTGGCTATTTTTACTATATTTTGAATTGAAAACCTGAATATTTTTTTGCTATTTTTGAATTGGAATCCTGAAACGTAACCATTTTATTGTATTTCAATTTCAAATGCATTTAGTTATAGTCTTGTTAACATTATGAACTGTTAACATACGTAACTACATTGGACACAAAAAGACAATAACATTTTAATGCTAGTCATTAAGTACTAGTCATTTAATACTAGTCAGGAATCAGCTGAAATCAATACTATATCAGTATTCTGATATTAACATGCCGCATTAAGTGAAGGTGGGGGCCGCATGCTAATCTGTTATAGGTTTAATAATGGCTTCTCTGCTGGCTATACTGAAAGCGATTATAAATAGATGGGGACAGGCACATTGTGCGTCCGTTTGCCAACTGTTAAAATACCCTACTGTTCAAATACGCCTATAGTCTGTTATATAGGTTAATAATTGCTTCTCTGCTTGCTTTATTAAAGGATTAGATTATACAATAATGCATAATTAATTCTTTATACCACCTGAATGGCAGAGATGAGTCATCCAAGTGAATAGCCTCCATCCATGCATATGCACCTCCTCTTAAAATAATGATATACTGGCAGATTAACGAACACCTTCCCGGCAGCATCAAAATGTTGCTTGCATATTGTGACAATTTTCCTTTTTTTTTTTTTCTCTCTTTTGTTCAGAACACTCTGATGAAATCAAATCAAATGCCATTATGTCAGTTTTTCAACTAAGATTTACTGTAGATTGTGACGGTGCCTCTCTCAATATAAACTGATGGTCACTCGACCATGAATGGCAATGCTGTCTGTCTGTCTGCCTGCCTGCGTCTGCCTGCTGGGTAGAGCGAGCTTGCTTTGATACAGTATTATGTACCTTTCAAGCAGGCGTGATTTAACCAAGGGAGACATTCAGGGGCACGGTTTGGATTCCTGGGAGTGGGGCTTGCCAACCAAAATCACATGACAGAGACGTTTTTGAGACCATAATATTTTCTCAAAAAGGTCTCTGTGTCGTGTGGATAATGCAGGCCGGCCTGCCTGCATTATGCACACTGGTTTAATCACCAAAGTTCTGTCTTCATCACCAGAATAATCACAGAAAACTTCAATGTTGATTGTCTGGAGGGATGATTGTATTCAGTATTTTAGCCATGACGTGAGCGCCCCCTCCAGAGATACTTCCGGGTCCTACTTTTGTGTCGCTTTTGTGTCCCCAAATAGAACTATACTGTGACGCTCCGTCGGACTAAATCTGAGACGAAAACAACCACGAAAGTACACAGAGAAAACTCACAAAGTGCTTTACATGCAGAGAATAAAAACAAAGAAAAGCTAAATACAACAGAATAGTACTGAACAAAAAACAGGCACATACGGTACAATTGATCTAAAAAAAACAAAGCAGCAAAATAACAACACACACATGGAAAAACATCATGTAACATCCGGAAATGCCTGTGCAAATAGCAGAGTTTTGAGTTTGTCCTTAAAAAATTCCACCGAGGCTGCGGATCTCAACACCTGCGTAAGGGCATTTCACAGTGTGGGCGCAGGGCGCTACAACCTGAAAGGCCCTGTCACCTTTTGTTTTACGTTTGGTGCTTGGAACCGTTAACAGTAACCTGACAGATTGCGGCAGTATTGAGTTCACCTGCAGTTCCCGGCAGAATGCAAATGTTGTCCAGCAGGGGGTGTGGTTTCACCAGGCTACGTTAACAGACCCTGATCCACAGAACGTAAGCCCCTCTCTGGCACACGTGGGACTATAGGTCAGTTAAATACACTGGTGGAAAAAGTACTCAATTGTTTTACTTAAGTAAAAGTACCAATACTGCAATTTAGAACTATACTCTGTTACAAGTAAAAGTACGGAATTGGAAAATGTACTTAAAGTACTAAAAGTAGAACTACTCATTGTGCAGAATGTGCCATTTCACAAGTTCAAAATGTTTACAAAAGCTATTGAAAATAGCCGATCTACAAGCTCACAACGCGTCGCATTGCGGTGCATTGTGAGCTTGTAGATCGGCTATTTTCAAATGGCCGAAATGTAAAGGGTTGAAGTGGTTAATGCACTATGTTTTCTAATCAAAATTAAAATCTCCAAAGTAACTAGTAACTAAAGTTTTCAAATAATTGTAGTGGAGTAAAAGTACACATTTTTGGCTCTGAGATGTAGTGGAGTAGAAGTAAAAATATTGGAAATTGGAAATACTCAAGTAAAGTACAAAATAAATACCTCAAAATTGTACTTAAGTTAAAGTACTTTAGTACTACTAAAGGACTGGTGTGATGTGGCACCTTCTATACTTCTGTAGGCTACACAACAAATTGGTGTTGACCGCCTTAGCGGAATGCAAAATTAGCCGAGGACGTCCACATATGGATACACGTACACACATCTCCTGGCAGGGGTAATTATAGGAAAGCTTGAGGGCATAAGAAATGTACGGTGTGGCTCTGCACACATTTAATATCAACAAGCGGCACTGCACATCCCTGTCGAGTCGCTGATTGTTGATGTTGCGGCTGAAGAGATTGGTAATGATTCCCACAGCAAATGGGTTTTATGCCCCCTGGAAAACATTAATCGCCAATGTCTACTACACTGTTCAACATATGTGGCAATAGATCAAAGCACCTGTTCCTCCCTCTCTCACATCTGTGCCCGAACCTCGCTTGGCTCTTATCTCACCGACAGTTACAGATGACCACGCGTCCAGAAGATGACGCAGATGATGAACGAGTAGCTCTGCTCCATGCTCTCTCTCTCTCTCTGACCAGTGTGGGGAGTTATTATTAAAGCATGGCCTCTCAGCAAGCTGTCCACTGGTTGGTTGGGAACACAGTGTCCTGGGCCATGTGACCCCTGCAGAGAGAGCATCGCACAATCCCAACGTTCTCTTCCTTAATTCCCTTCTTTTTCTCTCTTGTTGTTGTTGTTGTTGTTGTTCACAGCTGGCACACAATCAGTGCCAAATCAACCCCTCCGAGGTCCCTGGCTGGCGCTACACCAAATCAAAAGGCCCCATGCACGTGCGCTTGCATGTGGTTTGCGCGCGCCAGTGGTGTCATGCTCGTAGAATGCAGTACCACGCCGTGGTCAATTTTTTTGACGTGCAGGGACGGAATGGAGCGGTGCATGTGCTAGAACGCCCCCCCCCCCCCCCCCTAGATTCAAGAGAAGACGTACCTAATCAACCAAGAGTCGCGTTCAGCGCACCACCGCCACCACTATCGTCGCTGCTCCCATAGAGTTATAAGGCTGCTCCCATAGAGTTATAAGGCTGCTCCCATATAGTTATAAGGCTGCTCCCATAGAGTTATAAGGCTGCTCCCATAGAGTTATATGGCTGCTCCCATAGAGTTATAAGGACGCTCCCCGACACTGTACCACCGAATGGTTAAGACATTATTGGACGACCAAAAACACTAGCTGGGGTTCCTGTTTTGCGTTACATTGAAATCGGTGACTACGAATGGCGGCATGGCATTGGTACGACCTCCCATTAGTTCGACCATTACTAACCTTACTAACACTATCTCTAACCCTAACCTAAACATAACCGCAAGGACGGAAGCAGCGCATGTTCGCCAACCTTAATGCATGGTCGAACTAACGTGAGGTCGAACCACGGGGAAGTCCCCAAATTGGATACGGTTTCTATGGAAGCAACAGCAGTAAATATTTGGAATAGTCTTGCACAGGGCCCTGCAGGCAGACTCCACTAAGGTCCATTGTTAATCCGGGCCTGCACAGCCTCGCTATCCTGTCTTGAGAGGAACTCGGTGAAAAGAACACGGGGAGAAAGTTACTGCTTCTGTTTACAGCAAAGACGACGGGCTCCCCTCTCTCTCTTTGATTATAATGCTATATCTAGGCCAGCACAAGACACTGGAGATTTCATCTTGATTCGCATGGATAAACAGGGAGATGGGGGCCAGCATTAAAGAACGTTGTTTTGCCTTTCAGCAAAGTAATGCTCATCGGGGGGGAAAAAAACTTTATTTTGTTTTTTGTGTTGTTGTTTGATGTGTATGATGGTGCTTCCCAGTAAAGTAGGACGCTCATCCTCTTCTCTTCCCCCATGGCGTCTTTGATAATATGTGGTTTTCTGGAGTGATTACTGTAGCCTATTGAATGATGCATTGTATAATGGCATACTGCTATGGAACAATGAATGTTCATGGATACAGTAAAATGTGTACAGTGTACACATGGACCCAAATAGACCCATAATGGTCCATTGTCATGGTTCCTCGACAAACACTGAGCATTTTGCACAGTGTAGAAAGGACACAATAAACCTTCGTAGAATATCAAGTCATTCCTAGAGATTGGACTCATGTAAAATGCGACGCAGTTAATTCTTTCTTTCCCATGTCCGTACCCCGACGCTAGGTGGTGTCATATCCCAGGATACATACATGGGGAAGACTGGATCATCACCTAGATCTGCATATATGGAGCCGGCCAGCAACTCTACATCTGACCTCAATACTCAAACCCTTAGATCTCCATATATGGAGTTGACCTGTTCTGACATTCCGTATGTTGATCCTTCCCCATACCATCCGTCCTTCCAGTTCTGGCATTCCATGTTGATCTGACCTCATAAAACCCTGTACACTCAAGACATGCTCCATACAGTATATGGCCAGTACAGAATTAATTCCATATGTTGATCTGACCCCCCCCATGCCAAAGCGCTAGCGCTCACCTATAGCAGGCTGCCGTTTGCCGTCACCCAGGCGGATGCGTGCACGCAATTTAGGGCGAGGTCGCTTCTCACCCTAAATCGAGGCGTGAGGGACTGACTGCCATACATGATGCCATGACGGAACGACCTCCGGAGCGACGTCTGGTTGCAAAAAAATTATAATGCTATCTAGTAGTGGTACACAGACTGGAATGTGAATGTTGTTGCTTTTCTGTTGGGTGTACAAAATGAAGACTCATGCAGGAACAGACTGGCAGAATATAAATATGCCATCAGGACCCAAAACCCCAAATCCTCATGCATGGCACAACACTGCAGGATCAGAAGGACCACAATTCAATTCAACGAAAGCCCCTTCATTGAGGTAATCCCCAAAAATTGCACAAATATTTTCTCATGCGAATCCCTGGCAGAAAATGTTTTCAGATGGGGGTCCTTGAAGTGAAAATGTTTGAGAACCTCTGCTTTCGAGTTTTCAAAGGTTCTGAAAAGTAGACGCCAACCTAAACAGACCCGGTTGACTTGAAGCACATCGGCAGTCGGTGCTAGGCTAAAGAAACAAATAATTGAAGAGGTACCTAGAGCCTATACACACAGCCTTCTTTTTTTGTTGTAATCAAAAAATGGGTTCAGATGTTTATAACCCATTTTTTTTTCACCCATGCGTCAATTATTCTAATGTAATACTACACTCCCTCTGCCAACATGGGGAGAGCAACAGGCTGACCTTATGTTCAATGCATGAGGAGTCCAAGCCGCTTCTTTTCACATGACAGAGGGGAGTTTCCCCGGTTGGTCGTGGCGAGTGGAAGGAATACGTTATTCCTACCAGTTCCTTTCCCCTCCATAAGCCGCCCTGGCTGGCCAGGTATGGCCGTTTAGAGACCAGGATTACTGCTTTTTTTTTGTATGAAAAATAAAATAAGACATAAAAAGACAATGTTGATAAGTTAAGCTTATCATGGCGATTGTAATGTACTACAAGTTTAGCCAAACCAAAATAAGTTGTACTCTTATGCACATGATGTGTACACAAGATACCTTGAACCTTTAGGTTTTGTTCTGCAGACATTCAAGGCGATATAAGCTACTGTCAAGAAAAATGTACTTGACATTCTGTGCTTAAAGGTTGCCCATAGCTATATGCAATAGCCTGTCAATGTAGCCGTTGCTGACGAGTTTGAAAAGTTCAGACGAGAGATTTGACACTATTGTCAGACAATAATATTATGCCTTGCTAAAACCAAACCCTGAGCTTGGTGAAAGAGCATTATATGTATGTATATATATATATATATATATATATATATATATTACATGTAAAACGCAGTCTCAAAGTTCATGTACCTGACTGTACGTGGGATGAAGATTCTTTAGCAATCTATTGCCAGTTAGATTGCAAAAGAAGCTTCATCCCACGTACAGTCAGGTACATGAAAGAAACGAGAAAGAACCAGGGCAAAGGCTACGTTTGTCTTCATCATTACTGTTGTTATTATCCATAATGGCAATATCAATGCATGCTGCTGCATTGTGTGAAGGAAGTCAAACAAAAATAAGTTTCACTCACAAGATGTAACAACGTACAACCTTGAACCTTTGTGCCAGGGCTTCCCATAAGAGACTTTTTTTTAAATAGAAAGCTTGTACATGATCGTCTATTTATAGGGTTAAAGTGATTAGGATGCCATTAACAATTAACTGCCTGGAACGCCCCAAGGAGGACCTGTTCCTTTCCTGTGTTTTTAAAAGAACAAAGGGAGAACATAATACATAAATATGCATATACATACATACATACATAAATCTACGTATACATGCGGTTGGATCCACTTATAAAAGTTGCACCGAAAAGGTGTAGGCTGAAGCCAAGGCTTATGCTGCCTACCCTTTATGAACATGGACTGTTTTTTTATGACAATACATTTTTTTTGTTTGTTTGGACATTGGTTTAAAAATAACAACAATAATAGTTTACATCATTATTATAGTGGTAGTAATAATAATAATGATGTTTCTTTCTTTGTTTTAATGTAAGTGACATTCCTCCCAGTTGATTGTTGTACATTTTTTGGGTTGAGGTTTTAGTAACAGTTGGAGTACTTTCTCATGTTAATGTTTTATATTAATTTAATACCTGGTTTTTAAACATTCTTTTTAATTGTGTAAGCGTTGTACACATTTTTAATACTTTGTCAAGATTATTCCATAGTTTTACCCCCTTTACGGATAGGCATTTGCCTTTTGTGTCTGTCCTTCTGGTTCTTATTTTGAATAAAGCTGTCCCCCTGAGCTGACCTGTGGGAGTCCTCGGACCCCACTTCGAGAACCCCTGCTGTAGATAGATTATCACATCAAATAATAAAATCATTGAAAAGTAAGAAGATTGCATGCAAATCAATCTCACACAAAAAATCTAATATTCCAACTGAGAATGGCCTTTTATAGGAAGACTTTAGCTAAATTAACTTTTGCTTCACAGTACCATCCAATTTTAGATCTTTAGTTTTGGCTGTTCTTTTCACTTGCAGGACTTACATAACACCCCCCAAAGAGACCAGCCAGGATTGGAATCAGGCCTTATCTGATGTCAACATAAAAGTATATTTGATAAACAGATGCTTTCAGTTCTCATTACAAAGTGTATAAAGCTAATGCCAAGCATAATTTCTTAATTCTTTCATCACAGTACTGATGAAGGTTTTGATAGGCTAATATTTGTCTCTGGAGGCCAAAGACTTTCTGGTCCTGTCCATATGTGTGTTCTAGGCCTCATGTGGCTTTGGAAAATAATTTTAAAAAGCCAAACAACCATGAACTAGCCTACACAAAATATTGCACTGTCACTACAGTATGTGATATTTCACCTCTGCTACGAAGCCTAGCTGTGCCAGACTGTAAATATATTATAAACCATTGAAGGGACTACAGTGAAATTAATGTTTGTCCACAGGGTAACAGTGGAGGTTTTTGAAGGGAAAGGGATGGAAGGTTCTGTGAACTAGCTTGGTTGGGCCCTTGTGTCCACCATAGTGATGCCACGTTATTGCTTGGATTGTTTATTGTGAAGATTAATAGAGACTTTTTTTGTGTTTTCTCTTTCCTAATTAAGTTGATTCTAAGTTGATATTAAGTTGAAGAGCATTTTTATGTTTTTGCATACATACCATCTAAGGGACTGTTTTGGTTCCATGAGCAGTTGACATGACATTTATATTTTCTCAAGCATTTTAAATATTTCAGATGTTGTACTCTTGTGATGGGGTTTCTAGTAAATTATCCATGTTTGAGAACAGTTCCCATGAATAGATAATTAGTGTGTTTGCATTTTTTATTTTTAGTTACACAAAAGGTTCTTGGATTGTATTTATTTAGTTACTATGTTCTGAATAAATCAGCAATAGAAGTGAAAATTCACACTTGTGTGAAGTGATCTGAAACCTAATGGACCCGCAATGTTTTTCTTTCCGATTGGTTCCGGAATGACAGACAGACAGACCTGTGAAATGTATTCAGAGACCAGAACATCCGGGGTCCGAGATATTACAGAACAAGCCCTAAATGTTTATTATATGGACCTGACAAACCTAATAATTACAATTCCTAATAGAAAATGCAGCTCTACTAGTACAGTAGATTAATTTGCATCTTATGAACTTTAATTGTTGTTAGATTTGTATATATAATTATGACAGCCTGTATGTCAAAGACAACTTTCCCTAAGACTAAGTGACCTTGAAGGCTTCACTAAGGAAGTGCAAAAGACCCAGAGGACACTATAGTGCTGCTAATCACAACAGCTGAGCCTGCAAACACTGGCAAATTACTTTGCATTTGCAATGGTTTCAAAACAATGCAGCGTTTTGCCATGAATATTTGGGAGAATAATAAAAGTATTTTAAATGTTATGATCAATTATTTGATTATAGAATGGGTTAGACTAGAGTAATTTCATATATCCCTATTATAGAAATATTAAAAAACTCATATTCTTGTATTATGTGGTGAGCAAAAAGGCTATATCTCCCGTCTCCAACTAGTGCAACATTCAGCAGCAAGATTATTGACCAACTCTAGGAGGCGTGACCACATTACACCGCTCTCGTCCTCCCTTCGCTGGCTGCCGGTGACTTTTAGGATTGATTTTAGGATTTTAAGACAACCTTTAAAGCCCTGCATGTCCAGGCCCCCAGCTACTGTACATTACAGCTATGCTGGAGCCGTATAACTAAGCCAACGCGTGGCGTGCTGCCTTTAGATCCTCGAACAAGGCTCTCCTGGAAGTTCCCACTACTCAACCTGTCACCATGGGTGACATTTATGTATTGTTTTTGTTTATTTTATTAACTGTTGTTGTTTCATCTTGTTGCACTGTACTTTATTCTGCCGTTGGAAAGCACTTTGTAACATTGTTTTGAAACGTGCTTTATAAATAAAGTGCATTATTATTATTATTATTAGATGTACAGTCAGTGAAGTCCGACAAAGTACAAATGCTAATGTGTCCCATTTTATCTTAAGAAAACATATTGATTAATAGCATGAATCATATGCTCATTATACACAGAGTTGTTAAATGGTTGTGCATCTCTGTTAATTTGCCTTATGTGCAATGGGAGGAAATGGACTGTAACGATTAGTTCAAAGCCATCTGCAGTCAGCATACTAAATGGCACTCAAGTCTTCCTTTTACATTTTTCACAAACCAAACATCCTTGCTTGTTTTCATCCACATCTGCTTGACTGCTAATCTATATCGGTGGCACTTAAAGCATTAATTGATTAAGACCTGCATTAGACCAGCTTCTACAAAATGTCTTCTAAATCATGACAGTTTTCTGAAAAACCTACGTTTCTAATTATATATCAGGCTCAAACTATTTCATGTCAAGGACCCCAAAAGTATTTGGCCGCCGGACCCCCAACTGAAAATATGTTGTTTCAGGGACCCTCTCAGAAGCAAAGATTTGAGTCAAAAAAACATTTGCTGTGAAAGCATATATTCAAAGATTTGCACCACATTTTCATGATGTTTTTCTTTTTTTAATCGCTAAAGTTTAAAATTTTAAACGACACAGATGCGTTCCCATCCTAAATGCGTTAATATCCCATCTAATAACCGTGTCGGTGGAGCCAGATTGATTCTGTGGATGAGCCTTGCGGAGTTCCCGCTGAGAAGTATGATTGGGTAGAGACGTGCCCTGGTGAAGGTAATGAAATGATGCGCATCAGGGCTTTGAACCGATGCCATGCCAAGGTGTGTTATTAACCCATTTTGGGCGGGAACCCCTTTTTCAAAGCATTATGTTATGCTTTAGCTGTTGAAAAATAGCATATCTACAAGCTCATAGCTTGAACTTGTAGGTCTGCTATTTTTGAAAAATCGTGAAAATGTGTCTCAAATCATTCAAAATATATTATTTTAACTAAAATCTTTGCTTCTGGGGGGGTTCCTGGAACTACATATTTTCAGATGGGGGTCGGCGGCCTATTACATATCATTTTTGGGGTCCTTGACATGAAATTTTGAGAACCACCATAATAGAAACATGAGATCTTTCGACGTCAGGCCTAATTGGGTTAACCCCCCTCCCGTCCCCCACTCTGCCTTCTTTCCCCCCTCGCATGCAGCATAACAAACCTGCTGTAGACTACAGCCAGGATTTACAGCTAATCCATCTATACAAACTGAATAAAATGGGAACCAGACCAGCGAATAAAACCTATACCCATTACCTATTACACCATGTTCTGGGACAGAGACCTATGTTATTTTGACTCCGTAACCAGAGGTTAGAAATAGTATATCCTGACAGTAATATAGGAACAGTTTAGTGATGGTAGATCTTATATCGTATATACAGTATATAATGTATATGCTAAACAGTGTATGGAAAATCAATCCTGAAATATATTCTGAACTATTTAAAAAAAAAAACTTTTAAAGCCCTGATTGGCCAGGCTCCTAGCCATGTCTCCGACATGCTGAAACCCTACAAGCCTGTGCGCCCACTCAGGTCCTCAGACAAGGCCCTCCTGGAGACCCCTACAGCTCAGCTCGTCACTAAGGGCGGCAGGGCCTTTGCAACCAGGGCCCACACGCTCTGGAATGCCCTACCTATACTGACCTAAGATGTGCAAAATCAGTAACCACGTTTAAATCTCTCCTGAAAACCCACCTTTATGGTAAAGCCTTTTCTTAACCGTCATTTTGGTATTATTATGTATGTTTTGTATTTTTATCCCTGCTATTGCATGGATTGATCTTTTGTTGTTATCTTTTGATGCAAAGCACTTTGTGACTTTGTCTAGTAGCTATATAAAGAAATTCATTATCTATCTATCTATCTATCTAGATATATCCATCCATCCTAATATCGGCACAATGGCTAAAACGGACCTAAAATAGCATAGTGCGTTGAAGTCCCACGCGCCAGAAATGGGGTGGCCTGGGGACCAGTCAGTTTCAGGCACAGCTAGAGAGACAGAAGCTGACAATTATGAGTGACACCTTTTGTTATTCTCCTCTATAGGAGTACAGCATGCTGGGCATTGCTGGCGGTGGAGGCCCGTCAAAGTGCCTTTGTGTTTGTTTTCTAAGCAACATAAATAAATACAACTAAGGAAATATGGCCCGAAGAAAGTCTTCCTAGCCTGTCACGCCTCTCCACGCCAGAAGGTCCATCATAGGCTTAGACATTCGGGAATGAAAGCCTGGATACCGAGGCTATTCGGGAATTGTATCTGATTCCACTCAACACAATATCCTCAGCCAGTCTTCCTTTTAGTATGCTGTACAAAACAGAATGCACTTTGAAACATTCTCATATACCATACTACTAGTATGGTATATGAATGGCCAGCAGTATGCTCCAACTAGAGTCATCTAGTATGATACTAGATGACTCTATGTTGGAGCATACTGCTGGTCATTACCATGGAGTTTTGTGGGGAAAATGTAGTCAAATTTGATCTGTATAGTTATTTTGCTTACAAACAAGGTTACAGGACCGATTAAAATAATCTTCCACACCATGTGGGCAGGGTAACCACATCATGTTGCCAGACAGAAAACAAAAATGAACAAAGATCATTGAGTATAGGCTAGTACGTGTCTCCAACAGCCATCAACCCACATGTGTGGCAGACTGTCTGGCAGTTTACTTGACTGATCAGTCAAAGGTGTAAGGTACAGTACAGCACATAGCCAAAAACTGTAATAGGTTTAACCAACTACAGACGTACAGAGTACCCAGCTGGCCTGTACACATTTGTAAGAGCATGAGACACAACTCTCACGCCTGGCCTGCTTTTTGTCTAGAGTTCAATAGATTAGCGATCCCGAAAGACCTGCGCTGATGATAGAAATCATGGTGATTAGCCTCAACATCAGCCTGTGCTGGGGAACAGATGGACTGCAATCACCAGCTCAATGTTCTGTAGCCGAGCAAATTTGGACTTTTGGCAGGAGTGCCATTGTTGTTGCTCGGTTTTCACAGTCTACAAGTGTTCAGTTCATGTGGGTTCACCTTCACAGGTGTGTTTTCTTTTCTTTTTTAATTATTTAATTGTGCCGAAGCCAGACTTAATTTCTCCCCAACTAATGAGAATCGTAAGAAAGGAGAAAAAGAAAACGAACCCTTTGTTGAAAAATACCCGGAATGATTCATGTTTGAAATGGAACTGCTGAGTTGTGGCTTACCTGATAGCGATAACCTTCCCTGGGATCAGTCCAGGCGCCCAATTGTCTCATAATAAGACTTCAAGAAAAGTGGCAACAATGAACAGACCCCTACCCTATGCATTCTTTGAAAACGGCTCATTTGCTTGCATCTACTGTAAAAGGCGTGAATTCAAGACTGAGCCAGATGTTCTTATATCCTCCTGAGATGATACCACAACCTCTCATGCGGAGCTCTAGCTCTGCAGTACATATACATGCAGAATCATTTTAACGTCAAAGTAAATATTAACTTTACAGGTCCTTACACAGGGACATTTATGTTGTTGCTAAATAATATTACACGACAAATCAATATAGTTTGATGTGAAATATTCATACAGTATATTGCGGGTAGTTTATTCATCACTCTGCCAGTGGAACAACCATGCTTTATGGACCAATCATCTAAACCATGCCAGTGGTGTCAAAGACCTCCAATTATTGTTTTTGTCCGGCCTTGCAGACCCCGATATGAAAAGATTTGAGCCTATACAAGATTTATGTCGCTACACACCTTGACATTTTAGAAATATGTGGAATATGTTTTCCTTTTTTTCCTTTTTTTATGTTTCAAGATTAAAAAATATATATATAGCCATTCTAGAATATCACAACATGTGACACGTTGTGAGCTTTTATATTTTAAGGTTGAAGTGTTACAGTGTGTGATTTTTATGCTATATTAATGCATGTTGCTGCAGGGGACTCCCTGGGGCTCCCCGGACCCCACTTTGAGAACCAATGATGTAAACTGAAGGAGTCCTCCTGTTGCCGCCTATGCGGTCGTATTCAGTTTCAGTTTCTCCACTCCGAGCGGACCACGTACGCTTGGTCCAAGAAGCCCATTATGGGCGGTTTCAGGCAGGTCATTAATCATTCAATGTCTCCACACAGTTCAAATAATACACACCCAGTCAGTGGCTTTCATATGCCATGATTGCCCCAGAGAGACATATTCTACTGCTGTGATATACTGTGTAGAATCTACTGTACCATGCAAAGTTGGGCACGATTTGTGCGATAGATGGGCTGTTGTTTTTGTGGTAAACTGTGGGCTGTAAGGGGAGAGAGCACCTGTGAGACTGCACCACATTATGCTGATTAAAAGCCAGTATACGGTACTGTAGGTCAGCCAGTTGTCACGTCTCTGAGGGGAACTGATTTCCGATTCCGTGCTGCTATTCATCGCTTCCCGTTTGAAAGGCCCTTAAAGGTTCTTTCAAACGGGCAGCGATTTAACGCAGGCGTTGTTGCCTGGATCAACGGCAGGTCTGCTCCAGGTCTGCTCATGAGGGGTGCGACAACGCAAGCGTAAGAAGAAAGCGTAAAACAGAATCCAAGTCTGGTGAGTCGCCGGTGTATGCACAAAACGAGGATACACACAAGCGACGATTTCACAGGACCGTGCCCACGTAAATATACGCTTGCGTTGTCGCCCCTCGACTTCTCCGCGCGTACAGAAAAATAAAGCCGGTATCATTTAAAATGAATAGGCGTGTTTCAAATGTGAAGCTATTTAACCGCCTATAGTTCATTTCCAATGAGACCTGCGTTTGCGACCTGCGGTGCGACAACGCAAGCGTATTTACGTGAGCGCGGTCCCGTGCATTTGTTGCGTGCGTGCTCGTTTCGTGCACATGCCCACGACTCACCAGACCTGGATTCTGTTTTGCTTTTTTGTTACGCTTGCGTTGTCGCGCCCCTCTTGAGCAGACCTGTAGCAGACCTGTCGTTGATCGAGGCAACAATGTGTGCGTTCCTCGCTTCCCGTTTGAAAGGCCCGTCGGAATTACGAGCGGAATCCCCTCATTTCACCTTTGTATACAACGCATGGCAAGCAGCTTCGTTAATGTTCCATATCAAACACTGGAATAAATGCGCATTCATTTTGGTCATACTGTGGTCATCCGTACTCTCCTCAGTCAATCAATCCCACTGCTAGTTACGCTATGTTAAGTGCCTTAGGTTGGCTCATACTACAGTATACTATCAAATCATTGCATTGGACTGCCAAATCAGATTTAACTTGAGAGTCAGGCCCCTATAGTATATAGTCGCCTCAGCGCTCACCTTGATGTAGCCTTTAAAAGTAAACACTGGCCGCAACAACATTATCGTCTAGCTGTCATCCTAGTTCACCTCATGTTTGGTTTTGTGTTTCCTCGCCTCAAGTCACATAAAGGATGTAACACATCTGCTGAAAATGAAAACATCCCAACCTTGGAAGAAATAAACCAATCATGAGCAACCAGATGGACAGTGCTTTTCCTATATTCCTCGGGTTTCAAACAGACGCAGGCCATTCGAATGTCAGGAAAAAGGCTTTCAAAGGGAAAAGAAAAACCTTTTGTTGACAGCCAAGCCCCGATTCCATTTCAAATACCCTCTGCTTGACAGCGCACATTACACTATTGTTCCTTCCCCTATCTGTCATTCCAATCAGGGCTTCTGTCCAATTTGAATACCCCTATCTGTCGCAGGAGAGCCAAATAGCTTCCTCCCTGTGGGTCTGATGTCATTCCTGCCCTTTAGAAATGTGAGGAAAACTTCGGGATTGTAGCAGAAACAGAGCACCACCAAACATGATTGGGAGGACTGTTTGACATAATCGTGGAGATGAGGTGAGGCCTATTCCTTTCATCTTTATAATTTCATTCACGCAGGTTCCTGCATAATTGCGAGACCTCTCATCTGTCTATAAACAGGGTACGTTACATTTGCACAAACCATAATCACAGTGCTATTAATAGGCCTATTATTACATTACAATCACTGCCCTAGTAATGTTTAGTAATGTTGGACTGCAGTTAATCATGTTTCTATGTCAGTGGTTCTCAAACTATTTCATGTCAAGGACCCCCAGAATTATATGTATTTGGCCACCGACCCCCATCTGAAAATGTGTTGTTCCAGGAACCCCCCCAGAAGCAAAGATTTTAGTAAAAAAATGTTCAATGTGAAAGAATATACATTCAAAGATTTGCGCCACAAATAGCACACCTATACAAGCTCATTGTGACACAGCTGTAGATCTGCTATTTTTCAACAGCTAAAGCATAACATAATGCTTTAAACACCAAAAGGGGTTCCCGTCTTGAATTAAAAGGATAATTCCGGACTGGCCTTTTCTTACCTTAATCTGATGTTATTACAGTATATCCAAGAATGAGTGGTAGCATGTACAGTAGGTGAACATTTTCATAACTACATGCCGTCCAACGCAGCTCTGAGCGTGACGTTCGGGTTTGCTGTAAATCAACTTATCGCTCGAAGGTTTGAGTCATTGTGATCGACATATCTATAAAACATAATTATATATATATATATATATACATATATATATTATATATAACCCCACCTCTCTCGCTCGGAAAACATATCGCTGTGGTGGACTCGGGGTGGAGTTATGAAAATATTGAATTTGTGCATGCGTGACCAATGACCATACCCTGAACCTGCCTGGGTGACATAAATTACTACATTCTGGAGCGACCTTGAAAAATACATGCTAACTACTGTAAGGCCACATAATCTGATCTCTTCCTGTCTTGAATAATAAATCATTTATGTTTAAAAAAATGACCTAAAAATGAACCATTCCTTTTGTTAGGAAACTGCCAAAAGGAATATCCAGAACTATAGACCCAAATACGTAGATCCATTAGAATCTGAACAGGTTTCATGAGGACCTGATCGTGCCAGCCAATCTCCAATTCATTATGTCAAAAAATCACACCCGTGTCGTGTGAACCGAGTGGTGCAACTCTCTCTCTCTCTCTCTCTCTCTCATTAGCAGGCAACAGTGCCTGTCTCTCTCTCTCTCTGTTTCTGGCAAACAGTGCCCCTACTGGTACTCATTATATGATGCTCATAGTCACATAGGTGAACAGTTATTGCTTGTTGCTGCTTGTTCCTCCTCCACCCGCGGCGCAAATAGCCAAGAACACTCGTCTTTTCTTTAAATTATAACTCGCTCATTTTTTGCTCATTTAAAAAAAATCAAAATACTATATAAACTACGAAATTCGGGCTTTCATTTGGTATACAGATCGTTTGTGTAGGCCGTCTCTACGAAACGGTATCAAGTGAAAAGGAAATGTCGGGAATTCGTTTTGTGTAAAAGATTATCGTCAAATATATGGCCGTTAGTACTGTTAATTCAACATCCGGTGAGGGGAGGATACGGATTGTGTATGGAAATCAGCGCATACAGTGGGTGGGCTTTAGACCGGATGTAAGCCTTGCACACTAAATAGAAACCATGCAGGCATGTGAACGGATGTTTATTAAAAATAGCAAATCTACAAGCGCACAACGCATCATAGCCTGATGCGTCGGTTTTATTTATCTAAAATACTGGGTCAATTGTCTGACTTTGATTGCTGCCTTAAAGTACTGTAGACCTGCATAAAATAGTGTAGCCTACTGCAGCTATTTACAACACAATGTAAAAGCATTGGTCTAAAACTACATAGCCTATATCCATTGAAAACTCAGTTAGCCTACTAGTTACTTTTTAGATTGTATTATTACAAAACATACACTAAACAACTTCAGTCCTACATTTCTTTACTTTAACTCAAGTAAAACAGTGTGTCCACTCAACTGTCATTGACAGGTAACCTAGTGGGGGAGTGGTTAGTGGGTGGGGGAGTGATTATGCAACACATAGGGGTGTGGACAAGCATCTATTGTCACACCCATTCCAGAGGTGCTAAAATCTGAAGAATCTTTGAAGGGAAATTTCTCTACTTTGCATTTGTATCTGTTATCTGTTTCAACAAGTTTTAGATGGTCATATCTCCTTCAGTTATTGTCCAATTTCATTGAATGATACATCATATGAAAGCTTACATTCTGTACTTTAATAATCTGTAATAATCTGTAATCTGTAAAAATCGAGTTGAGGACCAAAGTGCTGGCCTGTGTCACAGATTATAGGTGCAGGACACAGACATTTTTGAGTGGTTGCAACACTCAAAAATGTACCGACTATGATTAAACGTTAAGTCATACATTTCCTGAGTGAACTTCACCTGCGTCAACACAACGCAGGTGAAGGCAATTTAGGCAGTAATTGGAAACCAGATGAATCTGCCACAGGAAAAAATAATATATATGCAGACTGCAGTGATATTAGTCAGACCATGTCAGGATGGTTATTCTGCAGATTCTACAAAGATGAACCAGGAATGGTGTTGACAGGTGTTGGACGCTGCCATGCCTGAGCTTTGGCTGCATAATTGCATTGGTAGCTGAATGGAGGCAGGTGCTGGAGCAGTGTGACTGACTGGGAGAGTTGGCCTTTCCACCATCCTCTCACTTTACACTCTCATAACACTCAGCAGTGAGCTAATTACTGTACAGCTCATGATTATGTATTTACTGAATTTCTGTATACATTCCAGCAGGTGGACAGACGGACAGCGTTTTTCCATACCAACACCACCCTGCAACGCTTTTCCCTCGCGAGGCGAAACGGGCACTCCAGGCAAAGGCTCATAATTATGTTTTCCTCGTGGAAAAATGTTTTGGTTGTTTCATAAAGACCTTCTGCACTGTTAAAAGAAATGCAGCTTTTCAACCCGCATTAATTTAAAAAAATGATTAATTATCAGGTGTAATATGTCTTGTGACAGCGTACAGTATAGCTTAATTGTTCATTCTTACACAACTCCTATTAGTATTCCATATTATTTGGCTCTTTCCAACATTTATTTTTTAAATATTCTTTTATCCCACGACCTTCTAGCCTCTTTCCAACATTTCATATAGATTTAAGTGTCTTGCTCAATGACACTTCAACACTAACTCTGGAGGAGCCCGGGTTCGAACTGGCAACCTTGCGGTTACCATCCAGCCACTCTATCCTGAGCCACCGCCGCCGCCGCCTATTGCAGAATGATTGGAATCAATCCATCACTGCAGTTAGTGTGGCTTGAAAGAACTTTTTTTTTCTAATATCCTCAGGGAAATTTATGTATTATTGCATAAATGCTTAATGCATTTGAAATTATGCTGGAATTGGGCCCCCTCCAAAGCACACTCAAAGCTCTGGACTTGTCTGATGACAATCAGCTATGCAGCTGTGTGTTTGCTGCATGATGCCAGATACTCATAGCCCAGCACATGGTGGACTTGGACAATGCTTAGATATGGGGCATTGATTAGACCAGTGGTTCCCAAACTTGTTCATGTCAAGGACCCCCAAATTTACACTAATTAGCCCACGGACCCCCCATTAGAAAAGATATGCCAGGGACCCCCCCATAAGAGAAGATTTGTACGGCTCTAGCAGAGATTCTCAACCCGTTTCATTTCAAGTACCCTCACATTTATATCTCTGGGACCCTCAATTTATATTGTAAAATCAATGTTAACTATGAGAGTGTACGAATGGAACCAAATGGACCCGTTATAGTCCATGCAAAAACATTGAAATACTGCTGTCAACTTTCAAAGTATAACTATCTCTGACAGAAACATATTTTTATAGTTTCACAAGATAGTTTTACCCATTTTTGGGTGTTACAAATTAGTTATCAGCCTCCTCAGACTGAAATATTACGAAAATAAAACAGAGACCAATTTGACTGCTTTCCGTCCGGGAAAATAAAGAAATACCGGTAAATAAATATATCTGGCACATGGATTGGTAAGCAATTAAGAAGCAGTGTGCAGTGCACAGAGAAAGGTACGGTACTTCATAAAGCTGAGCTGACTGGCACTGGGCTGGCTGCAGTGCTGACTAATGCACAATGCAATGGGAGAGTGGGTGGTAGCCGGTGGGAATGTTCACCGGCTGTGTGACTTCTTTGAGAGGCAGAATAATAGAATTACCTTTTAACCCTTTGTGCTGCAATAATACAATTTGTCTGCATTTCATTTTCTGTAACAAGACGGGAGTAATAATGCTGTGGAGTTTTGTGTCATTTGAGCCTTTAGTTTTCTTCTGATTATTGCATCTGTTTTTCTGCGCTTTGCATGATTCGATTTGTAGCGAGGTATTGTGTGCAAAATGATAATACATAAACACCACATGCAAGCACTCAGCTTACATTAAAGACGTTAATCATATCCAAATTCGGGCACAGTTTCAGCCGAGCCCTGTTGACTCCAAATAATATTTAAAACATAGAGAAGTGAGTATGTGTGTGTGTGTGTGTGTGTGTGTGTGGGGGGGGGGGGGGGGGCTTTGTTGCAGATGGGGGTTCCTATGAAACTGGAGGTATCCTCACTGTAGCTCCCACCATCTGTGCCCCTGCTTCTCACTGCTTCACATTTCAATTAGTCCATTATTGTCACACTAGTGTTTCATTTGTCATTGTAAATGGCACCATATTCTTCTCACACCTCTTACTTCATTGAAGGTTGGGGCAAGATTATTATGAGCAAATGATTTAGCAATTGCATCTCTAATATACTACAGTACGGTACTGGCTAATGTGAAGTGAAATGAAGCTAGGGATCCATATGAAGAGATCAGAGATGGCATGATTTCCCTCCCTTCTGACTGACTAAACATTTAGCTGTAATATAATTGCGTTGCAACAAAGTGATGGGGCGTGAATAAAACATTTAATGAGCCCTCTGATCCGATTCGGATGTGTTCACTTCTGGCACCGACCGTAGGCCTCCGTCAGGTATAGATGCCATCAGTGTTTGGTGAATCGCGAAGGGCACGATCTTTACCACGTCAGTTTTAAGTCTAAGTGATGTGCCGTCTACAATTTGAAAGGTGCTGTTCTTCGACAGCTTCACTGGTGCAGTAACCTTCATACAGTATATATACCTGATCAAAATACCTGAAGAAAATATTACTTTTTTGTCAATACAATGCAATAATTATAACTAGGGCTGTCCCGATCCGATCACGTGATCAGAAATCGGAGCCAATCACGTAACTTTCAAATGATTGGAATTGGATCCAAAGCAACAAAAAAAATTAAGAAAAAAGTGATCGGGGCATCCCTATAGTATCAATATTATATTAATATCATGATGGATGGATATTGTCTGTGATTTTGGATATTGTAATATTGTGATATGGCATAAGTGATATAAAATATATAAATATCGGATCGTGAAAAATCGGTATCAGCAGATACTCAAAATCAAATGATCGGAATCGTATTTCTGATTCCTGAAACAAAGGGATTAAGATTGGGATTCATCAAAGGTTAAAGAATAAGAATTCGTTTCCCCATGATTTTCATGCTGTGCACACTTGTGACAAAGTATATATAGGCCCTGCTTGAATTAAATAAAAAAAGAAGCCACAGAAAACAATACACCGATCTCATCCTTATCCTACCATCCGAGCTGTTTGTTGGTGCATGGTTATGTCCCTGGAGGTATACCTAGAGAATCTGTTGAATAACCCATTTTGGGCGTGAACCCCTTTTGGTGTTTTAAACATTATGTTATAATTTAGCTATTGAAAAATAGCAGATCTACAAGCTTGTATGTCTGCTATTTTTGAAAAATCGAAGAACGACTGACATAGAAACATAGCTTTTTCAGAAAACTGTCAGGATGTAGAAGACATTTTTAGAATCTGATCTCAGGTCAAAATGGAATAATCATCAAGGTGTGTGAGAGCAGGGCACTCGCGCCTCACGGTAGACCCCCGGTAGGGTAAGGTAGCTGCAGTCTGACATCTCAGAGAGCAGCAGTGGCGAACCTGTCAACTGTTGTGCTGGTAAAAAAGGCCCTGCCGTCTGGCCCGGCTCTATCTTCCTCTTCATCAGAGGCTTGCCTCCACCCACCCACCCACCCACCCCTTCCCCCCCATCCCTCCCTCTCTCGCTCCTTTTGTGTTCAGCAGAGCTGTAACCTGTCGCCACTGATGAATGGAGGTTGTCAGCACCAATGGCCGCCACCATGGGCACAGATGGATGATAGCGGGTTGTTAAAGTGCTTCTTGCGTCAGAGTGGCCGTCACTCCCAAGGTGAACGGTAGCCAGCATTTGTACAGTACCGCAATGGTCATTGTTTCCATGTTATATTTCCTTGCCCCCCCCCCCCCCTCCCCTCCATATTATTATGTTTTTTGTTCCAGAATGCCACAGGCAGGGAATGAGACACAGTCATACAGGAGCAACAACAACTCAGACATTTACAATATCCATTTACCAGCAACGGCTGCGGGGCCTATTTCTGGAGTGTAAGCATAATAAATGCAATATATCAGTTTCACTTTTGCCTCGAGTGCGTGTGTTTGTGTGTGTTTGTTTATGGACAAACTTAAACATTAATGATGACCAATGATCACCGATGTGTCAAACAATAGCACACATCTGTCAAATTGTCCACGTAATTCACTTATGTGTACTATTTCTAGTAATTGCACAGCTAAGTGCATGGCTAATTGGGAAGTGTTCAGAATGAATTAGTAATCATTCTCCCACATGCAAAAAATCCAATTATATTATCAATCCCCACCTGATCATGCCACTTACTGTAGCTGCATGTAAGCAGTGGATCAACAGAAAATGACTGCATTGAGCAATATTTACTTCCTTGGTACCGGTACTTGTTTTTCAATATGCAACACCAAGCATACAGTAAGTGTATGTGTAAAAAGAAACCCTAAAAATAATTATAAACGTAATCCGAACCCGAGAGAGTGTGGTTCACACACAGTGACACAGCACCAAGAACCGACCCGACCGATATGCCCATACAGTGTATCGGCATAATGGAGATCCAGTTGTCCTGCCTATACCCAACCGTGAATTGGCAGGGTCGAGACTCCACACAGATGAAGGGGGAGTGGTTAACCAGGCTACGGAAATGTTTGACGTCACTTTTATATAGAGCTTTGGATAGAGCAGATCATATAATAAATTAATTTGCGAGATCTAAAGGTTCAGAGGTCCTTTGACGAGTGACCGTGAGCTTCAGTTCTGGAGCGATTCCCACGACCCTCTACCATATTGGCGAATTTCGTGGGAAAACGACAGCACAGAACTGCTAAAAATAAGAAAAATGGGCGGAATCTGTACAAAAACAATAAGGGGACAAGCCCGAAGGGACTTGACTAATAATAATACCGGTAATACTACTACTACTACTACTACTAGTACTACTACTACTACTACTTATAATAATAAAGTTACAAAGTGTTTTGCACAATGATGATGAAAAACTTCCTATTGATAAACGACAATGATTTAGGAAGCCTCCGGCAAGTCATTCCCAAGCGCAGGGGTTAGGCTACTCAATAGTGCCTTAAACATAATCCAGTAACATATTTTCTTTCTTCCTATTAATAATCCACTAACATCTTATCTTTCTTCCTATTCCCCTCTACCTATGCATGCACTATATGTACTACCGTAAGTAAACTATCAATTTCCATGATCCAGCCATTCAGTTGCAAAGAACAAACAAAAACCTCCCCTTTTTTTCCCTTTTTTTCCCGGGACTCCACGAGGGGTCACAACCCACAGGTTGAGAACCCATGTTCTATACAATTTAAGTAATTACGTTAGACACAATTGCAATTAAATATGCGACTAGTAGCATCACCCATGTTCAAATATACGTCTCTCCTATAGATGCCAGAAGAGTTTTCCAGAAGTTTTGAAATTAATGATAATTTGGAAATGAAGTGGCTGAACACAAGTAGGCCTATTAAAATAAGGACACAGCCAGAAGACATAGACAGCTATTAATAATGGAAAAGGGCAAACTTCTAATATTTATGAGAAATGTCGAAGTTATAACATCAAAGGGCTAGACTAGAGGCTTCATGTGAACCGCACTGTATTTATGAGATCAATAACAGAGATTGGCATAAACTGCCTTAGCCAAACAGTCAAGGGCAAGGTACAAGAGGCAGTGATATTGGAGTAGAGAGCATATCGTCATGATACCTTGTCAGTAAAAAAGTACTTATTCAGTTGAAGATTTGCACATATTAAAACGGAGCGGTTGTAAGAGACGGTCAACAGAATCTAAAGTGGGGGTGCATGATAAAACTTTTAACTAACGTTTGAGAAGACCGGACTGTTAACACGTCGTGTCGAGGTTCATTAGAAATGGCAGAATGTGTCTGGTATGT